>NW_020884908.1:7647630-8339263 GCF_003945725.1 Corapipo altera
ATGGTGAAAACTTGGCTATAAAAAGCTCTGCATTTCTTTTGTGCTTGCTTCATAGTTTGTAATATCACTGGGATTGCACTCTGAGCCTTTCTAGCTAATACTACAGCCTCTTAAACACAAACATTGAATCTGGAAGCAGGCTTATTGCAAACACTCAGAGAGCAAAGAAGATAAACAGAAGAAAATTGTTTCAGTATTTTGGCAATCAAGTTTGAGGGCTTTTACACATTGACTCTTGACAGTTCGAGATGTCAGAATACTGGAAGTGAAAGGTAGTGACAGGAAGAAGCAAACAAAATAGGAAACCAACCCCCACAGCAAAATAATAATTAAAAAGCGGAGCATAGACAAAAGATGTGATTTTTCCAAGGTGCTGAAACAAGAATACAAGATTTTAGTTTGGTGTGGTCAGAGTGCTCAGGGGGCTTCATTAGGACTTTTATGACTGCTGCTATTAACAAACCAATGATATGTCCACTAAAACTCAACATCAGCTGTTGAGTATCAACATGGGAGCTATAAAAGCATAATGCTAATTTCTCTACATCTGTCTTTTCTTCTTTGCATATAATCCCTAATTGAAATCTCCGGTTTTGGGTGGGGTTTTTTTGCGTGGTGACCTTCAGTTAGATTAAGGTCAATTCGTTCACATAATTGACAAAGTGTATTAAAGTTTGACAAGTTGCAGTTCCTGAGAATTTCAATGGTAAACATCACCAAAGGAAATACTGGAGCAATAACAATCTTCTTTAGTTTTTCCATCTTTGATGCTGGTTTTTTTTCCCTGCAGAGGACACTTCCATGGCTCTTCCTCTGCAACCCCTTTATATAATAAGAAAATTATATTTTCTATTGCACAGTGTTCCGGTTATCAGTGTGTGATGCCTAATTATTCTGGTGGTAAAACACAAGGGATACTGGGAGGACACACCACTCGCCCAAAACACGGAAGTTAAACTGGGGTAAAATTCTTGAAAGACCGTGGTTCCTGTGTGTTCACTAACTGTGAGCAAGCGCCTTTTCACAGTGGGTTCAGTTGCTAAGAAGCAGAAGTTATATCTTAGTATGAACTCTTTTGCATATCCGTGTGGTCATCTCTTCAATGATATGTATATACATAGTGCTGCTCTTTGGTTTTGTGTTGTTTTGTTGCTTCTCTGATAGAAGACAAATGGGATTTTCTGGGATTTTAATAGTTTGGGGCTGTACCTTCATGTTTTTTTATTTCTTACCTTGCTGTCCACAGGATTGAGTCCAGTCCAGTAGAAAAACTGTTGACAGATGCTGAGTACTTGCTCAGTAGCTACTTAGACCTGACAGCAATGAGTGTGACTTCCTGCCACAGGGACACAGGGAATCAGTGGAATTGCCTGTTGTTTTGAGATGCTTAGTGGTATGCCTTGGTCCTTGTGCATGCTCAGTTTTATTCAGAAAGACGTTCTTGTATTCTCCCTTGGTATATTTGCAGAAACAGGAACTTATACTAAATGTGCAACCTTTAGATGCCTCGAATCAGGTGAGGGCTAAAGATATCTTTTTGAGCTTTCTAATTGATTTTCACATGCATTTTGCCCAATGCTAACACTGAAGATACAGTGCTGAGGGTGAATCTGTACGTTTCACCTGTGGTTCTCAAACGTGTGCATGAACGCACACGGGAACATAAATGTACACGCTCTTGTTTGTCAGATTCTCTGGTCTTAAAGCTCTGCATAATGCAGGCTCACACTTAAATTCAGGAAGGTTGCCAAGCATTGGAATGGACTACCAGGGAGGTGGTAGAGTCACTATCCCTGGAGGTGTTCAAGAAAAAACTGCATGTGGCACCTAGTGCCATGGTCTAGCTGACAAGGTGGTGATCAGTCAAAGATTGGACTCAATGGTCTTGGACATCTTCTCCAACCTGTATGATTCTGTGATTCTGTGAGTTGGCAGGTTTTAGTTTTGGGCCTGACAGCAGACAGTAGTGGTTACTCAGAGCTTCTGATGGCACTGTGTGAAATTTTGTATCAGTTCAGGAAAATTGTTGAAGCCCAACTTTCAGTAAAGGTTGCAGAGTTGCTGCTGCCACCGCAGTTGTTTTCCTTTTTTAATAGTCAGGTTTTTGCTCTTGCAAAGTAAAAATGGAACATTAGGCACCTTCAGAAAACGTCTTCTCCTGAATGTTGGATCAGAGCACACAGGTGCAATAGGACTGCAAAGCAATGGTTTGTCCTGCTGCCAAATCCAGATCGCTTCTTTAAAGTTGTCTTCTTTTGGCCATTTGGCACTAAGGAAGAACTTAAAAGTCAACTCAGTAGTATTCTTTCCCATTAAATTTTACAGAATGTGGACATCTGTGTGGGTGCTTTTTCTCTTGGTGATGTAGAACTGCTTTTTAAAGTGAGCTCTGTGTCTTTACAAGAGCTCAATACTGTTCATATGACAGTCATCTTCATAACAAGATTTCCTCTTCCACTTCTCACTGTGTGGGAAGGGGGTTCTGCATGCTATACTGCTCATTAAATGAAGATTGTGAAGATGCTACTCAGAGTGCTGCTGCTATTATAAGCAGTGATGAGACTAGGCATCAAGTATGATGTCAAGAGTTTCAATTAGTCATAATGGTGAGTTACTTGCCAGATGATGCTGTTCAGTGGCCTTTGTAGAAGGAAGTGATCTTGGACCATATCCTTATAGGTGGGTGACTCATGCTCAATATGAAGTGCTGTTGCATAGTGGGCTTGTATTTCAGGACTTGGAAATAGAGATAAATAAGGTAAGTTTAAATGACTGGTATGCCTGCTTGTACATGTGAGGCCTTCAGCCCACAAATCGCCTTGGAAACCACAGTACCTCAGGCCCACCAGTGAGCATAACAGCAAGTTGTCTGGAAGATTGTAGTCAAGGCTTCTAATGTTCCTGAGCTAGAGAAGCTTAGCTCTAGAGAACAGACTTCTTATGGGGCCAGCATGATAAAACTCTTCAGCTGTGCAATGATAACAGAGTGCTGTTATTTTTTGAGTCTTCTGAATCTAGTCTGACCAAGTTCTGGTCTTTCTTAAGGTTTTCCAGGGTAGGTCAGAAGTACAGGACCAACCTACTTCTGCCTCCCTACTAGGCTGTTTTTGTCGTAGTAACAAGTAGTACATGATATTTATGTCGCTTTTGTCTGTCTCCAGGCAACTAGACAGAGATGATGATGATTCCTAGTCTGTGGGAAGGGGCATAATGCTCTTATCATCTAGCAATAAGTGAGATACAAACCATGTTGCTGATGTGTACAAAGCATCAGTAAGGCTCTTCTATATGACTGAAACTAAACTGTGCATTGGGGCATAGGCTTGAGCAGTGCTGGGTATGTGAATCATATCACTTCTTGAGGTTGTGCTGAAATTTCACGTACTGCTGCTTCAGAGAACTGCAAGTTAAGATATAGCTCTATTTGCCTTGTCTCCTTGGGTTAGGTACTGTGTTTTGTCACTAGATAGGAGCCCTTGGAAGGCAGCAGGGGGTAGCAAGAGCAGCTGCTGCTCAGAGAACAGAGCGATTCCTTGTTCAACCATTATTCCTGGTATCACTGAGAAAGGGCAAGTGCACAAGGAGAGTATTCTGTAGAGTTTGCAAGGTGGCTAAGAGGAGGAGAAAACCTTCACACTTAGTATTGGAGAGGGTCATGGTGCTGCTAGTGTTGTCTTAATGATGAGGAACCTCTGCCCATTGTTGTAATTGAGTAGGAAAATATCTGTGCCTGATATTTCAGATAGGAAGGTTTGGAAGGTATGTCCTCACCCAGGAACTATTTCGATCAAGAGAGGCTGTGGCATGAGTCTCAACAGTCAACATGTGGTAATGGGTGAATAAGACCATAACTTGAGGTCAGCAAGAAGTGGAACCCATAATGCCTGCTGTGTGTGGCTAAAGACCTAATTGTATAAATGATCATCTGAGAATGCTAGAGAAGAAACCCAAAGGCTTGGTGGAGGGAATTGTTATGGAATATTACCTGAACATTTTTGTGTCCTGTCATCTGCACAGTGCAAAAATTATTTGGGATTCCTAAGGATGAGATATTAGCTGAAATGATGCCAAATGTTTCTTTGGTTCTATAGCACCTGTCACTTGAACCTTCAGAAAGATTTTACCTTTTTTTTTTTTTTTTTTTTTATGTTTCCATTATGAATCAAGCATTTAAACAGCTAAAAGTAAAATAATGTTGGTTAATATGCTGCAGCACTCTTCAACTGGCTCCTGCTCTACCTTTTCTGGTTCATTCATTTATAGTAATAGTGAAGGAGTTCTGTGCTTTTTATTTCAGCTAAAATCCATCAGACTTGTTTTGAAATACAGCTGGAAAATACTACCTTAAATACATAGTTATGTCCTTAGAATAGATTAAAAGTCCGATGTTTCTAATAATAATAAATTAGTGAGACAGTACATTTTCTGCTTGGTAACTGACTGGAAGGCAACAAGATTACTTTCAGTGTTTAGCTTCAAATATTAGTTTTCTCTTCCTTAAATTGCATTAGTTATATCTAATTATAGGTACAGTTTGTGGTAATCAATTTGAAGCATAACGATGTGAGTTACCTCTCTCTGTAAAGAATATATTTTGACTTGGAACATTAGAGGTATTTTGAATGCTGTGTGATTTTCATTTATGATTTGATTACACAGGTAATTGAAATGTGTCAGACTCTGATAACATTTTGTTGGAACAAATTTGTGAGTTCAACTTGTTTCTCAGATATATTTTTTTGCCTCCATAAAAGCAAAAGAAATGAGAGATTTCAACTGCTTGCCATCCAGATACTTATGAAGCATTTAATCTTTTTGCAATGAGTCTTAATTTTTCCACTGTGATGTCTAGTGGAAGAAAAACGCAAACAAACCTTCGTTCCCCAAGCAAATAAACCCAGCAACAGAGCTGCCCAATGTCAGTAAACCAGAATTAAGTATACCTTGTCAATTTAGGTGTAGTTCATAATGAACTTCTGTCAACTCAAAACTGTGCCATTGCAATTATGATAGAGTAGTATTCACAATTAAGATATCTAGTAATTCTTGATTATGATGAATTGCAAACCTCTGGAGACACCTAAAGACTCCAGAGTTGCTCAATATTCAGCAAACATCTGTAAATGCTCTAACAACTTTTTCTCTATGATGAAACAGAATGATCAACCTTATGTGAAATGTCAGCTAAAATAAGTTCTTTTACTTCCATCTTGTAATATGTCCAGGAACTGATTTGGACACTGCATACAAGTCATCACACAAAATCTTAATTCAGAAATAAATTATTCAAAATACTTCAAATGCTGTATATGTAGAACCTATTACATGTGATTAGATTGTACATGGCCAAATTTTTGTCTTGAGTAACCTGATTTTTAACTCCAGTCATGCAAATATACCCACTTAGATTTACTTATGAGTAGATTCATTAACTGCAGCAGCTTGTTACTTAAGAATGAACTAAAGTGTGTGTATAAACTCTCTCAGCACTGAGACTTAAATATGTTGTGATAAATTCGTTTGTTGGAATGGGTAAAACCAAAAAGAAATAGGCTAACCAAAAACTGTTGTTTTCTTTTGGTGGCGAAACTGAGGAAGGAGAGAGAGACAGAGAGAGTAAAATGTTACCAGCTGATAACAAAAGCTTGACTCTCAAACTTCCCACTGAATACAAATTTCCAGTAAGTGAATTCAGGACTACTTTCCTGATAGTATTGAAATGTTTCACTGGGAAAGTGTCTAAAATTTAATTTATATAATGTATTTATAGATTTTTTGCATAGGTATGTGTCTAAATACACCCTAAAAGCAGGGGTGTCCTACCATATGTAGTATTACAGGTACTCTTTTAATACCATGATTTGCAATTTTTTTATTTCTTCTGCTTATTGTAGGTTGCTAAAATTTCTCCATGGGAGATGCAGATCCCCATGGGTAGTAGATTAAGCTCACTAAAACAAGTCTGCTTTTCCTGGTGATCTTAGAAATTGTCATAGATTTGTAGAGAGTTGCCAGGTTAATGGCAGCTTTGAACTATGTTTGAATGTCTTGCTAGTGGCTTTATTCTTTTAAATTCATTATCAGCAGTGTTCAAAATATAGGAAATATTTTGGATAATATTTGGATAATATTTTCTTAGATGTGAATAATGTGATTGAACCTAACTTTTCTTAATGCTTTCTCATGTTTTCTTGTGTTCAATACTCTTCATTATATGGTGTATGTGTGTACTGTTTTGTGCTGGTAGGTTTAGTGGGACAAAGTTGCAGAACTAGGTAGAAAGTCAACCTTCAGTTACCTGTTGAAACCGATGAGCCATGAGCCCCTTCTGAGGTTCTGTGTGTACAAGCTGATTCTCACCATCTTTTCCTGGAGCAGAAGTTTGCCTGGCTCCTTCCAAAGAGTGTCCTTCCAGTGCCACCTCTTGGTAGGTTCACCTGCTGACTTAGCTGCACTGTTAATTTCCATGAATGAGGGGGTAAGCACACGGTTTAAACAAACAACCTTCTGCCCTCTAAGCTGCCTGCTGTGAAAGCACTAGCATCGTCTAGTGTCAGTGGATACATGGAAAACTGGAGTTCTCATTTATTAGTTGAAAATACTGTACGTCTTATTCAATGGAGAGGTTGGCTGATGCACCACTGCTGGGTTTAGCCATGTTACTACAAAGGTTTGCATGCATTTAGATTTAGCCCAGTAAATAAAAAGCTCTAATGTAACATTTTCCAGCAGATTTTTATCTCATAGCCTGGATTGTAGTGCTGAGTGGTCAGCAGTTTTTACAGCTGAATTGAAAGGAGGAGTGCTTTGGTTGTATCAAGGGTTGCATAACCTTATGTGCTCTGAGGAGTAAAATCAAAGAGCATGTCCTTTCAGAACTTCCTTCTTCCTACTTCTCCCAAGATATCTACAGTGCTTCAGATTTTAGGGAGGAATATTTTCAGGCGGATAATTGTACAGATTCAGCTTCCTGCAAAAGGATACAAGAAGGGAAGTATAAAGTGAGGTGGGTACCTAGCAGCAATACTTCAGATGTTGTATTCTGTCTTCATTTGATCCCTTTCTCCTTTCTTAGGTTGTTTTTTAGGATTTTCTGTTAATTTCCATAGCAGAATAACCGGTAAATCTGCAAGTGAACACTATGTGCTCCATATGTATCATGGGCATGCATAGGCACAGCAGAGTCAATCCTGTCCATTTTGACCTTTGTTCAGTTTGTTAACATATCTTCTTTACGGAGATGATATCAATGGTTACAGTGCTATAATCAATAGCTCCCTTACCCTTTACTTTTTTATAGATTAGACTTGAAAGTGCTGAGAAAAGCTAGAGATGAAGAAATAGCTTCAGAGAACACTCCATAAAGATGCTCATCCAATCTAATACTATAGATTGAACAGAAGAAAAGGAACTGAAAAGTGCTATTCAAATGTCAGACAATACGAAAAAATCATCCTGCAAAAGTGTTTTACAAGGATAATTAGGAAAGAAAACCACCTGTAACTGCACATACTTGCACAGAACAGGGAGGTAAAAAACTTTCATTATGTCAGTGGAGAAGGTGAAAAGCTTCATTTTTCTTTGAAGTTTGCACCTAATGAAGTTGTAGATTCCTGACTGACAACTGAGCCCAAAAGCTCTATGGCATATCTCAGTAAGGGCATTCTTACTCATTTTTAACAGGAAATACTTAATGATTAATTGCTTCAGCATTTGCCATTGTTCTTCTTGCCACGTATTTTGAAAGCCCTTCATAATACTTTTTGTATTGTGGCACATACAAGCATCATCACTTTCTCTTAGCTCCACTGGTAGGGCACAGGTCTCTAGGCACATAGAAAAGAATTAGTTTCCTCTGTAGTTTATCTTAAAGATGTTCTCATTCATTTTGAAAATTAGTGTACAAGGTTATGCTGTGTGACTTTCTTGGCTGACTGTCCTATGAAAAAAAAACAAAACCACTAAGCTTTGTTTAAATGTTACTAGGCCAGAGAGAGAAAGAAGTTGAAACACTCAAGGTTCTAGGCTTATCATTTAGGACATTCACATGGGACACAAGAGACTGCACTACTTGGAATGTTGTGCTTTTATGAAATTGAACTTTTCTTGAGATCAAAATGGAATTATTTTTGTTGGTGTGTGTGGATCAGTGAGAAGATGTTTCTTACAGGATTTTGTATGATGTTTTTTGTTTGAGTAGTGCAAAATTTGTAGTTTTGTTGGCTCGTTTTATGGGTGAAGCAAGTAATGTTTTTTCACTGTAAAACAGTGGGCAGTAAGCCGAGCTTCCTAAATTGTTGTTTAAACACCATACCTGCTTTATATTGCTGCACTATATGGTAGCTTTATAGTCATCCTTTACCTGTTGCTACTAATTTTAGGTATTCTGAGTAGAGTGTTTTGGAAATACTCAAACCTGAGTAGTAGGTGTTTATGACAAGGCTTGAATTCTGAGGTTCAACCCATTCAATATTGGATTAAAATCTTGGTCCAGCTGAAGTTGATGTCTTTTCCCTTGAAACCAGCTTTTCCTACCCTTCTGCTCTGTCCGGACTGTCAGTGTATGCTTCTGTGTATGGTAGTTAATGCTCTATTGTAAGGATTATCTGCATTAAAACACCAAAGGGGAGACCAAAATCAGACTTTGATGCTGCCGTCACATTCAAAGTGAAGAGAGAACTGATTTGATGCAGAAAAAATTCTGATTAGGGTTTGAGGAGAATACTTTTGTGTCTCAGTTCTCTCTCTTTTGCCTTTACATATAAGACCAACATCTTTGATGTGAACAACTGACAGTGGCCATTGTAAAATCAACCTGACAAGTTTAGAGTCTGTGATTCCCTTCTTTGTAATTACATGTCTGAAACACAGCACAGCTAATCTTGGTAGAATGTGGTGATGTCTCCCACAGCACATTTTAAAGGCAAGTAATTAGCATGCAAATAGTGTGTTGCAACTTGAAATGGGCAATAATAATGAAAATCATTAATGTGTAGTAATAAATCACAAATGTGAAAGCCTGCCTGAATGGTTTCTATAATTCTGTGTCATGTATGTGTTTGCCCCTTATACATTTTCTTCCTTATAAGCCACAGAAATTTTAATTGGGTGTAGGGATCCCCCAAGACCTCATTCATCACAGGCAAACTTACTGAAGAATGCTTCATTTTTCAGATCTTCTGCCAATATTCTCTTTAGTTTGATTAGGGAATGGGAGGAGAAGGGTGCATGGAGCGGTTAGAGGCATTCACCTCTACTGCCTTGCAGAGATTCATCCTGGGCTCGTGGCACATGAGCTGAGTTTTTTGAAATGTGCCATGTTTTAGTGTTAGACTGCAAGTAAGATTGAGTACTTACATTTGATGTTGATATTCTGATGCACTGGAAACTTGACAATGGGACTGTGAAAAGACTTACTGAACTCATGTGATGTTCTTGATGTGAGATGATTCTTCTACTGTGAAAGTACATGAAAATAACCTTATTAATGCAAGTGGTGCACTGATTTCAGATATAGTCAAAGCAGTGAGGAGTTTACCAACTTTCAGGATGACCGAAGCACCACAGAGTCATTTTTTCACTGTGTACGCTCCAGACCCACATCAAGGTGTGTTGAAGAGCAGCTGCAAAAGAGATGTAATATAGATGAAGAGATGCTTCTTTCTTCCTTGCTGTAGGAATTGACCCATTAGTTTTCTGCTATGGTCACAGCAGACAGTCCCAACTGATACTGTAGGAACCAGAGAGTGCTTTCAGTCACCAAGAGTCAAACTGATCTCTCCCAGTATTGGTCGCATCATCTAAGCTAATTGTCAGGGCTCTTTCTCTGGCCGATAGAGTTTTCTCTTAGTGCAAAGCACATCTAAAGTGAATGAACTTAGTCTCCTTTTGCCTACACCTCTCTTAGTTCCTAGTGGGAAGCCTGTTTAAATGTCCTAGACTGGATAGTTAACTTCTATCTGACAGTAGATAGGTGTCCTCTGAAGGATACATGTATCATAGTTAACTGTTGGTCCCAGCAGTTGCTGGGAAGAGGTGAGGAAAAGGTAGTGGATGAATTAAATAATAAATAACTGAATAATGTATTTGCTTAATTTCATGAGAACTTGATCACTGTCTCCTTTTGCATTTATATGTTACCTGTGAATTGAGCAGTATTTACAGCTTATTCCATGCTGAATTATTTCATCTGCTCATTATTCCAAATAAGAACTTTCTGTAAGTCTACATCACAGGTGAAGAAATCTAAATAAATTAAGCACATCTGCAAACAGAGCTGCTGCTGTTTTTCTTATGAACAAATAGACAAATGTTAGGAAAAATATTCTCAGCTCACTGCTGTGTCAATGTGTCAAACCTCATCAGGATTAACTTCAGCCCCTGGGTGTCTGCGTATCTTTCTTCACAAACATTTATGATTTCCTGGCACTGGTTACCTAGTCCTTACCAACAGAGAGACTTTTTATGCTGAGATGAGTTACACAGATTGAGCAGAAACATTAGCACAGCAATTTTAAATGATTGATATGTGCAGTGCCTTGTCTGCAAAGCTAGTTAGTTTGCTACTTTTGACAAGGCAATTTAACAATAGAAAATTGTTGATAGTGATCAAAACAGATTGCAATGTGGAGATGGTGGGTTTTTCCAATGAAATCTAAGCTTTGTAAGCCTTCTAGATCTGCCAAGAGCTATTTACCTTAAGTTACCCAAGTTCTTAAATTACTTAAATGCTTTGGAAATACTGCCTCTAAAAAGGGGCTCCAGAGAGTCACAAGACCTAGACTTCATTTAATTGTCACAAGGTAAGATCTGAAAAATGACTCAAGTAGGAATAAATTTTGCACATTTCTTTGAAATCAGGCTCTGGAACTTCAAAGACAGGCTGTGGAAGTGAACTCCAAAGATATGTATAAAGAGGTATTTTATTTGGTATTTTATCTCAATATTTACTGTTTCAATTCAAGGATATGTTATAAAAATGGAATGCTGTGCTGTGTTCTAGATTGACAATTTCATTCTGAAGATTGCTGTGTATTCCATATGTTAGTCCTGAGCCTCATGCAACCTCTGGTTGACTTGTGCTATTCTGGTGATCTGTAACAGTGGAGCTCTTCACCAGACATGTATTTCCTTCAGGTGCTCCTTGAAGCTTTCTGTACTCTTGTTACTATTCCTTGTATCATAGTGGTGCTTGCACACTTCAGCCATGCTTAGACTGCTTGTTGAGCTTGATGCTGAATGAGTGGTCTAAAGGGATAAAATGTAATGGGAGAGAGGCAAGAGCAACTGGAAGGGCTTACCCAGGAGTAGATTTGCATTGCCTTTCATCTTCCTTATTTTAGTTTAATCAGGGATGTGAAGGTCATGTTCATTGGCTTGGGTGGTTGCTTCTTTGGATAAGCTCCAGCTTTTGTCATCTGCTGTGGGAAATTTGTAATGGCACCAAAACAGCGGGAAAAGGGGATAACAGCCCCGGTGCTTGGCACTTCTACATTTTTCTCAGCTGTGCTGAGCTTCTGTCAACAAATGACTACACTTTTATCATTGTTGTTCAGCTTCAGGTCACTCCCATGATCTCATCTGGCATGAGAAAGAAAAATAAAATTAGTTTCTAAAAAAAATTGGATTGAAGAAATCCAGTTTATGACACTAGTCTGGTTTCCTTAGAGCAGCAGCTCTCTTATCAGGATCACAGCCGGAGGAGCTCTACAGTCCCTTTGTTTTTATGGTAATCAGATTCTTTCATCCCAGAATCCAAAATGCTGTTGGAGCATATTTAATAATCCAGCCATTCCATGTGTCAAACAAACATTTGGGCTATATCTAAGGTGGAAAATGAAATTACACAGTTTTTCCTCTTCCTCTCTATGGCTGTCTGTCTTTTCGTGTTGGTGTAGGGGTTTCCTTGAGCCCAACTACTGTGGGGAAAGGTGAAGTTGTATCTCACCAGCCACAGAGAAGCCTCTGATGGCAGAGATATTGCAGAACAAGTAAGGAGAGCAGCAGATTCTTGTTGCCACTTTATGGCTGGTGAAGAATGGGTAGTGTTGGTGGAATTTTCCAAAGCATCCAGAATTGACTGTGAGCCTCTTGTCATAAATTACTCTGGAAGACCCCATTTGCAAAGTGATTTTAAAAAACAGGCTGGATATAGAAGAGGAGCTGTGAATGTCAAGCATGATTTCTTGCCCAAAGCAAGAATGTCTCATGCAATATGGTGCAATCTATGTACCTGTCTTTTACAGACCTGATTATGGGGGTAACGGATATCTTCTTTCTTTCTTCTTCTTTTTTTTTTTTTTTTTGAAATTCACCTTAAAACTCTCTGTAAAATCATAGCCCTTCTTATTCACACAGCAAAATAAAAGACAATATGCAGACAATATGCCATAGATTATTTTGCTGGGTGATAAGGAAAAACAAGATATTCAGAAGACATATTATTTAATTTTTAAAAAAGGTAGTTAAATATATAAATCTTTCCTCATAAATTCTACCTGAATAGTCCTAGTTCAAAATTTATCACATAGAAGTATTTTAGTTTCACAATTCATTTTTTTCTACCTTACATCTTTAAGTTGAAGATTGATGCCTGATTAAAACATCTCTCCTACACCAGAGAAATTTCCAATTAAAAAAAATCCTTCTCAAAAAAGGAACATGTCAAATTAGAAAAATCACAGCTACCTACTCTGTGGATTTTCCTCCAGATACTGACACCTGAGCTCCTTGTAGACTACAAGAATAATTACAGTGTATTTGCATAGGCTGGTGCTGAGTTTCTGCAAAAGAAATACAGGAAAGGATTGGCAGGCATGTTCACAGACCTTAAATATTATAGACAGGATTCTTCAAATTATTGTCTCCTCTCCCACACCGCACAGACTGCCCTTCCCCCCCATTTTATTGTTGCATGTAATGTTGCTAGCTTGAAAATTTTAGATAGAAAATTACTTTCAAACTAACTATACTGGAATTTGTAAAGGGAACCAGGCAGAAACAAAGCCAGTTTACTAAGTAAATATTGGCTCTGTCTGATTTTTTTTTTTTTTTAAGTGCTCTATAATAGTGGGGCCTGCATGTAGTGCATGCACTATATAGTACTTTCAGCTGGTTGAGGACAGTCACAATTCTCCACCTGGGATCAAACATCAGCCTACAGTTTTGAGGTTTTTTGCTAAAATGACAACTAGAAAAACTGTCTGAGATCAGGCTCGTGAATACTTGGTTCTGAATGCAAAGAGAGCCTATTCAACACAAGAGCTACATGAACAAGATTCAAAAGTGAGAATGAAAGCAGTGCTCTGAGAATTCACTTGTTTGGTTGAACCCTTCTCCTTATGCTGACTAAGACTTATGTGTTATTCAGCTCAGATGCCTTCCTTGAGGTGTCAAATTGTTCCACATGCAACCTACTGCTTTGCAGTCTGACTCTGAATGTCCTACCTAGTGCAGCTTCTGCTGTTTCATTTCATAGGCTCTTCTGTTCTGCTGTAAAGTAATATTCTGCTGTTGGTAAAGGGAAAGGATTTTCCTATAAAGGGAAAAATCAAGGAGAGTTGTAACTGTCTGCAGGTTTATAAGAGGCTGCTACACCGATAGGACAAGCAGTGAAAAGTCTAAACTTCAGAAACAATGCTTTAGATAAGATATTTTGGGTGAAACTTTGTACCAGTAAGACTAGTAAGAGCTTGCACTGCCTGGATATGATGCAGAATCTCAAGTAGCAGAGACACTGTAGGAAAAGCCTGGCCATGCTTTTGCAGAGGATGGAGATGACTAGGCAATTTTTTAAGGTGCTTTTCAGTCCTTTGTCTCTGCTTTTCTGGGCCTTCAAGGAGATGATGCCTTCTCAGAATTAGAGTATCATTTCATTATTGGTTTATTAGTGGACAGAGTACTAATGGAGGTACAGAAGGGCCTGTATTTTCTTTCCAGTTTTACTGCTAGCCTGATGCATGACTTGACCTTGCCGATGAGAGAGACTGCAAGAACCTTCTGGTGTGTCTTTGTTACCAGGACGGGACACTTCACAGTTCCCTCAAATGTTAGAAATGCACCTGTATTTTTATGGTAATCACCACATTTCATGAAGAACTGCTATGCTTGAAGCAATTCTTAAAGCTTATGTACTGCATTGCACAAAAAACGGTTTTTTAAATCTTTTATTTTAGTTATTCCTTTTTATTGTAGTGCACACTGTATTACTTTTATTTATTGCAGATTATTTCTGGGTACTAAAACTGCCTTATTACTTTGCTTAAGAGGTAACACTTAAAATAAATAAATGAATAAATTATTTCCTCAGCTTTGGTGTGAATTACACTTGTTTGACTGTAAACCTATGCATTGCAAAAGTTATTTTTGATCCTGCAAATTGAGGGGGTTTTGAGATTATGGAGTAGTCTTTTGGAAGTGTGTATAGCTGCTCTCCCTCGGAACAATGGAGAAGAACTCCCCTATTGAGAACAAAGGGAGCTGTGAGGTGCTGAGCACACTTGAAACTTCATCCATACCGCTTTAGACCTGTGCATTTTGTTAAGGATTCTCTCTGAAGGTTCTAGTAGAAAGATTTGGTTTCGGCAGGCAGTAACACCAAGGGATTTGAATTGATGCTTATTTTTCCTCAGTTGGGCAAACTAGGGCATAATGGAAAATATGACTTCAGAAATCCAGACCTTGAAGAACAATTTTGTTTCCAGCCTGAAAATTTACCACTGTTGCTTAGTATAGGCCTGCTGCATTCACACTTGTTTTTAAGCCTCAGCCTTCCACCTATTTAGTATTTCTCCCTCAGTGTTTGCACTCCGACAAGACAAGGTCTTTGCCTGCTTTTTTACCAGTGAACCCTACCTTCAGTTCCTGGTCTCTTTCATTCCAGGACTTTTTCTTCACAGAAATTCTTGAGGCTGACTTTTCCAAAATACCAGTCTTTTTACTCTGCCTTCCCACCAATAAAATCTTGTGTTAAAGCAGTAAATGCTTTTCAACATTTACTTTCCTGTGAGAAAATTGAATAGTTCCAGTTTAAAAGCAGATATCTGCATTTCTTTGTTGCCTGTTAATGTCACAGTATCAAGGTGCTTCAGTGTAGACTCTCATATCTCTGTGAAGCAGAAAAGTACTTCTATATCTAGTTTGCAGAAAAGATGTCGTACAGACATGGTATTGCATGACATTTTACTTAAGAAGTAGAAATAAGTTTTATCAATATGGTCTGTATTAAAAAACCTATAATGAAATCGTAAATCTAGGATTGCCTAAGAGGGACTTGGATGGGTTAGTCCTCGACTCTGCCTGTATGACATTTTCATCAAACAAAGCTAAAATCATTACTGATAAAAGCTACAGATGACATTAAGGCTAAAGCAATAGCAAATAATGAAGAGGTTGAAATCATTGCAGTCTGCATGCAGCTTATTCCAAATCTGCAAACAATGTGCATTCCAGCATGATCACCTGAAAAGATGCAGAATGCTCACTGTACTTGGCTGGGGGCTCTGTCCTAAGGACACCATGTCTCCAGAAAGAGGTATGATGCTCCAGCTAGGTACTATGGTGGCTGATGAATGGTATATTGAATGATGGATGCCCTACAGTGCTTATGAGTCAAGAGACTTACATGGATTGCAAACGTATAAAGAGCAATATACGATAAAAGTACAAAGTTTATATTGTAATTTGTTGCTGTTAGGACCACTGCTGGAATGCATAGCTGATTTTCATGTTGATAGCTTAAGAAGTAGGGGAAAAATTAAGAGGAGAACTGTAAGGAAGACACTTGAGATCCTGAAAATTGAGCTGTTAGTTAAAAGCATACTGGTTATGTATTATAATTCTTTAAAGAAAACATAGATCAATTTGATCACAGTCTAGCAATGTCTATTTGAATGCTTGAGAAATATGGTAACAGGTGTCCAGCTATCAAACGAAGGAACAGCAACATACAGTAACAACAAGTTGAAAGCTCAGCTTCATTTCAAATGATCAGTATAATTAATGACTGAAATATTGAAGCATCATTACAGATTCACTCCACAGTGATGATTCAATAAGAAAGCTTTCCTAGTGTGTGTCATACCAGAGTTGAAACTAGAAGGTGAAATTGGTTTTAGGTGGTTATAACATCTGAGTCTCAGGGCAGTACTTAACAAGCAGACCCCAAGGCTGGGGCTACTTTTTTAAATTATTTTCCTTCCCCTTTTCCTTAAACTTCCTGGATGTAAAATGCAGCATGCTATTTCCAGCTCTACAAAACTGGACACACCTCAGTGTCCTCAAGACTAGAAACTCCAGTAGTCTGCCACATTGGCTCCCTAAGAAAATAGGAGAACAGTAGAAAATATGGGGAAGTCCTGTAGGAAACTAGGAGGCATCCCGTTTCTGTGGTGCAACCAAATTTACTTGTTTACTAGATTCATGTAATAGATTGCTCCTTGAGTACCTCAGTACCGTCGTCTTTCCTATTCATTTGCACCTGCTTTTCTAAAAATTCATTCAAACCCGAAGAGTAAAATATCATATTTAATGCTTATTTCATCATATCTAGCACTGAACCCTCCAATTTCAATAAAATGTATCATGAAGGGTACTATGTCATTTTCCTGAACATTGCAGGAGACATATTAAAATGTATATGCTAATTGAATGTAGGAAAGCAGGATTTGAATGTTATGAGCTCTCTCTCGCTTTTCCTAGCTATTATGTATTTCCCTTATTTTCATGTCAGTTCCCTGCCAACTTCTTTTCTGTATGAGGTAATCATATTCAGCATTAGATTGTAGGATAGCAATAATAATAATAATAAAAGACTTTCTGAATATTTTAAACAGCAAGGCATGTATCCATGCTCAAAAAATTCATTGAATATGACCATGATCTCATTTCCTTCCTGTTCTTTCACCATCACACATGCACTGACAGGACAGACAGTCATTGCCAAGTCCTGAATCGCACAAGATCCGAGGGGTATTTTCACTTCTTTCATCAGCCACTCTGAAGTGTTCATTGCAACCACAGTAAAGTTCAATAATGTGCACATTGATGAGAAAACTGCAGAGCAAACAGAAGTACGGCAGCCTTTTGTGTTTGAGATTCAGCAGGCACACAAATCTGAAAGCGTCTCTTCTGCTTTGACATTATCTACAGGTTCAATCTACAATATGCTGATTCTATCATAATACAGAAAATTGGTTAATTCCCTCTGGAAATTTACAATAAAAATAATTCTCCCCTTGAACTGCTCTTGCTTCTTCCTTTGATTGGATGATGCTATCGCCTTTATTCTTAAGTGGGGGACAAATAGAGCATTTATACAGCCAAGTACGTGCATTTATATAAAATCTGCACACTTTATGCACATACTTTATACTTTATAAATATTGGCAAGTGAAGTTAATTAATCAAGCTTATTTCTGAGTCACTAGGACCTGTGCAAAAATCATATAGTTTGCAAGTTGTTACTCAATAGTTTGAATTTTATTCCCCCTTTGTTAAAAATTTTCCCTCCCCACACCTTGGCTTCTTCATTTCTTTGAGCGTTGTCCTCATCCAGGGTTTTCAGTTCAGTACTGAAATTACAGGTCACCATGTCAGCTGATACAAAGATTTTACTATCCCAGTAGGGGATTTTACTAGTTCAGTAATGGAAGACAAGAAAGCTTGACAATAGCAGAAAAAAAAAACCCAACACCTAATTTGAAGTTTACAGATGTTTCTGCAGAGCACAAGGTAGCCAGAAGCTAGGAGTAAGGCAGGTGTGTTTGACTACTATGGGGTTGGTGTTTACTGGGTGCTCTAGTGTAATGCTTCTCCTTGGTTGTTTGTCACTCCTGTAAAACCCTTTTGCCAAAATGCTTATTTTCTCACTAAATTAAAGAAATTCTTTTGGGGAAAAGTCTGTGGTTTTTTTTCAGTACATGAATTCAAGGTATCAAAGAACTAAGACTCTACAAAAGTTTCACGTGGGCAAACTATTGGGAGTCTAAATAAAACTAAACTGCCTGGGCAAGCGTGTGGCTTAAACCCAGGGCTTTACAATGGTGACCACCTTCTTCTGGCTTCCTAGTCTCAGACACTGTTCATTTACTGAATTTTACTGTGTTTATAGGTAATATGCACTTGAAAGTCATATGACTCTGCTGTTAATGCATAGTGAAACAAGTTATATTTGATAGGATGCAATTTCTATTTTCCATGTATGTTATTGCAAAGCTTTAAAGCAACTCTGTGTTCTCCTTCTGAGCTGTGTTACAGGTAGAATCCACAGCTGATGAAAGAAGTCCTGAAAAGAATGCCTCATAACACAAGTTAGCACATACCAAATCTTTGACTAGGAATGAGCATAGATGACTAGAAAAAAACCCTCTGGGAGGTGATTTAGTAGGGCTACCTCACCAAGTGTGTGTTTGCCCGAAAATCATTCTTAAAAATGACAGGCTAGTTGTATAGTCCACAGAAGGAAATACACACCTTGATAAAAACCAAGTACAGAATTGTAGACTAATAGTAGACTGATGTTGACAGATAGTTTTTCCCTATTAATAGTTCTCTTCTATTAATACTGCCTGTGGTAGAAAACACAGATGTAAAGAACCACAATTTTGTAGTGTACCTCTGCAGACTTTAGAGGTATGTTGGCAAGTGCTGGAATACCATGCACATGCTGCTTCCTTGGAAGGCTTTGTGAGAAAATCACTGCAGTAGAGAGTTTCTTGATAAGAAGTGTGATTTCTGCTTCCTATTGAGATTTACTGGCTTGCTTATTTTCCCATAAAACATAGAAAGAAGGAATCCATTGTGTAAAATATTTTTCTTTTTCCTCTTTTAAAAATTTATTTATTTATTTGCAAGAAGCCATTTTATGAGCAATTAGGGGGTTTTTTTGCTCCAGAGTAATATTTTTGTTTCTGATTTGGCATATCTTTATTAGGTTAAATAAAAAAGATCTGCTTAATTTCCAGAAGACTGCAGAGAAATAACATGCCTGCCAAAGACATATCATGCTCATAGCCAGGCACTTAGGCTTGAGATTGGTTCAAGTTCAGCAAAAGTGCAGGGAGGAAGGGCTGGCTCTGCCAGAGACAGAGTAGGTAGAAGAATTGCCACAACCTTTGCATTGTCTTCCTTGCTTGGTCTGTGTTTTGGGAAAATCATGCTAATGGCCCAATGCAACACCAGGATGGAGTTGTAGCTAACTGCAACTAGTATAAAGGGGAAGAAGATAGTTGTAGGACTCTCAGAGAAGTTACTGCCTCCACAAGTAATGTTCCTGATATCAGAAGCAGGAATAACTGGTCTGGGCTTCCACTTCATCTTTCTCCCACAAGAATTGACCAATCTCCTCCTGTGGCTGGCAGGGGCAAGGTTTAGGACATTTCATGGTCTCCTGAGAAACTGCATGATGACTCTGTAGTGAAAAACAGATAAAACACACAAGTTCTCAGTCCCCAGGGAAAGGGAAATAAGGCCAAGAATCCTGATGGTCTTCAGGTCTTTTCTCTCAGGTCTTCTGCTTCTGAATATAACAGTCTAGTATTTCTACTTTCTCCAAAGGGAAGGAATATATTCTGAGCTGGTTAGACAGCTAAGCTGATAGAAATAAAATGAAGAATTTAGAAATATCTTAATTGCTTGCATTAATCAGGATTTTTCTTTTAATTTAAGTGATCAAGAGAGAATAGAGCTTTTAGAAGCAGTTAAAGAATATTAACAAAAGTAAGACTTAGTTTAGCATTGAGCTCTTTATATATATATGAATTAAAAATACTATTTTTTGATCTTTCATAAATATTAAAAACTATTTTCTTGAAAATTATTTTCCTGCTCTATATTTGGATTGATTTTTTTTTTTTTTTTTTTTTTTTAATGAAGCAACTAAGTAACCTTTCATTCATAGGGAAAACTATCTGGAAGAGCTGTATAATACTTTTGCCTGTAAAGTGGCTTACCAGCATTTCGTATAACACATTCCAGACAGTGTGTTACCAGCTAAATGAGTTTATGATGAACAGTTGAGTAAAGTATCATTCTTGTTTTTTAACTACTTCTGTAATTTAATGGAGGAATAGTGAACTGGAACATTACCTGGTGTAAGGACACATTCCCTAAATAACCTCACCCTCAATCCTACATTTCTAAATTCTTGTGATTAAATAACAATGATTCACTTTCCGTTTTGTATTAGAATATTAACATACATAACTGTATTCAGGATTGATAGATTTTCTTTTTTGAGCAACAGTTTATAAAAACAATACTACTTTCTTGAACATAACAGCTTTGTATATCTACAAGGTAGAAAGCTCCATCAACTTGACTTAAAATTAGACAAGACAGAATAGGGCATATGAAGTTCAGCTTACGTATGCCCTTTGAAATGGACATTTATTACATCACTCTATTAAAAAAAAAAAGGCAATATCATAATGGTCTTGATATAAACACTTTGGAAGTTTCAGGGTATGGAAGAAATTATACTTATTTTGAGTTATTATTTTTTGTTATGACAGAGGAAAGGAAATTTTTTTTGAATGAAAGTGAACTTAAGATTCCTGATGGATGATCCCCACTGCAAAATATGATAGTAGCCTCTTGCTTTTTCAACAGTCCAAAACTTTGGTCTTGCTGAGACATTGCACATGTTGTTTTCAGCAACTGTAATTATTTTCTGTTGTCTCTCCTGATATGACGTCTCTTGATCCTTAGATTAAATCAGGTACATCCATTCAGTAAGCAATTGCAGCTTTCACCAGCCAGTCCAAAAAAACAAAGTGAATTGAAGATTGTATAGCTTAGACTGCATTGTTTGTTGGTTTTATTTGAGGAGAAAGAGCTGAAAAAAGACAAAATAAGAATAATAGAGGATTTTATTAGTCATTGGGAATGAACTGGGAAAAGAATTCAGATACAATTTGAAAAGTTAAGGGAGAAGAGGGATGGTTTTATTGGTGGTTATCAGTGGTATTTCAGCAACAAGGAGCCAAAAATAGGGTTACTTCAGTGTCAGGTGGCCTGGTTCAGAGTATGAAATGAGACTACTGGGATGAGGCACTATGACTTTCTGGAGTCTTCTAGCCTGAAGACCCTCTTGCCAGTATTTCCTACACCAGATTGATCAACTGTAGTAGAATTAGACTAAAGCATCCTGATGTGAGGACCATGAGGGACAGAAAATGCAGCCTGACTCTCTGCTAAGCAATCTCAATACTGTGGAGCATGGGAAACTGCCCAATAAGTCTTCAGGCTGCAAACTGCAAGTTCTGTATTGGCTTGTTAGAATGAAGAAACATGAGCTAGTTTTGACTTTTCCCACTAAACATCTTTATAAGTTAACTCTTTGGACCTGATTGAGTTTGAAGTCCTGAGACAAATTGCTGTGTTTTGAGACTTGCTTGTGTCTTAGTGGTGTTTGCAGATTTTCCCCAATGAAATGAGAAAAACAGCCCTGCTTCATTTTTTTTTTTTTTTCTGTTGGTCCACAAAGCAATGGAAAGTGAAAAATGTAGAAAGAAACAGATGAAAAAATCCCATATGTCTGTGTGATACTGATGAAACCTGAAGACACAGTTTTGGTAATGTGGTGCCAACGCCACCAGCAATAATGCAATAAGAGCCTCTCAGTGATTAAATATCCTTTTTAACATCAGTAATAATTACTGTGTACACTTAAGCAATAAACTAATGCCTGACTCCAATCCCTAATAATTAGGCTTCACGAACTGAATTATCTTTAGTGTCAGAAAGGCCTAAAGATTGCCTAAAACTACAAGGAAAAGAGAACAAAAAGCTTTCACAGGGATAGTATAAGGATAATGTGCCATCCTGATTTTTTAAAATAGAAATATCTGCAATTGAGCAAAACACATTTATTAAAAAAATATGTCAATTAAGTGCTCTACTTGCATTTTAGCCTGTTGTCTCCCTCTATCCCCTGATTAAAGAGGCTTGTTGAAAATTTTCAGAATACTTTCGTATTCCTTCGTAGTCTCTTTTTAGCTCACTTTCCCATAATAATTCTGAAACTGTTGTAGTGGAAAAGTAGCTGGATTATTCAAATAGCCATTAGTGAGCTGGATTTCCAAAGCTCTCAGTAATGACTTAATTCTGTTCATCATTCAAAATGAGAAGAATTATTAGGGCCAGCAGAAAGCTCCAAGGTAAGGACTAAAAAACAATTCCTTCTCGTTCAGTTTTAGGCTCTCATAGCAAAAAAAGTTCTATTACCCGAAGTTATTACTTCTATCAAAATTCCGGACACTCAGTGGTAAAAGAAGTATTTAATTCAATCCTGCCAGTTTCCTACATGCACGTAGTACAAGCAATAGCTGAAAGTGGTTGAAGAATGCTTGATCCTCTAGTTTCTTCTTGTGCTATTTGTGCTGTAAGGAGGAAGAAATACAAGGAGACTATGGTTCTGCCTCCATGGCTTTGATAGCTGATCTCAGTGGAGAGTGATTTGGAATCAGACCTGTGTCTGGAATTCATGTTCTTTGGCTCTGCTGGTCATAGAAATGTGCAAGTGGACTGAGGCCTGCATAAAAATCGCAGTTGTGGTAAACTGATGTCAGTGGACTTTGGTGCAGACTGTTGTAGCCCCAGAAGACTGCCAAATCTGAAAGGGTGTGGAAGTTCTGCAGATTTCATGTCCCTAGATGTACACTTTAATGGCTATTTAATTTTTTAAATTTTTTAAAGACATTTAAATGTCTTTAAAATGTCTGCTATTGGCTAGTATTGACTTTTCTAGAAATTCCTTTAGATGACACTTGGGCTACCTTAAAAAAAAATAAAAATCTAACCCAAGTCCCTTAAGCAATTCCCATTAAATGAGAATGTTCAGTCATTTCAGTCTCAATGGGAGATTTTTGTCTGAGACAGGATTTAATGTGGTGCTCATTCACATCTGTAGGAATATATTTAAAAAATCAGAATGACCCAATGTACTGAAATGAAGCACATAAATCATATTATGTCATTAATCAGATTGCCATATGCAGTTGCCAACCTCTGCTTAATTTGACTGGGATATATCAAAACATAATGCATCAAGTAAAAGGTATTTTTAAAGGGGCTGAAAGCAGCATATACTCCATTACCATTTCTATTTTTTTATTAATGATCAAATGGAAAAAGCTCATTTGCAGTGGTGATGACTTGAAAACCTGGCAGTCGTGTTTTTGTGTCCATGAAATAAAAAACGTGAAAGAGTACGTATACCTCAGAAATGGCAGAGGTTTGTGTCCATACATTAGTGTGTGTTCATATTCCTATAATTTACATAATCCCATTTAAGAGTTTTTTAAAAATGGAGCAATGGAAAATGTCTTGAGTGACACTTCTCTGGATATCCCCTGCACTTTCAGAGTAGTGAATTATGTAAAGGTCCAATGAATCAAGTACTGTGCAAGGAAAAGTGCCTATGATTTTTCCATCCTTTATGCATACGTGATTAAATGTGTAGTTTTCATGACTCAGACAGAAAGCAACTGGATTGCAACTGGCTGTATGATTGTAAAGGTCTTTTAATACGGCTTTCCCTTTTCCATTCTGCATAATACCTTCTCCGATCATGATTTGGCTGCTTTATCACCATTCTCATCAGGATTTCTCTGTCTTTTATTTTTAAAGAGTGTTTTCAAATGGAATCAACTCATTGTGGTTTTCAGTTTTTTCTGTGTTTGACATTCATAATGAAAATCTAAAAATGTCAGTGTCGCTACCATGCTGGAAATTGATATAATGCATGCTAATGAAGACTTCAAAGGAGGAACTGTTTTTATTGTTTTAATTTAAAAATGACAGATACGTTTTCTTGAGTTAAACCTAAAAAGCACATTCGAGGTAGATCAGTTCACGGGAGAAGCAGAAGGAGATACTAATTCACAAGATGAGCAAAGATGTTTCTTGCCATCTTTCTTTCTGTGAGCATTTGAGCTCTGGCAAATTTTACCTTTTTTGAACAGCTTACATAGACTGATTGAAAGTTTCGCTATAGGTTGTACCCTATCTCTTTCTGTCTTTATATTTTGTGGAAATTGGATTGAAAGTGCCAGTGTTGTAAACAAATCACAAGCACCGAGTGAAATATAAATATGAACTTCTAAGTTTAGGTGACAATTGTAATAAAAGCTCCAACTGTGGGAGGAAAGATAAAACTGGTTACAGATACACTTTAGTTTCTGCCTCAGAATTGCTGATGTGATGTTTGAAGGGCTGAAATAAAAATGAGGTTTTTTCTTTTCCTGAAATCCCTGTCATCATTGTCCTTGTTTAAGATAACATTTCATTTTACTGCAGTTCATTGCTGCCAATGCTTTTGATGTAAGTACTTCAGAGGCCCGTATTCCTGATACTTCCAGACACCTACTTCAAGCCATTTGTTTGTATGATCTGCAAAGATTGCATGGTGGCCTGATGAATTGGTGTTACTATGAACTGGGAAAGAAAAGGCACACTGCATTTGAGCTTTTCAGTACACCTCGGGCTTCATCAGCATCCTATCAAAAGGCTGCTTCTGAAAGATGGGCAATTATGTGTGCAAGCCAGTAAACAGTTTCCCTGTTTTATAGGGAAGTCATCTCTCATTCTGGTTCAGCTGAAGCTGTACATGCAGAGCAGTAGGGCCAGATTTGGCTCAATTTCTGGCTGCGCTGTCCTTGCCCATCTGATCACTGCAGCTTTCTTCCTGTGCTGCATTTTCTAAGCATTATTTTGCTCTGTAAGTGGGCTCATGACTAAAACCTGAGTCTCTCATATCTTTGAATTACTGGCTTTACAGCACAGAGTTAATTGCTCCATACATTTTTCAGTGACAAAAGGGTAGGAGTTTATTCTTCTCATGTTCTATAGCTTACTCCACATTGCATTTGCTTGGCTGCTGTTTTTCCACTGTTTTGCTGTATTTTTCTAGTCCAAGGTGCTTCTTTAGGATGAGTTTTCTTCTCAATATTGCTTCATGCCCTTTGCAAGAGCTTCGCAGGGGGAGGTGATACACTCCAGTTCCAAGTGTAACCTCTGCTGCTCCAGCTTGAAATTCAGAACTAAAAAACCAGTCTTGCCTTGCTGATAACTTTATAGTTCTATTTCAGCAGCTGCAACTAACATGAGCACTTTGTTTTGGATTTTTTGTGTTACGTATTGAAGAACCCTGTCACCCAGCCTCTAGAGACTATCGGAGAAAATGTAGAAAACAGCCATAGGAAATCTTTGTGGTGACTTGTTCAGGGGTACAGCAGTTTAGTCTTGGAAATTGCTTTTCTTTTTCTCAGCAGAGCTGTGTACAGAGAGGGCTAAATTTCATTCCTGCAGTGTACAGCATTCTCTGTTTGTCAGTGGTACAGGTAGCTTTCAGCTTGTCATTTGCTTGATGTTGCTAGTGCTGCAACAAGCTTTCATGTGTGTGCCTTCTTGCCAAGTATATGTCCTTCATCTGGCTAAATCTAACTCTGTTTCTTCTAGTTTTTAATCGAATGTGCCACATTAAAAACATCGGTGGAATTATTTGCTGGGAGATGACACTCCAAGCTGAAAAAGTGAATGATAAGTAATGAGGAAAGTGGGAAGTAATGTGTAAATGCAGAAGTTTTATTATCTGAAAATTACTGTAGCATCGAAGTCCCTAGATGAGTAAAAACAATGCGCCAACATTTCATCACAGACTCTCATCAAAACTTCAAATAGAATTTTTACATCCATACACTATCATGAAGTATTTATAATTATTGTGCCAGGAAATCTAGTTGGTGATTCTCAGAAATCAAAGGATGAAAAATAAAAGATACATAAATGAATAAATAATTATAGACTCTCTGTGCATTCTCTAAACCTAGAGTGTCAAAGTTTTTTTGTAGCAGGGATGACTGACATTTTCAACTGAGCTCCCTAGGAGAGAAATACAAAATGTGCCAGTGGAGGAGGGAAGGCTTTCCTGTATAGAGCTCCTAGTAAAATCAGTAGGAATGCTAGCTGTGTAGCTTAGTATCTGTGCCCTGACAGTTAGAAGTAGGTATCTTTTTTCAGATATTCAGTCACCAGGTAAATAGGCAACAGTTAGATATCTAAACAATCCTTTATGCAAGTGGATTGTTGTTTATCTGCAGCACATAAACATTGTGATACACATAGAGCATTGTTGCATAAGGAATTCCTTAATTCTGAGTGAAGCTTTGCGCCTTTTTCGTTAGGATCATAGAATAACACTTATTTCCACCACCCCCTGCCATGAGCAGGGACATCTTTCACTAGACCAGATTTCTTAGAGCTCCATCTAACCTGGCCTTGAACACTTCCAGGGATAGGGCATCCACAACTTCTCTAGGCAACCTGTTCTAGTGCCTCACCACCCTCACAGTAAAGAATTTTTTCCTAATATCTTGTCTAAACCTACTTTCAGTTTGAAGCCATTCACCTGGTCCTGTCACTACATTCTCTCATGAAGTAGGGGCAAACAAAAGTGGTTTTTGGAAATCTTTGGGGCACCGAGCTCTTAATACAACTGGGGATGGAAAGATGAAAGTATGAGTTGGAAGCTTCTAGCTGAGTAGCTGGGCTGATGCTTCTGTCTTCTTGGGATATGACATGGCAAGCAAGAAGATTTTGCTGCCTTCTCCAACCAGTGCGAGTCCCTACAGTTTGGCTTGCTTCTGATGTTGTCAGAAGAAGCTCAGTTTGTGGAAAATAAAAGGTATCTCAAAACGGACAGACTGGGGGAGAGGAGAAAGAAAGAAAACAGGAGCCCTTCGGAATCCTGACTATGCCTCAATATCTTGATCCAGCAAGTGGTTTTACCCTACTAATCTCATTTTTATAGGAAAAGATTCCGTATTCTTTTAAGGTTTAGTGTGGCAGCATTATATCTTAACTTACACATTTATCAGCTCTTGTGTATATTCAGTTGTTCTACTCCGACTGCAAAGCTGAATCAATCTTTGTGCCACAGTTAAATACTGGATGATTTAGTGTGCCATCAAAAACTGCATAAACTGCCTATTAGAAATGTATTAAACATTCAGTAGGAAATTGACTGTTCACATACCTCCTTCTAGTAAGAATACCTAAATAATACAGCAGTCATTACCCAAATTATCTAAACTTAGTTAATTGTACAACAATGTGATCATGATTTTGTGACTGATGATTTTGATTAATAGAGTGTAAGAATAAAGTATGACAAATATATTTGAAAAAATGGGACCGTGTTTCCATGAGCAAATGACAGGGAAGTGTTTGCAGTGGTGTTCCTTAATCCCCAGTAGGATCTAGACTTCAGACTTGTGACCTTTTCTACAGTAGGCACTTCTCCGTTCTAGTGATCACAATCACAGGGGTAACTTCAATGAAACAGATTCTGTGCACTTCATGCTAATAGCATGAATTTACTTTGCCAGATTTATGCCAAGGAGAGAAACAACTTTTTGGATATGTTAAATTTTTTAATTGACCTGAAAGATCCTTTGAATCCCAAGATGTGTGCCCTGACAGTGGTACAACTTTATTGATGGAATAGGTTAATTGGTTGATTATTATTCACCCCAATAGCAGAAAAATGCCACATGTTACTCTGTATGTTCCTCAGATTTTGTTATGGAATACTGGATAGGAAGTCAATTCTAACTGTTTAAGATGTGACACAACTTGTCAGGGTGCCTGACAAATGTCTGACACCATTTTGAAATAGATATTGTCTTTCATATGGCTAAAATACTGGGAGAATATGTAGTTATCATCTAGAATGAGTGGATCAGTCCAAAGAGATGATGGGGCAAAAAAAGTCTGTTGATTTAAAGATACCATGAGAATACTCTTCACCATCACTCATACACTGGATGAGGCTACAGATATGAAGGCCAGAATGAACAGTTCTCATCATATCTGGCATTTGCAGGAAATGATGTGGAGCACTGCCATGACTCATAGCTTCCATCTGAGCCTCATTACTTCCATCATTACTCCTCTAGAAGTCTGTCTGCATTTTCAGAGTATTTTTGTACTTTCACTTTGAAAACACAGAACAGCTGGAAAACAGGAGTTGTTTGTAACAGGAAGCATGCCTTGAGTTAAAAGAAATGCAGAGGATATTTGGAGGAGTTTCCAAAATCATGAGGGAATTAAGTATTTTCCCTCTATTGCCAGTGTGTCTGTGGAGAAAGAGAATCATTAAAAAGAACAACGGTCCTTTCACTTTCATCCAGATTGATTTATGGTTTCACAGTCTCTAAGCAGGGACCTGACTGATTTGTCTCCAATGTGTTTCAAGGGACACATTTTCTTGTTCTGTCTTCCCTGGGGCTTAATATTATGCCTTACCCTGTTACTGTTCTAAGGATTTTCCTGAGGTGGAAAAGTAAGTCTTTCTCATTTGAGAGCTGCAGGTTCTGAAGGAACTAAATTTTGTCCATGGTTAGGCCCAAGATCCAGAAGATATGAGAGCCTAGAGATGGGTTCTCTGTCCCCATTTGGGCTCCATAAAATTGCTTCACTTTGCCTATACCCAAACTTCATTTTCAAGTCATGAGAATGAAAGAGAAAGAAATGTGTACCCATAAGGAAATGCATTGGAAATGGGTGCCAGTGAGGTCTCCTCTGATGCTGGGCATCTTGTTGGAATGCAAGAATGTTTTTTGACAAGATTTCTGTGATAATCCTACATTGTATGCAAAAAAACTTGAAATATCTCCTCCTTTTTCTGTCTCTGTACTGCTCAGGCTTTTGCACCATCAGAGGAATGAAAGTGTTTAACTTTTAAACATGTTGTTGAAATATTAAACAAAGTTTTTCCTGCTGATTGTTAATGCCAAATCAAAGCAGGTTTGAAACGGCTTCATAATCTCTTACATAATGCTGTCATGCTGTTCATGTCACTGATGCTATTTCATCCTGATAGCTGCCACCAGTAGGAGGCTCAGAAATGTGATTGTAACCATTCTCAAATGCATTTTAAATAAATTTCAGAGATTTCTTGGGGAGATGTGCTTTCTTATGTTACAGTTTTTTAGGTGGAAACCAAATAGAATGCTCCATTAACTCAGTCTCCTTGCCTATGCATTGCAACACAGATAATCCTCCTCTTCTGCCTGAAAAAATGAAGTATTCTTAAAATAGTTGCCTTTTGCCGGATTAGGGTTAAGAAGCTAGAACACAAACTCTTCCCATACATTGACTTCTTTCATATAGATGGTTCAAGGATTCAATCCCATGTGCTATCTTCCACTGCACCTAACTCTGGTGTAAAATAATCCCCTTGTACCAAGAGAAGAGTCTGCGACTGAAATCAAAGAGTGCCTCCTGTCCCCCTGCCCACAGTTTCTGGTAGCTGAGGAAGGGATTGATTTATGTGGATTGGGAGATCCTGCTTCATCTGAGTTAGATCAATAACTTGAATAATGTCTTTCCACTTGAGTGGCCATATCAGTGTGCCTGGGTATAGGAAGTCTGTGCTTCTTTGGAGGAAAAAAGAAAGAATTCTTCAAAAAGAATCCAGCTCAACCTGATGTGGACTGGAATACATACTAAAATAGCAAATATCTTTTGCCAGTTAGGAAAATGACTTAGATATGGGCATGAGAAGTTTTTCAAGATTATATCCTTCAACCCTCAGTGTAAGAAAATTACTGAAGCATATAATAATGTCTTTTGGAACAGGCACATGCTTGACTGCTTCCTCGAGGCACAACGCTTCCTGTAGATAGCTTTCAGGTAAATATATCTTCTGGCATATTAATTCCTACCTGTAGCCTTCAGGAGCAAACAGGCATTCATGGTCCTCACTTGGAGAATGGTATAGAATACTGCGAGTTATGTGAAGGAAGAGAAAGAAAGAGGAAAGAGCAATGGAATAGGCACCTCCCTTCTCCCCATTTCCAAATTGACAGTGTATTTTAAATCCAAAAGAGATACTTGTGCTGCTGTTTAATCAAGAAGTTACAATGGCTATGCCTCAGGGTCCACCTCTTTGAAAAAATGCTGTCATGTTTCTTAAAAATCAGACATCCTTAATCAAAATTTGTACAGATTGTTTTAAAGTAGTAGTGGGCATTGGAAAGAGAAATATTCCTCTTTCAGATGGTATAGGAAATTTTGATCTAAGAAAAAAATGAAAATTCTTTGGTCTGAAAGTAGAACTGCCAGAAGTGCAATCAGAGGAAGTCCATAAATGCAGCAATTGCCAAGGAGGAGGACTGAGAGACTGAGAACCTGTGTGTGTAGCTGGACTAACCAGGAATGTCTCCCTAGGATCCTGATAAAGACATTTCTGTCAGAGTCCTAATGCTTTGGCGTTCAGTCTGGTTTTTTGCATCTCTATCAATACTTACTAGATTTGGCAGATTATTTTGATTCAGTGACTCGGTGTAGAAGGCATCTCGGTGAGAATAATTAGTCAACTGTCAAGTCTGACCTGCTGTCCACTAAATTCAATGGGAGAACTTCCTTCTGGCTTTGTAAGATGCTGGAACAAGTTCCAACCAATCTAGCCTTTGAAGGCTGCAGGTGTGTACACAGCCTGATGAGCAAAGATAGGAGCTGGTCTCAGACTCTTGCCTTGTTGCTTGAGTGTTTATCCTTAACACATTTGTTCTGTTTTTCTCTTTGAAACAGTGCTTTCTCTGCTGTGTTATTACTGTGTTGACAAAAGTACACTCAGTTTTTGCAGCTCTAAACTCCTACCTATCAGGATTTCAGTCATCTGAGAAAGAGAGGAGTATATTTACCCTATAAGGATGTGTTGAAAATTGAATTACTGCTGTTTCTGTTGCATAGAGAAACACTCTTTGTAAACTTACCATTATGCATGTGAATACAACTTTATAGGATCAGGGCCTTAGGAACTGAAAAGCATTGTGGAAGATTTTTGGAAGGTACTCACCACAGCTGATTGTTAACGATAACAAAAGCAGATCTCATCTAGATGAATGATAGGAAGCTGAAAATGCGCATTTTTCTCAAGGAGAACAAAAAAAAAAAAGATCTTTAAAAACAGCAGTGAATTTTAAAATATTTTAAATTGTGAACGGATTATTCTACAGGTCACTATACTTCAGAGCCTGATATTTATTGTGATTTTTCCGTCTTGATTTTTGCTTTTGCAGAGGAAATTCACATAAGAGTTTTATTTACTCAGTGTTGGGGTAGGGTTTCCAGCTACATTAGAATAGTGTTTCACTGTTAGCCCACTGCTGATCACCAATGCAAGTGCCAGCCTCCCAATTGACTTCTTTCTGCACCCAGGGAAAGCACAAAAAGTTCTCAGGCTTATTCCAGCTATGCCTATAAATCTGTCTGGAAAGGATTCTTCCCCTTCAGCAATCCTAGTGATTAATTAGCTAGCACAAGTCTCTGCAATAGCTCAATCACATTGAACAAGTGGTGTCACATTCCCTTCCTAAATGTGATTATTGCAAATGTCCGTGACATAGCAGCAGATTCCTTCATTGAGATCTTTTACTGCTGCAGAGATTACAGAACATTTGCTGCTTTCATTTACTACTAGGCACCAGAATACCTCAAACAATTTCAGCTGTAAAGTCAAGAAATACATATTAAGTTTTTGGATGTATTGGAAACTTATTTGCACTATTAAGAATCACAAAATCAAGCATGTACAGCATCAAACTGGACTTACAAGATAGACAATTTAGAGGTTATGTTTTATGACTGATAATTCAGTCTTCTTGAAAATGTGATTGTACTGCTTATTCTTGTCTGCTACTGCTCGCTTGCAAACATTAACCTCTCCTCATGCAGCTGAATTGCTTGGCTTCAATTGCACAGCACAGATATTCCCTGAAGATACTCCCCATGGCTCCCCCAATTTTTGGCACAGCTGACCCCTACCTTGCTTCTAATTATCCAGATGGTTATATCTGGGAAGAAAGACACCCTGCCCAAGAACCTATGAAATGAGAAAGCTGGGGTTAATTATCGAAAAATACTATTATATGATTAGCTGAAAACAATGTCACTGGTATTTGTGCCTGAATTCTGAATTGGCTGTCATGCCCTCCTCATTGTAATTTCAGCATGTCTCAATAACATCAGCATTTACAAAAGAAGTTGCCTTTAAAACCTTGGTCGTAGTGCTTGTGAAAAGATAAGCAGAAGGGCCATACTAGAGAAACAAGAGACCAAGACAGTATACAACACCAAGGCAAGTGTTATGCTGGGACCAAAGCAGGGAAAGAACTCGGGTTCTGTGTGTCCTAACCCTATTATGTCCTGAGTAAACTGCATCACAAAAATGCAGCTCTTAGCTCAGGAATAAAGGACAGAGAAAGAAAAAAAAGAAAGTGTTTGCTTTCCTGTGTTATAGTAAAAATCTTCCTAGATATAACTGTTTCTTTCCAATGCATTTCCCTGTGGAAGATGGTGCAGGGGTTTTTTACACTATGGGGTAGTAAAGAAGCTCAGTTTTAAAATCTTTTCAGCCTTTTCTGATGTTTATTGTTCTTTTTGTTGGCTTCATAGAAAGTTTCAGATAAATTTTCTGGTACTGCTGTTTCTGTTCTGGAATTGTTTGAATCTACCTTCTCTGGTGTCATTTTCATTAAATCTGTTTACATCCTGATCCACAAATGTCACATGCTGACAGTTATTAAAATTGGAGATAGGGTCTGAGCTGCCTAGAAAAGAAACCAGTAGGAGATTAGCCTCTGTGAGTGCAGTTCCAGACTGGAATGCATAATTCAAGTGGAGACAAGGGAGAAAAAATTAAAGGCAGATCAATTCAATTTCAGTTCAGAGGGAGTACTCTACTTCAGATGCCTCTAGGAGGGAATTTGTTGGTTAATCAAGAAAGGTGCATAGCAAGACAGCAACTGCTGTGAGCCTGGTAATGTGACATCTTGCCTAGACTAAGCTCAGTCAATGAGGGCAGACATCTCTGACATGTTTCTGTTTGTTAACCACAGACCTCCAGGATTTGGTTGGTGCTCAGAAAGTGTGTATTTCCCTCACAAGACATTTAGGGGAAAAGAAGTGCTTATATGCCATGTAGGTGTTACCATTAGAGTAAAAAGAAGAGCTGATCCCTGATCACTACAAGGCAAGGCACTGGTAGAGGAGGGGAACACGCAGTTTTTCCTGCTCTGCTGCTACAGATGTTTGAGGAGAGTGGTGTGGTGGTGTAGAGATCATCACCTGAGAATTACAGTCCCCTGTTATACTGAATTGCTCTTTAAACTCCAGGATGACATCTTCCTTGCCTTTTTCTCCTTCAAATCTTGAATGCTGTACACAGCTGGGATTTGTTCCTGTTGCTAAGTGTGGAGTAGATGTGTTTCTTTTACCTGTTTGGTTTATGCACGAAAGATGTCTTTAAAATCAAGAGTAAGGGACAAGAACTTGTGGGAAAGAAAAGAATTCAGCATTCAGGCTGTACATATCTTTGCATTGGCAATAGAGAGCCTGACCAACAGCAAACTCATGCAGATATCTAAACTCTGGGGGTCCAGGGCTACCTGGAAAGGTGTCTTGCAGTGCAAATGAGACAAAGTAATGTTTTTAGAGGTATAGGTGAACCCAGTTTCAAGGCTCAAGTGTGGTATTAAAGGTAAGCACAGGGACATGAATAGTATAACTGGTAGCCCTAGACAGTACTGGACAGCTAAAGAAACCATAACCTTTCAGATGACTACCTGTATCTTGAGTGATTTCAATCATCCTTACAAAAATAGTCATTAGATGATTTTGTTTTCTAAAATGTTGTTCCAGAAGTGAGTCAGGCATCGACTCTTGTAAGAGCAGACAGAAAGCCAGGGGCATCATGGTATCTAAGTGCCTCCTCCTTTTGTAAATGCTACCAGTAAACCCTTGGCCTCAGTTTCCACAACTGAAAAAAGACTGTGATGTACTAATGCCTACCTTCTTCCTGTGAGGACTTGGCTTTGACATGGCTAATTCATTCCTGTGTTCAAAGCACAGTGGGTTGCAAAATTATGATTATTAAAGCCAGCTATTAGTGAGTGTTGTCTCCTTTGAGAATATTGATTTAATCACATGCCTCTGTGTATTTAAAGTCTGAAGTGATATGATCACTTTATTCTGTGCAAAGATCAATTTATTCTATGTATCTAATGAATAATTATGGAATCTTTTATGTTCTTTCTGTAATGAATAAAAATAAATGGATTTAGTTGAAAAGACAAGAGAATATGCTTGACAAAAGAAGTCCACCAGACCATTCTGCACCAGCTTCTAACCTTTGCTTCTTTTTCCAGATGTACTTTTTTCCTTCTTTTTCCCCCATCTTTGTTTTAGTCAATGCAGCAACTTTTTACTACCTACCTTTCCTTTATTAAAAAAGTGACTTTTTAAAAAAAAACCCAAACACAAACATGAGGATTATTGTTACTTTTATTGTTCCATGAAGGACAACTGTTGGAATTAAGGGTGTGTTCCCTAAGGCAAATACTAGTCCTTCTAAGTTAACTTATGACTTAATTTAATATTGATAATGTTCTGGTGTGACAGAAGTGTAGAACCACACTTGTGAGTGGGACTACTGAAGGAACATCTACTGAAGGCCCTGTGCCTGCTTGGTTAAAGGCATCTGAGACCTTATGTGAATGGTCAGGGAGTTACTCCTAGAACTTATTCCGTTTAGGAAAAGAGTTTGTGTGGAGGATAGGGTATGCCAGTGGGGTGTCTTAAAATCTGAAGATCGGAATCCCTGAGCTAGGGGGTCAGAATCTCACCACATAGCTCAGAGACACCAAGTCATTGGTGGAACCCCCCTTTGGGTAGAGGGCTGGATGTTTATTGGCTTAGCCTATAGAATACTTAAGGCCATGCATGCATATATAAGACTATTGTGGCTGTCCCTTGTGTAACCTGAGTCCTCAGTAAGGCTTTTTGCTTGTGTATTGATCAGAAAATTCCCTTTCTCTTATTCTTGTGGTACTTGGACAAAGCTTTCATGTTTCTGGCCTTTATTCCAGGAAGGAGAGTAGATGCATTGCACTGTGTTGTGTTGGCCTTGTACCGGGTCTCCAGAGGAGCAGGGCAACTGAGAGTGCTGTACTCTGCCTTCTCTCTAAATATAGATTTACTTAAGGCCAAGTTATTGTCTTCCTCTCTGTCCTTGTTCTGTTTCTTGCTACAGAAACTAACAATAAACCATTGTTTCCATAGCTACATATCTATTATATCTTTCATGTCACTGCTTTTGAGACTATGTCCAAAAAGGAAAGAAATTTATAAAAGACGGGAATGTATCTAGTTGAGTACTCCCTTGTCTCTGGTAGTAAAAGCTCCAGCTGCAGTGAAAACTAGTCCCCATGAAAGTCTGGCTGCCCCTCTGGGACAAACATTACCAAATGCATATGTATGCCCTCATTAGCAGAGGTGCAAAACCACAGTCACTAGGGGCTGACCTTTTTCTACAAAGCCACTTCAAAACCCTCTGAGACTGCAGACAAATATTCTTGTTTGCCATTGCTGCCCATGCTGCCTTCTCTGTGTTTTATGGCTTAGTCTGAAAGTAGACGTAGAAGAGACAGAGAGCCTGCTTCTCTTGAGCTGTTTAGCTCTGTATCCAGGACTTCAGGGTTCCCTGGGTAGGTAGCTTTGAGAAACAACATCAGACCTTTGTAGAATTGATACAGCTGGGACACAAATTCTCAGCCACACCTGTGTGCATGCATGGAAGTGGAGGTGATGTAAATATCTTGTTTTTCTGTGAGAGAGAAGTTTGCATTCAACTCAGGCTTAAACCCAATTTAAAAAGAAAGAGAAACCCACCAAATATCTCAACCTCCCAACTCCAGCCCCTAACATTTCCTCAGCTGTCAATACTGTTTTGGCCAGCTTTCCTAATAGCAATTTTGGTTCAGTCTTAAAGAGAAGATTTGAAGTGCTCCTTTGGGAAATGAAAAATATTTTCAGGTCTAGTGAGAGCTGATTTGCTTTTATTAGATTCACTTCTCTGTTGTAATAAACTGGGGCATGATGTTGCGAAATGCATGTTACAGTATTACCACCAATAATGTCAACACTATTAATATAATGTCTGTAATTCACTGCACTGTGCCTCATTATTTCATCTCTATAGATTCTCGTTGTTGCAAATGTAATAATTTTTATTTTGTATTATATTAACTGTCTAAGAGGTCCAGCACTCTGCTATATTCCCCAAAAATAGAAGATACTAAGATATATACTGCCTCAAAGGTGTTACATTTGCAAAGTGATAGACTAATATGAGAAAAATCTCCCCTTTAAAGTATTTCCTTGGGATCACAATGGCTCCCGCATCTGCTGCTTTACACAGACCCTTTTGGGCAGGATGCTGTAATTATGTTTTTGTCGAAGCAGTAGTTTCTTTGTATCTTACCGATTATCTGAAATCATTTTTATTTCTGCAGCCTGCTGAGTTTGTGTTAGCAAACTTCCTTGCCTTATGTACACACATGGATGTGACATGAAAGATAGTTTTGGTTCCAATTTTTGACACTGGAATTATTATCTTTTACCCACTTTATATTGTATGAATATGTCCAACCTTTTTTTAATACTGATTTCTTACATTAGGGAGCTGAGGTGAGTGGAATGTTGTGGTTATATGTTAAATTTACTGTTAGGATGTTGTACCATAGCCAAATGCATTGCAGCTGGGACATAAGGCAGGTACTTTGGGGAAGCTTTGGAACTAGCTAGTTTGGATGTAGGTAATGCTGATCTGTGGCACCTTTCTGAAAGTATTAATGTAGTCCATGTCTGAAAGTTTCTGGCCTACAGAACCCTTTAATTTTGAGGTAGAGTCAAGGCTGAAGTTCAGAACAAATTGTACTATTTTTTAGCATTTATTTAATTTGAAATATATTTGCATATATGTGATAATGTCTGTTTTCACCACTACCAAGGTGACTCAATTGGTGAGACATTTTGGTTTTAATACAGGTCAGGCCTATGGTTTTGAAAGTCCTTCTGCAACCTGGTTGAAATTATTCAAAAGGACATGCATTTTCAATCTTTGCTCCACACTCATTAGGCCTACTCTCAACATTTTCCCAGGACATTATTTTCTAATAGGAAATTTCTCACCTACAAATTGTTTTTGAGAATCTGTACTGGAGCACAGATCCCATCTCTATACTCCCTTCTCTGAGAGAAGGGCTATTTTGTCGGATGAGATCTGCTGCATGAACAACTGCAGAAAGGACAAAGGCTGCTTTAAGGGCTGCTTCCCAAGGGATTTTTCGAATCAGTGTCCTGAGTAGGCCAAAGTCAGCCCTCTGGAAGTCCAGGGCAGAAGTTTTGTTGACACCTCTCCTTATTTCACTGAGGATTGAAAACTATCATATCATGGTTGCTCTGCTCATGGTGGCCTCCGATCACCACATCTCCCACTAGCCCTTCTCTGTTTGTAAACAGCAAGTCTAGCAGGGCCCACCCTGGTAGGCTCATTTACCAGCTGCAACAGAAAGTTATCTTCCATGTGCTCCAGGAACCTCCTAGACTGCTTCCTTTCTGCTGTATTGAGTTTCCAGAACACATCAGTCTCCCATGAGAACAAGGGCAGGGGATCGTGGAACATCAGCCAGCCGCTTATAGAACACCTTATCTGCTTCTTCATCCTGGTTGGCTGGTCTATAACAGACTCCCACCAGAATATTCAGCTTACTAGCCTTCCCCCTGCTCTCACCTGTAAGCACTCAACCTTATCGTCACTGTCCTCAAGCTCTATACAATCAAAAGACTCCCTAATGTACCACTTCTCTTTCCTTTCCTGTCTCTTCTCGAGGGCATGTACTTATCCATTGCAGCACTCCAGTCATGTGAATCATCCCACCACATTTCTGTGATGGTGGCTACATCAGAGCTTTCCTGCTGCACGATGGCCTCCTGTTCCTCCTATTTTTTGGCTTTTTTTCTTAATGTGTACCCTTTCCTATGACACAATGACTTTCACAATAGCAATTTTTTTCTTTCTTCTTCCTTTTCCTATTAAATTGTTTGGGTTGCGCAAAAAGTATTTGCCATTGGATTTTTAACTTTAAAGCAGGTAATTTTCTGATTTCACTGCATCTTTTCCAAAGCAGGAAGAACTCCTGTTAGCTTTCATGGACCAAATGATACAGGATAATACATACTGGTATTGGCAAAGTACTATGAAAATAGAAACATAATGTATGCCCTATTGAAAAACAGGCATCTTGTAATATTGCATCTTAAACTGAGAATGGAGTTTGAACAGCACATGGCTTCCTAAGAGCTAGAGATGGCTTTGGTCTTTGACTTGTCTCTATAGATTTGAAACATAAGGAAGTCTATTCCCTTTAATACATATGAGGGCAAAACTCATGAGCTTGTAAGATTTGAAGATTCTGATAAAGTGAAATGGAAAGTGCACAACCCCTTAAAGTATGTGGAAGATTACCCAAAAACCTGTATTTAATACTAGGTTTCTGTACATTGTATGTACTACTCCTCAAGTACAGGTTTTCTTTTAAAGATATAAAAGTCGCTGTGGAAACCTGCTGCAACAGCTTTTAAACCATCAGCAATGCATAAAAGTCTGTCCCGAGAAGGGCTAGTGACAAATGAGGTGAATTAATTTGAATCTTCCGAGAATGGCGCAGCAGAGCTGGAAAGGAGAGAACATCCTACAACAATTAGTGTCTGTAATAAGAGCTTTTGGGTTCAAAGGGGTCAGTGGGTCCGTTTCTCTTCTACAGAAACTAGCAGCTGAAGTTTCATTTACCAACTTCATTTAATAATGAAATTTCCTGCAGTGTCTTTAACAAGCACCAAACTTGTGAGGTGGACTAGACAGCTGTATTATTCAACTGGCTGAAATTACTTTTTCTATGAAGCCAGGAAGAAATTTTTATTTACTGCTCCCTATTGTTTATGCATGTTGCATTTCTATATGTAAAACAAGCAATCAATGTTTCTTAGTCTTTTTCATCACTGAATGCTTGCAGGGGAAAGAGAGTTTCACTTGTTTTGCTTGAACAATAGAATTACTGTGGAATGCATCCCAAATACCTGAAATTCATTTTTAATAGCAAGCAGGACTGATCTTAAAAATAAATAGCAAGGTAACTGGAGAAGAGTTGTCAGTTAACTTCATCGCTTCTTCCCAAAGCTGAGTTTTTTCCTGTTTCAGTTTGATTGCGACTGAGGAAAGAACCAGAAATGCTAATTACTTGATGTGCAGTGGGAATATGGCAAGAAGTCCTCATTTGCAGGCACCAATGAGTCATAAAGGAAACACCGTGACACAAGGGATTTCTCATTCTTTTATTTATGGTTTGATTCTGTCACCATTATTTGATACTCACAGGCGTAGCAGGATGCTGCTCAGGCTTTAAAAGCAAAGAGAAGTCAGCCTGAAGCAAATCACCTTGTACACTGGGGAAGTTCAGAACTGATTTCTCACCAGGCTTTATTCTCTTTTTGGATGTGATTGGAGAACAAAGTTTCCCTCACAGGAAAAGCTAAATGTTTTGAGACTTTCTTTCAGCATACATCAGGATGAAAGCGAATCCCTGGACTCTCCTTTTTCCCTCTCCTCACCAGCCATGCTGTTTCCTACATCCCTTCACTGCTTCTCTGCATCAGGCATTATCTTTTCCCTCTACTTTCAAACATGTTAATGTCTCTCTCATGCTACGTTATGAAACATCCCCTATATCCCATCTGCTTCCATCACTGTCACTCCTTCTCTTGTTCCTGCCTCCCTCTGTGTTTCAGCTCCATTAGCAAACTGTACCATGGCATACTTTCCTAGCTATTCATTTCCATGAGTAATTGCCTCTGTCCTCTCCTTGCTGTGTGGGCTTCTTGCTCAAAACTAAGCAAGTCCATCCTACCTGCTCTGCATCCTGAGCCTAGATTGCCTGAAGCTATAGGATAAAAGGGCATGTTTCACAGCTTGGTTCCTTGGGAGCTTCTTACTGAAAGGATGGAATTTCTGTTCATCAGAGATGAAATTCATATATGAGAGTGAAAATTCTGTACCTATACTCTTCTCTCTGCTACACAGATCTAGGGATTAAGAAATGCCTCTAAAAGTCTTCACTTTTTTTCCCCATTTCAAGGCTTGTCTCTCTTACGTGATTGTCCCAGAAACAAACAAGACACAGTAGACCTTAAATACACGTAATAAGATGTTTATAGACTCATTTTCCAATTGCAAAGGAAAAGTGACACAGGCTATAAGTGCCACCCTGCACCTTCACTGTTCTGTTCTTTACGAACGTTGTCAATGCTGTGGCTTTTGGTGTTTTGTACTAAAGGTCTGTAAAAAGAATGCCAGGATGGTCATTGTTTTGGTGCTGTCCAGTGTTCTGTGACTATTTAGTGGGGTTCTCAAGGACTTTTATGTGTTCCATGGTGGACAGCATTTACAACAGAATGACATGGATGAGTCAATGAAATTGTTCAGTCCTCAGTCCCTAGATTCACAAATAGTGACTTCTAGTTGTACTGATGCCTGCTGTTTGGACATGAAGCTTTGATATTGTCTGGGAAAATTTACCAGTAGAACAGCCAGCTGAGGAGCTGTGTGGAGTCTCTTCCCCTGTGTGCTGCAGACACCTCTTCAAAGTTCTGATTCATTCCACTTCAGAGGCTGAGATGGAGGAGTTCTGCATCCAAAACCTCCTGGTCTTTTTCTGTTCTCATTCTCCCCAGTGTCTGTCTTGCCTTCATCAGAAGGGACTTCAGTTTTCTCGTTGAGTTGTTCTTGAGGACTCTGCCATCTCGTGGTGGTCTTCTCTGTTCACGGCTGCTTTACTGGGAGTTACTCCTTTGGCAGGATAGATCCAAATTGTGTTGTATGTGAATGTCCCATGCAGAGGGTAAGACCTAACAAGGTAGAAGTTGGAGAAGGTTTGTATTCTCTCTGCATTGCAGCTAAGCTGAACTGTGGGAAGTAAAATAACTGTGGGAAGTTTCTGCATAGTGAGAAGAGGTTGGCAGTGTGGCCACAACTGCCTCCTCTCAGCTCTAAACTTTATCTTCTATGGCATTTTTTCTCCCTCTCACTCCCTCTAACAGCTCCACTTTTTTTTTTTTTCTCTTCTCATAAAGAAGGAAATACTTTCTGCAGTGTTGCAATTATACATATCAGAAATTTGAAGAAAACCCATACCCAGCTTTTCCTGCCCAATATTCTTGGCACTATGACATCATAACCCCCATGTGTCCTGTCACTTAAACAAATGTATGACACAGTTCCACTTTTCCTCTTTAATTGGAACTAGCTTGTTTCAAGGAACTGAAGAGGCAGACTACTCACAAAGGTTAGTGTGGAGAAATATATCATTGTCTTGCAGGATGTTCTAAGTGGGTCTCTTGAGTATCAAGGTCAGAGTTTATTTAGCAGCAAGTTCTACTGGTATGAATCATCAATAGTGTTTCTTACACAATTTATCAATGCCTGGCAATTATACTTTATTCTCTAAGGAAATTCTACACTTTTTCTCTGTAAACAATGCATGTTTTTAACTCTTCATTGTCCTTTCCAAGTATAAGTCTCAGGTCCTTTGACACAGAAGAATGCATATGATATAGCTCTATGTGCTTTTGAACAGCTTTTAGTTCAAAAGTCAGTACTGTATCAAAAACAGAACTTCTTGAAAAAGAAAGTTGATTAAGACAGAATAAATTTTCAGTAAAGTCCTAGTTTTCCTAATTTTTTCTGCTTTAAAAAACATAATCTTGGGACAATAGATAAATAATATATATTTTTTAAAATTTCTAATGGGGGGGAAAACCACCTTCTTTCACACTGGGAAATGAATTAATTTTTTTCAGCAGCTTAATCCATGCTTCAGTGAAATTGAAGAACTAGGTATTTCTGAAAATTCATGATGTTTTTTATCAGTTTGGTGAACGAACTCAGAAGAATGAATCTCTGTTAACTGCCAGACTCTGTGTGGCTGAGCTGTCCTGGCTGAAATGGCTCTGAAATTCCAGCTGCTGGCACGTGCTGTCTCTAGAAGTGAGCTGAAGCACTTGAACTGGGGATGGATCCAGTAAGTGCCGAACATGGGTAATAAATCATGAACTCCAGCTCTCTGAGTAGCCACAATGTTTTTCTGCAGCTGAAGGAGTACTGAAGCAGAGAAGGTAGTAAAATTGTAGGCAGCATTTTGCACATGTGTAATTGCTTCTTGGACTGTGATTTAACATCTCTCTAAAAAAAAACAAAACAAAAAAACCCCAAAAAATCCCTCCAAACAAAAAAACCCCACCTAACACCCCCCCAAAAACCCCAAACTAGTGACTCAAATAAACATACTCCACACCTGTGCCTTACTGGGTAGGCAAGAGATGCATATGTCAAAGAAGGCTGTTCTTTCTTTGTACAAATAATACCCACTGACACCATCTTTGTCTTTTGGTAGATCTGGTACATAGCACTCATCTTTAACACACTGGGCCTATGAGACAATGCTCCCAGACCAGCTCCTGTGCTTTGGTGGAGTGCTATGACCTGTACAGAATGTGATAAGAATGCACACGGCCTTATGTTGCATTTCTATAGGCACTCTATGTTTCTAATATACCTTTCAATCAGAGCGTTCCAATGTTTAATGAAGCACTGCTCTGACAGAATCCAAGACAACTGACATGAAATACTAACCTGCTGCAAACTCCTTCTCCTCCAAACCATTTATTTATTTGTCTAACATTTCTCTGACATTTCAAGTTTCAGAATGTGTCTTCAAGGTTTTCCCTGCTATTAGGCAGGCTAGCTGTTTCCTTTTTGGGGAAAAGCTCAGATTCCCATGTAACTGAATTCCAGGAGCTTGCTCTTCAATGAAAATACTAAAGATCACAAGGTTGCCTATTTTTCTATGGAGTGCCTTTCCCAAGCTGTGCCTTGAACTGCAGTTTCCCCAAGTTATCTGTGGAGATGAGGAATGCTGCAGGTTAGATTGTACCTGTGCATGGTGGAGAGGCTCTTGGCCTCAAAAAGTGTGTATAGTTGAGGCAACCAACAAAGCAAATACAGGTATAAACTGTCATGTAATAACAGAGCTATGTGCCATCATTCCTGTTCTTTGTGGGAACTTGGAAACTGGCCCTGACTGAAGTAGCTGTTGTGATGGGTGTACAGACAGCATTCAGACCTTTATTTCAGCATGCAGTTGAGAGTAGAGTTGAAATGAGAACAAAATATTCTGGCCTGCAATTAAGGAGGTTCTTTTTGTTCAGTAGTAGCAGGAGGCTATGCTGCCTTCTGATCTTTCCTCTGTTATTTGGGGTTCACAGCAGTGTTGATAAACTTTGGTGTTAAGTACATCAAGTCATCCAGAGCTGCACTGTGAATTGGGCTACAGGGTGAGAAACTCACTTCCATATTTATATTTTGCCAGAGGAGGTTCAGATTAGATTTAAAAAAAAAAAAAAAAAAATCACTGAAGGAGTCATTAGGCACTGGAATAAATTTCCCAGGGAGGTAGTGGAGTCACCAGCTCTGGAAGTGTTCAAGAGATGTCTGGATGTGGCACTTGGGGATATAGTATAAGGGTGATTATGATGGTTCTAGGTTGATGGCTGGACTAGATGATTTTGAAGGTCTCTTCCAACCTTGTTGATTTTGTGATTCTGAATGAGCTGTGCAGATTATGGGGGACTTTGCTGAGAAGTACATGGAGTGGGAAAGGGAGATTCATGTGGTCTGTGGTTGTATTTCTCTAGTTACTCAGTGGAGAGATTTGTTTATGTTATAAGCCAGCAGGAAATAATAACCTCACTGGAGCAAAAGGAAAGGAGGAGAGAGCTGAGATGCAGGAGTCCTGGGATCTACACATCTCTTTAATGTAGTCATGTCTCAGAGGAGTGTGTCTGCCCATATATTTTGGTCAAAATTGGCTTGTTTCAGTTAGGAAGACACATACTTGAGCTGATTTGTGAACTGTGCTTCGACACACACTTTCTTTTTTGCACCCACTTGACTGAACAATGAAATGTTTCATCAGAAGTAAAATCAAACTGGTACGACTAAGAGTGTGTTGGCAGACACTGGACATACCTTCTCTGTGCACAAGTTGCAAAGCAGAAATAAGGAGTTAGATTTGACAGACCTATCACCAAGTCTGGAGGCACTATAACTGTTTCAGCATAGCACTAAACCTGGAAGCAGAGTTTATGTTCTTTGGCCCTGTGCCATGCTTTTAAGGCAGTTTTGAGCTAGCTATTGAGTTAGCATCTCCTCAGGGACTGTGTTGTACAAGTGAATGTGTGCAAGATGAGAGTTCAGTGTGTGTAGGGGGTTATTTTGTGGCTTTTTGAGTTGTCATGCTGCTGCTGTTGTTTTGTGTTCATTTGTTTTTAAAATGTATTATGGTCAGTAAAGCAGTAGGAGGAGCCTTTTCAGTGCTTTTGGCTTCAGAGCTTTTTATGAACCTTGTTCTCTTCATCAGAATAGGCCATTGTGTTCAGGCTATGAGAAGACCTAACCTGCATTGAATTTTGTGGGAATGCTTTATTAGAAACCAGAAGCAATGCCTTTAACTTTCATACAAGTCGAGGAGGCTGTACATGCAAGAAAAAGCTTTTAAGAGGAAAAAGGAAGAGCTGCACCTTTTTTACATAGAAATGATAAAATTGATTCTTCTTGGAATGCTCTCTTCATTGGAATGCTCCAGACACACTGTGTATCACCCCAGTCTCCAAGGTAGAAGATGCAGAGGTTTCATATAGTGAATGTCCCATCCCAGATCATCCTACAAGCTTTGGATACACAGGGGGGTCTGCTAGGACACAACACAGTTTGATGAGAATTCATGAAATAAGAGGGGGTACATTTTGTTATCAAGCTCCATCCTCCCCCCCCTCGCCCTTTCTTCTTTCCCAGGAAAAGCTATTATTAGAAGGGAAACTGTGTGGAAACTTGGTGGAAATATGTCCTTTGTTATTTTTCTTGCTTATGAGCTATTGAACCTGCTGGTTGCCTTCACAGAGTTTATTAAAACTGATTCTGATTTCATCAGAGCCCATGATAACAGGACTGTAGACTTACTTTTTGGTTACTTTTACGGGGCACTACTAGAAAATACATACGATGGTCAGATGTGTTAAAGTACTGCATGAGGCTTAAACACTATATTGAGCAAGTAGAAATAGCACTGCTGGGAAAGTAGCAGTGTAAAATGGTGGTGGATCAAGGTAAACAAGGAGAAGTGAAACAGACCAGAAGGAATCCTCCTAATCTCTTGTCTTCTTATTGATCAAGTTTTCTCCTAGTTCATACCTGCTTGAACATGTCCCTACTGCTTGTAAATCCTCCTCTCTCAACTCTGCTTTGGCCTCATAAGAATTCGGTGAACTCTGAGTTATCATAATTTCCACAATGGAAAGAAATTATCTGGAAAAATGTTTAATTGCAATGAAAAGTCACCTTAAAATGCAATTCATGGCCACCTGGAAGACCTTGTCTACATCTTTTGCACAAAATTTTACTTCTCTAAGATATTCTGAGGATAAGCTGTTCCCATAAAAGTTTTCATAGAGATGATGGCTCTGGTGCATAGCTGTGATGCATACCATGCTCTCCATGTTAGGGAACACAGAACTTCTGCCCTCTTCCACCGCTAAATCTCTGAGCTTGCTCACTTTGTTTCTTTTTACTTTCATGTCCCTCTTCAACCAGGGAAATTTATAGACCTAGACGTTACCTTTCTCCTTCAATACTGTTTTGTGAAATGCTGATAACATGAAATCCTTAATCTGTCTGGGGACACCCTGGACCAGATTTTTGTGTTCATAGTGCCCTTGGTCTGGAGTAGAGTTCAGCTTCAAGGGATGTCATCTCTCTTCTAGGTATCTTAAGGGGAAGCCGGAAGATGCATATTTGAAGGGTTCAACCAGATTGCTTAAATGATTCAAACTCACAAACCTAATAATCATAGAACCATAAAATCGTTTAGGCTGAAAAAGACTTCTACGATCATTGAGTCCACCCATTAACTCAGCACTGCTAAGTTCACTGCTAAGTAGTGTCCCTAAGTGCCATATCTACACGTCTTTTTAAATTCCTCAAGGGATGGTGAATCAACCACTTCCCTAGGCAACTTGTTGCAATTCTTAATAACTCTGTCAGTGAAGAAGGTTTTCCTAATATCCAGTCTAAACATCGCCCCGCTCAACTTGAGACCCTTTCCTCTCGCCCTGTCATTTGTTACTTTGGAAAAGTGACCAATCCTCACTTTGCTACAGCCTCCTTTCAGGTGGTTACAGAGAGTGATAAGGTCTCTCCTGAGCCTCCTTCTCTTCAGGTTGAACACCCCTAACTCCCTCAGCCACTCCTCATAAGACTTGTGCTGCAGCCCCTTTGCCACCTTTGTTGCCCTTTTCTGGACACACTCCAGTACCTCAATGTCTCTCTTGTAGTGAGGGGCCCAAAACGGGACACAGGGTGTGGCCTCACCAGGGCCCAGTACAGGGGGATGATCACTGCCCTGGTTCTGCTGGCCACACTATTGCTGATACAAGCCAGGATGTCACTGGTCTTCTTGGCCACCTGGGCACACTGCTGACTCATGTTCAGCCAGCTGTCAAAAAGCATCCCCAGGTCCTTGTCTACCAGGTAGCTTTCCAGCCACTCTGCCCCAGCCTGTAGCATTGCAGGGGACTGTGACCCAAGTGGAGGATCCAGCACTTGGCCTGCTGAACCTCACACAGCTGGCCTCAGCCCACTGACCCAGTCTGTGTAGATCCTTTTCCAGAGCCTTCTTACTCTCCAGCAGATCAAAAACATCTGTTTCTGAAACCTCAGTTAGATCTTGTTTAAAATGGGCTGAGAAGTTATTTAGGGTAGTAGGGCCAGTGTGATTTTATACTTTCCTACTCCTTAGGACATGGAACAAGAAAAGAATACATTATAATGAGCTCAATCAACTTCTTTGGCTCAGTGTGTATAAACAGAACATAGTGTCTTTGTAACAGTACCTTTATAAAAACATTTTTAAAGTATTTCTTTTATAAAACTGAAGAAAGAAAAAAGGCATAATTTTGTTATTTGCCTGCTTCTTTTATGACATGTTGGTATTAGTTTAATTCCCAAGATGTACACATTTTATAATAATTTTTCTAATTATGCTGAAGGCCTAGGGTACATACATGGGAGACTATGACTGGCATTATAGGAACAAGAAGCAGACTGAGTGACAGAACTCTTGGGTGAATTGCACAGATGAAACCTAGATGACTTGTTCTTGAACAGAAGGTCTAAGGAGGTGTAAACAACTTTCAGTTGAGTCTGCCATGACTTTCCTGATGGATTCAGCCATCTTACTGTTTTCAGGCGATGAATTCCACATTATAACTATACAACCTCTGTTTGAGCAGATCAGTAATTTCAATTTTGCCATCTTCTGCAGAATACAATGATTTTGTTTAGTGTTGAGGCACTCTGAAATATCATTTCCCTAGGAAGTTAAATTTGTGAGGCAATGGACTCTTTTGTTAAATGTTTTTAAAAAACTACTTTGACAAAAATGTAAATATTTTCAGATTAATGGTTTGGATTCAGTCATCTGTTGTCTCTGCTCCCACTTTCTTGCTGTTGTTACTTTCTTTTCTTATGGAAAATAATCAAAGGGCAAAAGTCAGAAAGAAACAGTCTTTGTTGTATTATATTCCAAAATCAGAAACCTTCTCTCTCTCACTCTCTCTCTTTACTTTCTGACTTATTTTCAAAGAAAGACTTTAAACAGTTTAAACTGGTCTAGTAATTAAATCCTCTCTGTCCCATGTGTTTTTGTTATCTGCAAAGCAAGCAAGGCACAGCAGGCTGTGTCTCTGTTGTGTGCCTGCTCTCTGGGTGCCGGCACACAGGAGAGAAACCCTTTACTATCCCTTACCCAAGTGAAAAGCTCTCTGGAGGAGCCTTCCCTGGAGCACCATGTTGTGTAGATCAGCAGTGACTGCTCAGAGGGTTTTCCCAGGGGAGCTGCAACTGTTGTTGACTGTAACCAGATAGCACTGCTGAACCCGAGTGCTGTGAAATCTCCATAGCAAGGGAAACAGTGAAGCCTGGCAGAGGGGACTGCAAAAACTGGCCTATGCAGGTACCTTCATCTATTCTGAGGTTTCCTAACTCCTTGAAACTTAGGAAAACCACTAGTGTTGTCTTAGTCCTCAGCAGGAATCTGCTGACCTTTTTTAGTCTCCCTGTCTATTCAGGGGTGGTACCTGTCCCTGTTCACCAGGTTCATTTGGTCTGTTCTTTCCTGAGCGTGGTGTAAGAGCAGTGTGACTTGAAGGGGAAATTTAATCTCTTCAACTGTCTGACTGCAAGCATTGTTTGCTAGCCTCCTGCCATGCTTATTCCAGAGATAGTTTATCTGGATCTGTTGTATTTCCATCTTGGCTGCTTCCTATCAGGCCTAGGATGAAGCTGTGAATGACAAGAATTAACCCTCTGTCATCACAGTACAAACACTTCAAGTGACTCCCTCCCACAGAGTCTGTAAACTGGTCCCACGTCTCTAGTTCTATGTGCTGTTCTAGAACAGCAAATCCATATAAGTATAAATAATTAAAAGACCTGACTACTGCTGAGAGGGGACCCTGTCTTAGCAGCAAGCACAATTTAAGTCAGTCCCTCTTCCCCATCAACTCTTCCTATTACTTTATCTGTTCAGTATCTGAAGTAAACACGGTGTGTTACTAAAGGTGATGTGGAGTTGTACTATTCTGTGAGATAACAGAGATCTCTGAGTTTTAAATAGAGGCTTTTGGTCAGTCAGTGAAGAGTGCTTCTCCTCTGTGTAGTCTGGCCTGTCTGAAGTGAAAGGTCCTCTGGAAGGTCATCTTTTCCTGTTGTCTTTCAAGACCCTGAGAAGCCTTGGCTTTCTGTAATGATGCCTGAGAGAGAATTTCTTGTATGCTAGTGCTATACATGTCCTTGGCATCCATATGCTGCAACCATGACAAATCCTACTTCTCATGGAACTGTGCTATGAATAGCTGCTGTAACTTGGGTATTTTCAATCTGAATTCCAGACAGCTGACAACTGTGAAACATTAAACATCATGATTTCTCTAAAGATACAGCTTAAGTAGTTACATAGTACAAGTAAATTGCTCTGAAGGTAGTGAAGGTATAAGTTAAGGCAGAGGATACTATTGTCATGTGCTAAGCTAGTGATATATTGCAGTTTGTTTTGTTGATTCCACCAAGATTCTGCAGCGGGTTTTTGCTCATCTGTATCAATGGTTGGTATCAGAGTCTCCTGTTCTGCAAAATAAATCAGTAATATTTCTCCCTTCCAGGGAAAAACGTGGAGCAGTTTATTGCCTTGTAGAAGGAAAAATAAATTAACAATGCCGACTGTAACTAGAGCGAAACACGAGGGAAATCAGTTTGCCATGAAAACATCTGTAAAGGAATTATCTCGCTGAGAATCAAGTATCAGAACTGCTGCTTTAGTATGGCTAGCTTAGATGAAAAGCTGAATTGCTGAGCATCATTTCTCATACTGTGAAGTAATATAACATAATTCTAATGCAAACATATGAGCCGAGGGCCAACTTTATGATACCTAGAGTCCAGATTTTTGGACGCTTGCCTAAGCAGAGCTGAGCTTACCACATGCAGCACAACTCCAAGCTCTGTGGTTATTAAGAAGACTTACACTCTTTGTTACACGACTAGAGTTAGAGGGAAGAGGGCCTTTGTACTGAAGGACTGGAGGAACTGTCTGACTTTTAGGAGGAACACAAAAGAGAATGAGTTACAACACAAAAATAACCAAGGGTTGAGCCTGATGAACAGGTTGTCCTTCCTTTAGGCTGAAAGGGAGGAATTTGGGGCTTTTGTGTGGGACTTGCAATCTCAGTGTCTCTGGTGTGGCAGTACCCCGTGCTGGGGACCTCAGGTGACTGACCTGAGCTCCTGCTGAAAACCACCTGCAGCTCATCTAGATGTAAACAAGTAGCAAAGCATTTGGGGAAGGGGATAGAAGATGAGCTGTAATGCTGGCCAGATTTCTCCATTGCTATGGAAACAGATATCGAGCTTGCCAAACCAGTGGACCAAGCAAGTGTGAGTAGACCTCTATCCTCTCTTCATTTTATCTTTTTAAGCTACTGGAGGAACAGGAGAGAACAAAATGTGAGTGGGAGGAGGTAGTCAATATGATATTGTGCCCAGTGTTCAGGCCGGAATGAAAGGGTGAGAGTTTATTTGCAGATAATGACTGATTATTTTGAGCATGTTGCAGCCACCTATATGAAGTATCATTAAAGTTCTGCAGGGTTCCCCCCACACCTACCTCATTCCTGGAAAGATTTGCATATTGGCATCACTTGGAAAAGGGGTGGGGATTTGTATATTGGCATCACCTGGAAAAGGGGTGGGGATTTGTATATTGGCATCACCTGGAAAAGGGGTGCGAGTGGATTCCCTAGCAATCTTATGCATGCTCAGAAGACCACAGGGTGCTATAAGCTCAAACTGGTTGTAAGATTTCTCTGTATTGTGAAACCTGGTTCATTTCTAGAATTATTTTAGTGTTTTCATCTGACTAAAAGTGTGGTATTCTAAGGATTTTAGTGATTCTTGAGCCTTCTTTGTTCAGTGCCATGTTCTACTTTGTGTTCTTGGTGTATTCCATACTGAAGGACTTAAAATTTTTTATACACCATCTTGAGAGAAATTTTCTGGCTTGTGAAACTTGGATGGGAAGAAGGAGGAGTCTGGACTGGTTTCTACTCTGGGCCCTGCTCAGCCTGGTAAGTACTGTGCACATGCCTGTGAAGAACTGAGCTTGATGTCTTGGGTCTGATGACTTTATGCCTCTGTGAAAGTAATTCTCTTTGTGTATCATATGCACAAACGTAAAATACAGAATACCATCTTTCCCTAGACTATCTGCTTGTCTTTTTTCTGTGATGTGGCTTTGCAGAGTGAGTCAGCCCAAACTCTCGGATTTAATAGGTAGAGGTGTGACTTTACATAAGGCTTTTTGATGGGAAATTATCTTTTAAATTCTCTCTGAAGTCATCAGTTGTTAAAATAATTTTAAGTAGTCATTAAGTGGTTCATTAGAGTGTTTTCTTCTTAAGATGCTTTAGTTAAATTAAAACTGAATTGTGGCTATTTCTTATTACTCATTTTTACCTTTCTTTTTCCTAAATGGACTTTGGCTCATGTATTTTTGAGGTTTAATATCAGTTCAGCTGAATGCTCTTGAATTTCTGAATTAATTCAGTCATTTTGTCTTAATGACCATGAAGAGTTTTGTTAAGCTCGAGTGCCATTAAACTCAAAAGCTGTAGTGTTTAGAGCTAGTCATCACTAGGGGAAAGCTTGCAGATAGAAAATAAAATTGAAAGTTGAACAGAACATATGAGAGGTTCATTTGCTGTGAATCCAGCAATAATCACCTGGAGGATACGTGGTACAAAGTGATCTAAAAACAGTAGTTTGCTGAAGGAGACTGTGCTAAACCTTTCAGGATAGCTTTTGATTGGGAGCTCAGTTCTGTATTTTCTTCCTGAACTCTGATTAATACTTGATTTTCTGTTGTAAATAAAAATATTGTATGTTGGGACTATGTTTTACATAACTACTGTTTCACTAAGGAAAGCTCAGATGGCCTTGCCATACTTGACACATTCTCCTCCTATTGATGCTAGAGAAAAAGCCCAGACAGTTTCTTTTATTGTTGCATCTGCACCCATTAAGAAAGAAATTTTGAATTGAAGGAGGGTATCATTTTCAGGATAAACTATATTTTTTCCTAGGATGACCAAATATTTAATTACTTCTTTACTTTTATAAAATGAAACGAGGTTTGAAATGAAAAACTGTTGAAAACATAAGTTATTTCTTTCAAATTCTTCTGAAATCTGTTTTCTTTAATCTTTTGCTCAAACACATTTCTAAACATTTTAACACTACGCAACTGAAATTTTCACTATGAAAAATCCCCCATACAATTCACATGTTGACCTAATTCTGGTGTAATTATTCTAGCTCGGGCTGCACTCTGGATTATGTGAGCTGATGAGAAAACGTTCCCAGGTTGTACTGCAATTGTGACTGGTAGTGGCCACTCCTAGGAGATAAGGGCAATATGAAAGGTGCTAGTTTATCCTAATTACAATGAACAATTTTGTATGTACTTGAACAAGGCACGATTTTCCGAAGCGTGCAGCTTTGGGCTTCTTTTCTTCTCACTGAAGTTGTTGGGATTAGCCGCCGTGGCAGGCTGCTGATGAGCACTGTGAGAAGCCCATTTACACCGGCTCTCAAAGCAGAATGGCTTCTTTCCATTGCTAACAGGTGTGGGGGTGGAGATGGGCGGTTTTGTGGAGAAGAAATGATGTTCTTAATTCAAGCTAATGAACTTCACTTAAAGTCTTAATAATACCAGAACAATTTTTAATCTTGTGTGTTAGCAGGGTGAGTTAAAAATTAAAAGTTTGCCTTCACTTCTAGCACTTGTGAAAATTGAGGATTGCTTTGTTGTCCTTTTAAGAATAAGCTATTGTAGTAGAAAATTAACTGTTCCAGCCAGAACCAGCTCAGCCATCTGTCTGGAGTTTAGAGGACCTTTTGGGCTTTTGTTGGTTGGTTGTTTTGTTGTCTTGTTTTCATTTGGGTTCTGGTGGGGTTTTTTTGGAGTGTGTGTTTGTTTGCTCTTACAGTGAAAGTATGATTTTTGTTCTTTATGCTAAAAACAAATTCATGATTTTAAGGTGTTATGTACTTCCTTAGGACTGTTAATTTTTAGGTGTTCTATCTGATATCCCAGTTTCTTTTAGAGAGTTTTCCTGACTAACATGTCTCAGCAGAAGATGTTTCTTTGAACATCTGTTGTGAAGGGTCACTGCACACAGAAGAAGGCGATTACCTTCACAGAACTTTTAGTTCAGGGCAAGTTAAAATCTAAAGAAAATGTGAGTATATTAATGAAATGCAAAAGAGACAAAGTCAATGCAAATGATGTTCATAGTGACGAAAGGAAAGAAAAAGAAAAGAAACAATATGCTTACTTCACTTACTGCAAGACCACATTTGAAAGGTGTTTGTGGTAAGCCTCTGGTTCTCTCTTATTCACTTGGCAAACTGGAGCTCATGCCAGATTATGCAGGGCAGGAAGCTTGCTTGTACTGCATGCTTTGTCTTCTCTTTTCAGCAAGGATGCTTGGCTAAAGCAGGAAAACATGCTCCAAGGGCTCAAGTAAGGGTTTGTTCAATTTCTCATCCTTTGCTCCAGTCTATTGATACTTTCTCAGCACATACATTTGAGTTTTTCCTCCCTTTTCTGTTACTACATTTTCTTTTCCCTGAAAGGGTGGCCTGGTTGCCCTGATGCACACGCATCAAAGACATGACTGAACTATTAAAAGGTGTTTGCCTGCTCTCTTCTACTTGTAAAACCATGTGTATGAAGTCTTTCCCTACCTTAAACTTTGAGATTTTCCTCAAAACAAACAATTTCATTTCAATGTAATATTTATGGTAGGTGGGGTACACTCATAGCTTCTGATTGTGACCAGGCCCTATGATAGCTCTTAGACTGGAGTGGGGAGCATTTGAGGGAGGGTGGAACTAATCCAAAATTTGAAGCTACTGCTGCAGTCCATTGATCGATTTGCATAAGAGGCCTGTTCATACCACCATTGTCAAAATTTTTCACTAATAAATTGATCCTACGCTTGGCTAGTAGAGATGTGGAACTTTCCGAGCTCTTGTTATTTAGCATATTTTCCTTGTGAGCTCTAAAAAAAGGCCTAGAGTCGCCCTTCTTCCTTTCTGACTGACACTTACCTCTTCATAAAATGCTGGTAGAGAGCTGCTTCAGCAACGATCACCCATGCTTAACAAGCTGTTATGCACCTAACAGGTATACTGCAACTTCCTTTGAGAGCTTTGAAGTAGACAAGGGTTGCTTTAAGTTGGACAGCTCTACATCACTGCAGCATGTTACTACAACATGAACACTATATATCTTGCATTAGAATAGATTCGAAACTTAACACATAAAACTGCCAGTAACTAGGTATGTTTGTGTACTTGGAAAATAAAATGAGGGCTACAGCAAATGTTCCACTACCTGTAAAAGATACCAAACCCTATGTTTTTGGGCTGCAACAGTGCTATTCACTGGACAGCATAGCTTAGGAAAAGCTCCTCGTTTTTATAAAGCCCCCAGAAACTGTGCACTTTCTATTCTGCCTCAAACCATGTAGGAATGGGGGAAACTCTAGCAAGAAACAATATGTAAAAGCTGGAGTATCTTGAACTAGCAGTTGTGTTTTGCAATTCCAGTACATTCTGTGACATAGCTGATTGGAACTGCTGATGGGAAAACTGGATGCTTTTTCTGTGCAAGCCTTGTCTGTGTGTCAACTCTGCAAGTTGTTTGTGATGGAGACTGCCTATTTCTGTTTGTGAAGATGGCACTGGTAAATTAATTTCAATGGAATAAAAAGCTCAGTGGCATGGGCACTGTATAGATGACTGAACTCTTTTTGGTGCATTGGCAACAATACCTGTTAGAAACATTTGCTACCTTCAATTTATAAATACACTAGGAAAAGCTAAAAAACCATTACAGTGTTTGAAATGGAAAGGGTTAAAGAGAGCATAATCAGCCAATATTTCTTGTTTGCCTTTTTCTTTTTTTTCTTAGGAGTGTTTGAGGGGAATGTTTTTAAAGCCCTTGTTCAAATTAAAAATTGATAAAGAACTCAAAATAGGTGAGATAGGCTAAAACTGCTGGAGTTCTTGCTCTTGAAGTATGATCATGTTTCCTTGAAAGGAATGAGAAATAAATGCCTCTTAAGGGGTAAGAGCAAAATAAACAAATTGAGTTTCTGCACCTGGTATTGGCTTTTAGCTGTTGATTTATAGAAGTGTTGCAAAAGATTGCACCTTGTTTGGACAGACCATGCCCTTACTGTGCAAAGAGGAGAGTGGTAAGGAAGATGTGAAAGGGGAGTGAAAGAAGAAGAGATTCTTCTCTTCTAGGTTCTATTTTCTTATTCTTTTGTTATGGGATAAGAACCTTGGTGAGGCATCTGTAACAGAGTGGAAAAGCATGAAAATTAAGGTCTAAGAGTGAGCAGTGTTCTTTCTCCCTTCCTCCCCTTTATTTCTTTTTGGCATCCTGCTTGAATTGTACTTCTGTCCTTCTCCACATGAAGAATGCTGGAAAGAGGTTATGGTAAACAGAACCTGTTTGTACGATTGTAGGGTCACCCATTAAGTGTAGGTCTGACATATGTTTCTAGGTCATTTGATTTGAGAGTCCATGCTGTTCTCAGTCAATATCTGTGCTCTAACATCATCTGAAGGTGGGTTATACAGCGTTTTGTTTCAGCTAATTGAGCACTTCTATTTTTGGGAACTATTTCATGAAAATGGGGTGTCATGGAGTCTTATCCCTTGGACTGTTTAGAATATAGGCATTTACCTGACAACCTCTGTATGTTTCCTCTGCATACTTTTATTATGTAAGTAGTGAGTACTGTTATTCAATAATGAGCAATTTATCCTACAGTTGGCATAATAAGCGTGTAAGTTAGTGAGTGTTTCAAAAATGAAAAAAAGAAATCCTGCAGCGATTGTGACTCCATTTTTAGGTAATGATTTTGCCATGGGGAAAGCTAGTGAGAGAGACAAAATTCCTCAAGATGTTGTAGCAGCTGGCAAGGTCTCCATGGTTACATTGGCAAGAGATCTGGGAAACCACCAAGAGTAGTTCATTGCTTGACAGTAAAATATCAGAGGGGAATACTTGATGCATCTGAAGATTATCTTAAAGAGAAGATTTAATTAAAAAGAGGGAGAGAGAAGAGGAGACAAGGTTTGTTTAGGGGAAAAATGTTTAAAATTGAATGCAACCAATGACAAAGATGTGTCTGGGAACACCTTTAATCACAGGTTCTGGCTGCAATATTTATGTGAGCTGTTGTCTCTGCTTATTTCATGTATTTGTGTGGCCTGACAAGATCAGGGAAATAATCTTGTCTGAATGCAAGCAAATTGTCACAGAAATAGTAGCTATTCAGATAAGATTGTTCTGTCCTGCGTCATGGGACGTGAAATGTCCCCTGCTTCGTGCTTGTGGATGGGAAGGTTCTGTGAGATTTCAAGACACTGAGCTTCTCAAAATTTTATAGCCTGTTTTAAGAATGCCAAGCTTAAGCAAAGTATTTTTTAATAAAAAGGAATAGCAAGCTACAGCTGATTTTAGGTGGAATGTGGATCAAAATCTGTATATAACGTTTTCTTTGTAAGAATGCTGAGAACAGAAGAAAAATGACCCCTTTTTAAAAAGGATTGTGATTTTTATCAGCATTGTGGTCCATATTCAGTATAGTACAGTGAATTACCTCTTTTATTTTCTAATGCACAAACTTATATAAAGTAATTTTGAACATCACCTGGCTGAGTCTGAATTTCAGGCAGTGCTTTGTGCATATGCCTATGCATCCATATTAAATACCTGTGTTTTCCAATCCTGCTGCAGAGTTTCAAGGTCTAAGTCACAATCTGGTGCCTCGTGAGAAGAATACTAAAAGATCTCTTTCCAAAGGAGATATGAGCAGCATTTCAAGGCAGTCTTGCAGTTTGAGCAGTCTAGGATGTTTTTAGTGAAATAGAAAATATTGATTTGCCAAAAATGATTTTTTTTCATTAGGTTTTCTACTTTTGTGATGTTTTTGAGGGATAGAGGTTCCTGAAATTCAAGGCTGTTGAAATTAAGCCTTCTGCTGAATGCCAGACACTAGGATGGACTGGCCAGGGGTTAGGGAGACCCAAACTCTGAATCAGGCATAACAAAAGACTGAACCTGGGATATACATGTGTCCCTGCAGATTTAGGCATCTGGCTATTTTAAATATGAGTATTTTGATGCCTCTTTTCACGATTCATTTTGGACAATTGCAAATTGCTGGCTTATGGAACCTGTCTTTGTATTTAGTGGTAGAGCATCCAACCAACTGGGACAAAGGAGCATGGCAGTCCCCTCCCCATGATGGGAAGAGGCCTCTTAGCTACTTGGTTCCATCTCACATACAACTGTCACAGAGATGACCATAGAACAGAGCTGGAAAAGCTCTCAGTTAAGCAAAGAGAATGTGTCTTGTTGCAGCTCTTGTGCCTAGCTCACCCTGGGGCACTTAGATCTTCGGGAAGATGATGATGTCACTCCATCAGCAGTGACTCTGCAGTGTTACTCAGCCTGTTTCCTGCAAAAAAAAATCCAGATCACTAGATTTGTGCTCAAAGATAATGATACCTTTTTGTTAGGGATAAGCAGGTATAGGAAGAATGCTGTGCTTAGAAGAATCAAATACCATTCTGTTAGCTAGTTAAAAATAAATGATGTTTTGCTTTCATCAGTGTTTCACCTTTAGAAAAACACTTAGCCCTTAAGCAGGTTACTGGTTTTGACCTTTATAGCAAATGAAGCAATCCGATGTTGTCCGAGAGATTGAATATATGACCTGTTCCTTTGTTTCTGTCAACTCAGTCAAAAAAAATGAACTCTACATTGATGTATTGCATCTTCAGATCGAATTCTGTGTGGCTGACTTGTGGAAAAGGCAGCCATTAGTGCACTGACCTTTCTTTGAGTGCTGCATGTGCCACACTCACTCTTTTCCTCTCCCCATCAGAGGGAATGGCAGGGGAGAGGAGGGAAATGAAATGGGAAAAGAGGGATGTTCTGATTTTCACCTTGTCCGTAGTCTACCATATCCTGCAACGTCTCTGATCTTTCAGAGCCTGAAAATAATGGTTCCAGGGATTCCTGGACTACGGGGAATGACTCAGGGGAATTAGAGTAAAAATAATCTGAATAATGCTTTGGGAAATTAAATAATGTTTGACTGAATCTACTTGTTCGTCTTTGGAGACCTCAGGTTCAAACTGGCCCAAATCCAAAAGATTCTTCTTGGTGTTGACTGGTGTTGTCTTCTACCAGCAGCTGAGGTTTTCCTCACAGCAGTTAAGGGATTTAAGTTCATTTTTATGAATTCTTCACCCACCACTGATACTTATTCAACAGAGAGGACTGAAGCTAATTACTTGCCTGATCATAGGGATGTGTGTGATAAGCGTTCATTTATCACTAAGCATTTTCTAACCTAGGTTTAGAACACATCAATAGTTGTAATTTGTATATTTAAAATCAGGAGTTAATATTTCTCTTACAATCTGGACTTAGGCTTGCTTCAGTAGTTTTGCAATGCCTGGGCAGTGTAAGGAAAATTTTGATCTAGTTGTGTCCTAATTGTATTGCCCTGAATGCACTTAAATACCATTGTCTTTCCCACTCTACTTATCTAGGGCTCTTAACAAAACACTTTAAAATGTTGTAAGTATTCCCCTTGGTGTGCTCAATCCACCAAATGTTTCTGACAAGTTTGTTCCCTTAGGTTTTGTTGCATGTTAATTGCCTACCTAACAGATTACACTTGGGGCAGGCCCTTTCCACCTCCAAGCTGATGATTTAGCTCACAGAGCTCCTCATCCAGGAATGGAGATTAGAGACAGTATCACAGAGCAGACTACAAGAGATATCTAAACACTTATTTTTGCTTTCTGACTTTATCTTCAGAGCCTCATTCTGAAAATCGTTAAAGTGAAATGAAACCTCATATTTATTCTTTCCATGACTCAGAGGGAATAGTAAAAATTCATACAGAAAATTATTAGTCCCATGCAATATTGGTAATGTCTCAGCTGAATGCCAGTCCAAACTTTCTTTCTTTTCTCTGTATAGTGGTATCTGAGTCTGCTTGCCAAGATTGCTCAAGCATTTTCATTTAACAACTCCCCTGCTACTTCAGAGTTCTTAACATGACTGGGTAATTTTGACCTCTTTTGCTCTTTTTCTGCTGTGTGCTGTAGTTTTTGAGGCCTTGCTTGTATGTGTGGAAAGGCCACAATTTAGTTGGGTGATGCTGGGGACGATGACCATTGTTGCTTGTGTGGGCCTCCCTGGACTCAGGAATGCATCTCATATTGATGACAGCTTTCTTAATGTTCTTTTCCCATTTCTTCTGTCTTGTGTTCCTTCCAGATCCAGAAGCAAAAGTAGTGGAACCCTTTGAGTGAGGTGATGTGGCATGAGTATTACCAGTGCCCATGACAACTCTTCCCTCAGGAGGCCTTCAGGGCAGATCCATTAGCTCTTTGCAGGAGAAGCGGAACTTTCCATACTGCCCATTTGTGTCTGATTGTGCTAGTAATGAGGTTTTCTCTGGAACTGAAGTGGCCTTTGCATTTGTTTTGGAGAGGGTTGATTCTTTTTTTTCATTTGGCAGCAGTGTCAAGGGCAATGAATGATCCCAAGAGGACTGTTTTGAAAGGACTGGGCACTTATGGGTCTTGCTTCTCTTGCAGACAAAGACCACTGTACAGCTGTGTTCTGGCATGGATTCAGTGACATTTAAGTTACTTGCATCTTGTGGAAGCTAAAGACATCTTTTTTTCTCACTTCACAATTTTGCAGACAGTAAGAACTGCAGATGTTCTCTTAGCAGAATTCCTGTTCAGTGAGAAAAACGATTCCCCATCCCTAGAGGATGCTTCTTTTTCTATAGCAGCAGAAGTTATTTTGAATGTTCTTTATGGAAGTGATCAATACAGAGCAGATATGTCCTACTACCGTAAAGGAAATATTAAACAGGCATGGCTCAGTCTTAGTGTCCTTAAGGACAAAAGCCAAAAGGGTTTACGGAAGGGAGAAAAGGAAAAAGCATCTTGGTATGGAGTCTGGGAAATGTGACAGACTATACAACAGATTGTCCTTCAGTCATACCTTTCATGTTTTAATAATTCAAGTGGCTTATCTATGTTTTGAACAAGGTGATAGATGCATGTGATTTTTTTTCTTAAAAAAAATCTAAATTTATTGATCACCATTTGTCTGCTTTTCTTGTGTGCTGAAAGTCACTAATGTGGCAATTACACAGGACAAATTAAACTGAGTTGGTACCACGGTCCGAAGAGAGGATGGGACCGTGGCACAAGCACGGGTCCAGGACACGAGAATGAGATGCAGGTAGCATGATTTATTCAGGCGTGCGCAGGATTCTTATCGGTTCAGGCAGGGAAAGGACCAGAACATGGGGTGGGGTATCAGACAGACAAACGGGGGAGCAAATCAGGAGAGGGGCACAGGCGAAAGAGGGAGGAACCGAGGAGAGAAGGGGCGAATGGAGGCTGTTTCCTCCCTGCAGCTCCTCCAACCAATTGGCAGAGAAACAGGGGAGCAGGGAGGTGAACAGGCCGGGGTATACCCGGAAGATACAAATTCTGGGGGAACATACAATGTGTATATACATAATAACTATAAAGTCTGCATCATAAAGTCCGTTCAATCACTGTACATTGTTTTCCACTTCTGAGATTTTCCCCATTCTGATTCCTGGTCCTTCACAAGTTGGAAAGACTAGAGTTGAACTCTCTAGCTCCAAAATAACAGTAGGGGCTCATGGAATACTGGTTCATTGAACGACATTTTGCAAATGTTTGCTTTGTTATTCCCAATTAGAATTAACATATTATTGGCAGTCAACGCTGTGTAACATTTGGAGTGCGATTGCGTAACTTCCCTTTGGTGTTTTGTTATGTGTCGTGTATGGGAGTTTGTCAGGAGAAGAAGCAACCTGAATTGAGAGCCAGTTTCTAATGTCTGCTTTTCATTAGCTCAACCTGATAATTTCTCTGAGTGTTATTTCTTTTTTTGATATCATGTAGGTGAGTCTATCTAGCAGAGACATAAAGCCAACCTGTAATACTACCAGAAGTAGAGCTGGGTTGCTGAGCTGATGGGCAAGGAGTTAGTCTCAGCACGTAACAGAGGAAATGTTGAGTGCTGCTTTAATAGTTCTCATAGGTTTAATTTCAAAATGTTGTCCTGCTTTATCAAAGCATCCTATCCCAGATTCGAGATAAGACAAGACCTTGAGGAACTCTTCCAGTTTTTCAGCCCAATTTGAGATTGATGGACAATGAATCTTGGAATATCTTCATAAAGGGTAGATATTGTGTAGTTTGGGTAGGCTGGGTCCACTGTCAATGCACATGCTGTTTTTTCTGCATAGGAAAATGGTGGCAGTGGATCTTTGAACCTAAGTGTTTAAAGATCACTTTGAGAAACATGCAGAGATCAATTAAGAAGTTTCACTAAATACCACTAGCGAAGCTGGCTACCATTCCTTGAATGAGGATCTGTGAATATTTGCTATAATAATTTAAATCACTGTAGTTGAAACTCTCACATTACTCAAAATATTGATGTTGGATCTTTGTCACATAAGTCAACTGCATCCTTGTCATCTTGAGATTAACCCCTAGCATGTGGTGTATGCTCATCTGTATGTAGGCAAGGTCAGTAAATGCTCACCTCTCTTGAGGAAATGTTATCAGTCTTTGGACTCTCTGCCAAGTTCTGTGATACTCACTATGTTCATAAACAACTTGGAAAAAGTGGTAAGCATTAAAGTGATAAAACTGGCTATGTGTGATGATATTTTGGTTTGCAAGGACAAAGACTTGACTGAAGGTCTACAGAATGACCTTATAAAACTGACTGAATGGGTATCAAAATGGCAGATGAAATTCAGTGTAGACTAGAACAAAATAATGCACTGGGTGAATCTGGTGCCATATATGCAGCAGTGGCCTCTGAGAGAATGGTTACAGCGAAGCAGCAAGATGAAAGACGAAAACATGAACTAAAAGCTGGGAAGTGGTGGGAGGTGGGAGCACTCGGGCACTATGAGGAAAGAAACTGAGAGCAACCCAGATAGCATCATGCTACACCCTGAGAAATGCATGTGGTTTTGTACCCTTAACTCAGAAATTATTTTTGAGAGCTAGGAAAGTTGTGGAGAAAGATAAAAGAAATTAGAGACGCGTGCAGGATTTCGAATAAGGAACAGCTGGCTAACCTGTGTTTGGAAAACCAAAATTTCCTGAAGATGGACAAGAACTACATAATGTAAAGGGTGGATACAGATGCACTTAATTGCTTCCACCACTGTCAAGTGGAGGTGGTAAGGCCTAGATTCAGACAAAAACCCCCAAAATTTAAGAGGACACTCTTTGTGCACTGCACAGAACCTTTTAATTTCTTGTCAAAGGATGTTGTGGATTCAAGAAGTTTTCAAGGGTTGGGGAGACTTGATGAGGACTTGAAAAAGAAAATGTTAAAGAAATTTTGATTCAGTTGCCAGAATGAGTCAGCCAGGCGGTACACCAAATCAAAATCAACTGAAGGCTGAGGAATTGTTTGTGAGAATGTATCTTTCCCCCTGTTCCTTCTCTTCTGTAGGCATCCCTCTCCATCTGATGTAGGAGAAAACTTACTGTGCTAGGTGAAATCTGGGCATTCTTATATTTAAATATCCTAACTTTATTATGTTTAAAGTATTTACACATGTAGTCTGGAATTTTTGAGAGAGGGTTGTTTACAGAAAAAAAAGATGGCGTTGGACATCCAGATGCAGTTGAACAACTAATTTTATTATATTAATTCTGTTTTCATATCAGTCTTCTGCCAGGCATTACATACCATGGACAAAACAGCCAACTTACACTTCCTGTGGCACTCCCAGCTACCACTTATTTTCTCTCTTATTTCTCAGTAGAAAACGCAGGTTATTAAAGTATTTTTCTACTTGGTGATTGATACAATTTTTTTTTTTAAATAAAATAATTTCATATTCAGGAAATGTGTATTTTGGGAAATATTCAGACCTTGGGTTTTGATGTTAGAAACTAGACTTTATAATAGGGAGGATGGTTAATATTGCTGGCATATGGATAGCTGCATAGTGAACCTCATCGCTGACTCTTGAGCACTCCAGAGTGATATAGAAGGGTGTCCCATTAGCCTTTGCTGCTGGTTTAGTATCTGTTATTGAAATTGGTACTAAAACATATTTATGTAGAACAAGAAAATTGTGCAGTGTACCATTCAGAATAGACTTTGTTGTCTTGCCTGTTTGTTGAACTCATTATTTGGAGTGTCAGTGGATTAAGCTCCAAACCACAGTGGAAATAGATACAGAAAGAAGAATTAAGACAAGCAACGCTTTCCAGACCTGGCCTAAGTGAACCACTCCAATTATAGCTTGGTAATGAGTTTATTAAAAAAGACAGATGAGAGCAGTAAGTGGTGAGATGACAATTGTTTTTCATAACTGACCTTAGTTAAATGGAATTTGAATAGACGTACATAGTGTTAACTGGGAGGTTTTAATTTTGGCTGGAATAATCACAGTTTGAGCACTCCATGCTCTCTTAATTCAAGATACTAATGTATTCCATATTCTCTTAAGAGCCTTGGACATAACGTTTTCCTAACAGATGTGCAACATTGAATCGGGAACAATCTAAGAGTAGTCAAAAGAGCTACTTTGATTGTAATTTATAATAGGCATAGAGTTTCAAATTTAAAAATGTGTAACTCTGTGTGACTTCTAACACTTGTGATTCACAGACAGTTATCACCAGTTCCCATTAATGGAAAATGATGATGATTAACATAATGCTAATATCTATTCATTATTTAAATCCTTAATTACGTGTGCAGCCATGTGGTTCAGTAAAATAATAAAAGGATAAAAAATGCAGAAAGTACTCGTACTTTCAAGCAACTTGGAAGTCAGGTGGCCATTACATTAAAAGAAAGAAGATAAAAATTCATACTTGTACCACCTCTTGATGGTTATTGGAAAAGGGAGGTCTTCTGTTAATATTGCCTTAAGATTTGGGTCCTGTTCTACTGCTGACTTTTGCAATATAGCTTCAGATCTCAATTTTTTTTCCTCTTATTTCAAATGAAAACTTTTCCAATCCAATATGAAAACTAGTTGTTTCTCAGAAAATCAAATTCTAAATTGGTCTTCCCCTGGTAGAAATCCCTTCTTGGAGAGTTCAAAAGTTCATTTGTAGGTTTTCCTTGTCTATGGTTCTTTTTTGCTGCTTCAGATTTCTGAATGAACCTCACAAGCTACATTGCTGGCCTGTTGTGACCTTTTCCATTAGTTTTATATAAGGCTGCTGTCATGAACACCTGCTCACAATTGATTGCTTTGCTATTTTCCTATTAACTGATTCTTCATTAATACAAATCTGTGGTACTGAATTTTAATCTCAGTTCATATCTATGCTGAATTTTCATATAAGCTGGAACTTGAAAATTGAATTGTATTCATTCTAGGTGTATTTTGTGATAGCAGAGTTCAACTAACTATGGTTGGTTTGTTGTAGGTTATTCTGATTTTTGTTTCTTGGGTTTCTTTTTCTTCATTTGTTGGGTTTAGGTTTTTCTGGAGTGGAGGGTCAGTTGATAAGCAGAATTTCTGAGAATGAATACTGTAATATTGATCTTGCACTAGTTTAGTAGTATAGGAGTAATATTCTAGGATAAGAACCAGGAGACAATATATTAAGGTTGGAGGGTGGAAAAGAGCTCCCTTAGGCAAAGAAAGAGGTAGCTTAAGAGTTGCTCATTAATTTTCAACACTTCCATTTAACTCCAAAACATAATAATGGACATGTCTGTGCTTGTCAAATATTAATGATCGAAGTCGTGTCCTCAAATACAAAGCTACTATTGCAATTAAGTAGATTAATAACTGCCAGGTTGTTAATGATACACGAAAGGGTTCTGTAGTTGGTACTGCCTTTAAAATTCAAGAGTTTGATATGTCCCTGATGTCAAACACATAACTGCTGTTGGTATTCCTCAAATGGGATCATTACCTTCTTATCTTGCTGCACAACTGAGAAAGGTTGGTAGGTCCCATTTTGTAGTTTGAGCAACCTGTTACTTCTACTGGGCTTGTCCAGACTGGTAGATGCTGCTGGGTCTGGTTACTCTCCAGTTTTGGTGGAAGGGGAGGGAGATCTATGCCATCCTTTTGGTACCAGTGCATGCTGGTTTTTTTGTGCAGGCATTGCTCACTCTCAGATTTTGCTGGGCGCTGGAATAGCACAATGCAAATTTAGCTTACATCGATGAAAGAGGCAGAAAGATATCTCTAGAAATCTATCCCATTTCAATGGCTTTATAGGTTGTGTTTTTAGTGTGGCTGCATGAATAACCCACAAATTGACCCTAAAGCTGGTGGCAAGTACCGTATAAAGGACATACACGGTGGGTGTGCAATGCCTCTGTACAACAGATAATGCAGATGCACTGTAGTTGAGAGGTTGTTGAATGCTGCAGCAGAACTGCCTAAATTGTTGTGATGGATCTTTTTGTGCCATGTTGGCTGTGTATTTATCTTTTTTGGAGCCCTTCCAGAGTCACTTGGAGAAATAGAGGATATAGGCAACTTCTGTTGGTTTGATCACATTTCGATAGGAAACTGAAAACACTGGAAAATTCTCACTAGAAAATGGTCTAAGAGACTCTAAGCTTGCCTGTTACAAATGGAGCTTTACAGTGAGAAAGGGAACGAAGGCCACCTTACTGCAATAATGCTCTGAAACTGTCCTCTGTAAGGTGAAAAAAAACCCCCGGAAGCCTTATTAGAGTAGACTGCTTAAAACTGGCTCCGCTGCAGCAAATTTCCAGTGTACTTTGACATAACCCTCATCTTTATTGTGGTTGAACAGACTACAAGAAAGCCTGACAGCAGATTTGATGACTGATATTTCTGTTTTATTCAAACATTTTATTTTATGCTTGCTCCGATCATCCGTTGAGGAATGGATTAAGATTCAGGCACCGTAGGATTGCTTGGATGGAAATAGGAGTTCAATAAATGTCATCTTTCGTGGCACTAAATTGACTGTTTATAGGACTAGGCCTTTGATTCAACCCTTCATTGAACCTTGGTTTATGCTGATTGAAACCTTTGCTGAGGACTTAGTATAGAGAACATATGTAATGGCTAAAGCTTTCTGATTGCCCAGGGCTATTTTTAGAAGTCTCTGTCCTATTTTGAAAAGAGATCTCTGCACCAAGCACTCTGAAGTCCTGATGTCCTTCATGGGGCCTTGAGCTGCCTTGTGTCACAGAAATAGCATCCTAATGTGTTTAGGTGCTGAAGGCAAAACTTCACAGTAATTCAAGGATCAGAGCCCAAAAATGTCATTACAAAAAGCTGGCGGCTGAATGCAAGCACCAAAGATGTTGCCTCTAAGTATTCGCTTTCTTTTCCCCTAAGGACTTGAGGGAAGTATAGCCGTGACTCTCATGCCCAGGACTGACCCAGTTGAAGTAACTGTCCTTGCTTCACACTTAGTCCTCTTAGATACTTTCTAACTTCCCTTAAGGTTTCATGCCCATAGCACTTGCTAGGCAACTGGGAAACTTAGTCCTTCTTCAGTCTGAGGGGGATTTAAAACTCTGGGTTTGCCACTCTGAAAAATGCCTTGATTAACAAATTATTCTATCAGAAGTTTCTTCACCTTCTGTGAAGGAATTTATATTCTCAACCCAAGGCAACCCGTTGTTTTTTGTACTGGAGTGGGGAGCCCATCTCAAACATCTGACAAATCAGTTGATTTGTCTCAGCTTCCCTGCAAATTTTTGCATTCTTTTTTCCCCTCTATTCCCTTTACCAGGTTGAACTTTTAGAGGTTGAGCCAGAGGATTCTCAGCTTTGCCTTAGGGCATCATGTCTCTTTCCACTGCAGCATAAGATGATTTTAAAGGTCATTTCACCATGATGCTGTGGCCTGCATTCTCCTCCAGGCTTAAAGATAAGGCATAAACAGTGAAGTCCATTTGCAATGCATTGAAAGATTGCAGAGCTCTTTATCTTGTGAATGAGAGAAAAAGATGCTAACACTTCTGGCTGTAGATGTCAAGAGAAGCTTCCTTTTCATAAGGAGATATGAACTTCTACAGAGTAAAGCCCTGAAGAGGAACTTACCATTTGAGCTTAATTTTTTCACAGCCATTTACTGCAGCAGTGGAGAAAATGAGAAGGGATTGTCTAATGGAATCCTTTCTTGAGTCTCAACTCCTGAGCTGTGGAAAAGAAAAATCCATTAAACCTCCATCATTTACTGAGGTTCGTCTAAGAATGTAAGTCTTTCCATGAATATCTTGATCCTTTATTTTCCCCCTGAGCTCTAAGGCTGATGCTTTTGAGCTATATAGACCCTGCTGTTTAAGTCCTCTGTGTCTATGTGGTAAAAATGACGAAGATGCCTTGAGGTAACCAGGCTGTAGCAGTGCATTATCTCTTACCGTGGTGTTTGTGGAGGATGGGGCAGTGGGCTGAGGCTTATCTCATCCATTGCTTCATACTTATCTGGGAGTGCTTAAGCTAGCAGTGAGAGCACTTCTGCATTGCTCCCCTCGTCCTTCTATTAACAGAGAGAAAGAAACAGGACAGAACATGCAGTTCAAATCTCTGTCCCTCCTAAAGGGTGATTTGGCATACTGGTTTTGTTCTTTATCTGCGTTGATTGTCATTTAAGTGTTTTTAACTAAGCATCTGAAGTTATACGGAACAAGTCCAGGTCCAAGTGTCCTCCCTTTTCATGTGACTTCTGCATAGGCTTCTTACACAGTCCTTGCACCCTGATGGCCTTCTGCATACCATTCTGCAGATGCCTGTCTCCCTTTCAAGTCCTAGATGTTCTGCTGTTAGTCAGGCTTATGTTTCTTGCTGAATATTTGTTCTACTGAGCACAGGGATCACCCAGAATTGCCTAAAACACATTTGGCACCCTAATGATGAAAATTTGTATTATTATTGCTGCTTCTACAGACAAGCTGCTGTTAAATTACTTCCCAAGATCTTGCACAGTATTCACAGAACATAGTGAAGATAGGGCAGCCAACTAGAATAGCAGAACTGCCTGTATGAATGTTCTGTTCTGTTGGTAAATTTGAAACTCCCACCAGGAGTGTAGAGCCTTTTATCAAAGCACTGAGAAAGGAAATGTATTGTTTGTAGTGGAGAAGCAGAAGTAGGAAACTAAAGCAATAAAAAATTTCAGGCAGTGTTTTTGCCAACCCTTATTTTTGCAAACATTTTTAGCAAGTGAAATGAGGTTACCTCCACAAACTCGTCTTACTGTTCTGTCTGGGATCTGGGGAGTAGAGCCAGTGGGATTGACTGTTGGGTTCTTTCAGATACTGGTAGCTCAATTTACTGCACAATATGATCAACAAAACCATATTCCACTCATTCCTTGTTGTTCTTACACAGAAGAGTTTAGTTCTTGGAGACCTGGCTAGAGAATTGCACAAGTGCCACACTATGTAACACAGTTCATTATTGAGTTGTCTTGCCCCTTGATATCAGAAAACATTTTATGAAGGAGACAGTAACATCATTCCTAGTTAAATTGCTCCCTTTTAAGAGAGGTTGAGATGTTGTAAAACAATGCTGGATTTTTATGCTGTTACATGTAACAACCAGATGATCCAAGGAGTTTGTCTGTTACGCTAAGTATTGGAAAAAACATCATTGTTCCTGCTACTGACCTGTTGCCCCCAGTCAGCAGGGGAACCTGTGCATCCAAAACTGTCTTTCCCTGTACTAGTTCACCTGGGGAAATGGCACTATTCATCAGCACTTTTATGATTCCTTAAATATTTCATTATCCTGTTCATCCAGCTACTTGCAAACAGAATCCAACAACTAGCAAAAGTGTGTCTTCTGGTCCTAATGTGAAAACTAGACCTATGGAATAGACAGGCACTAGTTTAAGAGACAAAGCGTAGTTTGTACTTTGTCATTGTTTCTGAAAAGTATTTAAAATTGAACTCCCAGTATCTACTCTGAACACAAGTGTGAAGATAGTGTTACGTCTGGAAAAAATAGAACATGACTTAAAACCCAAATACATTAAAATCTGGAGGAAGTGCATCCTCAGAATGTGAAGTATTCACATTACTCAAAGCTGCGTCTAAAAAAGATTGTCAAGAGCTCCTGTGCTAGCTAATAAAACATAGTGAGTAAATGTTGGAAAAAGTGGAGAGATGTATTTAGAGTGAGAAATGCACTGCAGTGCAGTACATATTGGAAGGCTTAATTTGAGCTACACACAATGCAAGGTTTTTCATTAATTACAATCACCTAAGGATGGACCATGTTCAATTTTTCTAATAAGAGATTCCTTTTAAGTTCTTTCACCATGAAAATTGGTGAAAAATTGGAGAAGATTTAGGAAACAACCACAGAAAAATGGCCTGAAGGCTGAAGAAAACTCTCAGTGGTTAGAATTTTAAAGAACTCCATCTATTCAGCTTACAAAAATGATTTGGAGGTAACCTGATTGCAGTTGAAGGATCTTTATGGGGAAAAAGAAACTAGGCAGTAAGTGGACTCTTTAATCTTACATAATTGATCTCAGTAATGTCTACATCATGTCTTTTGGCACTGTTATTTGGTAGAATTACAATTGACTGGGAATTTTCCAATAAGATGGTTTTGAACTGAAACCTAGAAGGTACCAGTTTCAAAACTACTTCTGATGGGAAAAGTTTCTCAAGCTCCGAATAGTGTTACAAGCCCAAACTAGTGAGCAGGAGCAGCAGTAGAAGTAAGGTAATTGTATGGGATATGGAAAGCAAAGTTACATGCTGTCATAGCATATAGTTCATAGTAGTTTTCCTACCGCCTCAGGGAATGTGTCGTCACCTAAGCTACCTGCTGCTCTGGGAAATAGCTCTTGACCCCTTTCTTTTTCCCTTTTGTTTTTAACCTCTCCTTTTCTATATTGGTCTTCCCCCTCTACTTCGCCACCAATGACACAAATTGTTATTGTTCTTGCAAAAAGAACTTTTCCCAAAACAAAAACCCTTTCAAAAATGACCAGATGCAGGATAAAGATTCCTAAATTCAAGAGGGTCTCAAGGTAGGGAGACTGTTTCCTGCACAAGTGTAATGAAAATGCCAGGGCAACTCTTCATGCTGGTTATTGCCTGGTTGTAGTTAGAGGAGCTGGATTGCACTAATTATGATACAGGCTGCTGTCTACAAGGCCTTTAAATCAGATGATGTGATATGATGTAATGCTCATCTAGTGAATTTGGTTAAATCACCAGTTGCTGTCTACCCAGGACAGTGTCCTAGAGAGAAAAATTTCCTATTCAGGTGGTTTCTTCAGCAGTTTATTTATGCACCAATACTTCAGCAAACATCTCACTCCTGCTGCATTCTAAATAAAGCATTTTCCTTGTAAATAAAATATTGATTGATCTAACAACAAAGACCTGGATATATGTTGCACAGCAGCTCTAATGGAGAAAAGAATGACTGTGAGAACAAAAAGAAATAAAAATTACATGGTATTTATATGAAAATAAAGGTATGACATTCTGTGAAGAGCAAAGACCATCCTTGGGAGATGACTGGCAGCAAAACTAGTTATTTAATGTATAAAACAGTGCATGCAAACCAGGACAGATTTGGATCTAAATATCAACTTAATATCTCATTTCAGGAGGTTTTTAAGCAGTAAGACTTGTCATCTGTAAGCTAACAGCTATCATGGGATGATAATTTTTTATGAGAATTTATGAATTATGAATTTTCCCCTTTGACACTGTGAGTTAGAGCACATTAATCCTGTTTCTTGCTACAGTAAACAAGAAATGTTTCTTTCTCAGTTTTACAGGATTTATTGATGTATTGTAATTTTCTTCTTCCTGTGCAAAGACATTCTAAAAGGAAATTTTGTTCTCTTGTTAGGGCACCCCAAAATAAAGAAATTCTGTGCTGAGTTTATAGTTTTTCTCTTGAAACCTTATCCGTTAAACCAGTGAATATCTAGGTTTTATCCACTCTAATCTGGTGAAGCTAAAGTAGCTGTGAAGGGTCCGGTTGTGTTGAATCAAAAAAGTAAGGATGAGAGTGCAGGATAAATCCAAGATAACCATACACAAATTCACACTCTGCTCTCAGTAGGTTTTGTGCAATTTGTTGAAGAACTTTCAGTTCAGACAGTTTTGCTGCTAGCTGGGAGGAATTGCCAGTTTCTGCAGGTCTACACTTTGTTTTGCCCACCTGCAGTCATAGTGCATCTTGCATTCTAAAGGAATAAAAGATCAGGATAAGGATTTCAGCAGAGCTACAATATTATCATGAGATATGCTAATTGATCTGACTCAAGCAATGTGTGCTTGAGCATCCTGAGGCATTATTGTCCATAGTGTTGAGCTTGGACAACTCAGTCCAAAAGGGGTTACTTTGCAAGACAGATGTGTTGGCACTGCAGATAAAATAAGCCCTAGTTTTGTGTCCAAAACTCTCCGTACCGAACGGGGCATCACAAGAGGCTTTATTTGGCAGCACAGAACAGTGACCAGAGCTGCTTACAGTCAGTCTGCTTCTTAACAAAAGATTCAGGAGAAAAATTGCCCCCATTTGCAGCCAATTGACTCAACAATTCAAAATTCAAACTCCTCATTGGACTGTGGCACTTACGTGCTTAGGCCACAGCAAAATGAAGCCTTCACCATCAAGAGGATGAAGCTGTGTTGTTTTATCTCACACTTGCAACAACCTACCATCCTGATAGTTTTCCCAGTTCAACTTGTACAAAGCAATTTGGTGGAACTGAATGCTCAGTTTTCTGTGTCTAGAAAAAGAATTATACCTGAAAAATATTTCTATTTGGTAGCATCTGTAACCCTTGGTGCTTTAAAACTCAACTTCCAAGTACCCTGAGTTCCTTGATGCCTTGCAATGTTTGTGTTTCAGCAAAAGGGTTGGACTGCTTTAGAAATGTTGTCTTGTATCCTCAGCATCATCTGGGAATCCTCAGCACCTCTTTTAAAGAATTGTTAATCAGGAATATTACTGCCTTGGACAGTCTGGCTTTACAACAGAAATGTGCTTCCTTCTTGGTGCCACTCCGAAACATGTACTTTAGGTTACACTTGTTAACATGTATAAGGAACTGAGTTTCAGGCAATGTAAGTGTGTTCAGCTCCACTGCCTTGGTAAGTTTGCTCCTGTTTATCTTAAATGAGAATCTAGTTCATGGATCGTAGCAAAATAATAGAATGGTTTTTTTTCTTGTTTGTTATTCATTTTCACTGCAAAATGGTTCTGGAAAATAGTCTGAGATGAATACCTTTGCATCATCACGTGTTCTGCATTTTGAACATGTGTTAAAATAAACTTACTGTCAGATCATAGGCCAGTCTAAAGAGAGTTTTGCAAAATTAATGAAATCTCTGGAGAGCTTTTCTTTCTTTCTTTTTCTTATGTTTAATTAAACTCCATTTTCTTCACAAGAAGAAAGAGATATACCACAAAGAGGATGAGTACCTGGGGTTTAGTTGTAGTGGAATCACCCCTGGCATTTTTCCTTCCTTGATTAAGCTTTTTTTTTGTTTTCTTGTGTACACTTTAAAAGAATTTAAAGCAGATTCTTCTTGGGATTGTTTTTTGTTTTTTTCCTTGGAAGTGTACCTTAAATATGTGGCAGTAAATTTTCTTAATGCCTTAGCAATACCCAGTTGCCTGTGGCTCTTTCTGTTATTCCTATCTTGCAGTGGAAAGTGACTGGTTTGGTTTTGGTTGCTTATAAGTGTCCTTCTGAATGTCCAAACTGATCTCCTTGTTTTTAAAGAAATAGTCTTTAGAATTTCAGTGTTATGTGAGTTAAAAAAAAAAAGAAGTTCTAATGAAATTATTTCAAAGAATTTTGAAAAACAGTGCAGTGGGGATCTGTGCTAGCAGTTTTCTTTCATCTTCTGTATCCGCCTCATTTCCAGAGCTGATGATAATTGATTACAGTCTCCGTTTCTTAAATGGCCTTAAGAAAACATACTGGCATCTCTGTGCCTCATTACAGGATTCACATCAAGGCCTGGATGACCTTGTCAGTTTTATCTATGTTGCAGAGACACTTTAAACTGTAAGGAAGATTAAAGCTGCACAATAGAGAAGGATGACACCTGGAGGGAATGCTTCCATCTCCTGCCTTTGCATCTCTGAACAGGAGTGGCAACCTGGAAGATTTCAAGCTGTACTTGGGGCTAGTGCAGCTGACTATGTGATTTTGGACAAGTGATTTAGGGGAATATTTGCCACTGAGTGCCTTGGTGTAGATTGAATGACTGAATGGGTTTGTTTCTTTCTGTGGGAGCTCAGGGTGTCACTTAAGTGTGTGTTCTTTGTTGTATCACCCCGTAAATCAGGAGATATTATACTGTCTTATCAGCCTTTTACACCAAATAGATTTAAAAGGGATTCTGAAGTACCACTGAGGTGGTCAACATGTAAAATAGGATTGCATTTCATTTGCATTTCAAACCCTTCTTGGAAAGCGGAAGGAGCCAGTACAAATCTGAAGCCAATAGACCCTGATGCGTTGAGTGAGATCTGCATCTCTGGAAATGAGACCTAGAGATCTACACAGGCTTGGGAATAGCAAAGCACAGATACTATTCATACTGTCAGCAAAGCAGTCTTTCTCTGAAGGTAATCTCAACTGAGGTGATGCCACACTAGGAGATATGATGTGATGATTACTCCAGAAGGATATTTAGGAGTCTCTGCTTTAAAATAACATTGGGACTATATCTGCTTTAGTGCTGTAGCATGCTCAGGTTCTCTGGTGATGAGGAGCATGTGGACAGAAAAACTAAATAATGCCTTAAAGCTCAGAGCACAAAAGTCTTGCGCTATTAGAAATAGCTATGCATTCTGAGTGAAAATGTCCTAAATGGTGACCAGATGTTTAACTTCCTTCTCTGTTGTTTGTATTTATGTTCCTGATTGGATAAGGACAAATGTTAAGACCAAACTCAGAAAGTGACAGTGCCTATATTGCAATGAGCAATTACTGAAATACTTAAAAGTAGTCTATGTGACTTTCACAAGAGAGGATTTTTGTCCTCTTAAATGTCACATTTTCCTACCTTCTCTTTTAGAAGGGCTCTCCCTGAACTCACCTTTTGTAACCTCTAATAGCATCACAGCCCTAAGATGCCCTGTCCCAAGCTAACCCGCATATGTCAAGGACTGTACATTGCTGAGTAACATTGTTCCTTAGTTTGGGGCACTGTTGAGGAATACACATAGTGCAGGAAGCTTGATGTGCAGCTGGAGTACAAGCTGCAGGTTCTGCCTGGGGTGTCAGGAAGTGGTTGGACACCCCAGCAAGGGGCCATGACCTGTCACTAACCTGTGTAACAAAGTAAGGAAACCTTGTGTGACTGTGGGGTTTGTAGGGAGTCAAGTGGGGGCACTCATTGGCTCACTGGAGCCAACCACTGCGAAGGGGTTTTGATCCCAGTATTTAAAGTCTTTGGTGGTGGGATATGACTACCAGGGTGAATCCTGAATGGTCAGACAGGACACTTTCCTGAACAGTCAGGTTGTGGTAAAATAGACGTAGAAGCAGACTTTTTGTTTTAGACTGTGAGGAAATGTCTCTGAAATGACCATGGGGTAGATATGCCTCCTTTAGCTGGCACTGCTTTAATTCTGCTAACTTGAGTTCAGAGTTCATAGTTTTTTAAAAAAAAAAGCATCTTGAGTTTTCAAAGGTTAACACATTAATTTGTTCATGACTTTCATCCAGTCCCACCTTCTCTCCTCCTCTGGCACCATCTTTGAGCACAAAACTGAATTGCCAAGTTACATTCTATTTTTTCATGGTGAGAGGAAGGGAAATCAACATTTATTTATTTAGGGCTGTATGTGTCTTATTTCTTTGCTGGTGGGCAATTAACTTTATTGCACCAGACTTCTCTCCAGCTGTGAGGCTCAATCCAAGCAGGGACAAGGGAGTATGATTCTTCATGGTATGTTAGCTGTTCGCTTCCTTTCCAGTAGCATGATGTTTTCTGTGAAGAACTGTGTATTCATGCAGCCTTGGTTCTAACCACACTAAAACTGCATGGTCTCAAAGCTCCTTCCTTAATAAGCAAATTTACTAAATTATTTCGATTGCTGGCAATTATACATTGTATATTTGGAACACATCTAACCCTTTAGAGTGGCAACATTGCTGACAGATAGCTTGAGGGACTCTGAACAGTCTTTTTTTGTGATTTGATGGTTTTGGAATGCACTGTGAAGCTTTATGAATACAGCATTTGTATATAATAAGCGTACATTTACTTACGTTATAGCTTCTCTAATTTCCAGGTGCTGATGATAATTCAAGGCATAGATCCAGGTCTATAAAAGAACTTTCTTGACATTTCAGAGATTCAGTGAGACCTGGATGGAAGGGTCTAGGAATCAGTCAGCTTAGGGACTGATACATTCACTGTCCATTCATGTAACCCACATTTCCTGAGCCTGCCTTATGAGGATGTTATGGGAGGCAGTGTCCAAAGTCTTTCTGAAGTCGAGGTAGACAACATCCACTTGTTCCCCTTGTTGACCTATCCTGCCTATCCTAGAAGGCTTATTATGTTGGTCAAGCATGATTTTCCCTTGGTGAATTCATGCTGCCTACTCCTGATGACCTTCTTTTCTTTTATGTATTCAGTGATGAAGTTCACAATGATCTGTTCCATCACCTTTGCAGAGATGGAAGTGAGGCTGGAAAGGTGATTAAATTGCTTTAAGGCTCTAGATGTCTGAGACTTTCCTATAGGAAACCTGGGGTCAAGCTGGTAAGGAAAACTTGTCTGATTGTATGAGTGGGTAGTGAGTCAAGCAAGGCACCTGTTGGCTCACTTGAGCTGCCCTTTGGGAAGGGGTTTCAGTCCCAAGAATTAAAATCTGGAGTGGTAAGTGTATGACTCCCAGAGTTGCTCCTGGATGGCCTGACAGGAGTGTTCTGTCTCAAACTCTGAATATATGAACATTTGATCTGTCCTGTGACTGTGCTACCAGTTGTTGAACAGCAGTGTTGCTGTGTTTTTAGTGAACATCATGTCATACCTATAGATAAGTGATAATAAAAGAAAAAAAAACACGTGGGTGGACAGATTTACTTTGGTTAACACCCAAAGTGGTCAACCTCTTGCTATTTGTGTGGGACACTGGGTTGGTATAGATACTTATTTTTGTTTCTTTATTCATGGAAGTACTTTTTCTGTCTTTCTGTAAAGTGTTGTTTTGGGTCCTTATCTTGTAAAACACAAAGGCAGGGGATACCTATTGGAACAGAAGGAAAGTATCAAGAGTAGAGGGTGAGATGGACTGGATAAAAACTTGTTAGTGTGGAGAAAATGGTATTCTGGGAAAGGCTGGAAAAGAAGGCTGAGAAATCAGAGCTTCTTTCACATTATGTAATAACTTGAAAATATCTTTGAATTTCCTTTTAAAGGCTCATACAATCTTTCCAACCCAAGGCTTATAAATATGGCACAGTAAGTTCCTAAGTTAGAGCAGTTAGTCTAGACTTCTCGCAACACGTTGAAACAGGAAATGGGATTACTCTGAGGAAGAAAAGCATGCCTTCAATACTGGAATTCTAAAAACTTTGTTTATGTACTGCAAACATGAGATATGTGAAGTATGGGAAGTATAATGTATGTTTTGTATCTTGGAAATGTATATTGTTCAGGATGTAGAATGATTTGTTTTCAATAGCATTTTAATTTTTTACACTACATTTATTTATGTAATAAATCCAATGAAACATGGGATTTGGATGCACCCTTGTACTTGGTTCCCTCATCATGCCTCCCTCATCAGAAATGAGTATTGCAGAACATCTTTGTGAAGCTCTTAACGAGAGCGTAGTATGACCAAGGCACTACCTCCCCGTTTGTACATTAGAGCTGGTTTAAAATGCCAGTGAATTCCAAAGAACTTATTTTTTAAACTCATGCATTTTGTTGGTGTCTTTCTCTAAACTTCGGGCATTTGAGGCAAGGCAATAACACTTTAACTTCCGAAAATATTTTCAGTGAGACTTCTGATTTTAGCTGATAGGAAAAAAAGTAAATGCGGAACCAGAAAATGAAAAACCACTAGGCTGGGATCATTTTAATACCAAGCTTGATCAGTTTTTTCTGCCCTGTACTTCCATTAAGTACACAAGGCCCCTTTTCCAACTTATTATTGTCTAGTGAGGTAGAGGCTGTTCTGCAAGGTAAAGGATGCAATATCTTCACTGTGTAACACACTTATCATGTAATAATTGTTAGGTAAACTGCAGATAATTACTGGGTCTATGTAAGATCTGCATTTTCAGTGTAGGGAAGAGGAGACCAGCCTGAGTTAGTAAACTTTGTGGCAGGGTGTTCTATCATTGCAGAAAATTAAATAATATAGTCCTACTCACGTATTTCTGGTATGTGAAGAATATTATTAGGTCCTGTCATTCATTCAGAAGCCTTTCTGTAATGAGTTCTTTAACAAAGGTTGTAGAATTGGCTAAAGAAAAATAAAAGGACTCTTGGTTCCACTTAGGAAATTGCTAACAGTTATTTTTAAGATGTTTGTGAAACAATCATATTGTATTAGAAAAATAAGTGGATTTCAGGCTAGATGTTTAATAAAAAAAAAAATAAATCCAAAACCCAAACCAAATACAAAGGGGATGAACTGCAAGGATAGTAACTTTCCAACTCTTCAGCTTCTAAAGCGAATCTCTTGATGCAAGATAAAACCTGTGTGTATGCTGCCCTTGTCATGGTAGGCTTCATGCTCCCTGCCCATCCAACAAGTCTGAAGACACTGTAGCAACAAGTTAGCTATCAGAAGATTATGGGGTGGGTCAATCTCTTACTAGGGCTTATGATCAGCATGACATTGACTCTGATGAGTATCAACCCTGCTCACAAATGCCCTGCCTTGGCCAGAGCAAGCAGTGACAAAGAAGATAGCAGTAAGTGAAAACATGTCTTAGAAGCATCTGTTTTAGCTGTAGACCTTTTGTCTGCAGAATGACACTGAAATTTCAATGTCTTCAACCCATTTATTGTAACTGGACAGGTGTTGTACATTGGTGAATCGGACTGTTTTTAGAACTACTCAGCTGTCAAGTTTCTTGAGTGAAGGTTGTTATGCAGAGTGGCAGGGCACATCTGGACTTGTAATATACAGGTATTTCACTTGTCTTGCTGTCTCTGGCTATTATGACTCTCACCTTGAGGCTGTTGTACCACTGCAGAGAAGCTGCAGCTCTTGTGAAGTTACCTGGAAAGGTTAGATTTTACCCTTTAGTGCATTATGGCAAATCAGCACTGATTTTGGTTTACCGAAATTGCTGACACAACAGAAGGAAGAGATGGCATTCAGAAGGACTGGAACAAACTCAAGAAGTGGGCCTATGAGAACCTCAAGGAGTTCAGTAGTGCTGCACCTCAGTTGGGGCAATCTGAGACATGAGGACAGACTGGGAGAAGTTGTCACTGAGAGCAGCCCTGCAGAGAAAGACTTGGGAGTTCTCTTGGTTGAGAGGCTGGACATGAATCAACAGAGTGCGCTCACAGCCCAGAAAACCAACTGCATTCTGGACCACATCAAAAGAGAAGTGACTGGTAGGGAAAGGGAGATGATTTTGCCCCTCTCCTCTGCCCTCATGAGACTCACCTGTAGCACTGTGTCCAGGTCTGGGATCCTCAATAAAAGAAAGATGTGAACTTGTTAGAGTGGACCCAGAGGAGGGCCTCAGAGATGATCAGAGGGATGGAGCACCTCTCCTCATAAGACAGGCTGAGAGAGCTGGGGTCGTTATGCATAGGGAAGGCCTCAGGACAGTCTCATTGTGGTACATTAAGGGAGCGTATAAAAAGGAGAGAGAGGGGCTTTTTACATGAGCAAATGGTGACAGGGCATGGGGCAATGGTTTTAAACTCAAAGAGAGTAGGTTTAGATTAGATATTAGGAAGAAATTCTTTACCCAGAGGGCGGTAAAGCTCTGGAACAGGTTGCCCAGAGAAGTTGTGCACACCCCATACCTGAAAGTGTTCAAGGCCAGGGTTGGCTTGAGCAAACTGATCTAATGAGTGGCATCCTTCCTCATGGCGAGGGGCTTGGAACTAGATGATATTTAAGGTCCCTTCTGATCCTAACCATTCTATGATTCTATAATACTCTGGACTGCAAACAATTGTGGAGTGTCTCTGTGGGCATCCCAATAATTTTGGGGAGTAGCATTTTCTGAGAGGAGGGACAGTAACAGCTCCAGCCACAACTAGCATGTAACAGTCTGTCACTCTTGCTAAATTTGCTGTGGTTATGTATTTTTTGTATATTGTCAAGGCAAGCTAAAAACCGTGAAATACTTTTTGTGGTGAACTAAATTCTTTTTGAACTGGTACTCTTTGTATGCATGAAAACAATGAGCATGCTGTTGGGGAGTGTGTAACATATGATGTGTATTCATACTACACATGTGTAAGGGATATAGATATGTGGTCTTAGTGGCTCAGGATTAATTTCTGTGGAAACAAAGTTCATTCATTACTGCATGTTTTGAAAATGCTGTCTAAATATGACATTAAGTGGCTGGACACCAAAGCTAAATGCATTTAGAAATTTTACAGGCAAAACTATTGAAAAAAACTTAACTAGGAACATGGTTAGTTTGCTATTACCCATGTAATTTTATCAGGATAAGAGATGTTCTGAAAAACATGAAGTTTTCTAGAATCAAAAATGAAGGATTATTGAGTCAACCAAAGTGTTCAAGAGTCCAAATGAAGTGGCCATATTCTATTCTTGATTTGCTTATCTCTCTTACAAATGAGGTTCTGTGTCTTTGATTGGAAATTGAAATGGAAGACATAAAGAGAAACCTTTCCAAAGGACAAATTACTGAGAGATTTGTTTTATTCACAAGGTCTATGTACTTCCAAATGCAAGATATACCCAATAGATGTGACACCTTTCCAGAAGCTGGCAGGCAAAATGATCCAGGGGATCTGCCCAGGACTGTACTGTTCTGGTTGTACCTGAACAGGCTTCCCTTCATCCAAGCACTTGTCTCCTGCAGGCTGTGTGATATGCTACTGCTCTCTATGCAGGAAAGAGCTTACAGTGACAGTGCTGTCATCTCCCCCATCCCAAGGCTTTGGCTCAGGTAGGTCATGGCAAGATCACAGAATATGCTGAGTTGGAAGGGATCCACAAGGATCATTGAATCCAGTCCTTAGCCCTGCACAGCTGCATCCCCAAGAGTCACTCCATGTGCCTGAAAGTATTGTCCAAGATGAACTAGGGAAGACCTCCAGAAACAAAGCACTTGAGAGACCTGTGTTGGACAGAGGCTCCCAGTCGTCCTTGTGCTGAATGGATGGCTGCAGGACAACTTCAGGTCTGCAACCCTTCCTGTGGCTGGCTCAGACACTGCTGACAGCCTCCTGCTCTCTTCCAGATGGAGCTTTCCTGTATGCTACTCTGTCTCCTGTTGAGTTCCTTTATTAGCTGAAGTTCAATTGTCAGCCACTGAGATGTGGCTGCTGATGGCAGTGTGTTGTAGGAACCTCACTGGCAACATTTCTCTGCAACAGACAACCTCAGATATGTCTTTTTACATCAACTGTGGTTTTCTGAGACTTTTTTCTTTGGAGGAAACATTGAAAACTCCTACCAGCACTCAGCAAAATTACTGATCTCTGGGTTTGATCAGCAGAATGGTCATAAATCAGTGGCAGTGTCTGCCCCTTGTTTCAGAGAGCTTTCTGACCCTGCCTTGTGAGACAGGACTATGTTTTTCATCTGGCTTTTGGGAGGGCAGGAGGGGTTTAACACAGACTTTTCCAGTGAAGTGATTTTGCCCCCTCAAATAGACCCATATTTAGCAATGTTTTTCTATGAAGTGTAATGATGCTCTCTGCAGCACTTCAGTGTTTCTAGATGATGTTTGGACTGTGCAATCAGACTGTGATTAGGCGGTTTACGGTTCAGATTTGCTATGACAGCTGCAATTTTGTGGTTGTAGGGGCAGCAGCAAAGGTAGTTTTCAGCAACACCTTTTCTGACAGTGTGATCTTACAGCACACTGGGATTTTGCTAAAGGCCTTGAAGGAAGAATTTATGTATCTGACTGTATGCTTTGGTAGTCTATCAGTGGCTATGGTGTTTGTCAGACCTACCTCTCTATAGTGGTGCTTGTTACACCTGCTGTTGCGCATGGCACTTGAGCCTTCTTTTCTTGCATATCCTTTTTATTAACTGAAATAGGTGCCTTGACCTGAGAGCAAAACGAGTAAAGCCCTGTCACACCCCCTGTGCTGAAAACACCAGCAGATTTCTACTAAGAAACACAGTAATTTCTTACTTGGAAGAGTAGCACTCGGTAATTTAGTTCACTTTTGTCCTGTTATCAGCAGCATCAAGGACCATATAATAGCAGCCTGTCTGCTTTCTTCCCACTAGCCTATGAAGGAATATGCTCAAAATTTTAACCTTGTAACATTAAAAATCAAGTATATGATTTCCATTCAGGGACTTGGGAGACACCTGATTAACTGCTCCTATTATCATTTTCACTTGATAATCGTTTTTACTGTAGCTGGACAGTGGTGCTGACTGTAAAGGTTTCAACAATGATTTTCTTTTTCAATGGAATTTAGGCAGAGACTTTTGAAAAGGTTTTTCAGGAGGCAGACTTCTGGACCTAAGCTCCCTTTTTGGAATGAAAGTCCAGATTGTTCCCTGTGTACTTCATACTCTTGCTTTGGATTGTTGTTAGGTAGCAGTCAGGTGGGCTGAGGGAAGCACCCTAGACTTTCTGAGGCTTCTGAGGGTGGTATTTGCCAAACTTTTGGAGTTTCTGAAAATTTCTGATTTAACTGAAACTGTTTCTGACACATAGAAATTTGTCAGAAAATGGAAAATTTTCTTCAATTTTCTGAATGTTACTCCAAAATTCAATGAAAAATGCAGTGCTTTAAAGCCAGTTATTACTGTAATGTGACCTAAAAGTCTTCATAGAAGATTATCTGACAATTTTACCCAATGTACTCAACCCCAGTAGCCTTCATGGAAGAAACCTCTTAAGCTAGGTAGACTCTTTACCCATGATGATTCTAATTCACAGCAATAAATGGATTGTTTTATTGCACAGACTATGGCAAAATGAAGTCAGTGGTCAGTTGTATTATTCCACTAAAGCAGAACTACTAAAGATGCAAAACAACAAAGCATGATTTAAGGCAAAACCATTTATTAACACTCCACAATTTTCTGCTAAGGAAAAGATAAGAACATTCCCTTACATTTGCCAAGGTTTAAAACTATCACAGTTGCATTTGATAATAAGAGCCCATTTATAAATATTTTATTGTAGTTCAATAATTGATAAAGTGATTTACAGCCAACTTGGTATTACATTAATGCTTGCAAAGTACATTATGCTAACCATATTAGCTGAAAATATGTTTTGTAATTGTAGTGGTTTGTCGGTGCATCATCTGTTAAACTTTTATTGCCAAAGCCTTTTAATTGTTTCTTTGGTTTGTCATTTGAAATGTATAGCTATTTATCTGAAGAATACCTGGCTTTTCTGCCTCTTTTTATTAGTATGTGTATGATAAAGGTGCTCGTAATAAATGCAAAGTAGAAAGCTGTTGCGATGTTCTCATGGTCCAGCATCACATGGTTATTTATGCATGAAAACACCTTGCTTCCCCATCTTTGGAAAAATTTCCCTCAAAAAAAGCCTTCTGAATTCAGAAACTGCTCAATCTCAGCTTCTTCCAAGGTCAAAATACCCCCAAAATGAGTATCACAGACTGATTTCTTCTTGTCACAGGCTTGTCATTGTGCCAGGGAGATATGTGCAGCCAGAAAGCTGACTGCTGAAAAGCCTCCAGGATCTCCCCAGAGAGGCTTTACCTACTCCAGGGAAGATTTTTGTTCTGTGTCATAAGGCTGTGGATAGGCCAGCAGAATTTTTGACAGGAACCATTATATCAAACATGGTAAAATCCTGTGTGAAGTAGTACATTCTTTTTTCTTCTGAATTTTATTCAGTTACAAAACTCATTCCATCGAAAAGCTGCCTGGTGAAAATTTTAACGGAATTAAAGACAGACTGGAATACTACAGGGATAAATAGATTGCACACTGCTAAGAGAAAAGAGTGAACAAAGCAGGCTTTTGGAAGAGGGAAAGAACTACAACAGGAATCACCATCTGTCTATTCAAAATTGGGAGGATGCAATCCTGCACCTCTGTACAAAAATCTTCCTTGCATCTTGCTCTGAGGTATCTGGCATTAGCTGCTATCAGAGGTTGATATGGGACTCACTGCTCATGGTTTAACCCTCTACTGATATTTTTACTGAACCTTTGAGACATGTTTTCTATAGTAATATTCTGTCTTGTGTCCCTTTGTGTGCACAGCCACAAGGGCAGTGACTGATGCATCTGAACAACCTGTTGAGAAGGTGCATCTTGGTAATCACCTTTGGTTTAAATCATAAAATAACAGATATGCATACTCACAGAGATGGTTGTAATAGAAAAGATATTTACAGTGATAATAATGCTTTCAGTGTAATTTAAATAACTAATTTATCATCATGTTCAGACTGAACAGGTTTTTGCAAAGTCAGTCTAAAACTATAGCAATTGTTTTTCTTCATCACTCTCATTTTGATTCTTTCCAACCAGTTAGTCAATATCTTGAGAGGAAGAAAGAAAAAGGGCCATCACACAATTCAGTGAGGGTTTTGTTTCTCTTTTTAGTGGTAAACACTGTCTGCAGAAATGAGTCTTAAGTGGGCTGGATAATTATGTTTGGGGCCAGTCCCCACTGATAGTAGATAAATAGTGTCATAATTTTCAGACTTGGCTTTTGTGGTTTTCAGGAGAACAGCTGGGAGCTCTTGGGTGCTGAGTTTGTTTGAGGAACTGATCCTTTGTAAAATTTGATGTGATCTAATTTTAGGTGTGCCAGTCAGGAAATAATTTCTTTTGTGAAATTATTGCATAACATTAGTTTTCAACTGTGATATTAAGCTTACATTTTCACTCTTGTAGTATCACCCGTTATTTGTAGCGAAGGCCTTTATCTTACACTAAACCCTTCCTTTAGCTATGCAGTTTCATATCATTGAAAGTGTGCTGTGGATTATCGTTCCTCTCCTCCTCTTGTATTTTTTGTCTCTCTTTTTTAAGCTGGAAGTGCTCAGTTCTACAAACATGTTAATTGGTGACTGTCTTTCCAGGCTGGTAACTCTTCGGGCTCTTCAGAGAGCTCCTTCAGCTTGCTTATTTTTTTGGGAATGGTTTGTTTCTTATCCATGCTTGAGTGAAGTTGCTTCTGATTCTTACAGAAGTAGTTTGAATCAATTCAATGGAGATGAATACTCCTTGTGCTGAAATGTCCTCACGTTCATCTTAATTTCCATCCTGGTCACACCTCTCAGTGAAAAGCACAAGGCAGTCTTGTCATGCCTGTTCATAAACAGTTCTGGAAACTCCTCTTCAATATATGAGGTACTTGGCATATGTTGTGAAGCTTGCAGTTGCTGATTTTGTAAGATGAGGAAAGTTGCCTCTTATACCCTAGTGCTTTCATTAAAATGTTTGTCATTTTATATGTTGATTTGAGAAATATGTGTCGTGAACCGTTCCCTTAGGCCTCTACTGAGGAACCTTGGCTTTTGCCAATAGTCTTAGACTTGACAGTGAGCTAAAAGGGTCCTGTGTTCGCTCTGTATTGCCCAACGTTAACCTCTGCAGAGTTAACCTATGAGACAGATGAGTAGCTAGGGGCTTTCTGTATCACAGAATGTCTGAAAGGGTAGGGGAAATGAGCTTTTGGAAAAGGCTTCTAAAAAGTTGAAGGGTAAAAACTTCACAAACAAAAACAAACAAAAAAAACCCCAACAAAACAACTGGGAAGTGTCTTAGTGGGTTTCTTAGAGAGATTATGTGAAAACATCCCCTGAGGTAGTGTGAGACAACGTCTTCAGTGTTCAGTAAAGGTTGAGTGAAACAACCTAGAAACCTACAGAAAGAAGTACATTAACCTAAAATATTCAGAACTGCTGGAGCACACTGGGACTCAGCCTGTAGGAAATTTGGAAAGCATAAGACTCGTGTCTTCTGCTAAGAAAAATAAGTTCCTAGCATTGTACTGAGGTTTCAGCTTCTTGCAACTTGAAAAATTAGTATGATTAACCTTATTATTACCAAAGATTTTGAAGAAGCATTTGAGATGTAATAGAGTTTGTTCTATTTGAATAGGCTTTGTTATCCAGAAAAGTGCAGGTTGCCCAGAAGTTCTGTGTTATATTTGTCAGCAATATAGAGTCCTTGGTACCTAGAATATGTTGTGATGGCAAATGGCTACCTTAAGGAAGCTGAGTCACCCCACCAATTGACACTAAGACTGAAGATAGAGCTCTGGGTGTAATATTCTTAGATTAAAATTTTCAGTAGGTTTTTAAGATAGGGTGGTGAAGGAAACCAGAAACCTGCTAAGGGTGTTAAAATGACATTAACATAGAACAGGAGTGTTCCGTTTACAAATCTGGATCTCTGAAGGTGTAAATGAACATGTGTGCTGATGCTAACTCTAGTGATCTGAAGTAGGTGACTGTGATTTTTGGGAAGGAGATATTAACAAGGCCCTGCAGTAGTGCTATTGATGTCTGAAAGAGGTAATTTTAGATATATTCCTCCTTGCATGCAGAGACTTTAGGTGTCTAATAACTTCTAAATTGGCCAGCTTCCTTCATGCTATGCCTTCTCTCCTACTATTGATATAACTTTAGTGTTTAAAATCTGCATTGCTAGAGGGACTATTGATTTTGAGTCCCTTTGCTTTTTTTTTTTTTTCCCCATTGGCCAGCCTGAGAAATCATAAAGGCAATGATCCCAAGTTTCTGAAAACAGAATGCCCCTTTTAAGAAGATTAGTTCAATTGCATCTACCTGTCTGAAGGCTGTTCAAATACGGCCAATATAGTTCCTTTTTCTAGGCCCTTATGTTCTGATTCCATCTGCCACTTTAGCTAGTATCTTTAGTTTCATAATCATGTATATATTTTTTTATACTCAATCTTCTGCAGAATAGTTAATTTCACTGTTTTAGTGCATAAAAAAGATGAGGTAGAAATTTCAACAAACATGTCTCTGGTGAAAACTAACATTTATCTGTCATAAGAAGCCCAACCCACACCCCCTCTCCAAACATAATTTTTTAATGATACCTGATTCATTACATGATTTCTGATTTAATTTATAATCTTACTATATTTGCATGTTTGAAAATATTAGCAGAAATGAACCAGACTTCAAAAACTCTCTCTTCTTTCAAGAATCTTGACAGATTTACAGGGGACTTGTATTACTGTGCATGTTATGCTTTACAGAAGAATTGCATTCGTGCCTGAGAGACTAAGTAGAGCAATTAAACCAAAGAAGAGGCAAAGCTGAAGGAGGTCTAGTTTTTGGTATCACCATTAGTAAGACTAATTATTTTGAAGAAAGAAGGTAAAGACACTATTGATTTCAAACTAAACAGATGTGTGGTCACGTGCTTCTACAGTCTTGTATTATTCAAGCAATATTTATGTCCTTTTGAAATACTGTAGGGGGTACAGATTTGATTACTCTGTTGCTGTGGAGACCACAAATGTATGTAGCTCAGAAATTTTCACTTTGTTTTTAAGGTCATGTGACATCCCTTCTAAAGTGATGGTCTCAGAAAGGGTAGCAGCAGCCTTACAGGAACAAAATCCTGTGAGCAGGGAATAGGGCTGATGGCATATGGAGAAGTAACATCATCTCTGTTAGAAGATTAGAAGTAACATCTGACAAAGGCATCTTATGATAGATAAAGTGAACAAATTGTGTTTTTCTATCCACCTAGTTCCATTGAAACTACTTTATTAAGAAATAGTTATGAATGTGGTTCATCCAGGGCACTGACTGACTGCCACAATCCTGAATGGCACCTGTTTTGTTTGGTAGATGGGATTTGCATTAAGTCAGTGCTTAGCAGCTTATGGCCTTCAGAGTATTGCAGTGTATTACTGATTTAGCTGAGATGAACAAGAGAAACTCAGAGAAATGGAAAAACCCTCAGAGTTTTGAGGGCATCATGGAGCAGTCCAACCCTCACATTGTATGACTTTATGGTCCTGTACTGTTGCAACAAATAAACCCTCCAGAAAAGAAGGCAGAGGGAGGTGAAGAGGGAGAAAGGCTGCCTGAGTAGCCACAGTTGCTCTGGATGATGGTCTGATATCCCCATGTAACAGGGACACACAACCAGGGACATATCTCAACTGTAGGAAGGAGTTAAGTTATTGAACTGGGAATCTGGCTATAAGGGTTGCAGATACCAGGGCGTTTAATGCCACTGTGAGCTGCACCAGGACTAACTTTGATAGTGTGTGAATACAGCAGATGCAGACTTTTTGTCATGTTGTGGTGGAGCTACCAGGTTGTGCTTTCTGCAGGTGTGTACCCGTTGTATGGACAGGAATGATGATGATTTGTTGAATGCAATAGTATGATTTTGGATAGCAGATTTGAGACATGAGTCTCTGACATGCTGCCAGTGCAAGGACAGGTGGAGCAGGGGAATCTCAGGTCATGGCTCAAAAGAAAATAGTATAGGGGAAGGATATCATATTCATTAGAAAACTGGGGAAAAACTGGAATGGGTAGAGACCATATGGGGAGAGAGAACCAATGTAGAATCAACCAGGCAGTGCTTGAAATGGAAATAACAAAAAAAATCTAAGGGAGTTTTAAAACCAAAGGCAGGATAAAGCTAAGAAATGTAGATGTGTTCAGAGAAGAAACATCTTTTCAAGAAGTTAAGAAACTAATTCTAGACAAAACTAGGACACAAGTTGTTAAGACAGAGAGGGAATAACAAAAAGAGTTTGAAAAGGTGAAGTCTCAATTTATCAGGACATGGAGGCACAAACACTGGGGCCCCAAATATGTGCAACCTTCCAACAAAGACTAGGAAGTAGTCAGGGCAAATGGGAATATCTGTTATAATTGAAGACACTGATATAACAGTTATTTTGGAAACTTGGTGAAATATTTAAAAAATGGGACACTGCTATCTTTAGGTATAAAGTCTGTAGAAATGATAGAGAAGGTAATTCTTTGTAAGTGAAGTTACATGTTAAGGAAAGCTTGCAGTGAAGGAAGCAAGCTATCAATAAGTATCTTTATGGATTAAGTTTCTCTTGAGAGTAGAGAGAAATCCCTTTAAAGCCATTGTACCAGCTAGTCAGAGCAGCTGTGAGATACATAGATCAAAGAGTCTGTGGGGAAGAAATACTGTGATAATGGGAACCTACACAGGATACACAGAGAGTGATAGCAAGACAGCATTTTTAGTCTCAGTTAATAACTATCGGAAGCAGCTACTCTGAGTATGAAGGGAGAAAACTCTTGATACATCCCCATGTAAAGCACAGAATCTATTTCAAACTATGAACTTCCATTGTTTAGAGGCAGCATTATAAAATGGCCATTTTTCCACAGGAAAAAAAAAACAGACACACAAACTAACACAGAAAGAAAAAATCACCAATTCAGTGTTTAGATTTCAAATAGAAATGAGAAAGCTCATTAAAAGATGTTTTTATTTAGTGTCTCAAAAAAGGTGTTGTGTCTAGGTAGGGGACAAAGGAATACCACCAGATGTAAAGAATGAGGCTTTTCACTGCTTGTATTTTTGTACTGTATAAGGATTTTTGTACTGTGATTTAGCAGGTACTATATATAAATATATGACAAAAAGACAGTCTCCATCCTAAAACATTGGTGGTTCAAAGGGACAGTATTAGAGAAAGAAGGACATTTTTAAAGAAAACATTTTTTTAATGAGATGAACACATGGACTTCCTGGTAAAATTGGAGCTTGTGCAGGGTTCAGTTAAGGTAGAGTAAATCTATCACAGAAAATATATTCTTTAAAAATAGCAGAGTTGCTAGCCATGGTAATGCTTTTTCACCTTTGCTTTCTCAAGTATGAGTTCCAGAAAACTTTGTTAAATTGTATGCTTTATAAATTGCACTTGTATGAGAAAGGTCATGTTCAGAAGTGATGGTTGTGCTGCACTTGCTGCCTCATGATAGAGCTTATAATGCTCTATTTGGCATGAAACAAACCTGATAAATTGTCTCACAAAGAAAGGACAAAAGACTTGAGGAAAAGGAACCCATAAAATGAAAGGGACTGACTCTCATTTTGCAGACATTAGTTCTTCCTGTGTTAGTTGGAATGACAGAGCTACTCTGATCAGGTCTGTCCATTTATGATTCTATACAGCTGCTTGTCAGCTAAATAACCCAGATGTGTAGCTCTGAGCTACAAGCTGTTATGTTCATTATAGACGCTTGGAGTTCTTCAGTCTAAGTACTTTCTCAAAATATATTTAGCATGGTTAAGTACCTTTTTTTCAAAGGATTTCTCTGTATATCCTTATTGCAGTCCCGAACGAGTTGTTAATACATATAATTGAAATGAATGTTGCTGTGAAGGTGACTTGACCTCCTGTTTTCTTCTGTAAATCCACACCCCAGTGTGCTACCAGGTGAGAAAGGGTCATGGTACTTTGAGGAATCCGTGGTGTTGGTGAGGATGGAGGCTTGATGATCTGAAGTTATAGTCAGGTACACACTATGCTTTCAATTGAAATTATTTGTGTATGGCTTTTAGGTTTGAGTTTGTGTGTGTATGTTTGCCAGAGGTCAACTTTCCTCTGAAAAAAGTGGTACCAAAATGAAATTCAAGAGTTTAATGTGGAAGAAAGGTCAAGAATTGCTTTTTGGACTGTGCTGAGGCAAAGTAACTCAGAGAAATATGCTGAAAGAGAATTAAAGAAAATGTCAAGTAAGATTTCCTAAAAATGAGGTTCATTAGTCTCTCCAGGGAATGATAAGAACCTGTGTTAAACCCTTTAGGCTAAAAATGAGGAAGACATTCAGTCAGTGCTGCTTCCGTATCATTTGGCCTGGAGTTAATTCAGTATGTAACGAAAAAGCCTCCTGCCTTCTCTTCATACCAAGGACCTTTTAGGGACTGAAGCTATGCAACTGGAGATAACAGGAAATAATGTTACCCCATCCTCATGGAGCGTCATCTGTGTTCTGTCTATGGTCATAATTTTAAAGTATAATATATCTTTCCTATGTGGAGGAGCAGAACCTGTTAGAGGCAGTAAAATGGTGAATTAGAATAAGATTACATATAGGCAGTTTAGCATTGAAGACTACAAAAATTTTTACAGTTAACAGGCCCAAAAAGTGAAAATAAGTATTTTTGGCATTGTCGGACTGCCTGGATGTAGCAGAGCTGTATTCTTTGCTTGTTCCACAGGACTCTGAACCAGTAATTTTTGCCCTCTCAGCAGAATCTTAAGTTTTATAATTGGTTGGGGAACAAGACTGAGGGTGTGCCTCAAAAAAATGAAGCAGAAAATTCTAATTAGTAGTGATTTTTTGCTTTCTTTGGTTACATATGCCTTGCATGTAGATTCTGAACTTGAAATTAAAAAAAAAAAAATTATCTTCTCTGCTGTGCTCATCTCTTCATTAGTTTTTCTTTTTTTTGTTTGTTTGGGATTTTTTTCTTCCTTATAAGTCTAATGTCCTTATGTTGAAAGCTCAATTTTACGCTGAGCACATGAAGAAGACAACATAAAGATTATAGCAAGTAATGAAGCCTCCATAGGTTCATCCAGGGTTCATTTGTCAGGATTTATATATGGAGTGATCACACAGAACAATATTCTGCTGAGATCCTCTGGCTAATAACAGGTAAATTCTGCTTGACCACTAGTGGATCTGTCAAGAGAAGCATAAAAAAAGTAAAGGAGTTGCTTTTTTGTTTTGTTTGCATAGAGGACACTTAGATGGGTCAACATTGTAGAGTGGACAAATACAGACAACATTCGATACTCTTACTTGGCTCAGACATGGAGTGGATGTAAGTTGTTGCAACTCTCTTAAAAGTCAGTGAAAACAAGATGATTTGTCTATAGTGTAATACAAAATGTGTCCGGATTCTATAGGTGGTTTTGTGAGAGGCAGGAAAGGAATGCTGAAGACCACTCTGAATGTTTCTGTATGATATTTCTACTTCTACATTCCTTACGATATGATTATGCCATTGTTCTATACTACTCCCTAATGTACAACACAGCCTGACTTGCTATGATTGAAAGAAATATTACAAATTCTGTCCCAAACTGCCAAATGGGGGTTTACAAATCCACAATAATTAAGCTTTCACCCCTCAGCAAAATAAATTAATTAACATCTTGTTATAGAAGAGCTTTAGCAGCTCAGGACTTACCCAGCTGTGATTTTTCTGAACATTATGATGTTGGAGTAGGTGATTAATACATTTTGCATGTGAAGGAATGACCCTTAAACAATAAATGTTACCACAATTCCAAGAAATCTCTTAATAAAAGTAACACCCCTATACAATGCAGTGATTGGACTGTTTCTTCAGGCATGCTTTTAGGTAAGGAAAAAATAACAACTGAAAGTAAAACTGCATGTTTTTTAATACATCTCTCACTAGGTAAAATCTGATGCTATTGAAGAGAATACATCTGGCTACCACTGTGGTTCTTAATTCAGTGAAAGACATATTTTAAGAGCAAGTAAAGAAATGAAACATTATCTTTAGATATCATTTTGGATGTTACATGATTTTCACTATATCCCTTTTTCTCATCGCCAACTGCTAAGGCTTGAAAGCTGGGGACCATATTTAGGTAATCTGATCACTTTTGCATTGTCAGTGAGTCATAGAATTATTTGGGTTGGAAGGGACCTTAAAGATCATCTAGTTCCAATGTCCCTGCCACAGGGACCAACCCAACCCTAACTCCTTGCGTCTTTGGAAAAAAAAAAAATTAAAAAAGAACACTTTATTAGATGCTTACATTGTTGTGCTTAAATTTACCTTGAAAGGTCATTTGAAGTTATTCCTGAAAACGGAATTTACTTTCCCAAATAATTTGTGTGTCTTGTCAGGTTTTATGAAGGTAGCTTTACCATTAGTGCCAGGGCTGATCCAATATGCAATATTTCAAAACAAGAAAGGAGATGAATGTAAGGTGCAAACTTATTTATTGAATTTTGTTGACATTCCTATAATACACTTTATTGCAATTAATGGACTCAACCATTAATCTGTTTAAATCTTCAGTGAAGAATGTGCTTGTAAATAACCCAGTGTAAGAATTAGTCATTATGTGTCAGCAAGTGCTCTTTGTTGTGTCTGTTTTGCTCTGTTTATAAGGCAGTTCACAGAAACCTAGCAATTTTTGGTGACATTAGATGCCAAAGAGTTAAAATTCCCTCCAGGGACAGCAGACCTCACAGTGAGCAGGGTTCAGAATACAGTCTTTATAGCCTCACTCATAATATGCTTATATGAATTTACAGAATAGTTATATTCTGTAAACCTAAAAATTCTGGAGGACTTATATGAAGAAAATGAGTAACTGAAGGTCATATGCTTTTCTTGAAAGGTACATTTTTTTTTTTCCCCCAGTGTGCTAAGATACTATTCATAATTTCATCCATAAAGCAGAAAATCGGAAATCATTATGCAAAGACTTATCCGGACTGAGAAGAAACCGAGATTTGAAATACTGTATCTTTCTACATGATAGTGTTCTGCTTCAGAAACACTATGTAAAGCCCTGGTGCCTTAAGCCCATGATGCTCTTACAGGAAATTGCAGTTCTGTCCTAATTTGGAGAATTCAGTTCTGTTACCTGAGGCACATGAAAAATATGTTGGCTGGGGATGGGACTATTGATTTGTTTCTCTGGAACTCTGGGGTGTCTGCAGTATTTTCTCTGTTACTCAGACAGGCCACACTGAGAACTGCAAGTAACAAAAGGAGTGTTTTATGGAAAATATTTATTTTTCACTGAGCTGGGAAACCCCCAGAATTTATTTTTGTGTAATTGTCTTTGTTCACATAAAACTGAAGTGATTCTCTGTTCTGTGGTCTGCTGAGTTTTTTTCAGTATCTCTCTGGTTTTTTTACAAGTTTGTTTAGAAAAACTGAACATTAATAGAAAGAAGTGGCATCAAACTGAACTGCTACTATACAGTCCTTCCAATGCTAGATAGAGTATTTTACCAAAGTACAAAGGCAAGAATGTTTGACTGTGAATTTAGTATTGATATCCTGGGAGAAATAAGAAAAAACAGTCCTTCTTAACAGGCTGCCTAATTTCACAAATTACCTTTCATGTTAGTAACTGACTTGAAATGAAAGAATACTAATTATATGGAACTAAAAATCATGGATTAGTTTCAAAGTAGAGGAGTCTCTATGGAATATTAAGTCTTGGGACTTTTTCCTACATGAAGCTCTAAAAATGTTGAATATGATTCATAAAATAATTTAATAATAAATCCTCTATGTAAGTCTTCCAAACACTGGGGAGAAAAGTAAATTGCTTCCATAAAAGAAAATAAGGGCATTTGTAGAATATAGTTCAAATTGGTCAGGAAATTTCCTTGTTGGTTCTATTTTTCATATGCACCAGTGCTAAGGAGAGAAACCTTAACACTGTTTCCATGCTCTGGCAGAGAGAGACTTAAAATGCACACTTTTATCAAAAATTGCCTTTCTTCAACCACGGTAGAAAAACATAATGATGTTTTACAGTTATCCATGATTTTGTTATTAAAAATACCTACTTTTAAAAAAAAAAGGTGTTAAAAGGTTTTGAAATGTTGAGCTAATAGTGGAAAATTTCCAGCTATTGCCATCACAGATGAGAAGGAAGGAAGTTTCACCCATTTAATTAGGTTTCTGAAAGAGGGCAAGGGTCTGAGTGTAGTTCTTCTCTCCATAATCTCCTTAAGGGGCTTAATTTAAGAGCCTGGTACACTTGAGGCAGGATAATTTGGAAGTGTAGGAATAAGGAATAATACAGGAAAACCCCTCAAATATCTTTGTGGGAGACCATACTGTTCCTCTGTGTAAAACAAGGCAGGCCCAGCTGATTGGTCTCTTGCCATTGTCAGCCAATGTCTAAATAAATACTTTTTAAAATACAGTCATAAAAAGCATCACATCAGAAGGGACCTCAGCAGCACCACAAGTCCCTGCCAGAGCCCCTGACCTTTCTAGGATATGCAGAAGTGAACGCAGTTTCTCCCAGTTCCAAATAAACTCTTGGGGTTTGAAGTCCATCTCCACCACCTACCGTAAAATGAAAGGTGCTGGTTTTACCCCTCTGTAATGATGCAGCAGAGGTTTTTTGAGTACCAGTGACTCAGGCTTTATTGCTTCCATCAAATCTGTTATTTCTTTTTGCCTGGAATGGTACCATTTAGCTTTTCATGTCTGTGTTGGCTAATTGTGTGGCTATTTTAGAGATCTAACAAAGTGGTAGAAAGCACAGGGCATTGAAGCCTGATGTTTAAACATTCATGGAAAAGCTGCAGCTTTGCTGTTCGTTAATCAAGCTGGGCTTGACCTACGTGGTTATCTTGTAGGGACTTGAGGGTTTTCAGATACACTGAGCCTACTTCATGCTGACTGTACAAAAGGCAGGTATCTGCCAACTGCATTTGCAGCTCTGACTCTTGCAGGATGTGTATTAACCTCCTCTAGCACCCTCATTCCCCTGAAGTATAGCATGTGTTTAATTTTAATCAGGAGGTGTGTAGTTTCTTTGCTGTATTTAGTTGAAGGGTCAGATTTTGAAGAATACTTAGATGTTAAAGATTCATCAGTTTATCTTAAGATCCCACTGTGGGAGATGTTTGTCCCTTGATGCTTGACTCCCAAACCTGCCTTGGCTTATGGAATCAGACCTGTAGCCCTTGCCTGCAACCCATGGATAAAGATTATACACCCCCTTTTTATGATGTTTCAGCATTGTAAAGAAAGATGAGTGCTGTAGTTAAATGGACAAAACACAATTCCTCCTATTTCATGCTGTAATATAGTAAGGCAACCTTATGCAGTGATATTGCAATGGTTGGCCCTCCTGAACTATTATCATCTTCAGAAAAGCTCCCATCTTTTCTGCTGTGTTAGTGATTTTCTCAGCCCTGAAACAATAAACAGTGTTTGTTCAATGGGAAGATCTTTCTTCAGTACGAAAAGAAAAGGGCAAAGGAAGTTTATTTTTAAAGATACCATCCTACATTAATTAGATAACCATCTAAGGAAAACTGCAGATAAAGAAATTTAGGAAAGAGGAGCTGGAGGTAACTTTCTGGACCTTGAAGTCTGGATTTCTACTGCTCCCTGATACTTTCATCTCTGTTTAGAAACCAGTGTTGTTGCTTGCTCTCTTTACTCCTAACATTGAAAAGCTTCCAGATTTACTGGTTAAAGATATCCTTATAGTTTCTGTTCCATCATTCTCTTTCCTTTATTCAATATAACCCTTCTTCCTGAAAACTGGGCCACTGCTTGTTTAGTTTGTGGAGAGATGTTTAAATATTCTTCCCTCTTTTTCTTCCTTTCTACTGCTTGATATACTTTCGCTAATTTTTAAATATCTGTTCAAGATCTAATGTGACTTCAGTCTTGGTAGTATTTCCATAAGTCCCCCACTTTGCTTATCAGTCCACTTTCCTCTTTTCATAGGCTCACTCCTTAGTTTCAATACACTTAAATCTGCTCAGACCTGCACTCTAGTCCTACAGCTTTTCTGCCTTGCATGGGAGGCGTCTCAATGGAGATGAATTCTTTCATATTTCAATCCTTCTGCTTGTCAATCCAGTTGACTGGTCTGTTTTGTTCTTTTCTTGAAATTAGCTCTTATGAAGTTGAAAACCTTCACTGTTTGGTTTTTTTTTTTGTTTATTTTTCTATTGAATTTAAGTTAAATTATCTAGGTGTTTAACTGTACATCACTATAAAATGCTACTTTTTCTTTTCTAAATCAAAACTATTTATAAGGTAAAGTATTGAAAGCAAGGATGGTAGAGCCCACAGAGGCTAGTTAGGCTATATTTAATTCAAAACAACACTACCTTTAGCTTAGAAAAACTAATCTTCCTAAGTTATACTCGATTGAGATGTTTACAGAGACATTCCAAAGCACCTTGGGATAGACTCTGAGTTTCTTGCAGGATAAGCTAATCTTTGGTGATCTTCATGATTTTTTTACAGGATGAACTAGCTAACCAATCAGCAGAATATCTAACTATGAACAGTGTTAGCGTTGTTAGGCAGCTATCAAAGTAATGGAATGTGCAATCGTGAGGGCTCTGGGAAATGCAGAAATAAAGATTGCTGATTTGGGGCAAGAGGTCTATGTAGCAGAGCTAGCTTTCCTCTCTAGCTGGAAAAGGGTTTCTTCATGGAAACCCACCGGAGTTTGGTTGGGGAAGAAAGCTCTGAATGGGGGGAACAATTGAGTATCACTATTTTTTGCCTTATTTTCTTTTTTTCCCCTCTCTCTAAAATTAAACATTCATCATGTGCATTGATGTGTATAAAAATGCGTTGTCAAATAGGACACAGCTCCCACTGAACTCTTTCCATCTATGTTCACTCATGCTGCTTTGGTTGAGTTGGTTTGGTTCTAATTTAAATATGATATGCTTGTGACCATGACTGTTCCTAGGCTTTGCATGTTCATATCTTGCTGGTTTTCTTCACTTATTTTTATTATTAGAACTGGGAATAATTGCACCTCATTGGGAGTTTAATAGCTTAAAAATCAAAGTGTAAAAATATCAAATATACCAAACACCAAAATTTAATTTCTCGTTTATTTTATAGAGAAGCTCATACTTCAGTAAAAGTGGACTTGTGCACGTTCGGGTTCCTTAGATCTTCTTAAACCTGATCCTCTCCTATAGCAGGCAGTTCCTCATTCTTCAAGTCCCTGCCTTTGCCTTCTGCAGCTGCGGCGGTGTGACTGGAGTTCTTGCTGCTGAAGACAGAGACAGAAAGAGTCCCTGAGTTACTTCAGCCTTCCACATGCCCTGGGTAACCAGGCCTCCCATTTCCTTCCAGAGAAGGCCCTCATTTTCCCTAGCCTTCCTTTTATCAACAATGTACTTATAGAAGCTCTTCTTTTTGCCCTTGATGTCCCTGGCCAGATTCAATTCTATCAGGGATTTAGCTTTACTAAACTGATCTGTGGCCACTCAGTTTCTCTGTGTTCCTCCCAGACTATTCTCAGCTTCACATTCCCCACCAGCCCCTCCTTGTTGGTGAGAACAAGGTCCAGCATAGCACCTTTTTAGTTTCTCTGTCACTTGGAGAAGGAAGTTATCCTCAACGCATCCAAGAACCCACCCTGTGGATTGCCTATGGCCTGCTGTATTGTCTTTCCGACAGATATCCTAATGGTTAGGATTAGGATCCCTGAGGACCAGGGCTTGTGAACGTGAAGCTGCTCCTATCTGCCTATAGAGGGCCTCATCAGCTCGGTCTTCATGGATAGGTGGACTGTAGCAGACCCCCCCTATAATGTCACCTGCCTCTGCTCTCCCTTTAATCTTGACCCACAAGCTCTCGGTTGGCTCCTCATCCACCCCTAGGTGGAACGCCATGCACTCCAGAATGTCATTGACATAAAGGGCAACACCCCTTCCTCATCTCCCCTGCCTGTCCTTCCTAAAGAGCCTGCATCCTTCAATTCCAACACTCCAGTCATAGGAAGCATCCCACCATGTCTCCCCGGTGCCCATACAGCCTTGCAGATGTGCACATATGTGTAACTCCCATACTGTGTGTATTTGCATAGAGCCATTTGAATTGGGCCTCAGATAGAGCTGGCTGGAGCTGCTGAAATTCCTTCGTGCTGTACTTCAGGTGCTCTTCTGCTGACCTGCAATCCTTTTCCAGGCTCTGGGCATCTCTTGCTATCACTGGCATCACATTGGTAGGAGTGGGATGGATTGAGGTTCCCCCCCTCCTCTGGCAACTTTATTTTAAAGCCCTCCTCAACAGCTTAGCAAGCCCATGAATGAAGATGCTCTTTCTCTGACAGATGGACCCTGTCAGGTCCTAAAAGACCACATTTCCCAAAGCAAGTCCTATGGCTGAACCTCTGGTTGTGGCATCAGTCCCATATCCATTTGTTGATTCATCACATTCAACTTGCCCTTTTAAACCCTTTTGTTCTTAGTGGGAGGACTAACTAAAAAAATCACCTGTACTGAAGAGTACCTTATTGCTGCTCCCAGGGCTCTGTAATCCTTCCAGATTCTCCTCAGGCTGCTCCTGACTGTATCACTGGTGCCCATGTGAAACAGCAGTGGGTAATGGTCAGTGGACTTTATGAAGTCTGCTAGTCTCTTGGTGACCTCCCTGATACGAGCCCTCAGTAAGCAGCATGGCAGCAGGGAGTTCATCGGGTCAGTAAATGGGTGCTGTTGTACCTCTCAGAAGAATACTTGTTGATTATGTACATGCTACAGTTGTGTTTGTGAGACCTTTTCCAGTAGAATATACAAAGAGGCACCCTTTTACTATAGTCCTCTTCTCTGGATATGATTTGATGGAAGCATGTCTGACTTGAGAATCAAAAGCCCCAGGATAGATATGGTCACACTTCTACTGCTTGCTGGTGCTCTTACCTCCAGCAAAACTCTTCTCCCTTCTATTGCCAGATCGGTTTGGCTGCTCAACCTACTGGAGAAGGGTTGTTCTCTCACTTACATTAATAACTTCTGGAAGATTTGTCTCCGTTTTTTTTCTACACCTGTGCTTTTTTTCCAGGTTTGACTTTTCAGCCTTCTCAATTTGCAGATCTTTGAAATTTTTCCAGTGCAGGTGTGGAGCCCAGTTGAGTAAATTTCAGCCTCCTGATAATGGGCTTTCTTCCCTTCATTACCTCTGCTGCCATAATTAAGTATTTTTGCTTTGTAGAAATTAAAATCCCTAAATGTTTGCTTAGTTCACAGCGCTAGCAATGCTGGATTCAGCCTATTCCTTTATGTGCAGCGCTGAGAACTATTTTAGGAGTTTGTGCTGCCCTTTAAAACTGAAAATGTGTTTTGCTTCCAGTGACAACATGAACTTCCCCTTTTAGTCTGGAAAAATGTTTTCTCAGAGAGGCTGTGGGAACTGATGAACAGGATTTTGGTTGTATGTTTATTTCCTCCTGCAGCTCAAAAGCTACTGCAGGAGATGCATGCCATTAGGCGTAAAACATTTTGCAAACACTTCTAATCCTTTCCAGAAATATTAGCTAGCAATGTTAACAGAGCAGAGCATAGACAGGAAGTTCATTTGCAGCTGTGTCTGATTGCTGCTACTTATTTCGACATCCAGGTGTGCTCAACCTGGGGAAAGTGCCTCTTGCTTCTCCGACTGTCCCAGATGGATGCGAGCTGGAGAAAACACAGCAGTGCTTTGAAGTTCTCTTGATCCAGCGCTTTAGGTGTTTCTTGAAGGTGTTACTCTGTCAGCCTGAGATGATCAGAGGATCAACTGGGTATTTTCATGTCGGAAGTCTGCTGCTGTTGCCCGACCCTAGGAAATAGGTATTATATTTAATTTCACCAACTTTCCACAAAAAATGTTTTACAATTTCTGTGGATTATGATTCATTTTTTTGGGCACCTCAAGTTAATATAGAGTGATGGTGGGGTATATTCACTAGCTGGTATCATTTGGATTTAAATAAAGAATATGTTTTGTATAAAGTGATAATACCAATGTTGGCTGCAGTAACTGAGGCAATCCTTCTTGGCCTGTGCTTGCTTTGAGACAGACATGTTTCCTGAGCATTCCCTCTGTGGTCACTGGCCAGATCTAATCTGCACAATGCAGAAACGCTTTTCTGCTGCAGGACATACTTTTACCTTTAGACTCAGCACTTCAGTGCCTGGACAGTCATAATTATGTACTTATTACTGCTGAGAATCAAAGTTTTCTGCTGCTGAGACATAAATTTGCTGGTGAAAACTTCCTTTTAGGGGGTGATTTTATTTGGCGAAAAAACAAATGGAAAGAACATGGTTTGGGTTAGTTTGAAAAGAGCATCTTTCTGGACCTGAGCTATTGTGGTGCCATTGAGCTGCAGTGTTTAAAGCTCCTATTGTTTCTTGAAGCCTGTTTTATGGGTTGACTGAAGTCTTCAGTGCTTTCCAGGTTGGCACATGTTGCCTGTGGTGCTCTCAGAAGTCCTGCAAAACAGAAAGTAGCTGTAATAGTGCCTTGCACGGCAGGGTCACGAAAGGGCCTTGTCAAGATTTCATATAGAAGCTTAAAGTTGCACTGCTTAGATTTTGAGTGCTTAACTCAAAGATGTGTTTGTGTGTCATTTCTTCAGCTTTGTTTACTGTGATTCCTTGTGGCACTATGAAATACTGAAATTCCACAGTGTGGTGATGGATGCTGTGTGAACAGCACAGACCTTTGACTGACATAGCTGAGGAACAGAGAGATTCCAGAAAGGAAGACCCAGTTCTTGATTCAGAAGATGTACATTGGAACTCATGTAACTGATTTTCTCCCAATAATTCTTTCAACCAGAGATGCATTTTGTCATAACAGTTTTCCCTCCCCATCCCTTGATTTCTCCTCATTACCAAGATTGTTCAGCTCACCTATTTTTCTGCATTTTTGAGTCCTTCCTTTATTGCAGCAGTTTGCAGCATTTGCAGCCCAGAAAACCAATTGTATCCTGGGCTGCACCAAAAGCAGTGTGGCCAGCAGGGCAAGGGAGTTGATCCTACCCCTCTTTTCTGCTCTCACGAGACCCCATGCACAGTGCTGCATCCAGCTCTGGGATCCCCAGCAGAGGAAGGACATAGACCTGTTGGAATAAGTCCAGAGGAGAGCCACCAAGTTGATTAGAGGGATGGAGCACCTCTCCTATGAGGAAAGGATAAGGGAATTGGGTTTGTTCAGCTTGGAAAAGAGCAGGCTTAGGGGTGACATAATTGTGGCCTTCCAGCACCTGAAGGGAACCCGCAAGAAAAATGGAAAGGGACTTTTTACAGTGAAATGTAGTAACAAGACAAGGGGGAATGGGTTTAAACTGAAAGAGAGTAGGTGAGATTAGATATTAGGAAGAATATGTGAAGGTGGTGAGGACTGTTACAGGTTGCACAGAGAAACTGTGGATGCCCCATCCCTGGATATGTTTAAGGCCAGATTGCATGGCACTGTGAGGAACTTGGTCTAGTGGAAAGTGTCCTTGCCCATGGCAGAGGAGTTGGAACTCTAAGTGATCTTCAACGTCTGTTCCAACCCAAACCATTCTATGATTCTCTGATCTAGGGTTAAATCAAACTTCCTCTCTTCAAGTTCTCAGTCCCAGCCCTTTATTATAACCAGTCCTGCTTTCAGCTTTGCCTTCAGTCAACCTCCTTTCCCTCTCCTGAGTTAATCCCACTACCAGTTCCTCTGCTGTACAGTTGCTGAATTTCTGTAAGACTTAACCAAGCATGTTATTTCACAGGATTTTTTTTCCTATGACATCAATTAAGGCTTCTTATTTTCAAAACTACCACTGCAAAATTCTGAGGACCAATTAGTTCTACAACATTACTACTGCTCAGTTAGAAAGTTGTTCAAATCTGATTTGCGTATTTATTTCTAAAAGGGGGAAACAAATGTGAGTTTTGTAATGAAATGTTTCCAGCGTTCAGAAACAATGGAACATTTTTTCTCTGAAGCCCCAACCCCAGGAAAAACAAAACAAAACAAAAAGCCCAGCCTGAGGTAGTCACCTAGGAAAGGCAATTGCTGGCAAACCAGTTAATTTGACAAAGCTGTAAGTAGCTGAAAACAAGGTCTTACAATAAGGTATGTCAGGGCACTTTAAACATTGGTGTTACTGCCAGTTCCTTCTATATTATCCAGAATTCTGTTCATGCTGTTCTGACCTTGCTTCTTTTTTAATGAATTCCGATTTTTCCCTTTCCTACTGGCAATGTCTTTGATTTTGGTGTCAAAGAGCGAAAGGTACTTTGAATAGCATTCACTTGCCCCTGACAAACCTCCCAACAAAAAAACAAATGTAAGGTTAAATCATAATGTAAACAGAACCAGTTGGTACTGTGCTGTTTTGCTCTTGTTTAGATGTGATAAACATATGGAAATCATTATACAACCAGAGACCATTGCCAAAATGTGTGGATAAAAGCCTCACTCTGATTTCACAAACAGAACAAATGCTTTCCTGTGTCTTTGCAGGCAGAGCCTTAGAGCTAGGTGTGGAGCAAATGTTTCCAAAGCCAGTTGCTCAGCTGTGCTTCAAGTTCCTTTCAGAATAAGCCATAAGAAAAAATATTTTTTCCCCTAAATGCTGTTTTCTCCTAATGAAGCTGTTTACCAGATTAGTGCCCCATTAATATTTTAATACTGTTTTATCATTTCATACTCTTTCAAAGGGAATTGCATTTTTATGGGTAATATGAATATTTTGACTTACGTTCTGAAGATATTTTTCATATTCTTAAAGAGGATTTGGGGATTGTTCCTTTCCCTGCCTGTGTTGGAAGAAGACGTGATATTTGGAGACATGCTCTCCCTAGATGGATAAAGCAACTGACAGGGTGTGGTGCCAGGGATCTAATTCCTTTTCCTGCTTACAAACCATTTCTCTTATCTTTTGATTTCCCTCATTGGTAGCAGGGGCTGGACTGAGTTTTGTTAACTGCTTCAAGTATTGCTAATAAGAGGCAATATGCAAGAATGAGTTTGCTGCATCTTCCTTTGAAGCATTTTTCCTTGGTATTTTTCAGATATAAGTAGACCTGATTTAGGGCACAGCTTCATTTATGCCTTGAATAATAGGTTTGTACTGGACATATGCCCTTCATTGTTGAAATTCATATTTCAACACTTCCAGATCAAGACAAAGAGTTTTCCTGAGCCTATATTGGCAGCTTGGGTTATTTAACAGTCACTTAATCAGATAATGCAGATATAAGCCCAGAGACTGAGATAGGAAATGTGCAATAAATGCAGTCTTTTCAATTTATCTTATCTTGTGTACAAAGTAATAGTGTTGTTGCTTGTGAGAGTGGGTGTATTTGGCAGATTCTTCTGCTGAGTGTTTGTTTAAGGATATATCTGCTGTCACAGTGAGCAGAAGAACCATCCTTCTCACAGTAGTGCACAGGCACTGTCCCAGAGGTCACTTGGTGTAACTTTGCATCCAACCTTTTTGGTGACCATTCTTACGGGGAAACTCTTGTAGCAGAGATCCAGTGTCCTGGTGTTGTGAGATGTTTGCTGTCACAAGCCTGAGCAGAGGTTTAGACAAGCTGATTCCTTAGTCAGAACAGAAGGTAGGTGGCATGCAGATACAGACTCAAGTTAGCCTTTGTGAGCCTTAGGCTTTGTGACCCAGGGCAAGAGAGGTTGGGAACTTGTAGCTCATTGGGCCAGCTAACATGGTGCAGCAGAGAGGAGCATGTGGAGAGAAACTGTGGCTGTGGTATGTTTGTGATGGGCTGAGAGATTGCTTAAGAGTAGCAAGATCCAAGAGGAAGGGAGGCTGTCATTTTAGTATGGAGAAGACTGGGGGTGAAAGAATTAAGATCTGTTAGCTGGTTGAAGGTTGGAGAAGATCAATTTTACTATGATGTTTTTGCTAATATTTTGCATATAAGAGTCCTGAGCACAGACTTAGTTTTTCCAGTGCTGGTAGGAAAGCCTGGCCTTTGTGTCTGAGTGTGTTTGAAGTGATCTTTGTATTCCCATGATGTTCTGTACTCTCAGTGCAGAGTCTATATACAGCATATGCTCTTCATTCCAGGAATAAGGTTTTGAGGTGTTGCTATTCCTCTGCATCTCATGTTCAACCATGTTTCATGAGATATGTTTCAAAACATGAATATTCCCCTGAATAGAGAGAAGCCATTTGCTTGCAAGGACTTCAATGTATCTGCAGGGCTGGGGATGAATAAGCAGAAACAGCTGCACTTGCAGTTGTCAACTAACATCAATACCAGAGGATAAATATATTTTTCCCCAAGGAGTTTGAAATAATGTCTTTCCAAAGGCAGTTAATTTAGTTGGCTCCCCCATTTGCTTTGGATCAGATTCCTGAGATACTCAAAACAATGTACTTGTTTGCTGTTTAGGGCAGGAGCCAGAGGCTTTTTGTTTTTCAAATGATACTTCTCACATTGTCTGCCATCAAGCAATGGGGTGCTCTGTGTGATTACATTTCTACTACTGCCCTTGATTGCCAGTCTCTTGAGTAATCCCTGTGGATAGTGGTAGGTGTGCTTTGGGAAGCCTGGGCCTAAAGTTTAGCTGGGTTGGGGTTTCTGTGTCATCCCTGGTTCCCCTTCCATGAGTCTGTCACCAGTTTCTCTCTGTCTTTCACATATATCCTTCCACCTGTGTTTCCTTTACCAGCACGGGTAGAGACTTTTAGTGTTAGGACATATCACAAAGAAACAACATTGCTGGGTAAGAACAGTGTTATGCCACAGCACATTAGACAGTGTGGATTTGAGAAACAAATCCAACCCTATCACAGGCAGGGAACCTTTTTGGGCACCTACCAAGTTTTATCACCTTTGGTATGCATTCTATATTCCAGTAGAAAAAATTCTATCATTAAAGTGAAGAGAAAATTTTGTTCTGTTTGGGTTGTGTTGGCTATAGATTTTACTGTTTTATACAATCAAAGTAGAAACTACATGAATGAGCAGGGTTTCGGATGCTATTTATTGCCTTCAGCAAGCTTATAAACTCCTCTGAGCAGTGTGGTGACAAACAGTGGCAGCTAGAAATCCCCAACCATGAATCATCTGAAGGTTTGCTCTCCACTGCAGGCAGTATCTGCTCCAGGATTGTTGAAATTTAGGGTGGAATACCTGGAAGAAGGGTGTCTCAGGAATGCAGCAGCAATCTTATTTCTTCCCTTGCATGTTACTCTGTGGGATATGCCTGCCTTTGCTGGTAACCAGATTAACTTAAAAAAAAAAGAAAAGAAAGTGCCTCTCTCTTCTCTAGGCTGCGGGAAGTATTTGGCAGGAAGAGAGTGTAACATCAAATGCCTGAAGTGAAAACAGATTTTGGTCATGGTAGCAGCATGTCCTCAGGTGTGAGGGTAATTGAGAATGACTACATGTGGCGTGCACAGCGGTCTCACACAGTTCCTCCCTTTGCAAAGGAAGACTACTCTGTCCCTAGAGTAGTCTGTAGTCTGTACTTATGTGAATAATCCCTTTGTTGCAACAGGGTTTATCCTGCCAGAGGGAGTTACTGCCTGCCTGGATCAGGCCCTTCACTTGATGTGTTTGCTCTTAGCTTGGTTCAGGAGCACATGTAACTCAGCAGAGTGGTGGGTGAGAGAACTCCCACTGATTTCTCTCAGTTACTCCAGGCTGCTGTGGCAGGGGCCTTTCAGGATAGCACAGCTCTGCTGCCTGTTCTGGGTGGAGAAAGGAACATAAAGGTCCTTTCTTTCTCTTCCTGGAGAGAAAACCAGTAGGAACAGAGAAAAACAGGATATATAGTCTCCTCTACGCTGCCTTATAAAGCAAGAGGGGGACACCAAGCAAAACCGCCTGCCTGTGGGTGAGTGGGCTGCTGATGTGGCTGTCTAAGCTGCAATTATCCCTTGCTTCTCCTCTTAGGAAACACAGATGACCTCATGGAAAAGGAGACCCAGAGGAAGGGAAAGCTGTTACACAAACACTGGCTGCAGTCCTTCGTTTACTGGAGGGGTTCAAAAATGTCTATATGTAATGATGCTGAAGTATATTGAGAGTTAATTGAGAAGAGGGGAAGATTTTTTCCAGTTTCATGGGCTTTGAGCTATTCTTCCCTTGTCTGTTGAAGAAAGAAAGTATCCTTCTGTAGGGCAAAAGACAGAAGTGAGTATAAAGCTTGCAGAAGAGATTGTTTCTCAATGAGAATTCTCAGGTTTTTTTGTAAAAAAGGTATTTCAAATGTTTTGCCTGAAAGATTGAAGCCACCTCTGCAGCTAACAGTTATTTTTGCAGAGCCCCTCGTTTAGCATCCATGGGATTGAGCTTTTTGTATGCTAGATATCTCTAATAGTGTCTTAGCCTCCAGTGGCATTTTTCTTGGAAATTCCTTCTTTGAATAATGAAAAAAACCAGAATTGTCATTGTTGCCTTCATGCTGCATGTAGCAATGCCTTGATTTCAGGCTTTGATGTCACTTCAAACAGAACTGTTATGCATAAAACTGATTTCTGAGTGATACATCTAGTTGAAGTTACAAATGACCACTTAATTAGCTGGCAGGGGATAATAAATGCTTGCTTTATCAGTATATTTTATTTCAACTGATGCACTTATCAAAATATGCATAAAGTCACATAATTTGTAAAAAGAGCTCATTTTTCTCCACAACCCTACCATAAGCACCCACAAATATATTCTCAGTTAAGGCCCATAAAGTATATGCTGCATCATACAGTGCTTGCAAACTTAAATCATAGTGTTTTCATGCCAAGGTCCAGTACCTGAGTAGGAGAAAACATCAGTAATGGTGCTAGAAACAAGTGCTTAAATGAGATCTAAGGCTGAGAGCCACTTAAGAGACCTCATACTGAACATTTTGCGTTGCCCTTACAGGGGTATCATGTATTCCTGCTGTGAGGGGTAAGGCAAAGGAATCATACGTTATCTCTGCTTGAGCAGCACTTGTTGGAACGTGAAGAGTTTTTCAATAAGGTGCTGCTGGTAATAGTGCTCCAGAGTAAGGCTGGCAGTAGGAAGGTTTCCAACCATCCTACCTTTTAGGTTTTTATCCCCTAAGTCTTTGCTGGGTGGCAGCAAATAGCATTCTGATGGTTGACCAAGTTTTATTTCATCTTCCTTGTACGTAGCTGACCTAGGTCTGTGAAGTAAGAACATTGCATCCTCCATGTCCTGGCCTCTCTGTGCATGTGCATATAATTTTTTCATGGACCACTGGACCAGTGTGTTTTGCTGAGGAACCTGCTTGTGCGTGCTTCATCTGCACATGGGCATGTTGAGCAGCATGTGTGGATTTCTGCAAAATAAGTAAGTAAACCCATCTATGTGATGTATGTATTGAGTCATGTGTAAAGAAGAATGTATGGAACTAATAAGTTTGGTTTACAATGTGGGTTTTCTCTGATGCCATTGTCTTAAAAATTTTTTTCAGTCTCTATCTCATCTTGAAGAACAAAGGTAATAGATCAAAGCCTGGGTGAGTTTCAAAACCTAAGGAGGATGTGCTTTTCAAAACAAGGTTTTGGTTGGTGATATATGTTGGTAAGAATTAAAGAAATAGCTCCAGGTTAGGCTTCAGGAGCCCTAGGGGGTAAGAGACTCCACTCCTACATAAAAGGAATGTAAATTATCCAGATTCTGAATTACAAGCCTACCACTAAAACCAGTGGAGTTGTGGATGCTCTCTGAAAAAAATACTGCTCTCTGGGACCATTAATTCCAGGCAGCCAAATCTGAAACACTCTATAGCCATGGTCAAAAACATGACAGTAACTGTAAGCTGTAGCCTTTATTAATTGTATGACAGCTTTAGGACTATTGTAGCACAAATAGAAGAGAACTAGACCCGAGAGATCTAATTAATGAGGTGCTTTGTTGCTTGGCAAAAATAAATTAATTACACCTGTGTAAAGATAGATATAGCAGTTTGCCATTTGATCCAGAAAAGTAGCCCTGCTGTTAATTAAGAAGTATAACAACGTAAGGACTTCTTAGGCTAAAATAAATGTAGTCTAAGTTTAAGGATTGTTGTAGTACTACATGCCTTTATAAGACATTTGCAAAGTTAGGTTATTGTAGTGTCATTGTATGACATCACAGCGCTGCCACAGAAGTAATATGTGTGGTTAGTCCCTAGAAAGGTGGATACAAAAATGTAGTTCCAAGTTATGTGTAATATGTGAGTTGGAAAAGGCAAAGTTATGAAAATGGCAGGGTGAAAGGAGAACCTACTGGCACTTGTCTCTCAAGCACAGGCATTGACCTGAGGCACAGAAGAGCAGCTGGAACCCTTGGCTGTGCTGGGTAGTATGTCAATGGGGATGAAGGCAGGAACAGAGCCCTTCCAGGACCCATGGTCATTTCTGTAGAGTTCTGCAGCACTTTAAAACCTCTATGGGGAATGGGGACTCCTTCTTTGCATATGTTATATCTTCTTTTCTTTCCTTTCCTTTTCTTTTTTCCCTTTTAGATTATTTGTTTGTCTCTTGCTCCTTCTCAGTGTCTTGCAGGTGTTCTTGGCCCATGTGGTGTGTTTTCATATCTTGCTTTGAAACTCAGTGGGGCAAAAGGTGGTTGACGTTTTGTTTGTACCAGTGCTATTTTGTTACCTTTTTTTTTTTTGCTTGAGCCTCTTTTACAACCATCCAGATTTACTGCCTCCTCCTTGCTGCTATTTCCCTCTTTATTGACTTCCCTTCCCCCTGCAATCCCTCCCCTATGGCTCTCCATTTTCCATTGTCTTTGTTCTTTATCTTCCCCCTAAGATCCTGAAACAGCTCTGGGAAGATGAAGCATTCAATCTTATTTTCCATCTCCAGCTAGCACTTTATTAATAACCCATATTTATTTAGCATCCAGAGTCTGCCAAACACACACATACATACACACGAAGCCAGTCACCAGTGTTTGCTGTCAGGATAATGTCTTCCCGGAGGCTTACCTCCCTCTGCCAAGCCTAGTTAAATGCCTCTTTGTGGAAACAAAAGAAAAGGCTACTGGTGCTGAATCATGTTTATACTCCAGCATCTTTCTGAAGAAAAATGAATGTGGGTCAGAAATGATCATGGGTCCTGCTATTTCTGCTGCAGAGTGTGCTGGTTGAGAGTATCTGTGAGATGAGGAGATGAGTTAGAGCTGGCTGCAGAGCCGCAGTCTTAGCATTTAGGGACGTGGGCAGAGGCAGCAAAATGTCTCACTGTGGTTCCTGGACCTTACGATTGCTTTAGAAAATACCTGAGACCTTGGCTCTACAAGGATTGGAAGGCTTCTGGGTTGCAGCTGGCTACTCCCTATCATGTGACAGCAAGGGCAAGATGTAATTTCCTCCCAGATTGCTGCTGAATATGCATGAAAATCCAGTGTATGAAGAAGCTGGGTGACATCAGCCTGCTCAGACTACAGCAGATCATGGAGAAATGCCATTAAGCTCACTTAGATGGCATCCACATTTGTGGATGGCTAGATCCAGCCTTGCTTCACCAAGGGCTGCTATTGGTGCAGAATTGTGAGCGGTAGCTCTAGTAGTGCTGATTTCAGACACATTACATGAAGTTTTGCTCAGACCTATAGGTCAAAACTTGCAACACCTGACTATGCCCATTTTCTATCCCTACTATTAAAGTAAACCAGGCTAGGGCTTATTCCCTATCCATAAAAGTAAAACAAAGAGGCATGGCTCAGTTTACAACCAGTTTAGTAAATCCTCCTCTCTCGACAGATTGGATGGCCTCATCAAATCCACCAAGTGGTAAAAGGTCCTGATAATGCCCCAATTGTATCCTGATACTATTTGGGACAGTCCTAACTGGCCTGACCAAATTCATGCCCAGACGTTCAAATAGCTGCATTGTTTAGATGGTTTGTTTTCTGTGCTTAGGGCTCTTTTTGTTTCCTTTAGTGGCATAGATACTACCACTGAGTCCTAGCTTCCAGAGCAGAGACAATGTCAAATCCTGAATGGAAGAACCTCCCAGTAAACCTTAGGGGACTGGAGCTGAGCTTCACAGAGCAAAGTCAAGCCCACATGATGTGCTGGTCATGCCTGTGGTCATCATGATGAGCCATGTCATCCTAGGGGTGTTCCCCATCTGTGAAAACTGCCTTTGACTAGCAGAGCTCCTTCAGAAGGTGTGTGAGCTGTGAAAGAACTTACTGAAAAATAGTGCAAAAGGGTTGTCAGGTAGTTAGCTCAATCTTGCCATAGGATCATTCAGGTATGAAAAGACCCTTAAGATCATTGAGTTCAACTATGAACCTGACAGTGCTGAGTCCACTACTAAACCACGTCCCTGAGCGTCATATCTACATGCCTTTTAAATACCTCCAGGGATGGTGACTGAAGAAATTTTTCCTGGTATCCAATGTAAACCTCCCCTGGTGCAACCAGAGGCCATTTCCTGTCACTTGTTACTCGGGAAAAGAGATCAATACCCCCTTATAGAGCATGCTTGCTTCATGTATCAGGGAAGTTGCTGCCTGAGTGTTTATGGAACAGCAAGATAAGAAATTCTAATATCACATGAGGCTGGAACATCTTCCTGTAATCCAGCTAGATCCCACTGCCTTCAACAGGCTTTAAATGTTAGGCTGCAAAGCTGGTTGGTTTGTGAAGCTGGATCATGTTATTTTCCAAATGTCACTGAATACATGTTCTTAGCTGCCAGTCACTGTTGAGAAATTGGGGTTAGATTTTCAGTCTCACCAAAGACTTTGGATTCCGATTTCCTTTCTTCTTCCCTCTGTTTTTTTGAGTGAGACCAAAGTAATGGAGTTTTACTTGTTTATTGTTTCCATTGTAAGTAAATTTCAGAGGGAGACAAAAAGAAAAAAGGAGAGGGAGGGAAATCAAACCTTGATTTGCAGTGCAAAGTGCAAGGGAACCTTCTTCCAAATAACCTTAATGATCCAACAATCAGGCTGATCCCATTTTTAAATGAGACCTGTATTTAAGCAGGAATGAACATGAACAGTTTCACTCAATTTGTTACAAAATTCACTGGACATATGATTCAGGTAGGTTTAAATTTTTTTAAGGGACCTAGAAAACCCGGAGCTACTGCTGCCTTTCTCCTGGAAACTTATTTTCTCTTGGAAGTACTTTGGGTGCCCCCAGAGAGCAATAAGGGTCAAAACAGCAGAGGATAACAAATAAATAAATAAGATACATGAACTCAATATACGTTTTGTGAGCAACTTGTGCTGGAGCGGTAGGGCTTCCAGACAGAGCAGTCTTTGCTCTGAATTCAAAGATAGACCTGGCCCTTTCTTGACTTGTGCTCAAGTCAGCGATGAAACTGAATGGAAAAACAAGAAGTTAGATTAGGATGAAACTAGCTCTTTTTTAAACCATGGCACACAGTAAAGGATTCTTCACAGCAAGGATACATGTATTTTTTATATGTTCCTGTCTGATATATAGTACATGAGTTCCAAGGAGTGATTCACCTTTTTCCTGATTCTCTTGGTAGTGGAAGATTCATCATAACAGCCTCTTTGGACATCATTCCATTTCAGATGTGGGACTTTATTTTCCTCATAATAATCATCATATGATATTCCAAGTGGGGAGTGAGATACCATAAAAACTAGGGGGTAGTACTTGTACTACCAACTGCCTAAAATGCTTTTATGCATCTGCAAAGAGCTTTCAACTTCTATTCATATTACCAGAGTTCTAATACTGTTTATAAATAGTTGTGCCTCACAGCCTTAGCCACTGTCCCTTTGAATTAAGAGCAAAGGCTTGCAATGACTTCAGATGGTGCTTAAGAGGAGAGCCATATGCATCCAATGCATGTAAAACAATCTTATGTGAGATCCAGGGCTTTCCAGGGCCCAAATTGTGAGTCTCTTCTCTGAAACACAAATGCTTATTTACTGTGCGCATGTTAGGCAGTTCCAGATCTGCCACTCAACAGCTGCAATAAGGGGACGCATAATTTTTGTTCTCTGTGCCTTTCAAGCCTTCAGCTTTTAAGGAAGTGCTTTTTAATGAACAGTACTGGTTTTGTATATAAGAAAAATTAAGTTATTTTTCTTCGTGGGTAAAACATGTTAGTTTTCCATAGTACATTCAAATCTCTTTTGTGCTGGCAAGTATCTTGCTGCCAGTACTCCAAGAAAATGCAGTCACAGCGGAGTAAAAATGTTCGTGTAAGTTCTGCATTGTATTTTTTTTCTGCTTTTGTCTCTGTGTGATGTACTCTTACAGAAGGGAGTCGTTAGAAAGTCAATGTAGGACTTTGAAATGAGTCAAACTGCAAATGTTAAGCCAGGTTAGAAAATTCTATACAAACTTTACTGGGAGTTACTGACTGAGGTTTTGGAGGATAGTTTCATTAGTATGACACTTGAATCTAAATTAACCATGTCTCTAATGAAGCTGGTATCACCTGCCAGTTTCTATTGTGTTGAGTGTCTTCCTTCAGACTCTGTTGTTTTTCTACCTCCTGAGATCTGAAGCCTGTTACTCTGTTAAGTATCTCAAGTAGATTGAGATACTTAATTGAGATTACTCAGAGCTTTTTTTTGAGTTATTGTAGTTAGCTATGTCTGTTTTTCTTGTCAGTCACATGTGTAATTTTACCAAGGTGACCTTGGTAAGATTTCCAGCTGTGGAATGGCAATTAAAAAAAGTAATAATCACTTCAAAGACTATTTAGATTCACAGTGTTGCTTTTTGACTTGCAGAGAGTCTGCATAAGATTGGTGTTAGGAATGTAAAATGTTTTGTGAAACAAAAAAAATACTGGATTTTAACCAGTGGGATATTTCTGGTTTTCCAGGGTTGAGCCTAAAACTCATCAGAGACTTAAGAAATTCTTTCATTTCTTGACAAATCCTGACAAATTCAGGACTAAAGCATGGCAAATATGTTTAGAAAATGTACTTGTGACATCCATCATTTACCACATACACAGAATGATGATGGTTTCACCATTTTTTTTCCTTTTGGGAAGGAATTTTTTTTATTCGTTTCACACAAAACCATCTAAAGTAGGAAACATTGAAAGTAAAGTAGGATCCCACTGAAGAAAGCCTATGGAGATCTTACAGCTCCCTCAACTTTTCAGTAAATGGGATAGCTGCATTTAGTATTAGAATATTACTATTACGTTTCTAATATCCTGTCATATAAGTGTTCTGATGGAGAGCTAGACCCCTGAACACATACCCTATTATTCTTAAACCTTGGTTCCTATCACAGGATTCATGTAGATATGCCTTCCAGGCTGTTTTAACCTGAAGTTGTTGGGTTTTTTTGATGGGAGGAGGATGGAATAGTATTTGGGTTTGGCTGGTGTATACTTGTTTTATTTTTTTTTCTTTTTCTTGTTTAACAAACATGTATTTTATTAGATGTATTTAATTTTGAAGACAATTCAAACAGTATAACAGACAACAATGAAGGGAAATATCAGATAATAACAATTGACCATCCAAGGTTCATTGAACACTCAGCAATTGAGTTTTTCCTCAACAAATTATAATAAATCAAATTATGAACAAATTTACAGTCTGGCAAAAGGAACATTTAAGCTGTTCTGATCTAATTAATGTCTGCTATTTCTGTATGCTGGAATTCAGTGTATTTTGCATCAATCCAGCTTCTAGTCCATTACCAGCTTTTCTAGACAGAGGAGAAAACAGTGTCATGTTCAGCTGGCAGAGCTGTGACTGGGGCTAGTTGGTGCCCCTGAAACTTTGCCAGCTGGAATTGTACTGTAGAGAACAGTTTCTATGAGAAAACTGTCAAGGCACAGGTCTGTCAGTATCCAGGGACAGACAAGGAGTTCACGTTGGAGAAATCCAGGTTTGGTAAAGGGAGTGAGTCTGAGGAGTGAGGGTGTTCAGCAACAGAGGGACTTATGGAAGGATAAGAAACGTTTCTTCATGGGAAAAAGATCTCAAATCAAACTGGTTTGGTTTTTTTGTTGGTTTGGTTTGTTTTTTTGTTTGTTTTTGTTTGTTTGTTTGTTTTTCTTTTCTTTTGTAGTAACATTTCTTCATTCAGTGAGTGAAATTCTGTTTAGTTACTTGGGATGGAAGATCTTATGAGCTCATGATCTCTTCCTTGAAACATGAAGGTATGTTTTTCTGCTAGCTTTCTAAGCAAACTCTTGCTTCACTCTTACATAAGAGAGGTGTTAGCACTGCCTAATCACTCTTGTATCAGCTGCTCCCTTACCAAAAGAGGGGAAAATAGGACTGTGCCTTCATTGATTTACTCTTCTCTGTGGGAATTAGTAATATATACCATTCAATGCTTTTAAATTTCTTTTAGAAGCAATCAAGAAGTACTAGAAAAATTTTCTTCCTTGTTTCCCTGCACTTAAAACCTCTCAGAGGGAGCCTTGGAGCTATAGCTTGGTGATGTATCCCAGAGCTTTCCCTAAATTAAGATAAATTAGAATTAGACAGGAGGTTGGTATGGCCTGCTAGAGACTGTTCATTCAGAGAATGAGAGTGATTGAGATAATGAACCTTTGTGTATCATAAATTCATCAAGAACATCGTTTTGCCCTTTTATGGAATTTTTGCTGCTTTTGTTTCTCATCAGTGGCCAGAACTCAATGCAGAAAAATGACTGTGAGCGTGAACAAAGCTGATAAAACTAATTTGCCTTAGTTTTGTGAAAAATCATAATAAACTCAGCTTGCATTTAATTGGTAATTTGGATAAAGTTTCTTCACAAACCTATTTAGCTCTTCCTAATCAATGCGTAATTTTTGGGCAAGCAGATTATCACTGAAGAAGAGCTGTACCTGCTGATTTCCTTCCTGCGATGGTGCAACTGATACTTTTACACTTCACCAAGTAGCTTTTTGGGAGGGAGAGGACGAGTTTGATCTTTTAGTAAAGGAGATGTATCTGTTTCTTATGTGTTTAGATAAATAAAAGATGGTGTATCAGTGTGGTAGGCAAAGGAATGTGTCTTCTTTTATGAGGTTATTTAGGGAACAAGGGTAAAAGGAAGAAAAAGTCTTGCAAAAGAGCTGCAATAAGATTATATCTGCAAAAATAGATACCTGTCCCAACTGCAGATTTTTTCCTTCCAAAGTTTTTGTAATGAATGCCTCTATGTGGATTGGCAGTGGAGTAGGACTGTTAACATTTTAAGCTCTAGAAGGGTGTGATTCAAGAAACAGGCTGCCTTAGTTCTGGCAAAGCTTACCCTTGTTTTATGTATCAGAAAAAAAAAAAGCAGCGCACTCCTGCTTATTGAAACGCTTCTGTTTGTCAGACTCTTCTGGGAGTCTGCAGACCCCATCCTGTTTGCCTGCCTGCACCCACACAAGAAGAAGCAGATTCCTGAGAGCACTGTACAGGATTTTCTCTGAAAACTTTTGCTACGAAATGATGGTTTAGTTTGTTATCCAGAAATTGCAAAAGTAGGTTTTTGTGTTTGATTACTACTATGGTTTGCACTAGAACTTGGGTCCACAGAAAATGATTAAAGTGCGTGTTTGGAGTTTGTTATATTTTTGCTCGGAAACTTCAAGTTAATACATGGAGTAAACCAATTATTGGTTTTGAGGCTCTTGTTTTACTGATGAGAATGCAAAACCTCTTGAAAAAACAGACTTATTTAGCTTTCAAATTGAGAAAGCTACTGCAGAGATTGGGATTTGCATCTAGTACTTAAGTGGTAGAATTTGCTTCCAGAGTCCTGAGTCTGTTGATTACTAATACCTACTTGCAGTTCTACTAAAACCTCCTTAGCAGTATGAGTGAGTGTATTTGTTTCTGCTCTAGGATCTTAGAATACAAAGGGTTGAAATTTGTTTTTCTCCTTAAATTATGATTAAAATATGGTATCTTCTAAAACCAGGAAATCGTAGTTTTTCCTCTCAGTCAGAGAGCTTTTTTGCCTTTGATTTTTTTGACAGTTTATTTTTCCTTTTACTTGCAATTCTTGCTACTTTCTATCAGCTGTATGGCCAGCTGAGAAAAAAGCTTTCCTGAGTAGCTTTGCTTTTGTTTTCTGGTGGGCTAGCATCAGCTGATAGAAAACTCAGAACTCACCTGTGTTTTGTAATAATTTTACACCACCATACCTCTGTATAGTGAGAAATTATTTTTTTTTCTCCTCTAGGAAGTGAGCTTTCTTTCCTCTTGCTCATATCTGAACTCTGATGACACTGTTTTAGGACCTTTTCTGCCCATTTACTTACCTTCTCTGTTTTCCCAATGCATCAAAGAAAATTGTTTGTTTCCATATTACAAAGTTAGCAGATTATTCAGAGGTGGTGGTGGTTGGTTTTTTTTTTTTTTTTAGTGTGTGCTGTGTCCAGTTTATAAACAACTAAAAAACCCAAGCCCAGGAAAACACAGCATACCTGACTCCTTAATGGTTCCTTGAATTCTTAATGGTTCCTTGAATTCTTCTTTGCTTACTGTTACTTTGTAACACCTGCCAGAAAAGGTTTTCATCTTTGTGCTTCTCTTCATGACACTGTGATCATGTTCTTCTGCTTCTGTTTATGGTACCGTACCTCACTTTTCCATTAAGGGTGAAAAGGAGACATGATTTGGCAGTTAATGCAGCATACTAATACTTGAGAAAAAATGTTTCCTTAATCTACAGTAAATCTCCAACATAGAATCATAGAATACAACATGTTCGAAGAGACCCACCAGGATCCTTGAGTCCAACTCCCAGCCCTGCACGGGACACCCCAAGAATCACATGATGTGCCTGAGAGTATCATCCAAATGCCTCTTGAACTCTGTCAGGCTTGGTGCTGTGACCACTTCCCCGGGGAGCCTGTTCCAGCACCCAACTACTCTCCATGTGAAAAACCTTTTCCTGATATCCAACCTAAACCTCGCCTAACTCAGCTTCATGCCATTTCCTCTGATCCCATCACTTGGCAAATCAAATATACTTTTCCTATATTTAGGAAGAATCTTGTGTAGATATTTTTATGACTTTGTGAGTTCCACCTCAGCATATTCCTTTGGACTCAATGATCTTATAAGTCTTTTCCAAACAAAAAAATTCTATAATTTAAAAATGTACCTTTGGCAGCATACAGTGGTTGCACAAGTGGTACAGAACAATAGAAGTGAAAGCAATTAAAATGTAAATATGGCCTTTATTTCTTACATTTCAGTTCAAAGTAAAACCTTTTGAATTATTAAACAAATTCATGTTAGCTCCCTTTTATGTATGTTCTGTCCTCCACTGCTGGATAGAGAAACTGAGGTAGATGAATTTTTGGTGTGTTGCTATGAATGTTGCTTCTGCTTACAATGATTTGAGGGCAGAGTTTATTGGTTGTTGTTATTATTATCATCATTGGCATTTCTTTGTTTCAGTTGTCTGTGCATCTCTTGATGTTACTTCATTAGTACTGCTTAGAGTGTGCTGAAACAGGAATTCCCATTGCATGGAAAATCTGTTAGTTTGATTTCATGGACATAGTTTCTTAGCAGAATGAAAAATATCCTTTGAAAACAGGAAATCTGAAATGGTATTTAGAAAAAATTCAAGTCATTTGTTGCCTTTTTTCCCAAGGATTGTAGAGCTGGTCAAAGCAGCCTGCAAGGGAGCAGGGCAGCCTAGAGAGACTGATCCTTTCAGCTTCCCAAGAGAACACTAAGATGCACTGAGCTTCTTCCTATTGATTCTTCTTTTAATAACACAGGAAACGGAAACCTGATTTAATCTTTTAAATATGGAAGACTTCACAATATCTGTCTCAACCTGTCTTTTTGGAGAAGTCTGTCAAGTTGCAGTGCTAGCAGTAAGAGGACTATCAGTTTTGAACAAATTGCAATTCTGAATATTTTCTGCAGTGAGTGACTGTAGAAAAGCATGCAACATAAGTCATTAAGGTTGTTAGACTTGAAACCCTTGTCCAATGTGCAGTGAGAGAAAACAAGAGGGGTGGTTATTTTTCAATTGCAGAGGGTAGCTTTGCCTTCTACTTTTAGCTCACCCATCCTTTGCAACTTCTGGTGCCGCATAGTTGGGGGATCTCAGAAGCTAGTTTAGGAGGCTGACACTACTTTCATCCAAACAGCAATTACAAAAATATGCTAGGAGTATGAGGGATATCATCGGTTCATCAAGTACACTGCTTGCAGCACCTCAAGTTACAGAAAGCTTTAGTGGAACAGTGTCTTTTCACACATTTTTGTCTGTCTTCACATTTTTTTTTAAGGGTGGGCCTTGGGCTAAACAAATTTGATTCCTTCTGTAGAAGGAAAGATTGCAGAAGTGAAAAGCCCCAGCTGAAGTGGGTAGTGTGTGACAATTTCATCCTTCTAGTCTATTGTTTTATGATGTGACTGTCTTTAATAACAGGTCTTCAGAGACTCATAACCCTTTGTGTGATTTACTGTGATTATCTTGCAAGACACCTGTGCATGGTATTAATTAAGACCCAAGAAGACAGTTTAATAACACTGAAAAATTCCATTTGACAAAAGGTAGTGCAATGGAAACCAGCAAACCCTCATCCGAAAGTTCTTCCAGAATTGGATTATTACTTTTTTTCTCGAGAGTTTGAAGCAATATGGCATCTTAAAGATAAACTTACAGGTTCAATTGGCTGCTTAGATGTACAATCATGCATTTTTGTCCACTTGAATTAAATACACCTGAAGGAATGAGTTTATTTTCTGCATCCTTTCCAGCACACGATAGAAATAAACAGCATGGTCCTAGCAACATAGCATGCTAGCTATTAATCCACTAAGTACCCTATTAGTACCTGTCACTTTGGATTAGCAGTGAGTTTTTTATGTTCATCATGTATTTAAGTATACTGACTTTTGGATGGATTAAATCTCTCTTATTCAACTAATTCCCCAAAAGCATCCATCTGGAGAACTTTATGCCTTAGAAGTCTGTTTCTCAGCAATAAGTCCAATAATATGGCTTTATCATCCCAGAGAGTCACTCAGGATGAGGTAATGGGAATAATAATTGGTTTATAGAGTTTTAAGTTTTTGCTGCTAGAAACCTGCTCATACATAAATCAAAGACAGATATTTCATTTCTATCAAGCATTTAAATTGTGTGGTGATTGATTAAATGTCAGGCAACCTAATAATTAGTGTATCTGAGTATCATTTAGAATGTAAACTCCCTGGGTGGGGATTTTTCTTCTTCCTTCTCTCTGTATAATCACCATCTCAAGTCTCACAGTGCATGATTTGGGCTCTTTAACTGCTGTCAAAAAAAGAAATAATAATGTCTGTAAAACTCCCCAACCTAATACCACATTCTCTAGCGATAATCTAATCACTACATCTCTGAGGCATGTCACTGTGCTATTTTGGAATGGTGCTTAAAAGGGGCAACTTGTGCTTTTATGCTGTTATTTTTTCTACCCCTTCAGACCGTTGCACATATGAAGTACATCTTGCCAAGGCTGACTGTTTGTACTGTCTCCTCAGCCATGTTACTCTCAACAACTTATTTTAATTATCAAAGTCAGTAATTTTTTTAATTGAGAGGAGTGGAGTGTAGATGACAGACATAAAATTAATACACAGCTCAAAACTGTTAACTTTATAACACTGTCAATCAATTTTCTCTTCCCAGAGGAAACTAGAACAGACCTATAGGCTCAAGCCCTGGTTTTGTGAAAAAAAAAAAAAAAAAAAAAAGACAAGAAGGACTGTACAAGTGAGGACAATGCAACTACTGTGCTATGCAGCAATCTGTGAATGAAAAATGGGGAAGCTCATGGGCTGTTTGTTTAGCTCTTGGTCTCACTGCTGTGTCTGAAGCTATTGGAATGGATTTTGATAGTATTTCCATTAGCAGTCTCAGTAAGAGATATCCACTGATCGATTTTCTTTGATCAGCATCAAAGAGCTATTTCGTAACATTTTCTCACAAAAATCTCTGTAATTCTGGGGAGCCAGAATCTCCACAGCAAAGTGAAGTTTTACTGCAAAATGTGGATTTATTAAGTTTGAAACGGCTGGCAGTTACTGAAATGTTGGTGTATCAAAAGCAATTCATTGATGATCTTGGACCTTTGGCAAGGAACCTTTGTGTGGATAATAATCGATACCAGGAAGAATTTCTGAACACCTTCCTCCCTGTCCAATATTCTTTTAGTTGCAGTGGAAAGTCCTGGTGTTTGTTTTGTGATTGGAATTAGTGGGAACAGGAAAATCCATTTTGTTAATCAATTTCAAGTTCCTAGGGAGTTTCTACTTCATTCAATTTTTTGTTGTTGTTGTTGAGTTTTAAGAGTTAACAAAATTGAAACAGTATTTTGTTGAAAATACAGTTTCCAGAGAATCAGCAGCCATGATTTTGGACCACTTGATATACTAGCAGATCCAGCGGTGGGGTGAGAGCCTTGCACTGGAGATGTTTTCTGGGTTTGTCTTCTGCTCTGGTGTGCCAAAGTCTGAAACACAATCTCTGTTGTCACTTTGCAGACCCCATGTACCTTGCAGCAAAGCAAGGTTCCTTCACTGTGAGCCTTCTGGCCAGCAATAAACCCCATGCTTGTGATAGACTAATGATTGCATTCCCCAAATTAGTTGTAAAACCTGATCTAATTTAATTAAGTGATTAAATTTTGTCAGTAACTTGAAGGCTTAAGGAGACTGAAGAAAAGAAACACCTGGTGTTTTCAGATTTCCTTCACAATATCTCCATGTATTGTTTTGTTGCTGTTTATGTGATTGGTATGTCTTCATCAATGACATGCTTTGGGTTACAAGTTTGAGGATGTTCAGAATTTCTGTGTATCAAACAGGCCTTTTCTCTCCTACCTGATTTATGCAATTCTTTATCATTTACCCATTCTAGTCAAGATACTGTATAAACATGTAAATGCTGCAATTTGGGGAATAACTTAGTACATATGTTTTCTCAACCTTCAGGAAAATAGGTTTTCAGCCAATCTGAAAACTAATTGTCCCTCTAAAATGTGACAAATGCAATATATTCCTCTGTATGCAGCCTGAATTTCTGCCATGTAGCTGTCTTTTTTCGTTAGGGTAGTGACAATTTTACGATTGCTTAGCACAAATGCTCAATTTAAATTTTAGTTTTTACAGAGAAAAATAATATATTAGAACAGACCATCCTTTCTTAGACTTGTGTGCCATGTGCTTTTCATGTCACTGTTTATATTCTATTGTTCTGCCTATATGCTGTTCTTACAGGTTACTTGGAAGTTGTGAACTTTATGGTAGAGAGCGAGGCTGGGGCTTTTAAACTTGCTTAAAGACAAAAATAGCCCAGTGAATGGTGCACTGCATCAGAGGTCCGGGATGTGTTTTCCTCTAGTGCTTTCTCTACTCTATAGTTTGGAAGCTACATATGTCTTTACTTTCTAATGTGTTTATGAAATGCCTAGTACCACAGACAGTAGAATACATAGAAGTCATTGGAATGGGACACTGTTCAAGTTAGCTTGAGGTTTCACAGTTTCTTGTCTGAGTATACAAATATCTAGCCTCACATCTGGGACAAGTTTCAGCTTGTATTTCAAGCTCGGTCCAAAGCATGCATCAGGAGAGATGTTCAATAGTGGTTCAATTTTAAGTGTCTTAAAAATCTGCCTGGCATTTGGAATGGATTTGAGAACCATGAACAAGATTCCTGGGTTGCCTGAAGTGAAATAACTCGGTGACAGTTTTTTGTTATTTATATGACTTTCTGGTACAGGAGCAGGGTACCTTGGGATGGTAAACATAATCCGTACCTCCCTGTGCTGTCTGGGACTACCCTGGGAGTCTTCAACAGCACAGCTTCAACTGTCAGAGGAAGGTTTTGGGTGGAAGAGTTCGGCAGTGAGAGATCCGAGGGACCTCCTGGGGACTACTGGACTAGGCCCCAGTCAAGTAGTCAATTTTATTTTAATCTAGTTTACAGAATTATGTAACTGTACTGAGTCCTTCTTCATGGTGCCAAAGTCCTTTCTTTGATGAAATTCCAGGTGAGGTCCAAGTCTCCTGCTTCCCATGTGTTGTGATCAACTCTATTCTCTCAAGGACCATACCCTCACTGTTTCTACTTTCATGATCTGCTTCAGAAGAGAATTTCATGAAGTTGGATTATTAAAGTTTCTTTCTATCACTCACCTTGTACTCAGACCTGTAGATCTAACTCTGTAGAAACCTGCAGAAATATTTTAAGAGTTGTATATGTCTGGTTGCAGAAGTGAGGACAAGAGGAATGTTCCCAGCACATGTGAGCACAATTCATTTCTCCCCAGCAATCAGCTGTGTAATCTGGACATAACCCAGTTAATATTCCCTGATTTGGCACCTCCTATTCTGTTTTTCCATTAACTCTCTAAAATGTAATTATCTATCTGATCCTTTGTTTAGTCCCAAAACAGCTTTAGAAAGAGTTGTCTTGTGTTTTTTGTCTGAGTTGCCATGACTGGTTGTTTCAGAGCTTATACAGAATTCCACAGAGAAGAAATGGACTTAACTGGACTCCTGGCATCAGCGAGATACTTGTGTGTTTCAAGGATTCATTTACAAATGCAGTGGGGACTGTTCTGGAAGCTATTCTAATCAAAACAAGATTGACATGCATGAGAAACTTGTGGGAAATATGAATGGGAAGACATGAGATGGTCTCTTTACACATCAGTTGCAGTTACGATCCTTTCTGTCACACAGCTTGTTATTTATTTCTCTTCTGCCAGCATTGCATGTTTAAATTCCAGCAGGGCAAAGGGATTATGATTTGTGCAAGTATGGAGAGGAGTATCTGGACTGTGAGTAAAGTAATTTGATAAAGGAAGATGGCGGGTAGCTGGGTACGGTGAGTATCCTGTTGGATTTGGTCAGAGATCTCTGTCATTGCTGGAGCAAGGCAGACATCATGACAAGAGTAGTCACAGTACACAGGGAGATTAAGTTTTTGTTTTGTACATATATTGGGTGTTTGAGTGAGGGTTTTTCTTTGTTTGTTTGTTTTCTCAGCTGCAAAATGATTATCCTGGATTAAAATTACCCTGGAGAAGTGTTAACCTGTAAGAGAAGAAGTTTCACAGATCAAGAATTGAAAGATGCCTGTGCTGCCGTTTCAAGTTCACATGCTGCATGCATGTTTCATAGCACAGGTAAGCAACACTGTTACTGAGTCAGACTGATGGTTCAGTGGCTTTTGGTCTGGTGTGGGTGGAATTGGCCCCCTATCACTGTAAGATGTGGACACTATAAAACTATTCCTTCAGCTCTCCCACTTGCCATAACTGCCTGGATCTCTTGTCCTTGTTCTGGCTGCTTTATGCTGTCTCTGTTAAAAGGTCAAAGGATCACCAAGGTTTTCTGATAGGTCGAGAAATCCACTGAGCAAGCCAGATCCAAGGATTGTCCCTCAGTTCCTTGTGTCAAAGGAATAGCATTCTGTGTGCTGCAGAAACTCTGGGAAATCCCTGTGCTCGTGGGGAAGTGCAGAGCATTGGCCACTCTCTCACCCTGAAGACTGTTTGCTGACGTTGGAGGCCTCTCCTTCCTCTAGGACAGCACTGGAGGGAGGATAAAGCTACTTGAATTTCCTCCAGCTTGAGCTCATTATTTGCATTTTATGTGCTGCCAGAGGTACTGCTTTTCAGTGAGTTAATAGTTCATGTCATCTTAAAAGCAGGAGACAGGCTCCCAGCTCATAGAAGCAGCTTTAAAAACAGTTGTCATTATTTGTAGAGCAACAATGTGCACCAGTTCCTGGCCTGTTGCACTGGGGCTCTGTGGCACCAGGACATACATCTCTGCTGCCTGTTCTGCCCCTTTCTGTGTTCCTTTCTTTGACCTGTTGGCTTTTTAGAACTGGAGCACACTCTCAATGTGTGAGCAAAGCTCTGCCATAGTGACACGCTTATTAGTACTGGGATCTCTAGGTACTATTACCATAAAAAATATTTCTGCATGTGCTCCTTTCAACCTGGTCACTTAGAAAGCTCCAAGCCCATTTTTCCTCCTTTTTAATAAAAATCACTAAATAAAAATCACACTACACCAGTATTGTAGCAGCAGGAACAACAATCTCACTCCACCAAGACCCGATCTTTTGTTGCAGAAAAACAGTGAATTTGTTATCAAAACTGCAAATATTTGATGGCTGTAATAGCTACACTGAAGGAATTGACTACACTAATAATGTTTTGTTCTTTCTCCTCAGTTTTTCTAAAACAAAAGAAAATGAGAATACCGGTCTTCATGCACACACATATCACCCTCTCCTCGCCCCACAAAATGAAGGAAAAAAAAAAAAAAAAAAGAAGAAAAGAGAAAAGTCTAGGGCAGAGACAGGAAAGAAGATTTGTTAGGAAACTCTGAAAAACACCAAAGAAGAATGACGAAAGCTAATTGAAAGTTTCCCATACAGTATACTAAATAATATAGCATAGATCAGCAAGAAGGCAGCATAACCTTTCCTGTCCTCAGACTAACTCATCTTACATCAGCCAGAGAGGGATTACACCAGGCACTTTATACCAGAAGGGTGATGGACAGCCTGACAAGACAGCAATTTCCTCTTTTTGGAGTAACTGGAGTAGTTTTATACAAGGTACCTCTCAATCTTTCTGCAGATGCATGTTTGTAAAAATCCAGTCTAAATTTAAGCAATGCCTTTGTTATAAAGTTAAAAAAATATTTCAAGATCTGGAACATCCAGGTACTTGCTAGCTGCATCCAGCAGACAGAGAAGGGAAAGTGCTTTTCCTTTCATCCGAACACATTCACTAATTGATTATAATGTCAGATTTTAAGAACAGAAACAGACTGTGGCAAGGAAGGACTAATTCATTAGCTGTTTTCACTAGTGCTCAAGATTCTGAAGTACCACCTTAATAAATAACAACTAAAGTGTCCTTTAGTTGTGAGATTTCATACTATTTTGTTGTGGTTTAACCCCAGCTGGCAACCAAACCCCACACTGCTGCTTGTTCACTGCCCCCTGCTCCAGTGGGATGAAGGAGAAAATCAGAAGAGTATAAGTGAGAAAACTTGTGGGTTGAGATAAAGATGGTTAAATAGGTAAAGCACACACAAAACAAGGAATTCATTCACTGCTTCCCATGGGCAGGTAGGTGTTCAACCATCTCCAGGAAGGCAGGGCTCCATCATGTCTAACAGTTACTTGGGAAGACAAATTCCATCACTCCAAATGTACCTTCTTTCTTCTGTCAGTTTGTGCTGAGCAAACTCCATACAGTGTGAAATATCCCTTGGGTCAAGTGGGGTCAGCTGTCCTGTCTGTGACCCCTCACAACTCCTTGTGCACCCTTGGTAGCCTCACTGGTGGGGTGGGATGAGAAGTAGAAAAGATCTTGTTGCTGTGTAAGGCCTGCTCAGCAGTGACCAAAATACCCCTGTATCATCAATACTGTTTCCAGCACAAATCCTGAACATGGCCCCATACCAGCTACTGTGAAGAAATTAAGTCTATCCTAGCCAAAGCCAGAACACGTTTTCTTTAGATTCTTCAGAAAAAGGCTGCAAATCCCATTTAATGTTGTTTTAGGAAAAAATTACAGTATAATGTAGTAACCCGGGTACACGGAAACAACTGCTGAGTGGAGATACATTTATTACAGTTAAGTACTGAGTTAATTTACTTTTTTCTCTTGGTTATACAAACCTACGAAACCTCTGGACGTTGTAGTGCAGGAAAAAAGTAACATTAAATCATCATAAAATCTGTACTCAAATGATGTACAATTCTGTGTTTTAACACAATCTGCTACACTATGGTCTGGTCCTGACTGGGAGTTTTGGGATGCTAACTCAATCTTAATGCATGATAATAGTAATACATGCCTTTCTGAGGCACCAGTGCCATTTTAATTTTCTGAATATAGATCAAATAACACTGGGTAAAATAACAGGTACATTTTATTTCTTAGATATGTTTTCCAACAGAATATGGAGTCATTGTATGCATCTGAAAAACCTAATGTTTATTTTAAAAGGTTGTATTTTCTTTTTGAGATTTTTAAGGAAGAAAATTAGTGGTAATTCCAAATATTGACAAGTAATTTCTGTCAAATATAAGAGATTTAAACTTCAGTGACCAAAATCATAACAATGAATTTAAACTTATTTTTTTGTTCTAAAACAACATTTACAGTTTAGAATGCTCTGAATGAACACAAGTCTTAATCTCTAAATTTTTCCACAGAATTTTTTTTTCATGTACTGCTTTTCCCCCCGTTCTCCTATTTAAACATATTTAAAAGAAATATTTTAAATACTTAACTTTATTTTAACCTGACATATTTTGATTAATAACAATTTCCATTGCAATAAACAGGAAAGTTCCCTGGCAGACTGCACCTATGAATCAATGTTAGACAGTAGTGTGCCTACCCTTGAAGCTGTAAGCATCCTGGAAGTCCAACCCAGAAGGACATTTTTTGCCAGGTAGGCACATAGCAGGATCTTCACTGTTGAAAAATCAAATGCCCATAATTTTTTCTCACTTTAGCTCATTTGTGTTTCAAATGGCAGCAAGTAGAATCTCAGTCCTCTGCAGAAAATTGAAATTATACAGCAATTAATGAAGTTTTAAGCTCCCAAATCAAAATGTTTATTTCTAGGAAGGGCAAGTACTGACCAAATAGCAAAACACGTACATTTAGTGTAAAGGACCATGTGGAAAATGAGCCTTTCCAATCAGACTTGTCAGTGCCATAGCTCTCATGAACAATAGAGATGCTCCTGTCTAATCTTCCAAGATCTATATTTGTCACATGCTTATTTCTGGTAGTATTTCGATAATTTTGTACTTTGTATGCTTATGCACATTATTGTTGTCTCTAGTGCTCATATGATTCCCATTTCGACACAGATTTCTGGGAATCTAAATCATGGTTCAGTTACCAAGGCTACATCTTCTAGCCTTGAAATGACAGGAATGAAGATTTCACAGAACTCATTAAATGTTTGCATGGTTGAAAGAGTATGAACCAAACATGCTTTGCAAAGAGAATTGTTTGATTTTTTTCCCATTAAGGTTTTTAGGAACATTTTATTCTCTTCCAAGAATCCTTACTGATGAGGACAGGGAAAAAAAAAAAACATAGCTCAAAGTGACTCTACTCTGCTTCACTGAAGTCTGACAATCTTGTGTCTGAGGTTTCCTTCCTGAATACTGTTTTCCCATTTTGCATTTACTCATCTCACTGAAAAGTTACTTTTGAAATTTGAAGTGACTTCAACAGGAGTCAGTGCACTAAAGCTGGCCATTTTTAAGACTTCCCACTCACTGCTAGATGATATTTAACTATCACAATGTGCCTCCTATCACTGCAAGTCATGAAGATACATGTAGAGAATGACCTGGCTCAAGAAGGGGCATGGAGAAGTCTATCATCATCACAGACAATAAGAAATCACTCTGGAGCTCCAAAACCAAGGGCTCCAGCGTGATTCTTTTGTAGCCAAATTGGGCTATATGGCTCTCACGGTCAAACACACTTGCATTTCTTGAGGCATAATTCTTTCATTCTGTAGTGTGAGCAGCAAGGGAGTTCCTCACTACCTTACCACCCAGGAATTCCTGACACTAGGTCTGTGTTCTTTGCTTTGCTCCTCTGGCCCGGGGAGAAAAAGGACAGGATCTAAAAATGCTACCATCTCCTGCCAATCTAAGGTACATAGGCAGGTAGGAAAAAAAAAAGTTGGTTTGTTCAGTGGGGATTTTTTGGGATTTTTTATTGGTTGATTGTTTGGGTTTTTTGCTTTGGTTTGGTTTGGTTTTTTGTTTTGTTTGGTTTGGGTTTTTATTTTTTTTGAGGTTTTTTTATGTGCATCATATGTGTACTTGTTTGGTTTTGGGTGACATTCTCAAAGGCTTGTAGTGACATTTGGGCTTACACTTACCTTGATAGCCAGTGGGAAACAACTGAGCATATATTTGCTGCAGCTGTCTAAGAAAAAGATCTTTTATTATTTTGTGTTAATTAAACATGCTAAGCGTGATGCAGTTGGTATAACTCATATGTCCTTTACATTTCCCATCAGTGCTCTGCAACAGAGACACTTTTCTCTGTGCATTGGTGTAGGGAGGCTGAGGAAGAAGAGTGCAGGGACTTCTTGTCTCCTGGAGCCCAGGGGAAGAGGTGTGACAGCACAAACTGCACATGTGCACCACAGCAACCCAGGGCCTAGCTTGGTAAGTTGTGTATGCACTACAGCTTTGGCAGAAAATTGGAGCAGATGTCAGGATGAAGATGAGTGAGATACTGGACTCCAATCTGTATGAGTCAAGGCAAAATACTTCATCCCAATGACTTGGGGGACTTGAATGCAGCCTTTGGCACCTGAGACTGGTATCCTCAGGCTGTATAGAGTGCAAAGAGGTTGCTTCCTACATGAGCAAAATTATGCGTAACATATACAGGCCCCAAAGTCTTCTGTTGTGTCTGGTACCAGGGAGGCTCAATACTCAGAGCTTTTGGCTTCCTCTGTCTCTTGTTCTTGTTAGGATTTTTAGGATATCAGTGTCACTGATGTAACAGGAATTAGCTGCAGGTTAGAAAGACCCTAACAACTCATATTTGATAAATTGCAGTTTTCTTATGATGTGGCGTATCTTACCGTGCAATGAAATACCTCCCTTATTGGTCTACTAGTCATTAAATAAGTCCTCCAACTCATTTTATGTCTTTCTGTTGCCAACTTGGAGACTTATAGTGCTTTCTCAGTTAAATCATCATCTCCTAATGATCCAACTGAATTTTTATGTCCAGCCTATCCCACAGGAGACTTTTATATACACTGTAATGATACTGTTTGCTGGGCACTGGCAGTTAAGTGTTCTAGCACCTCATTTTACAGCCTTTGATACATTTCTGAGAAAGAAAGCACTTGGACTATTTATGAGAAATCAGAATGGCAGTTGTGGTAAGACTGCAAAGACAAAGCACATTCTTAGCTTTATTTAAATACTCCAAGCTTTACCCAAAATGAAAAGTCATCTCTGTATTGACTGGGCTTCATCTGCCTTGCCACTGCTATTGCTGCATTACTGATTCCATTATTGCAATCAGCATAACTGAAGGGACTGGAGGTTTGGTACTGGCAACTGTATGGCACAACATGAGGGAACCTGGAGGGTTTCTGACCATGTCCTTTAGCTTGAGGTCTCCCACAACCTACCTGTTGTACTTTTTGTACTGCATTAAGTAAACTAAAACAACCAAATGAGTCATTTTAGGTAGTTTGTTTTTTGAAAAACATGGTGTTTCTGTACTGTCAAAACAGAAATGTACATGGAAACAATCCCCACACAGTTTGAATATTTTCAGAATAAAACATTGTGCCATTGCATATCAAAATCTTTTAATTTCAGCTTAAATTTTCATTTATTTAGTTTTAAATTTAAAAAGTAAACAAATCAAGTTTGGGATGAAGCACAGTATTTTCATACTTTTTCCATTAACTGTTGAGGAGAAATATTTTTTTGTGCAAAACTAATAGGTTTTTTAGGATCAGCATCTTTCTGCACATGCTTGCACAAACCAACATTTTCAGAGGTTTCCAGTCCAGTTACTCAACCAAAAAAATCAATTTCTAGCTGAGCCCTAGCTAGGAGGCAAACTAGTTGAGGTGAGGGCAGCTTTCATAGCTTTGCTTGTTTCTTTCTCTTCTTGCTCAAATTCTGGCTTGCACCTCGGGGCCAGGTACCTGCTGTGGGAGGCACTGCTGGGTATCTCCTCCTTCTGGCAGGGGGGACATCCTTCTGTGGCTGCTGAATTGTTTATCAGACTTTCTTTCTCCCGTTGTTCCCCCTAACACAGGAGTTATGAATTCATCCCCCCTGCCACAAAGCAGTCAAGGACAAGACCACCTACATGACCTAGTTGGGAGGTGTCAGTGCAACTGTTTCGGGGCAAGTGACCCAAGTACATCCTGTGTTTTTTGCATGTGGAGGGTTGGGTTGCAAAAAGTTAAGAACGGGAGGCTGAGGTGCAGTAGGTTGAATGTCTCTGTGCTGCTTGTTGGGGCAATAACATTTCTCTCTGCTGTGACAGTCCCTGCCAGCCTGGTGCACAGACTGGCTTTTTTCCTGAGTTTTATACCAGGATTCCACAGCTCCTGTATTCAGCTGGTAACATTTTTCTTACAATTACGTGTTATAAACCTGTAAGTTGTAGTCCAAAACAGGGAGATAATGTTGTGCCTCTTTTTTATTTCAGATGTCCCTCTTTCGTTGGTGAGGGATGTGCTATGCAAAAAGATTTTTTTTTTCAACGTTTTTATTTAAAATCATTGACATGGCTCACTTCTTCTGAATGTTTCTTCTTTCTGAGCACTAAGGTCATTGTACAAGCTAGATTTCTCTTTTGAAGGCTGAATTCCTGCACTGCAATGCAATTCAGTATGCCTATAATTTTTAAGATATACTGAGGTATTATGGAATAAGATATTAACTGAGGAAGATGGCAGAGTTTGAGGGAGCCATGTTTTGTTTTTCTGGACAGGAAAGTGTGTGCTATGTGCATGTAAAACAGTAGTAATTGGTGTTCTCTGCAAGCAGCAGGATTAAGATTTCTGTGAATGATTTAAATTTCTTTTTAAAACTCATTATTTTCCCTTTCCTTGTGTTATACTTGCTGTCTTCATTTACTTGGTAGAGTTCCTTGGTGTTTTGAGAAATGCTGTGTAAATAATAAGCTAATGATTCCTATTCATCTGCTCTTGTTCATGCTGTTTGAGATCATTAGGCGGACACTGGGCCCCCTCCTATCCGTGTCAAATTGCTGTGTGATTTCTAAATAATGATTTTGTGTCATATAACTTAAGTTAACTGAAACTCCTGGACTGAAAATATAATACTGATACTTTGTATTTGGTACTGTAAACATGTGTAATGAAGGGCTGTCTTATGTAGTGCAGTCTCTCTCACACTGGATTTGCAGGTCTTAGATGATTTCCAGTCACCATATTACAACATCCAGGATGAGATTCATACAGCATCAGTGTCACGCTAGTCCCTATTAAAATCAAAGGGAGTTTTCCGCTGGCTGCAATTAAAACAGCTAGGCAGCACTGAGCCATAAGGATAGAGGCACATCTTTCCAATTACAGGTAACTCAATCAAACCCCTTTGTATTCTTGTTTATTTACTTAATGAATGGATATCACACGAGGGTATGTGGTATCCCCCCACTAAGGGAAAGAGCAAAGCAAGTCAAATTGATAATCTCCTGTCACTGCTTGCAGTGGCACAGCGGTTTCTATTTATTGGCAGGAGAGGAATGTTTGGGGATGTGAAGTTATACCATTACAAAATATCCTTTCAACTCTATCGAAGCAATTCATTAAGTTGAGACCCTAAGTCATAATTTAATAACTCTAACCCAGAAACAACCAGAGGAGCCTACTCTGAGGCTTGCATTTATGTTTCTCCATCTGGACTGACGTAAGCTTTCAAGTGGAGTGTATGCAGTAGTCTTCACTCCTCTGATTATTCAGATACCTACAGGTAAACTTTTCAGACTTAGTGCAGAAAAGTTAGATTTGCCAGACAGGGAAAACTTGAAAAACAGTCTTTAGGCTCTCCTTTCTTGGGAATTGTAAACCTTTTACTTGTGGGCACAGAAACAGCATTTCTGTGAGAAGAAGTCTGCTAAATTATGAACTTTTTGGTTTGAAAATGCCTTAAGTTGGCTTCTGCACAGACATGCAGTTTCATGCAGGAAGCTGTTAGTCACAAATAAGGCTTATTCCCTTCTGAAAAGTATGAGCCACACTATTTCCCCAAAGCACCGATAATATTTTGTTGTCACTGTTAGATCCAACCTTTAGTGACTGCTCAGCTGTACTGTCATCCAGGAGGGGACATGGTAACACTGAACAGTGCTTCCAGCTCAGACTAAAGGTACTAAAACACACTAGGAGATTGAAAAAAACCACAAATGTTTCTTGGGGCAAGCCATGATACCTTACCAACTGCTGACCAATATATCATGGCAGCATATGTCCATCTGCTCCTGTAAGGCCTGTACCGTATAACAACATCCTTGCTAAAATGTTTCATTCAGACATGAGTGGGCCTGCCTGCTCCCTGCCTTTTCAACCAGCAAAGAGAAATACTGAAAACACGGGAAGACCACAGACTGCTGTGAAAGCAGGACGTGACAGGTCTGTCAAAGGGTATAAGCAGGCCAAGGGAAAGCAAGTCTCCCTACTGAAGGATGTCAGGTGCCTGAGCCATGCTTACTTGCTCTTTCCCAGAGATGTGGGGCTCATTTGGCTGGACAGGCTGTTTGCCTCCCTGCTCCCTCAGCAGCATATGGATTTGCTTGCCACTTAGAACCAAAGTTAGCTGAAGGGCAGGGATTGCAGAATAAAGTGTTCCTAAAACTTAACTGAGAGCTCATAATGTGGTGGAGGAGAAAGACATCCAAATTGATGTCTTCACAGTGGAGAAGAGGGCAGCAGGAGCCCAGCTACTTTAATTAGGCACTGGAGAATCTGGATGGGAGCGCACTGCAGGAAAACAGGCTGGATAGTTCACAGACTACTTGTTATTAGGAGGGCAGCCTGCGGGGGCTCAGGGCTTGCAGTGGAAGTTTGTTTATGATGCAGCACATTCTCCCAATCTGCTGTAAAGGAAGCCTGGATGGGGCTTAGAAATCAGATTTAACTCTTTACTGGGACCAGTCCAAGCTCAAACACAAAGCAAAGTCAAGCCCCTTCTTCTCCTAACCTTGCCTGCTTACTCTTGTAGCTTTTCCTTGTCTCTGACCTGAGAATTGTTTTCTGTGAGTTGTGTGGATCACATGCACTCTTGTGAATATGATTTGGATTTGTCAAGCTGTCTTGTCAGAACAAAAGAGCTATTTTTGCTCAGGAACTTTATGATCCCCAACCTAATGGGAAGAGATAGGGCAGCGAAATCTCTCTATAGGTAAAAGATCCTGCTTCCCTGAGGTTTTAGAGCAACTTATTTTATTTTTACATAAATATAAATATAAAAAGGATTTGAATGTGCAGAGGGTAATCTATCACGCAGGCTTCTGTGATCCCTTTAGATGAAACAAAATTAATTTTAATCTCTCAGTGTTTGTACAAGAGGGAGCAGTGGTATTTATTTGGCACGTGTGTGGGCACGCTCTCTCTGAAGCACGCAGTAAAACAAAGCATAACAAATCTGTATTTACAAATCTGAGGAAGCCTGCACTGCAGTCAACATATTAAAGTTCTTTCAGCAGCTTGAGAGATGATTTGCATTGAACGCCTTAGCCCAGGTTTACTGAGACAGAGGAAGGTGTTGACACAATATGTGTTTGAAACATTGCTTACACTTTCTCACATGAAACTTCAACTGTTTCTTCGAAGTTGACCACATGCCGAGATGAAGCAAAAAATACTTTAAAAAATTCCTTGTCAGATGCTTTGCTAGATGAGAAAAAAGATATGAAAACAAGTACAGAAATGCAGAGGAATTATTTCCGCCCATTAAAATTGTGAGTTTGTAGTCTCTTATTCACAAATTTAACTAAAGGAAGAAGATCGATATCAGAACTCTGGTAGCCGTATTAGTTGCTGTATGCCTCTGAGAAATCAGGAGCTGGACTTCAAAGCACTCTTTATTCAGTGAAGGTTATACTGTTTAATACTAAGAGAATGCTGCTTAGCAGAAAGAGATAATTAGAAAGCAGAAGTAAATGCCACTGCTCCAGCAGCATGGAAGAATGTAAAATGCCATTGCCATGTGCAGCAGGTTGCAAAATGAGGAAACCCGTCTGGGAAATAATGGTTCAGAAAGTCACTGTGTTAAGGGATAATGGAAGGGAGGGCTGCTCCACCCTCTCATTTCCCTTGAGGAGGTCAATGGAAAGACAGATGAAAGGGGGGAAGCAGCTTAAAGGTCCTATATGTTTCGTTTTCAGGTAGGAGGAAACAGAAGGAAAGCATACATTCCCCCTGGGCAAGGGACAGCTTTTTCTCTTCTCCGTCTTTGCTTGCTGCTTGCTTTTCCCTGGAATCTCTTCATGTAATATTTGAATTGAGGTTGGCTGTTTTCCATAAGAAGTGTATTAGCTCCTGTAGAGCCAAGGGTTTGGTAAAGGCATAGAAGATCTGTATTACTCACTTGACCAGATATGATGTGCATGTTCTTTCCAAATATAATAGTTTCAGGTGAAAAAGTCTAGGAAAAAACTCCACAGATAAAAAAGTAGTGCAGATTGTGGCCCCTGCTCCTTTTAACCAGTACAATGTTTCCTCAAACTTAGTAATTCTAACAACTCCAAATTTCTTCCAGTGGAACAAGGCCCACTGAAATCATGATTCAGTTATTTGCAGGAAGGGTGGAGCTGACATCTACCAGGACAGTGGTGTGTTGTCCCTTCCACATCCCAAGATCCTAAATAGACAGTTTGAAGAGTTAAAATCAAGTGGGCTGGAGAGATGACGGTGTGAGGCTTTTCCGGCCTGAGAAAGCAGGTAGAAGGGATGTCAGCAAGATAGTTGCTTCCCTGGCTCTATTTGCTTCCTGTTGTGCTAATTTCCAAAGGAGCTAGGAGGCTGCAAAACAGGCTGAATCAGGCTCCCAGCAGCTCCTGTTGTCCAATAAATCAGTACTAATGGAGCACAAGGACAGAAAGTTGTCTTAGGCGTAGGGGCTTGCTCCTGGAGAGAACGAGGAGATTTACGGACAGGTACACAGCTAGAAAAGTTGTTGACTTTTTGCCATCTTTCCATACATTTGCTGATGAAGCCAGAACAAAGTGAAAGAAGTTAAATCTCATCAGGATCCTGCTGCTTTTAACTAACACAGCCAGTCTGCTGAGACCCAGTACTTATGCCAATTCTGTGTTTTTGTTTTGTTTTGTTTTCTCTGAAGTATACCAGCCCTAGCAAAGAAGGGCCAGAAAACCATCTGACCTCTGAGGCTGTGTTCAGATCCAGCTCTCTAAACTAGCCCTTTCTAGTAAGAACAACATCAACTTTTACAAGGCAAGTCTCTGCACTTGGTATGAGAACAGGCGGCCAGTGACAGCAGCGCTGATGGCAGCAGCGCATGTGCTGAAGGGCTCTGCTCTTGATTTGTATCACTTTTGGATTAATCAGAGAAAACATGACATGGAAAAGGCTTTGGGTGATTGTTTTACATCCTTATGCTCATTCCCCGCCATTTGTAATGCCTCTGTATTATACAAAAAAGGTAAGTAGTTCTCATATTTTCACCCCACACAGGGAAAAATTAGATTGCTGTAGTGTCCTTGAGGTTTCCCAGGTCTAATTAGACTTTTATGGGGAGGAAAGACTGCCAAGTTTAGTGACTTCTGAGAGCTCCTCCATCTAGATAGCCTTTTGAATAAGATCTCTGTATGTGTCAGAGTTTGCCTGACCTATCCTGTTCTTCGGATCCTTCAACTTAAGGTACCCTACAGGTAAAGTTACATGAAACCCATTGAGTACCATCTTGTATGTCTTAATTTGTTTGTTTTATTTTGGTCTAAGTTTAAATATTTCCAGGTGTTGAAGTCACTTAAACTTTGGTCCTATCTCTTGCTGTGAATCACATGCAAATGTTTCCTTGGTGGAAATATTTTCTTTTTAGTGCTCTGGCTACGCAGGTGACAAAACAGATGCAAAACGTGATACTGCCCATTAGTCCAGCTCAGTTCTACCTCATTTGGGTTTGCTAAACCTGGTTGCTGCTCTTGGTTGACTTGAAAAGGCTAAAAAGTGATTTTTCCCGGGTTCCCATTGCCCCAGTGAGATTCATAGCTTTTGTGGTTCCTTTTGAGCACTGCATATTTATTGTGAGGTCCCTTTTATTTCTTTTTGCATTGCACAGCATTCCACAGCTTTAAATTCCACTATCATGGATGACAGCTGGACCTGATTCAGTTCTAGGGGAATGTAAATAAACCTCCATATTTCAACAGTGTAAAAAGTATGTTACACTTTTTCACAAATAGACAAGAGGAAAAGCATACTTATTTATCACAGTGCAAAGATACCCGTACAAGTTTATGGATGCTCTTCTGCAGCAAGGATGCTTCCGTCTACTTGCCTTAGTTCAGTCTTCAAGTCCTTCTGTGTCAAAGCAGAGTGTGCAAGTAACTGAACTGCCACCCCAGCAAGTGTGGCATCTATTCTAGGCTGGGTTTTTTGGCTTCTATGTTTGGCACAGATTATTGCACCTTACGGGACTGTTTCTACAGAGATCCTGGGCAGAAGGCTTAGAAGATGGGTCAGATTGGTCTCTGCCAGCACCAGCAGGTAGAATGGGATCCATATCCCCAAATCTTTGGTTTACTGGCTGCATAAATGTAGACAAATGAGTTAAGGTTCAGGCAAATGAGTTCAGGTTTCTTACTGAAAAAATTGATATTCTGCTTTATGAAAGAGGTCGAGACTGTTTCATGACCTGTAATTGTAGACTTGAATACAAATATTCAAATATTCAGTTTTCCTGAAGACCTTGCAGGAACTGAGTTTCAAAGAAAACTTTCTGTAAAATGTATAGGCTTAAGTGTTTGGTTTTTTGAGGATTTTTCTCCTCATTTCCTCAGGCAGAGGTAAGTGGGTTGTCCTGATGTGCCAGGAAACAACCTCTGAGAGGAGCAGGAGCCTGAAAATACATATGCTCTCCCTGCACAGACAGAAATATAATCCAGAACTAATCACTAAAACAATAGCCCATTGTGCTTTTGCATCTAATTGCAGCCCAAGCTGCAGGGGACGGTAGAAATCAGTTGATTTTGTTTACAAGGATCCACTAGAGGGGAAGTAGTGTGTATGTGACAGAGCCAGGAACACGAAACTGTGGGACCTGAAACTTTAATTAGGCCTAAGGCTTTCTGTTCCCTATTTCTTGAAGATTCCATAGTACTTGCCCCTTCAGGTACTCAGAAAAACAGTATTCAGTGAGTCCAAGTGGCAGAAGCTGCCTGTTTTCTCCTGTATACTGTTATTCTAGGAAGGTTTTTGCTGGTAAACTTTTAGCACTGAATGTGATGCTCATGGTGTGTGCTCTCTAGCTAGACACACATCTCCTGTGCTTACAGGTCCCACAGCTGAAGGAGCTGCTCTTTCAAGTCTTCCTAGGCTGCCTCTTAGTACAGTGATCCTTTCCCTGGCGTGGAATATGAGAGCAGGTGCCAGGTCTTTGGAGAGCAGGTAGTTAGATGGCAAATTCAGCCAACAGCCCCAACAAAACTGTAGAACAGCATAATTATAATAAAGTTTTAAAATATTCCTGTATCACTTGGATGAATTATTTTATCTTCCATTCTGAGAATAACCTCTGATCTCCTGTGGAAATGCATCTAGCATTTAAATGGAGTCTGCATGTTTCCCTTGGACATGCAATTTTGGCTAAAGGTTTCAAAACAAAAATAAAAATCAGACAAAAGACACTTATCCCGTGATAATGGTTCTGTTTCAGTTATGTTTTTTAATTCTGCTAGCTGGCTGTGTAAACTTAATTGCATTAGAGGCTACTAATTATCTGATTAGGAAATGCTTGGCTGTAATAGCTTATTTTAATGAATGCATGTGATTTTCAGTTGGTTTAGCTGTTACCTCAAATTGTTAAATTTCATCAGATGCGTTCTCTCTTTTCTTAACTTTTAATTTTAAATCTAATATGTGAAACATGAATACATCGCTCGCAGTCTTGAATGGTTGCATATATTTTGCTGCTTGTGCCTACCTGTGAGTAATCCCATCTCTGTTATCATCCATTTGTTGTGGTGGGGTTTGGGTGGGTTTTTTTCTTTTTTTGTCTCTTCTTTCCACCTCAGTGCATTCTACTAAATGACATGAGAGATTTTATTTAGAAGCTGAATTGTATTTAAACTGTCTCAAGAAGGAGACGGTGGGGTATTCTGCTTTTCCAAACTATCTAAAAAAAGATGGTGCAGAGTTAGTGTCTTCTGGCTAATGAATTTCAGAGGATCTGGTCCTTCAGATCATCTGTAGGCCCGGATTGTTTGGCTGAATGTGGGCTGTTACCTCCATCCTAGGGGTCATGGCCAAGTGCTACCATTGGAATGAAAAGGAGAGATGTGACCCTGACTAATCTCATTGCACCAGCTGCTTATGCTCGCTCTTGGGAATGCAATGAATTATAAATCTTCAAGTAGAGTTGTGGCCAGGAATATTTCTGAACAACTGTCCAAGCTAAAGCAAAGCGTTTGTTCACTTGATTTCAATCGATTTTCAAGGAGTGATGTCTTAAAACATTTCTTGCCCTTTTGAGCACTTTCTGAATGCCAGGGGGATTTTGGAGTCATTGCAGAAATGATGATAAAGGAGATGGGATGAGATGAAGTGGAAGAAATTTGAGGTGTTTCAAGCTCCCCTATTCATTTAACCTTTCCAAAGTGGCATATGAGCTACCCATATGTTTTTGAAGCTATGGAAAACATAAAAATACTTTGGCATAGATTGAGAATTTTTCTCCATATTTTATTTAAGATAACTTTTACTCTTGATTTTTCAGTGCTGGTAGTGCTGAACAAAATCTGTGCTCACAAAGTGAAATATAATTGCCTCGTGGCAGACTTTTTGCCTCTGATTAGGGTCTGGTTTAAAACCTGATTCATCTTGGTGCTGAGAGAAATGTCTCTGGAGAGATACTGGTATATATGTATTTCAACCTACCCTGATGTTTGGGTACCTGAGGAGGCCCAACTTCTGCATCTGTTTGCAGGAAAACTTCCATTGGAACTTCCCACTTGTGGTTTAATCTTGTTCCCATACCCAACTCTTTACTCTGAGTTCTGTCTTCCTTTACTGTGCACTTCCCCTTGGATGCATCGGAAGCGAGTTTTGGAATATTACTAAAGAATAGCAGGCAGTCCTGCTCAATAAACAGGTGGAGAGGACACAGATGCTGTTGAATGAGACCTGTGTCATACCCCCTCTCCCCCCTCTCCCGGACTTTCCTTCTCAATAGAAATGCCCAGCACAACTAGTCTCACTTCCTCATTTTGGGGTTTTTTACTCAAAAATAAACCATTTCATTTACTTGTCCTCTGTAGTATGTAACTCTCAGGAGTTTGCTGATGACTAAATGAAACCTCAGACCCTTTTCATCTGCTTCAAGAATGAAGTGGAAACCTCTCCCTCTTCACATCACCAGTAGTGCAGAGCATTTAACTCATTTAGCAGCAGTTAGTAGGAAGATTTTTCTGTTCCCGGTAGTGCTGGGAGCCTTGTGGTGTGTGGGGAGTGGGAGAGGTGTTGTCTTGCTAGGTCTGAGTGAAATGCCGTGGAATCAGTTCACAGGATTTCTGGTTGAACCCTGCCTGGGTTCCTTTGATTCTGACTTTACAAATGCGATTTTTCTTGGTTGTTTTTGATCTTGGAGTCAAACACTCCCTTAAGCTCCTGTCCAGTCTGTCAGCATTGCATTTTATTGAAGCAAATGAATAGACAACAAACATTTAGCACCTTTACCTCCTTCACCAGGTTCATAGCTGGCTTTCAGTGACCTCAGACCTGGCTTGCTAGACAGGTTCCTGGCTCAGGTGGAAGGCAGAAGCTGAAAGAGGGCAGGTGCAGGCGGCATTAGAGATCCAGGCAGCTTCGGTGGGTGCTTCAGAGCTTTGGCCTTGTGGGACAGTCCGGGACCTGAATAAATGATAGCAACTCTCTCTTGTCAGGACCCAGGGACCTCTGTCATGGATTAGGGGTCAACCTAGAGAGTTGTGTAATGGGCCTTGGTCATCAGTCATCGGTCAGCACGCAAATTTGAGATCAGGTACAGAGAAGAGAATTTTGGAACTGCAGGAGGAATATATGAGGACAGGGAACGAGGCATGACTGTGGTTTTGCCCTTCTTTTAGTGACAGGTAGTGGTAATAAGGGATTTAAAACTTGCTGGGCAATTTTAAATGAGCTGCATATCCTGATGCTTGGATGAAAGGTGTGCAAGATGTATCTCCCCTTACTTGTTTAGCCTCGGACAGCAACAGCAGGTCTACAGAGAGGCTGTAGTGGTGAAAAATTATGGCAGAGGTCAGGGTGGTTTTTGCCTTCAGCAGAAGGATCTCCAGGTTCCTGCTGAGGTTCCCTGAGCACGCCTGACCCCAGGTCTGAAGAAGGGCTGGTACAGCCCTGCACTCTTTGGAAGGGCAGCAGCATCTGCTTTAGCCTGGCTGTGGGAGACAGTGAGTTACACAAGCAGGGAAAACTGCAGAGAGAAAAAAACAGAGAAGGAGAAAAGGAGGAGAAAGGCAAGAGGCAAATACAGCTAGAAAGAAGGGGTTAAGGTATCAGCTACTGTTCAGTCTTCTGTCACTCTCTAAAAAGCTTGTAGAGAGCAATTAGGAGCTGGAAAGGAAACCTCTGTCCTGCTGCAGTCTCAGTTTTTGCTGCCAGGTGCTGCAAGTAAAGGCAGGCACTGCCACTTCATATTTAATTGCTGTTTGGTGAATAAGCCTTTGGTTTTTTTCTTTTTCCTTATTGCCACCTCCAGAGTCTGCAGGTGGAAAAGCCAGAAGAAATAGCTTCAGGAACTCTTAACATGACAGCCCTGCAGGTCTGGTGATAAGAATTAATCTCAGGCATATTTCTTTTTCTTCTGCTGTTTTTGCAGAGAGAGGGGAAATAAGGGGAAAGGTGTGTGAAGATACTCTGAGATAGACTCTTCTCCTTTTTTTTTCCTAAAGGGCTGGTGTAGCTATTAGCTGTCTGATGAGAGTAGGGATATAAATGCAGATAGGAAGAATTACAGTGTAGTTATTTTTTTTTTTAGGGGAAAAAGAAAAAAAAAAGATGGATCTTAGTAGTTTGCTCTTGGATGTTTTTCAAGGGAGCGGTACAATCTATAGTGCCAGACTATGTGGACTCTTTAAAGAGTATTTTTCTAATCAAAACAAAGCTTTCTTCAATGTTTTACCAAGATTGCACAACATAAGCATGTAATGAGAGCTAAATATAGGCATTTGCTGTGCTGAAGGTAGCCAGCAATCTTTAATTTGCTGTATGGATTTGCATTACTGTGTTGAATATTATTTCCATCTTCAGAGATGCAGTTATGACTGTTCCCCTTCCCAGTATCTGATAGCATTAATACCAAGATTAACTTTCTCTTTTGCTTCTTCACAAAAAAAGAGATTGATGTAATAAAAAGCAAATTAATAGAGGCTGCTAAATGGAAATAGCCCGCTATAAATACCCAAAGCATTTCATGTTAATTATAGTTTTGAGGCCTGCCTTGAAATTTTCTGGTTTCCCCTCTAAAATATTAAAAATCTGACAGTGATGGGCTGGAAAAGAACCTTAAGAGAACTGCTGCTACTTTTCATTAATTTAATATATGATTTTTTCAGTAGGAGATTTTCCGAGTTTAAAGATTCAAGAATTTAGATTCCTTGGAGCCTGTGATATCTCACCTCCCACATTGATGAGGTGTAGGTGAAAAAACTGTCTAAAAAGTGTTTATAAAAGGGTAGTAACAGCCAGTGCAATGATAGTAGTTTTGGAAGAAAAAAATTATTTACAGATGTTAAAAACATGATTAACCATGTAGAAATAGATTGGAAATTTGCATACCATGAAAATCACAGATCTAATTTGTTCCCAGAGGATATATTTAAGTATAGCTCCATTTTTTTTTGACTTTGTGATGAAAGGCAGTAAAAAGGCAAAATGTTTTGTGTTGAAATTGGTATAATACAAGGTTTGTGTACTTCCCTGCTGGCTGAAACTTGAAATGATTCAGAATCCTTCAAGATGGGGTGTGGTTGGCTCAACCAGAAACGCAGTGCAACAGTGAAGACCCTGAAATTATAATCCGGTGTCTGTAGCTAGTATGCGCCTCAGGACAGAAGTTACAGGGGAATTTGTGACCTTGTTCGTGAGTGCAGGATGATTCCTGGCATCCACCTTCCATAAAATCACCCTGATCATTCTCTGAGTTCTCTCAGTGTTGCTGTTGGCTGCAACTGCACTGGACTGGAACTGCTGTCACCCAAGACATCCTACTGTAATTGCAGCCATCTACTCTTCTGGTGCTGCTATTGCTTACAGCAGGGAGATTCTTCAGGAGTAGGGCTTCCTTCAAGTTTGATATTAAAGAGCTGCTTTTTATCATCTCATACAATCAAAGTGGTTAGGAATAGAAGGGAGCTTAAAGATCATCGAGTTCCACCCCCCCCGCCATAGGCAGGGACACCTTCCAGTAGACCAAACTGCTCAAAGCCCCACCCAGCCCCAACCAATTTGAATGCTATTGTTGCTGAAGCTGAGACCCTTTAGTTTGAGCTGGCTCCAGACCCATAGAAGAGGAGGGATAGGTCATCCTTCTCACTCTGTTTAACTGTTTGATTTCATGTAGAGATGAATGTTGTCATGTGAACATAGAAGATTATGTGTTTTCTATGTGAACTAAACACAACAATTAGGCAGCAGGAGGAGGTTGAGCATCATGACTCTAAATCCTGGATTGTGAGAAAAATCTCCATAACCCTAGATATTTAACACAGCTGGAGCTCTACACCACTCTAGTTCTGTTGACATCGATCCTGATGTGGGAGAGAGAAGGAGAATCATACTGATTACTGGTCATTTGTGTCTTGGTCAATGTATATTTCTGCTTCACTGAAATATTTTGATAACTGGGAATCATCTTTTAACTCCCCTTGAGATAAATGCTTCTGTTTAACCTGGGTTTTGTTTTATTGCACAACATACAATGTGATGCTGCACTTTGAAATATCTCGAAGCACAATGCAGTAAGCAAGGAACAGTTTTGTGCACATATGACAAAATATAAGTCTTTGCTGAAGTTGCAGATGACCTCAGCCTTCTTTTGGTTTTTATTTCCAAAAGTTTTGCACCTGTACTGTGATGTCAGTGCATGATTTTGTGAATTTGATTTATTTTTAAAAAACTTCTTTTAGAGGTTTAAGTAAAGTTTCTATTTGAGTTATACCATCTTTTCTTAAATCTAATTGATTTGTTTCAGAAAACAACCTAAAAAACCCCAAACCGGAAGCACAACTAAAGTAAAATTCATAGTTGAATTTCCCCTCACTTGAAGGTGGAGTGAAATGATGTTTGTAGTCCTTTCAACAAGATCTCTAACTTGAAAGGTTTCAAGAAAACAGAGCAGTTGTTACGTGAGGCTTGTGTAGCTGACCATTAGTTTAGCAACACAAAGACAACTTTTAAAAAGTAAAAAAAGGAAATAGGACTCTGTGATTTGTTTTCACAGTAGTAAAATAATTGTCAGTGGAGTTCCAAAGGGTTTGGGCTGGCATCAGTGCTGATACTCATTCATATTTTTCTATTCATTCTCAATATATTCACAAAAGAAATGGAAAAGGGGCAAACTGTTATTAAGGACGTGAATTAGTGCTATCAATAAGCATTATTCACAACAGTAAAGATGAAGACCTACTGAAAAATTATGGAAGGACCCTATGAGACTCAGTGGCTGGACAATAGATGAGCAAAATTTAAACATAGATAAATGTTAAGTGATGCATGGGTGGGAAAAAAAAAATCTTAGTTTCACACGTTATGTGTTGGCTTCTGGACAGGCCAGTAAATCCCTGAGAGGTAGATCTGGGTTTATGATAGATAGTTCCCTGAACACATCAACTCAGAAGTCAAAGAGCAGAACATCACTGGCAATATTAAAAATAGAATAGAAAGCAAAATTAAATCATGGTATTGCATGAAGCTGTGGTTTGCATACTGAAAACTCTGTGTGGTTCTGCTCCCTTCATCTCAAAAAGGATATAGTACAACTTGAAAAAGTTTCAGGGAATAGTTAGGGCCTGACAGAGGTGTTGGGGGGAATACGATGGGTAACAACACTGAGTGGTATGGAAAGGGTGATAGAGCTCAGTTAAGTACAGTCTCTTTCAGTACAAGAACCTATGGTCCAGGTTCTAAAGAAACAAATATGGTTTTCATGTGAGGTTTAATTATACTCCAGAAGTCTCTGTAACAGGATGTTATGAATACTAAAAATGTCATGGTTTGTGTGACTGGATGAATTCATGCAGGAGACAAATGGTTCCCCAGAGTCCTCGGGAGGTTTCTTGATGGGAGGAAGTACAAAATATATGTGATCTGTTCCTACCCTTTTTACCTAGGCATCTGCTTTTGCTAGTTGTCAGTGAGAGGATACTGGCTCAGATAGACCTTTGGCCTGACCCACTGTGTTACTTTTATGTTCTGAACAGATGGACTGCATCATGGTCTGTCTGATATTTATAAATTCTTACAGATCCAGAAACTGAGGGCAAGAAATAGAATTTTATCAACCTTCTCTCTAAGTTGGAGAGATACTGATTTCACGTATGGACTATTCAGTGGATAATGAATCATCAGAATGGTTACACCCAGAGAGTAGTACTCTATGTCTGGCTGGAGTTCAGTGACAAGTGCTGTCTCTCAGAGATCCATATTGGGGCCTGTATTGTTTAGTGTCTTCATCAATGACATAGATGACTGAATTGAGCACACCCTCAGCAAGTTTGCAGATGACACCAATCTGTGCGGTGTGTTCACACACCTGAAGGAAGGGATACCATCCAAAAGGACCTTGACAAGCTGAAGAAGTGGACCTGTGAGAATCTCATGAGGTTCAGCAAAGTCAAGTACAAGGTCTTGCACCTGTGCCAGGATATTCCCTGTTATCAATAGAGGCTGTGGGATGAACAGATGGAGAGCAGCCCTGACAAGAAGGACTTGGAGGTGCAGATGGATGAGAGGCTGAACATGACCTGGCAGTGTGCACTTGCAGCACAGAAAGCCACCTGTGTCCTGGGCTGCATCAAAAGCAGGTGGCCAAGGGAGGTGCAGGTGAGGGAAGTCACTCTGCTTCATTCTTGTGAGATCCACCTGGACTGCTGCATCCAACACTGGGGTTCTCAGTACGAGAAAGACATGGACCTGGTGGAGGAGATCCAAGAGGAAGATTACCAAAATGATCAGAGGGATGGAGCTCTTCTCCTATGCAAACAGACTGAGAGTTGAGGTTGTTCAGCTTGGACATGAGAAGGCTCCAGGAAGACCTTGCAGCAGCCTTCCAGTACTTAAAAGGGCAAGAAAGATGGGGACAAACTTTTTAGTAGGTCTGTTGCAATAAGATATGGGGTAATAGTTGTAATCTAAAAGAAGGTAGATTTAGATTAGATATAAGGAAGTAATTTTGTATTGTGTGTGGTGAATTACTGGAACAGGTTGCCCAAAGAAATTGTAGATGTCCCATCCCTGGAAACATTGAAGGTCAGGCTGGATAGGTCTCTGAATAAACTTATCTTGTTGAATGTTCCTGCTTATTGCAGGTAGGTTGGACTAGATGACCTTTAAATGTCCCTTTCAACCCAAACCATGTAATGAATCTATGAAATAAAGTTTCCATCTTCTTGATCCCTCTCCTGTCCTCCCTAAAAGATAATAGAATTGTTTAGAGGCTTCCAGAAAAATTTGAACTCTGCTATGTTGATGTAACAGGTAGATAAACTGGCCAAGAACTCTCATTGACAACACCACACAGGCTGGAGTGCAAGCCAAGGGTGGACAGTTCAGTGGGGCTCTTCTTGCTCCCCTGGGGTACTTCAGGTATTTCTCCAGGACTATCTTCTGCCTGCCATAATGGGCATTGTTTGATGATCTCTTTGTGCAGGGGAGCTTGATAAAGCTTATGGCACACTGGAAAGCTGAAATCAAGTTAAAGCATGGGTAAAAATCCTGGGGGAAGTTGTTTTGCGGGTGCACATCTTTTACACATCTTTATATGCATTTAGGTATTTTATCCATGGACCTTCAGTCCTAAACATTCCTCCTGTGGTGGAGCAAGATTGTCAGGGGATGCAACATCACTGGCAACTGTCATTGTTTAAAATCCATCTATGTTTTGCCCCTGTGTTTTTGGGAAAATAATCCCATCCACCTCTGACCTTTTGCTTTTGAAAACAATGAGTAAGTCACTGTGGTGTTTTAGTCTCTCCTGGAAGGTCGTGTTTAATTGTGTATATCATTTGTATGTAGCTGTGATCTTGTTGTCCCTGAGTCTGCAGAAGTCCCTAGAAAGAACTGAATAGATATTTTACACTGAAGAACTGAATAGATATTGATGTAGAGGAAAAAATGCCCAGGGATACTTCTTGTCTCCTCTGGTAGTGACTCTGAAGGAAGCCAGTTGGTAGTGGGAAGGACAAAGGGCAACCTCATATTTTTAATGAGATTTAACACAAGTGGTAGTGAATTGTTAGATTTTAATTTATATTCCTTTAATTAAAATCTTTAACTTCAGAATCCTGATGTTCATTCAGAGAATCTCATGGGAAAAACTAGAGTGAAATTCTGTCTTTGAATTCTTTTTGTTTATGACAAAGCATCTAAAACACCAGAGTCTAGGTAGAATATTTCTTGCTGCTGTCGAGATTGGCTTTATCTGCGTAATAGGTCAAAGTAGAGTCTTCAGGGATAGCTTGAAATGTATTTTAGATGTGGCATGCACAGCAAAGACACCCCCCCCCCTTTATCTGTGTTGCCTCTGCATACTTTGATGCCATTATGACAACCTTCCTATCTGATTTTTTTTCTGTGATTACATAAAAATTCCTCTCCTGGTAAAGTGCACTATAAACTTTAATTGAATTCTGTTCAGTTTAGCACACTCTCACAGGTGGGAGAAGGCTGTAATGGCTTTTTGTATGCAATGTAGTTACTTGTGTTTTCTGAATGCATTTGAAAAGTTGGCAGATGTTAAGAGAAAACAGTAACAGGACCTGCCCACATGTGGATTCCTCTTAGGACACTTGCATATGAATCATATCCTCAAATATGGTGCCTTCAAAGATGACATTTGAAAAAGTTCATGTACCTTTTATCCATGCCAAACCCATATACAATTATAAAACAATAAGAAAATCTGTGAGTGCTGCCAGAAACCTGTATTCATGTGGATCTTTCCTGGTTCAAAAAACACTTACACGATGCAGACAATGGAAAATGGCACAAGGTGCAAAAGAAGACAAGTCAAATAATAATCTTTGTTGTTCTGAGCAGACAGCAAACACAAAATTTGCAACCTGGTTAACCTTGAGTGTGCAAGCAAGAGTGTGCAGGGAAGGAAAACTATCTGGTTTCTATGAAAACATAAGGACATGTTTCTGTCTGGCAGTAAAGCCAATGCTTGTGACTTGGTAATAGGTATTCCAGATCTCCCTAGGAGATTGCAATGGCTTTAGTGGCTTCTAGGCAAAGCAGGGCTAGTAAGTGAACATGAAGGAAAGAGAGGACCACACCCTAAAATACTGGCACATGAATCAAAGACCACAGGCTGCTGGTCACCCCCATGATGCTCAGAGCATCTTGTGGGTCCCTTTATAGATATTGCTTAAAACTGAGTGCTTTGGGTTTAGATGGATATCTTCTGAGAAGAGCAGTCATGAATGTCAAAAGACTGCTGGAAGAGGCACCCTGCAGACACCAAGAAAGCAGTGAAGAAAGATTCATCTGGGGAAAAAAGTCTTGCAGCCACAGTACTGAATCACAGAGTAAGACTGCTGAACTTGCCCTGGCTTCCTTGAAAATTGAGGTGTAGTTGGGTCGCCACACTAACCTCTGGAGAAGTGCAATGTTTGAAGTTTAAGTGGTTACCAAAAATAAGGTAAATGTTGATTTCTTGCTTAAACTGGCAAACTGAAATTAGTACCTGATATTGTGAACAGCCTTTTAATTCCTGATATAGAGGCAAGATTTTCTCTCATATAAAGCAACAATTTTTCATGGTAAACTTCTTTACAAAAGATAGTCTCATTTTTATTCATGATGTAAAATTGAAACAGGGTTTTTCAGGTAATGTTGATCTTCAGCAATCCTATACTCTGGTCAGGGATCTCATCTGTTGTAATGCCCGTATTCAACTCATCAACAACACACATGCAGTTCAGAGTGTTCCTGATTTTTTTCTAAATTTCTTGTGTCAGTCTTCATCAATTTGTGCTATTTGTTTATGTTACTTTTTTATGCAGAAAAAAAAGATGATGAACCAACAGCAGGAAGCATTTTTCTCTCCTTTGATTCTGAAATTTTCTTTTGATTCTTAAAACACTGCTGCGTAAGCTGCTGGGAGTTTGTTCTGCTTATATTCAGTTGAGTAACAGTCCAGCTGATTCCAGAAACCTCCACAATCTGCAGTGTCTCATTTAATAGTGCAGAATAAACAGTTACTGATTTACATAATTTGTTTCCCTTGTTTCCAGTGCAGTTTCCTGATTGTGTTAACAAAATCATGCTTTTACTTTCTCACCTTTGAAGTTCTTACCTTGGAAGCTGAGTTTATCTGCTTTATTAATTCAGCGTAGGTGACCTTAGGAATGGGCCATGGTCCATAGTGCACTAATTACAGGCAGATAAAACAGTTTCTCATTAATATGAATATGTAATCAGTTTCTTAGGAATAATGTCTGTTGTCTGCAAGGAAACAGGGCAACCTAATGCAAATTGCTCTGTTTATTTAGAAAAAAAAAAGAAGGCAGTCTTGGAGAGGAAATCAACTAATCAACTGAAGAAGACAAAAAACAGAAAGGGAAATGGATGGGGGAGAGATTACACATCAGGCATTAGTGAGGTTCTGATAATAGCTGAGGTCTCCTCAGTGCAGTGCACCTTTTCCGGGCCAATCTTTCCTTTCATTGTTTTTGTTTGTTAAATCAAAGGCCTACCTAATGTTTCTGTGTAATTCCGATCCCTGTATCGTGAAACTGGCTTTAAATTGGAACTGAGTAGTGGTTTAGAGTAGCATTTTGAATTTTTATTTCCCTTCATTTGGCTTCCTGACTTTGGGACTTTATATGCTCTGTTTGGATCCTATAAAACAGCTGATTGATGTGGTCAGGAACTTGATCTTCTGATTTGCTCTGCATCTTACACAGTGCTTCTCAGAGTGACTGCACTCTGGTGTGACTTGCTAAATGTTATTACCTGTCTCTTTCCAGGAGTCCTATGGGAAATATAGGTTCAAATTTAACCTTTCTGTTTCAAAAACAATGTCTTTTTAATTTATTTATATACCTGAATGAACAAAGTCCAAACAAATTATGACCTGCTTTTTGAGCTTGGAAACCATTTATGTTTTCATTTGGTCTATTAATTCTCCTTAAAATGAGGAGCTGACTGTCCCACTTGGGTACCACTGTGTCCATGTTTGGGAATTAAAGTCTCCACCGAGAGACAGTTGAAAGTGTGAGCTGAAAAGACAATTAAAAGTGTGAGTTGACAAAATGTAACTGATACAACCAAGTGGAGTTAATGAGTATGTGTTGAAGATGGTTGAATCTTGATTCTGACAGGACAAGAATGGAGTTGAACATAGTGATGACATGGTTTGCCTTTCCAAATCTGCAGTATTAAGGAAAGCTAAATATGCTAAAAGCACTGGGCAGTTGTCTTACAGGTTGCTTATTAAAAGTTGGACTTAATTATCCATATTTGAATTATTCTGTATTCAGAATGGACAAGCTTGCAACAGAGAAGTCTCTGCAGTCATCTCTATCTTCATTGCCATGCGTTAGAGGCAATCCTCATAAATCTTAAAGGATGTGAAGGTATTTGCACCCTGTTTAACTTTCTTGGAGTTACTATGGACTTACTCCTGGAAAAACAACTCTGGATAGGACTAAACAAAGTCTTTTGGGCATGTATGGTCCCAGTGCTCCTCCATGAGGTGATTGGTTGCTTTGAGTTAAGCACACACATTATTCAATAGGACCTAGATTGGTTTGCATTTTGCAATGTTAAATACTATACAGTTGCTAATTATGCTTTTATTGTGGAACTTCTCAAACCTGGTTGGATTTGATTCTTGTGAAACACCTCTGTGGGTAGAAAAGTACAGGTGCAAAAAAACATTTGAGATCTATGTTTTCTTCCTACCCAAGGAAGGAAGGCTGGCACAAGGAAACCTGCAGGGCTTTGCTTAAAACAAAGAAATCTGGTCACCTGTGGCAGATGCAAGTAGGGAAATTTGAATAAAGAGAGGACAGAAAATAAGAGCAAATAAACCATGCATGTTTAGGAAGTACAGTTGCTTTCCTGGTTATTTAACTCCAGCCTCTAAGCGAAGGTAGTGTCTCTTTTACTGAATGGTTCCTATGATTGTGAAGTAGCAATTACTTATTGTACTCTAGTCATTAGAGCCGGATGCTGATACAGAGCACTAGAATTAGAATAGAAGAGAATTAGGTGCTTCAGGTGGAGATGAGCAAAACTATACACTTCTGCCTTCTCTATTGCATCTAAAAAGGTAGAGAGACGACACTACCCAGTGAAAAGCCAGACCAGTGTTGGAAGTCCTGGTACCGCTTTATTTTGATATGTCTACCTTGGACCATGTTCCGCATTACTTCTTGGAAATATTTGAGTTAATTTCTTGTCTTCCCAGATGTATGTGCTCAAACGTTGGGTGTTGTGCTGCAGAAGAATGTTCATACCTGCAGTTTAATGCAACTAGCTTCTTTCCTTGTTAGCAAATTAGGTAAATTTTTCTCCATTGTCTGTGAAGAGAACTTTGAACTTTGGGAAACACTCTCTGTATTGTTTTTTGCAGAAATCTTTCTTCATTAATTGGGTAGGAAGCTCAGAGGGTCTGAGTTTCTAAATATGCTCTTTTAGGTGTGGAATGCTTGATATTGTTCATAGTGTTTCCCCCTTCCTCTTGGCATAGAATAATCTGTTATTGGGGGCTCCGGGTGAAGAAAGCCACTATAATATATGCAGTGCTGAAGTGCCCTTAAATTTTTGCTCAAGTGTTGTCCTGAACAGTCCTGTGCTTCTCCTTGTATTCTGTACATGTTCCTTCCCAAGTCTTATACATTAACACCCTCCAGTACTGTGTTAAGTAATGTATCTAATATCTCTCACTTACAACTCATCCTTTCCTTGAGAGGGATTTCATGTACAGGGTGTTTATTTAGGATATTTTTGTTCTTTTTAAAAGAACAGAATGGATGAGGGTTTATAGAAGGATCAGACACAGTCTCTAGACAGCTGGATTCCCTTTGTGTGTGGCTTTGCCAAATAAACCAGCAGTCTCAACTCCATTTCAGGTTCCATGCTGAGGGTGGTATTTATGGGTAGCGAATCTGCAGGAAAGCAAGGAATTAAAACTTCCAGCCTAGTGAAAGCTTTGCTACACTTCATCTGTCTCATTAACCAACACAATACCTGTGCTACCAATACTCCAAATGTAGTATTGCATTTCTTCTCTTAACTGGGGAAATACCTTTCCCTGTGTCTCTTGTTGATCCCCCTCTTGGGCTGAGTTTGCTTTACTGACTTGCACTTTTCACTGTGAACTTGCCATGGTGCTAATTTCCATTAGCTGTTCTGTTGAGCCTGAAAAATTATAGAAAAACCCAACCAACCAACAAAAAAACAACCAGAGAAAAGCTCACATGCCCCAAACTTGAGCAGCTGCTATGACAAAGCCCCGAGACTAAAATTGTCCTGACAGAGTGCTTGTGTTCTCTTCAAAGTAAAACCCACACCTAACCAAGCAATCATACAGCTGTCTCAGCTGTACCTCATACCTTGCCATGTGCATGCGTGCTGTCAGCTTAAGGTACATCTGAAGGTCACAGTCTGTCTTTTCTAACGGTCACTCTTGAGTTTTCTTCAGTGGGAGAATTAAAAAAGATATCTGAGCGTGAAAAGTGCGTTCAAACTGTCTGTTGTTGGAAGGTCTGTGTCATAACATCGATTTGCTTGACTCCTAGATTTCCTGGTCCCTGGGAAATTCAGTTGTAAAAATGACATAATAGAAGCATAAAAATGCTGTGTGTTTTTCTTCTGGTTTTCTGTTTGCTTACATTCAATATGTAAGGAGGGGGAACTGTTTTGATGCCAAATGCATGAAAATACCTAAATTTGTGTCATTGAAGTGCCGAGCAGGTTTTTTTTTTTTCACTTGTAAGGTCAGCTTTCTAGGCTAAAACAAAAAATGTTGTAAAAAGTATGTAGATGATTCATAGGAAAAAAACATTACTGTGAAACATGAATTAGATCCTTTCCCCCAGCTCTTTCTTACAGAATTACGGACTGTGCTTTCATGCTTTCATGTTCAAGCCTCAGTAAGATCTCCAAAATAAGCTAAGGTTGAAGAAAATTCTGACAGCAGAAATATGATTCATTGGACTCTGATTTCTGTGTATCCTGTGGCTGTATATGGCTTTTGATGTACTTTCAGCTTTGGATTGGTTTCTCCATTCTTACTACCACTTATCACAGGATATAAACCTGGATGAGCAGAGTTAAGAAGTAATATTAGGAGTAAAGGCTCTCTGTTTACTATATACACATTGGGTCATGCTAGAAGCTGGAAAATTGGAGTTAGGTGTAAAACTAAAAAAAAAAAAAATAATTAAAAAATCAACTAAGCATAATATTTTACTGTAGAGGATATATGAGTTCCTTTAAAGCTAGTGAAATAGCCGTTGTGGTAACATCTTTAAAGATTTATTTACAAGTGGAAGGCTACAAATAAAGTTGCGTAAAAATAAAACTCCCTTCTCCTGCCATGGTTCTCATATATCATACAGATTTTCTTATGTGGGTTCCCATAGAACTCTTGTGTCAACATAAATGCTGAAAGTTTACTGGGCTAATACATGCATCTCTGACATAGGAAGTCTGAGTCACCTGTGAGACCTGAGATCAGTGAGACTGAGAGTACATTCTGGGGAATGTGGCTTGGGAAGAATGTGAACCATATCCAAGCTAACCTTGAGGGGAAGCGATGCATCCAGAAATGACTGTACCAATGTGGTGTTAGTGCAGCATCTTTCTGAGCAGGACCAGCTGGCCTCCAGTGGGTCATGCTCTCTGGCAAGCTGTTTCCTCTCTCCCTTATCTCCAAGGTGCTGAACAAATTAAAAATACATCTGTATTTTCTGTTTTACTTTCAATTCTCAGTCTTTGAGTCTTGCATTCTGTAGAAAGTGTTTCCTGCTTCTCTGGGTAGCCCAGAGTAGTTCTAGTGCTCACTGAAGCATCTACCTTCTGATTACTTGGGAGCTTTTATCTCTACTGCAGAACATATATTAAACCATTTCTTACCCAGAAGAATGGATTGATGGCCAGACAGGGAAACTGTGATAGCCTAAGGTTTGTGTAAACACAGCAGCAATTCCCATTACCACAGCAGCCTAGTGACAAAGTTTTACACAAACATTTGTGCTACCAAGGAAGGAAGCTAGACAGCACTAGCAGGCTTGTCTGCAGTTTGGAGATGCAGGTTTAACTTCACACTCAGGCAGCGTTCTCATGAATGTGAGCAAGTCAACCTGCCTGTGTTTTAATTCTTTTGGTGGTAGTGTGGGAATCTGAGCATCAATTCTGCAAGAAAAAGGCTAAAGGCTAAGTATTAGGGTACCCTAATACTGTGCAATGAATGTGTAAGTACTGCAGGCAGTAACTGGCAATAGTACAAGGCTCTTCTGTTTCTGGAATGAAGAGTACACTGTCTGCTTCTCTCTGTGTGTGTCTCTGTGTGTTCAATACATGTGAGGGTAGTATTCTTTATTGAACTGACAGTAATTTCACTTGGTAGGTTGGAGCAAAGGTTACCAGTTGCATATAATTATGATAAATTAATATTGTTTTGTTATGGTGGACTGTTACGCTAGTTAGCAGATTTCCCTGACAAACCAAAAATTAATGTTTTTAGGGCAGTTTGTAGCAATCAAAAGAAGGATTTTTTCAGTGTCTTGACCAAATGTGAACTCAGACTCTAATTTCAGAAGATACCTGTTAGAAGTTTTTCACTCAGCTGTTCTCTTTACTTCTTTTTATTTTGGGAACTTTTTATTCCTCAAAGATAGCTTTATATTTGGCATTCTTCCTGAACGTGCTATGCTGCCACACCACAAATGTGTCCGCATGCTCTATTTTTACATAGAGCTTTTAAGACAGCTGCTGCTCTCACTGGTGTTTGGAGTGGAACATAGATGCCCAGGCCCTGCTGTGGTTGATGTAATAATGTGAGCACATCCTGTGACTGCCCTGCCTTTCAGTTATCATCTCAGCAGCCACAGTAACTTTCCTCCATCAGCCTACAGGGACTTTGTGTGGTAGGAGGGTGTAATTCTTTGATCTGTGCTGCTTTTTCCTCAGAACCTCTGAATCCTACGCTCTATTAAAACCTCCTCACCTCGAATGTTAAGGCTGTATTCTGTGTTGTGATTTCAAAGTCAGAGATTCACAGAAATTAGGATTGGAAGGAACTGCAGGAATTCCTCTAATCTTTGCATTAATGCAGTGCAGGGCCAGCTAAATCTATTATCCTTCACAGCTAAAAAGTATAGGGGAGCTTTATTGGAAAGTACAGGCATAGATCTTGAGATCTGTAATTGCAAACTTCGTCATGCTCCTGTATTCTTAGACCACTGCAGCTACAGCTACAGTATTGTGATGTTATTTGTGGCAGATGATCCTGAAGACCCCTTAGGTCTGGAGGTGCCCAAAGCAATCTGTTCTGCTGCTTGTTCAGAACACTCGGTGAAACTTAGCTCCTGGGGATATCATAACTGCTGCTGCAACATTGACCTTTGCCAGCAGGTACACGAAGCTTATTTTGTGCAGTTAAGGTGGGAAGGTGATACATTTTGGGTACCACTCACTTTTACAGACAGTGATAAATACTTACAGTGGTAACTGTAGAAAGGTATTTAATGCAAGGAGAGAAAACGTCACCATAAATCATTGTGACTTTGCTGGTTTGAGTTAATCCTGTTCTCATAGGTCGACTGGGAATCTGGTCTTGTGTGCATGACTGTCGGATGAATGAGAATCACAGTCCTCACAAATAAGGTGTTTTTTTCCCAAAGATACAGGGTTTTAATTTTATAAGAGGTCACCTTTTGTTTCAAAACCTTCCGTTTCCAGCAGAACTACTTCAGAAATGGGCTTATCTTGGATGCAATGTTTTGTCGATGTTGTGCTTGTAGAGAGAGCTCTGATGATGGAGGTCATACCAGTTCCCTGTGTTTTGCTGTTCCCCAGATTAATACAGTGTACTCTGCACAGAACATGCAGGGACTGTGTATATCATGCTAATAGACAGTGTTTGCAAAAGTTATAATTCACATAGGCAGTTACAGCAATGAATTAGTGCTTTTGGCATTTGGGAAAGAAAGCCTATTTAAAATCCAGCTGCTTGCCAGCTGTGGCTATTCATAGCAATTATTACACTGGCCAATATTTTCACTCCATCTTTTCATTTAAAAGGTGTAATGAATGATTTTATTGCCATCTTAAAAGTCTATTTATAATCCATTCATCTTGTGATAAACGTGTGTATCTGATTCTCGACCTCTATTTAATACTGTACAGAGCAGTCTTGCTTAGTTTAAAGTTTTCTTAGCACAAATGTGAGACAATCACATTTTTTATCAGCTTGAGTGACCTTAACTGTTACTCCTGTACTTCTAAAGTATGAGTTTTAATGAGTATTTAATATATAATTGTTGTTAGGATTTTTTTCCTCTGTATTTTAGTCATCGCTACCTTTCACTTCTCTTTGGTAGCAGTATCTAGGTAATGACTGGGAATGCTTGAAGGCTTTGCAATACAGGCAGAATCTTGCAAATTCATTCTCCAAGACCCCTACTGCAGTTTTTGATGCCCATGTGCATAAAGTAAGGCATCAGATGGCCATATGGTCAAGATGCTGTTGCTTTAAACCTGCTCACTCTTGCAGCTGACATGGTAGTGACTGCTTGACTTCAGCAACACTATATTTGTCAGCTTGTATTCTGATCTGTCCTGCTGCAGCACTGTTGTTAACAGTGCTTGAATTAGCCCAGAGCTAGTGATGGAAACAGTCTCACAGTCATTGCCGTGCTGCTGGCAAGCCCGGAGCCTAATCAAAGGAGCAGCAGAGGCTTAAATGTCTTAGGTGGACGAGGAGGGGGCTTTAGATCTTGACACTTGGTTGGGGCACTGAGCATTAAACTTTCAGGTATTTTATGTTCACCTATTGGCTATGATTGCTCTTCCTGACTCCCCTGTCCCAACTTCACCCTCAGAAATTGGGAAATTTGGCCATGTGACCTTGCTGTTCTAAGATGGTCAAATTCTTGATGGGCTGTACCTGTATTTTTCACCCCATACTCTTCCATGCTGACCCTACTGTCCTCAGGTTTTCATAAAAATTGGTGTTCTGTCGAACCCCTCTAGGAAAAACAGTCAAGATATATTCCAAAAAAACCAAACCAGAGACGTCCCTGTCCTGAGACCTGGCAACCATGGTACAAGCCCATGGTCTGTTACTGGGTACCGTATTTCCCGAGCTACTGTGCAGCTCTGTGTGGGCACTGTGGGAAACCTGCTGGAGCAGGAGCTCTATTTTTTTTATGTAATTCCTCCTTTGGAAGGGCTACCTATATCAGAAGCCCAACCTCCAAGCCTGGGTGTCCAAAAGGAGGGCTAGAGCAATTCCCCTCCAGGGATGGCTGAACTGTGGGATTTTGGACATTGCCCTTGCTCCAACTAAAGGCTGTAGGACCTGGCCAGTGGGAGATTATGTCTAAGAACACTAGCTCTGATTTTTAAAAGCTCCTTTTTAATAACTGCCTACCTAAGTAGGAAGAGAATTGCATGCATACACAAGCAGTAATTGAAGGGACAATAGAAAAATGAAGCTAAACAATTTATGACAGGGAAGGTTTGAGGTATAGGAAATGGATTTTAATCAGAAAGCCAAAAATATATCTGTGTAGGGGCACACATTTCTTAGGTCAGTGGGTAAGAATGAAAGCTGATCTGACAACTTTAGCATTTGTATGCACTAGAAGATCTAGAAAAAAAATGGGATATATCCATTTTTGCTTTCTTTACTCCCCGATTTCTTCAACAGACCATTCATTATATGAATGTGAAGCACAGACATCTTCTGAGGCACCAAAATTCAAAGAATATTGCTCTTACTTGCTGCTTAATATTTTCTTTGTCTGGAAACTTATTCTACCACCAAGGAAAAGTACCAATCCAGGAATATCAGGTCTTAAGAAATGAGGAACATATATGCCTATGTCTCTGGAGTCTTGATGACTTCATTTCCCTGAGGAACCTAAGGGCAAGCAGTGTATCAGCACTGACCCTCAAATCACCTCACTTTCCTGTGAAACTCCTGATAGAACCTGGACTTTCTATTCCAACTCTTTGCATATCTGGCTCCCACCATATTGATCTTACCTTTAGCTTCTTTCTTCCCTTGCTTGCTGGATGTCACATTTACTGTTGTGACATATTTGGTAGAGTAAGTTTCAAGCTTTCCAAAATGTTGACATAACTGTGCTCAATAGATTTGTTTTATCTATTGCTAGATAGGAAGAGGAGAAATAGCCTGCTAAAGGTAGCTTTAGGGATAAAAAACTGAGAAAGTAAAAGAGAATTAATTGCATATGACTTAGCAAAGAACTAATGCATTGGAAAAAGAGGTGCAAATACTTGTGTGTGTGAATACTACTAACACAAATAACAGATGCTTGAGTTCCTACAGGGTTGAAGTCATTAACTACATGGAGAGTTACTTGCACAGTTACTTATCACTCCTTCTGCAGTTCTTTTTTCAGTCCTTCTATGTCCTTGATGAGTTTAGATTCCATCCTGTAAAGGCTTATGTACCCACTTAATTGTGGTAATAAGTGTGAGAGTTGCTTGCTTTCAGCTGAGCATGCACACTAATCTGCAGAGCATCAAGAGTAGTGGGATATACATGTACTGTGCATTCTAGAGTTGGTTAAAATGCAGAAATAAACATTGATTAGTATACCATTCAATAATTTTTCATTCTCCTTATACTGTCTTTCAAAAATACACACATTACCCTCTGTTCAAAACTGGTTCCCAATATGAATGCTATTTGTTGTCTTGAACTGAGATTGTCTAGCCTCATTTAACAACCTTTTCAGAAAACTTGATGTAAGCTTTTATTTATTAATTGTTCTGTATTTTCTAAAGAGTTTCAAAGCTGTTACCTAATTTTATGGATTTCCAATTTAGGGACACTTACAGGATTTGATTTTTGCAGAAAATCTGGGTCTTGAGGGCTAGTTAACATGGCTAAAATTCCAAATCCTCCAGACAACGAAATACTTTAATGCAGATTTCATCTCTCTGTGATATTTTTGTCCCAAGGTCCTGTCCAGTACTTAGAAATTTGATCATAGGATCTAGGAATAATATAGTTTGGATGGACCTTTGCACCTTGGAAAGTTTTGCCAGTAATTGTTGTAAAATGACTCTAAGAGTTAGGAATATGTTTTTACTCTCTGATATGTAAAACAGACCATGAAATTAATATTCAGACACAGTAGAGTAGTTCTTTTCATTACTTAAATGGGCTTAATTGGAGTTACAGCAAATTTAGAAGGCATACTAGCAGCACTATATAAATTAGGTATGCATTCCTATGAATAATACAGCCATTATCCAATTCCCCTTCTTCCTAATTTCATTCTCCTCCTTAAAAGAAGTTAAAGTTTTTGTCACCTACTTAATACAAATTATATTTTTCTCTTAGGAAAGAAATAATAGAAGAATAAATGGTGCCAAACTATAAGACAACAGGAAAGTCACTAAGAACAGCAGTGAAAACTTTTTTGTCTTTTGTGGTAAAATATGCCTTGAATTTGACTGTGGTTTCAGCATGACAAGGAACTGTAATGTACTATGACCTGCTACATTTAGCAGACAATAGCAAAATTTGGAGTCAGCAATAAAACCTTTTTCTTGATCTTTCTGTCCATGCTTGCATCTACTTTGTGACTGAACAAGATACATCCGAATATACCTCTTATATGCATCCATTGGATAAATACTTTCTGAAGTAGTGACACAACTCCCATAACACTACATATACTAAAGTATTCCTCTCTGTCTGTCAGTGATGTATACATGGTGGGTTGATCTCTGTTAGTAACTTTGAGAGAAAGGGGATATGCCCTTAAGGTCAGCTAAAATTTTCCAGTTGGATGCAAGTGAAGTGATTTCATAAGTTTTGCTCGATTAGCAACAGCAGACGGAAACCCCAGGCAGCAGTCTAGGTGATGGGGTGACTTTCGGGTGGATATGCCTCTGAACTAAACAGTGGCGTACTTCTAGCAGCTGTTTGCTTAGGTTGTGTTTTTAATAGATGATCCCTGAGTGGAGTGGTACTTATTTTCCATGAAAAAACCCCCTATTTTTCAGACTTTAGAAGGCCCATCAAAATGTTCCATTTCCTCTTAGCCTTCATCAAAAGACTGAAACAATTCTATTAAAATAGGAATTTTCTCTTAAACTTTCATTATTTAAAAAATTCTTTTTGAAAAAGAGGTGTCTGGAGCAACAAGGCAATATAACTTTTAAGCTGTCTTTACTCTTTTATCCAGCTTCTCGAGAAGCAGGGGAAGATTTTTAGGACCCAAATGAGAATTAGGTTTGCAAAGCCTCTCAGCTTTCACTGGAACTTGAATGTTTCTGTCTTTGAACCTTTTAAATATCCTCTCATAACAAAGGTGCTGAGTAAGCATGTTCTTTCAGCTTGATTGAGGGCCAGATTTTAGGGTCAGAGTTATTTTTTAATGCCTGTTTTAGTATTTTTGGTACTTTCCACTCTCACAGTTATTCAGAAGTGTGCATGAAATGGAAATGTCTTTGAATATTTATCTTACTTCCCTTTCTATTACTTGCCATGCTTTTTATAGGCTTAATTTTTCTTCAGTATTTATGATACATTCTGTCTAACTTCAATTCTGAGTAGCAGTTGTAACTGAGACTTAATGAAGTTTTTTGATGGTGAATATAGATGCGTTCAAATAAAACCTTTTATTATAACATTCCCAAACTAGCTAGTGGTATTAATTGTGCTGTTAGCGATTCAAACAGCGAACTGAATTTTTAGTTTGTATAGCCTTACAATAAGACCAAAGTAAATAGAAAAGAAATTAATAAATTACCTGAAGTATCACCTCATGGCTTCTTTAGCAACAACTTTGTTTTCTTTCCTATATGTAATTGAACTTGTTTATACATATGCTTTCCTGTATACACTTGAAATTGTTCACAAATATTTTAATGAATTTTTCTAAGCATTTCCTTGATCATAGAGTTTTTCTAAGCAGTTGATTGTAAGTAATTGGCAATCAAAATGCAAACTGTGCTGATTCATTTTTATTAGACACATCACTTAGAGCAAGGTATTGTTTGTCTCCCCAGATGGAGGTTCCAGTTCAGGAAAATATTAAAACAGAGATTTCAAAGGGACTTCATAAAATGCTTGAAGGTAAGTATGTTCCTCAGCACTTTACTGAGTCCAGAGTATAATGAGAGTAGTTCTTTAAAGCAAATTTCTGCTAGTTGTGTTTATGAGTTTACCATACACCTTCTGTCTATGTTCTCCGATGTTAAATTAAAACTTGCTGCTTCCATAATGCCCTTGCCAGGAAATTCACTTGCCAAAAGTATCCATAGAGAGGGAGCAGAAAATTAATATGAATGCAACCACAGCAAATGCTGGTTTTATTTGAGTGAACAGTCAGGGTAGTAGAAGGTGCAATTCCAGTTCTAGTTACAGTCTAAACAATGTATGTCATCCATGAAACTACAGGATTTAAAATAAAGGCCTTTAGGCCTTTTTATGTACATTATCTAGCTACTCGAATATGGACAGCATTTGATAACTCTTTGTTTTTTTCTCCCCTATTTATAGTCATACAAGACAAGTAGATGTTTATACTTTCAGGTTTTTCTCCTTCCCATCATAACAAGAAATTTTAAAAAGCAATAGGATTTAAAAAGCAATTATATACACACATATTGACAGATATGACCATCTTCCTTCCATGCTGCCTGGTTTTGTCATGTAATTTAAGGAATGTAATCCACAGCTCTGACAATGACATTTATCATGTAACCTTGAAAGACAGTTTGTCATACAGAGGGGCTCAGACCTCATTAAAATCTCATTCCCAGCCAGCATCTGGTGATGGAGGACTTGGTACAGGTACAGAAAGTTCATTGTAGGGTCAGAGCTAGAGGATGGGGATGAAATTTCTTCTGACATCTGCCAGGGGATAGATCTTCTGTGTAGGGTGTTGTCAAAAGACAAGGGCATGTGGTAGACCTTTTTGATTGGACAGCAGAGGGTAGGATCTGCTGCTTTTAGATTTCTAGCCAGTGGATTGGCAGTTCAAGGTACCATCTCCAACTGAATGTGACAGTGACTTACTTCACTCCTGTAAAGCAACTTCATTTAGAATATTTCTAAAATTGCTGTAATTTCAAGGATTGCACATGCACACATTGTTTCAGTGAGCTTTAATATAATTGATATAATGTATTTACCTATATTAGTAAATCTAGTTTTATTTTTAACTGTGTTCAGAGTTATCACCTGACAGCTAATTTTTTGCTACAGAATGTCTGGTTATTATGTGTATAGTGTGTGAAAGATACATATTTTCATAATAGCTGGAGTCATAGTTACAGTAGTTTGAAGTTTCTCTTGAAATTCTAATCAACAAACTGTTCTTAATTTAGATGAAGCAAGCATATCAAACACAAATATTAACCATTATATCTTTAAGTGATATTTTAATGTAATAACAAGAGATTTGGAAATAAATCACCAAAGCTATAAAACTCATATATGCATGTCCCATGCTGATCGTAACACAACTTGTTTACTAAGGAAGAGGAAGTCTTGCTTACATGGCAGAAAGCAAGGGGAAAAGAGTTTCTCTTTGTCATTTACCAGGTATGTCCATGTGGACTTTATAAGCACAAACACATTAAGTATATCAAAATACTAAGTTTGCTTTCCAGTCAATGGTACCTGGTAGGAGTACAAGGGTAGATTTTGATTCATCATATAAAAAACTTCAGACATATGTTCTTCAGTGCAAAGCATTGTGGTTAGGTACACAACTGGTGTCATTGGTAAAGAATAGCTAGATACAGATGGATGTGAATCAGTACAAGGACTTTATAACTCATTCTCTGCAAGAACATGAAGAAGGAGGAAAAACCAGTGAGAGTGCCAGTAGTTTGCTGCTAGGAGAAGACTGGGAGGCAGTGGTCTGGGCTCTCAGTTCTGCTACTGATCTGCTGCACATAGTTAGACACATCATTTTCTCTTTCATTTTGTTAACTCAACTACAGCTTCTCAGGGTCACTATGAGGCAGTAAGCTCAGCTGGTCATGTGGGGATGCCTTCCTAAATAGAAACTGAGGAAAGCAACCTTCTGCTGCAGTGTGGGGTAGGTGAAAGTTAATTTATGCTGGTACCCTCTGTTTTCTGCTTCATCCTCCTGTGAATAGTAGGAATAGAAACAGCATTGATTCTTCATGGGTGTTCCAGCTTCAGTAATAAAGTGGTTCTGAACAACAGTTTTCAGTCCTGAGGGTAGGTAAGTTTTATTCATTTTTTTTTTGCCCACAGCCTGTATTCTTATGTCCTGGCAATGGTTACAGCTGGCTATCCATCACAGCAGAGTAACCAGACCTTTACTCCTGTCAGTAAAATCTGTGTACCTCTGGGGTGGCGCATGAGTGTTACCAGCCTACTGCAAGCCCACCTCCCCATCTGGCTGTCCTGCCTAGCTCTGTCTGCATCTATTTAGACCTCCTGGTGTGCTGTGTGTTTTAAACTATGATGTGTTTAAAAAATAGTCATATGTGTTAAGAAAATAAACTTTTAATGAGGATGGGTTTTTTTGAGGGGTGAAGGGGACAGAGGAAAAGGGGAGAGTGGAGGAGGGTCACAAAGAGGAAGTGTTTGAAGGTGGACCTGCAAAGTTTAAGTTAAAAGCTTTGTAGGACTTCATATGTACTGGGACAAGACTTCCCCTGAAAATAGCAGGGACTTAAGGAGCACAGTGTCCCTTGGATGTCCATCCCTTTAAACATGGTTTCAAAGGCTACTGGACACAAGCCAAGCAGTCTGCAGTCCTTGTTTGCTAATAGTTGGTGCTTGAGGGATTGTTAATCTTTCCTGTGGTTTTCACACATAGCAGTTTGTGACAGAAGGGCACAGATCCTCCAAATGGTGTCTTTTGGGATCTCAGTAGCTGTTATGTCACAGTAGTCCAGAGCTCAGTATGGGCTTATTTCTCCTGGGAGCATTTACAGACTGAATTTGTAAGCCTGCGTTCACTGTTGTTTCTGTGCTTCTGCTTTTTGTATACCAGTATAACGCTGACCCAGGAGTTCGTGGCATGATGACATGTACTAAACCTTCAAACAACATAATACACTCAGCAACTCTAGAAAGTGGTTGTTCAGCAGCAGCAAATGAAACTGGTTAGCTGGTGGCTCATTTACACACACACAAATTGTCATTGCATAAATTGCCATTATCTCTGAAAACCTGTCAACTTGCCCAGCAAATGGCTCTTGCAGAGGGCTTGGAGGGCCATCAAATTCAGCCTTAGACAGCTTTTTTGACTCACCTCCCTTGGATCAACAGCAGGAGGGCTTTCAGGGCATTCGCGAGCTGCGAAAGGGCAAGGGTTATTCTGAAGGATAAACAGGGTAATAAGTGACTCAGTCAACCAGTAGAGGAGGAAGACCACATTTGCAATAGTGTGGCTACAATATACAGAAGTTATACCACGGTAAATTGGTGTGAGACCTTTTTCCCCTTCATACCGTGCCCTGCTGCCTCAAACTTCTTCCTCAGCCATGAAGGAGCTGGCCCACAGCTCAAGGTCACCCCTCCATGTCACTCAGCCCTTTCACTCAGTGACAGTGAGACTGGTATTTAGGTGAGATTGGCTCTAACCTGTGAAATACGCACAAGTAGTCTCTATTAGGGTATTAACCCAACTGACCAGGTGGTAAAAAGCTCCATATTACAGTGAATAGCCTGAGAAGAGACTAATTTGTTTGACTCTCTAGCTGGGGAGAGAAATGACAAGTAAAAGGAAGGCTTTCTCTACACCAGGTATAATTAAGCAACATGCAGCTTGTTGCTTCAGGATGCTATGGAATTGTCATTAGAGAAATTTGTTGTCATTATGTGACCAGCAAAAAGTGCAGTCCCCATATAACCTCTGACTGAGGAGATTTTTTAAACTGTGCATGACCATTATTAAGAGAAATCTCTCCTAAACATGATGAGTAGCCCCATTTACATTCCTAATCATCAGTACTGTCTGTTGTTAGAGATGGTATCCTCGGTTAGAATGCTTGGTCTAAATCTATATAGTTCCTTCCATACTTTTAACCATTTTTTTAATCCATCTGTGAATTAAGACATGGATTGTACAGCTTGGTGCTTTGAAGCTTAAACCTAACAGTACAGAACTCTCTAATGGGTCTAAATTCTCAGCCTGTAGATTGGCTGTAGGCTTATTGGTGAGGGGTCAGTCAAGTGATTTAAAGTAAATCATCCTAGAACTGTCTTCTCTGATCTCTAAAGCGTATATCCTGTTGCTGTTGCAGCAGGATCTTCACGTGAAAACGAAAACAGAATTTCATCTTAAGCTTTAGTTCTCCCAGAGTACTTTAAAGCAGATGTGATTTTATATTCACAACACAAAAACCTGAGCCATTCAGTATTTCACTTGAGCATGTCATTTATTTTCAATCTCCCTCTGAGTAGCGAAAGGAACTATGATAATAAATGAAAACATAAATTCCCTTGAATTGCTGTCCTTTTGCTTTTTATATTGCTGCTGAGATTTTTGTTAGCCCTGGTTTCTCTTCCTGACCAACTTTGAGTCTATTCAGTGATGTTCCTTAATGGTTCCAGTTGGTGTTCAGAAGAGGAGAAAATCCTCTCTCAAATCCAAGGGGTTGATGAGACTCTGAATCAGAATTTTTTCGAAACTAGGTGTACTTCAGATTCAATATGATATTTCTGACCAGAGCCAACAAGAGAAAGGAAGCCCTTCTACACAGCTAGTTGTCATTCTTGCCCACAGTTGCCAGGTCTAAAGACCTGCTTACTGTAATTTGGAACAGGAACCTGAACGTTTTTTTTTAAACTTTATTACTGTCTGTCTTGCTGGGTTTCTTCTTCATGGACACAGTGGGTACTTAAGCATTGATGGGGGCAGAGTGACTGTTTCAATGACTTGTGGGCATTCAGCAGGACTGCTTTCAGCTGCGTTTGGAGTTCTATTTCCGAAGAAGTTTTTCTACTTTGTCTTTCATATCCCAGGAAACTGCTTTGGTTATTCTGGAAAAACATGTTCAGCTTGCATGCTGCTTCAGAATTTTTCCATGAAAGTTCTTGATATCCTCCTCTTTGTGGAAGAGAACTAAATGTCAGTCTGAGTGTTTGTGATGAAATACAGTTTTTGTTTTCCAGACAGACCTGCCAGTAACATATAAATGCTGGCAGCACGAAGCAACTGTTGTGACACAGCCTGTCAGGAAAGAAAATCTGGGCCTTGGGCTTTCACCACTTTGGGCTCCTGGTGACAGGTGTCCAAGTGGCTGCTGCCTGACTAGTCTGCTTGTATCCATAAAACCTCACACCACTAAGTCACAGCAAAGAGATTTGACATCCAGTGAGTACCTGTAACAAGACTAATACAGAGAAAAGGCCTTTCAGATATGATCAGATGCTGTTACGTCTCTCTTTGTTTTACCAGTGCTGTTCTGGTGAGCAGGGTTTTATCCTAGACAATGCAAATGTTGTTGTCATAGCTGTTAGTGCTACTATGAGAAGGAAGAGCCAACCTTAAATACTCAGTGCCTGGCTCTTTCAGTGGGCAGTGTGCAGCTGAAAATTTTGGTTTTAATGTCCTTTAATGCAATAACAGACCCCTATTTAGTTGTAGGTACTGAATGAGCAAGCTTTACTACTGATAGAGAAGTGCTTCTAATAACTGCCAACAATGTTACGTGTCTGTAATCCACATTATGGCAGGCAAGGTAAAGAGGTTTGTGCCATTGCTCATGAGACAAGAGGGAAATGATGATTTTAGTAGAGTGTTTTTTGGGGGGAAGCTGTGTTAATATATAATTTTTTGGCTAAATGACTGTCCTCTTGCCATTTGAACTGCACAAAGTGAATCAAATGACTGTGTGGTGTCCTTACCCTGCAAAGCTGAGTCAATCATGTTGAGTGCGAGCAGCGTGAGTCTTTGCAAGTCTTAGGAGATACACTAGAAGTGTTTAGGGTAAAAGGTCGTATTATGAAGTAAGGGATGGAGCTGCATGCTCTTTATTTCTTAGCTGAAGTTTCTGAAATGTTTTTCCTGGTACCTGATACTTTTCATACAACTGAGAAGCCCCTTGAGGAACAGCTCACAGTTGCAAATTCTGCTTACAAATTTTAATTAATCTTTTTTCAATAGATACTGATTTCTACTAGGTCAACATATACTTAGCGAAGAGGCCTCTATGCAGTCTGCTAGTACTTTTGCAGTACTTTTGATTAAGCATGTAATTTCAATTACTGTCAATATGGCTTTATCCAAAAGCTCTTTTTAGTGTTTATTTTTTTTCGGCTTACAGATGCCAGCAAAGTAGCATTGGTGTTTTTGTACCTCACAATATAAGCTACAGAAAAGTACAACCATAAAAAAGCAGAGAAACAGCAATATGTATACTGAGGGCTAGATTTAAGACAGGAAAGTATCTACATATCCTATAGCCATGTAAATCCTGCTCAGTGTCTGAGCCAAACTCTCTAAGTCTTTTAAAAAGCCATTGGCTCCTCAAGGCCAGACTTCCAGTAGTATTTGTAAGAGAGTGTTGGTGGACTGTGAACTTTGGTCATTTCAGCACTAGGCACTTCAAGATACAGATATCTAGCTAGACAGATTTTCTGAGGATTTTCATAATATTAGGTACTTTGGCATTTTTCAAAATTCTACTACTGTCTGTATCTGCATCTTTAAACCCTTAAATACTTCCATAAATCCAGACCTAACATATTTAGGCTGCATCTGAGTGTTAGACTTTAACATTAAAATTTTCTCAGTGAAATTAAACAAATGTCCTACTTCTCAGAAGTCTGCAAGAGTTATTCAGAACTTCTGAAGGTCAGACTATGATTACTAATGTGTTTAACTCACTGAGGTTTGTTACTAAGTTTATCTGTGATAAAACTTGCTTTGTGGTGCTACTGTTTACTAAGACAGTAGGAATGGTAAGGCACAGTTCATAGAGCAGTCCTGGTTTCTCCTCGTGGGAGAGTGCTACATGGCATTGTTCAGAGGCTGGACAATCACGACTCTTTCCTCAGCACTGAGCAGGAAGGGTGGCCTAGACACCTACCCTGAGCAACAGGTTTAGAGTAGTGGGTTTTAGAGAGGAGGAAGCTTCTCCACATGTGCCCTAAGCATGATGGTGATGGGAAACAGATGAACACTGTGCTGCCAAGAACATGGATCGCTGTACGCAGCTTCTTCCCGAACTGTCTGTCGCAGAAAGTATGCAGAGGCACCAAATCTGGGCTGACCAAGCAGCTTGGCTTCTGGTAATCACCTCTGTACTCTCCTGGTTTCACAGGTCAGGTCCTAGTTTCACTGCAGCTGAGCCGAGTCAACTAACCGCTGCCTCGACCCTACTGCTGAATAAATGGCTTGTGAGTTTGTTTTTCTTTTCCCCTCTTTTTGTCTTTTTTCTTATTTGGTGCTCTGAGACAGTCCTGTCAGCACAAAGAAGCATACAAGGACATGCTGCTATGGGGAGAGGACAAATATGAGGGTCTGACTGTGGCTGCCAGTAATTAGGACAATTTGTGCTGCTTGGCTTCAGTTTACATAGTTACAGCATGAGATTTAGCTCTGCACAGGTACCACAGGTTGCTGATGGCATGGAGGTGCAATGGGCCTGAATCATACATTCAAGAAGAGGGCAGGGAATGGGCCCATGTGTTCAGGATTCTTTAGTCTCTGCCCACTTCCCACTTTGCAGGCATCAGCTGAGGATGACTACAAGACTAGGATGTATTTATGTATTATGGTGATAAAGAGGAATGACACTTTGGGGTGTGTTGAACTTCTGGAAAAAAAATATGTGACTTTGCTTCTTCCTGATAATGTGAGTGTGTTGATAAGCCCCAGGGGATCATACCATTCTCTGATAGCAGCATCCAAGATCCTTCCTCTGCTCTAAAGGCATTTCATTTCAGGGATATAAGGACAGTAATAAAAACTTCCTCCCCACCCTCCTCCAAAAGCAATTCCTCAGCTCACAGGTGTCTGTCCAAAACTACTTCGGTAATACTCCAGTATTCAGCCCAATAAAAATTTTGTCAAGAAAACATAAAGTTTCTGTCAGATATTTTCCATTAAAAATCATTTTTATAGCAGCAGGCTGTAACAAGCACACAGCTATGGAGTGAAAGTGTAAAATGATGAGAAATCTGGACAGTGTTATCATCAAATGGGGACTCAGTGGCAGACCACTTAGAATGCCTCCAGTGTATGAAGCGTGACAACCAGAATATTTTTCACCACAGATTATAATGTAAGAAATTTATTACAGATCTCAAAGGGGAATGACCCACACCACAGATTCTGTTCCTTTTCCCCAGATATATTACTCAGATAATATAAAGTCATAACTCCTTGTAAATTATTTGTGAGCCTCTCCCACTTTAGATTAAAAAACATTTCTGCTGGATACTTGCAGGGTTAATATCTGTAGCCTTGTGTTTGATTTGCTGAAAGGCACCATTATTTCTGTAGTCAATGGGAGGTGTATAGCATTGGCTTTGTCTGGTAACTACACAACTGGTTGTGATATGATCAGGAACAAGGCGTGCAACCATGACCAGAACAAGTAGATCCAATCACAGAAAGAGTAAAGCGTGATCACTGACCAAAATTAATGTCATTCATAGGAATACCTCTGTTTAATTTTTCATGATGGTTCATGTCACCAAGAGCATCATGGCATGAACCAAACTTTACATTCATCAGATTAATTCCTCATTTTTTTATCCAGAAGTCAGGAATGTTGATAATTTGCAGCATATGTGTAGCAGACAACAATGCCTGCATTACAGACAATGTATGTCAACTAGCAGTTCTATATGTGATAATGTATTCACGAAACAGCACATTATTCAAAGTGACTTAAGAATATAAGTAGTCTGAGATAGTGGTTTCCACTGTGAATGCAGAGTCTTACCACAAGTAATGAGTGAGTTACATTAAGAATTAGGAGTGCATTCTGATCTGCCAAACCTTAAGCTGTTGTAGACTAGCAAAAAATACTGGAAAAATAGCAGAATTTTACAGTCCCAAAAATGAAAATTTTATTGGCAATGCAATATTAATCATGGAAGTCCTGACCATGTGCTTCAAGGTTAAATACATTACTTGGGATAAGAAGGAGGGTTTTAATGGAATATAAATTTAGCTAAGCTTGTCTACAGCAGTATTCCTTCACTTTCCTCTGAGCATCTTGTGACTAGACATTATCAGACACAAGATAATGGACTTGAGGGCATGCTGGTCTTATCCAATATATTGTTTCTTCTGTAAACTACTTTCAAACAGGTTTGTACCTAATTTATTAATCATAGGTTATATGAAGGGGACCAGAATGAGAAGGCAGACGAACACCCCATTCATCAACATGCTCTCCTAGGGTCCCTCTTACTTTCTTATCACAAGAAAATAGCTGCAAATGTCCATCCTTTAATTTCCATGTGAGGTTTCATAGATGTACTGACTTAGCAGCTCAAGTTGGTCCAAGGGGCAATGAGTACCCTTATCCAAGCAGTGGTGCAGTAGTATCAGTGCAGTGATATCAGAGCTGAGCAATGGTTATAAGGCTTCTTGTTACCTCATCTGCAAAAGCAAGCAATGAAAATCATTGTCAGTGATGCATAGGTAAACGAAGAGTAAAACTGATAAATCGAAGCTTTCATCTCTAGCAAGGTTTTGCTTTTACTTCTGTGGCAAATCATAAGCTATAAAACCATTTGTTTGGAAAACTGAAAGAAAATGGTATATCAAAGATCTGCCCCAGAATGAAAGTTCACAGTGAGTGTCACTATAGTTCAAACCATCCCTGCTTGTGCCTTCTAGGTGGTCCAATAGCTGGTGGCTGACTGGACTCCCTTCACATCCTGTGGGTTCATTTTTGTGTGCCATCTGAACCTACCCCTTTCTGTATGCAACAGCCTATAATTTGTTGTCTCGTTCCTGGTTACAGGGCCCTGAGAACCCCACTGCTACTGAGGTGCTGGTGGAACAAAGCAATGCCTGAGTGAGGTGTGTGTTTCTGAGACTGGCACCTTGTATCAGCTCACTGACTCAAATGGTGTCCTGTGACCTAATCAGTCACAGATTTTACTGGGTTAAAAAGCAGTGCTACCCAAAACTCTTCCTGTGCATGTCTTGAAATTCTTTGCTATTCTGTCAAAGAAGAAAATAAGTATCCTAAGTGATTTGCAGTGGCAGTGAAATTAAATGAGGAAGTGATAAAGTAAGTTATGGGCAGCTGCACAGCACCTGAAACTAAACAGAATTACAGGCTCCAGGGAGGTTATCTGGTTGGAGGAGTTAGCTTGTGTTGCAGAATGTTTAGGAGAAAGTGGCTGACATTAGTCTCCTTGGCATGATTCATTTTAGAGGGATTGTGTTTGATATAGCTGTATATATTCTGTGTCAGTCTGTGCATCAGCAAACATACTTGATGCAAAATGCATGATATATGAACAATATCCAGAGGCAGAGATGTTTAACAGTGAAATAGACCAATGAATTACACAAAGTTACATTTTCCTGTGGACAACTGGAATTGTTACTGTTTTGCTAGTGAACTGTGGAAGATGGTGACAGCTTAACATGGAGGTACTTTTTACCTGAGGAAAGTTTGTTCATTTTTATTGGAAAGAATGGACGTGAATCAGAAGGGGGTAAAATGGATGTAGTCTGTATCCCTAAAGCTATCTTCATCTCATAGTGAAGAAGAGAGGAGAAATTGAGTAGGAGTGCTACAGAACTCCCAGCAAGAGGAGTCTATTTAATAGAGTTCCTCCTAGATATTATCTAAAGCCTAATGTAGTCATATGTGAGGACATGTCTCTAACAGGTCAGCTGTCGGGGCAGGCCAACAAATCAGTTGTTAAGAAAGAGAGAAACAGCTCTGAGATAATCAAAGTACAAGAAGTTGGAGTACAATCATTCTTTTATCACTGATGTCCTTTACAATTGTCTAGGTGAGTTTAGTTGAACAAGACATTTCTCCTGGCTTTGCCAGGGCCCATCCACAAAGATACAGCACTCCAGCACACTCCCTGCAATCAGGTCAGGACATGAGAGGAGTCAGAAAAGTTTCTATACCATCGTGCTTGCTTAAAATTGTTTTGCACGGACATTAGACCAGAGCTAACATTCAAGTCATAAGCATAGGACATAAACATCCATCTGTACTTTTGGCAGTCCACTTACCGACAAAAGTGGGATTAGACCTCAAACTAGAAAGAAATATTTTCGTACCCTCTTCCAGAGGAAGGTTTGAACAAAAACGTTTACATTTACTGTAATATATTTTGTTTGATTTTACTCTGATCTATTGATGATTTAATCACTTGAACTTCTTGATTTATTGATTTGATTTTACTCATGACCTTGATGTCATCACCACACTGTTCTATCTTTAATTGCCTTGGTGAAATTGCAGTATATTAGCTCACTGATGTGCTAATTTAAGTGCCTCTTTGCTTGCTCATCCTCTTCAAGAAAACTCATTTTAAAAAGTCAACATAACAGGTTCATCTGACAAATTTTGCAGCGTGGACATTGCATTCAGTGGGTACAAATAACCTTCAGTGAAGAAGATTCCAAGTCAGTGGTTTCTGAGACCAACTTACTATCCAAGTGTTTTGACCTGACCTACTAAGAGGAAAAAGCATATCTGTACCCTACATTGTACAGAAACTCTGCAGTGGGACAAGGTTCATTGTGCTCCTATAAGCAACTTAAGAAGGATAGACCTCCTATATATTGCTTCCATTATGGGCAGAGTGTCAGAAGAGAATTTGTGGGAGACATTGCATGGACCCCTGTCCTGGTTTCAGCTGGGACAGAGTTAATTTTCTTCCTAGTAGGTAGTACAGTACTCTATTTTGGGTTTAGTATAAGAATCATGTTGGTAACACACTGATGTTTTAGTTGTTGTTGAGTAGTGCTTACACTGAGTCAAGGACTTTTCAGTTTCCCATACTCTGCCCATGAGTGGGTTCACAGGAAGATGTGAGGGACCACTGCCAGGACAGCTGACCTGAACAAGCCAAAGGGATATTTCTCATCATGGAATCTCAGGTTCAACATATAAACTGGGGGAATTACCAGGAAGGTGCTGATCACTGCGGGGGGACAGGCTGGGCATTGGTCAGCTGGTAATGAGATACTGTATTGTGCATCACTTGTTTTACTCAGGTTCTTTTACTCTCCCTCTCTTTATCATTAAAATTATTATAATAATTTATTAGTAGTAGTATAGTGTGATCATGATGTTTAGTATAATATTTTATTTCAATTATTAAATTGTTCTTAACCCACAAGATTTACCTTTTCTTTCCTATTCTCCTCCCCACTGGCAGTGTGTGTGGGGGAGAGTGAGTAGACAGCTGCATGGTGCTTAGTTGCCAGCTGGTGTTAAACCATGACTAACCCCAGATTTCTTCTCCTGGAGCTACTTGACTAAAGCTATACTGCTGCTGCAACAGCAGGGTAGATGGGCCACCTGTGGGTGGCAGAACAGCCCCTCTCAGCTTGGTGCTGCTTGGAAAATGGAGGGAAGGGGGGGAAGTGGATACTGCTTGGCAGTGGAAGGCAGAAGGTGATGCTACTGAAAGGATAAAAGTACATTATACCTTAGTGGTCACTAAGGGGATCCCAAAAGCTGGACGCAATCAGCTTTACCAAGGTCCATTTTCTCAGTAACAGCTGTCTACTCCACCCATATACTGTTAATCTGACACTGCCCAGAGGTCTATACAACTTACTCTGCTTTTTAGCATAGGTATCTGAACAGACAATCCCAAAGAAGTTTTGAGACTGACGTTATGAAGCCACAAAAAGCCACTTGGTTGAATGCACAAATCCACAAAAAAAAAAGTGCACAGCCGTGTATCTGTTTTACAGTTGTATAAGCCTGCTGATATCAGCCATTTCAAATGGATGTGGGATGAGAGGCATCATTGCTCTTTCACAAACGGACACTAAGGTCACTCAAAATCAATAGCAAGTAAGAGGTAAAAAGCAACTCTTAGAGAAAATAAGGTTGAAACTGCTCCAGAATTTGAGGTTCAACCAACCACTTCTGTAGTGACTGAGTGTACAGCATTTCGGCTTGCACAGCTGTAAAAGCAGTTTTAAAAATACCTGTGTTTTGTACTCTCTTGTGTTTGCAAAGTCCCTACCCTATCATATACATCAAAGACAGAGCAACACAGCTACACAGGAGAAAGCAGTAGCTTATCCAGAAATGGGCATTGAAATCCAAAGTTCTTGTTTGAATACCAGAAGCAGTTCTCTTTGTATTTGCTAGTTCTTTGTATTTTCAACAGCAGCATGTACCACTACAAAGATTTATAGTGATGTTCTATTAATATTTGTCTTTTTCTGTATGCTCAAGTGCTTGTGTGCTTATGGGCAGCTGCTGAGGTTTTATATATATATATATTTATGAGCTCACATTTATATATAAAACATTGTCTGAATTTTTGGATTATGACTTTTAATGCTTAAGGGAAAATGCATGTGAGAAAATAGCTTTTTACTAAAATCATCATCATGGCTGGGCTTCGTGAACGAAGATTTAGGAAGGCTCCATCCACGTTTGTTACAAGCACACTGGTGGCTAATGAGGCCAATACGAGATAGACATATCCAGTTGCAAAAGGCACAGCAGAAAGTCTCCTTAGGTGGTACATTCTGCAAGACATGATTCTTTCTGCATTGTCTTTTCTCCTTGAGAGTGATCCTGTGTGCATTCTCAAAGGAGACATCAGTGTTATAGATGGTGTGTCTCCAGGCCTCCCGACTGGAGGCCAGAGTAGACCAGTTATGTTGATCAATATGGCCAAGACTGAGATGTTGTTTTAGGGAGTCCTTGTATCTTTTCTTCGGGGCTCCTCTCTTGCGGCAGCCAGTGGCAAGTTCACCATAAAGCAAGATCTTAGGGAGGCGGTGGTCCTTCATCCTGGAGAAGTGTCCTGCCCAACGCAACTGTGTTCTCAGCAACATGGTTTATGGGAAAATGCATGTGAGAAAATAGCTTTTTACTAAAATACTTGTGGAGATTATATCACTGACAGTGGCACGTTGTGCATATTTTCTGTGAAAGTTTTCCAAATCTTCTTGATTTTAATAACTTATTTTAGATTGCTTGATATTGGTGACTAGCTTTCTTGCATTATGGCACCTAAAAGTAGAAACAGTGCTACAACTAGTGTGGAGCAGGGAAGAAGGAAAAGGTTTTGCACCATATAGACTTGCCTCCTTTTTCTGTCTTAGACATTTGCCTTTTCACAACAATTTTGCTGTTGACATGCTCAGCTTGTGATCTGTGCTCATTAGAGGGCATTTTACACATGCACAGAAGGCAGACTGAGGGAGGGGGGTGGGGAGAGCCTTTGCCAGTACTTAGAATTTGAAGTTACTTCCACAAAGTGGAATTTGTGTGCAGCAGTCACTCTCCAGGCCAGATTTTGAATCTGTCACTCCAACCATAAATCATATATTCACAGGAGTGGAAAATTCAAATAGGCACCTGCTGTCTAATGGAAAAAGTTTTTCATTCCTGCTCTAAACAATAGTGTATAAGTTCAAGCTTTATTAAAGCCTTAGCAGAATTTCAGTAACTCCAAGTGGGTTAGATTTTTGTTAAACTTCATTTGAATGCTTATGCATTTTTTATGCTATATTAAGTAGGCCATTTAATGGATTTTGATTGGTAATGCAGCCTGAAGCCTCATTACTTGAAAGCTTTATAGCTACCAGAAATATGTGTTTTCAGTCTCTGATAGAGAAAAATGGGCTTTCTTGTTGGAGGCTGGGTTTTTCCAAACTTGAGAAATCAATAAATTTTGTCATCTTTTTAGGATGGACCTGGAATTTCTGCTCTCTGCCCCAAGTTGTGTTTTGTGGATAATATTCCTTAAAGGAGAATTTAGCTGTTGTAATTGATGGGATATTGCTTGAGTCTGTTATTGGGCATCTCAGCTTGGGCAGGACATCAAAGTGAGACTATTTATTGGGATAAACAAAAAAGCACCGGCATGTGGAAATTGTCACCCCCTCTTGCCTCTGGGTGTCTAGGTTATATTCATTCTAGTGGAGGCACTCATGGTGTCCTATTTTCCAAGAGCATTTTTTCATTCTTCTTTTTTTATTTTTTTTCTCCTGTTCTACATACTTAACACGAAATTCACTTAAAGCATGATAGTATAGAAAAGTGCGAACAAAGAAGGATTGTTTTCTACTTTCTATACCAAAAGGAGAAAGGTGTTGTAAGCAAACAAATGAGATGTCTGCTATTCTGTGACACAGGAATGCTGCATTCAGAGGAAATGTCTTCTGTTCGAAGGCATCCAGTGGTGCCTATAGTCAAGGCTGCCTCTTGGGAGGGAAGAAGCGGTCTTAATTAGGATGATGTCAGCAAGAATATAATAATGTTTTAGGTACAGTGTCTCTGTGACTTAAAGCTGCTATGAATTTGCCCTTCAATGGAGTGCTGAGTGAGAAAAGCTATAGTAGGACTGAAAATTGTACTGAAGAGAATGACTGCTGCAAAACTAATTTTTTTTCTTTTACTGAAGAACTCTGGCTTTGTGTCATGTTTTCAAAAGCAACAGTTACCTGTTTTGTTCTGAATCTGTGTGACAGAACTGAAATCTTCTTGTAGTTCATGCTTATGCATCAGTACAGGAACAAAGTGCCTCGCCAAGATGTTGGATTGCTGGTGTGTAGGGCCTGGGTTCCTGCAGAGGAGAGATTGAGTTCTTCAGGTTGTACTGGCATTGGCTGATGGCCATGTGTAATTCAAAACTTACTGGGTATTGCTTTGCTCTTAGAAGCAAGGGTTTCTTCAGATGTTTTGCGTCTAGGAGGGAGCTATTCTGCATGTTGCCACCTTCTCCCTTGAAAAGTAATTGCCCAACTTTCCTGCCTCAAGTCCAACCTGACCAATCTTCTGTTTGTCTCCAAGGCAATATGCTCCTGCATCAGTTGTGTGCTGTAGATGAAGATGTAATGAGATGGGTGGCTGGTAAGCAGGGCGTTATCCTCCTGCCTGTGCCTAGCAGTGGGTTGCAGATGGACAGAACGGGCATCAACCAGCACGACTTGGGTCAGTACAGAGAGGAGCTGAACTCTACTTTTGTGTGAAGCAAAGAGTCTAGGGATGGAGCTGGATGTCTTTTGTCAACAAAAAGCTGCTTCTTCCACAGAGCAGACAGAAAGAGCTGCAGGCTCTGTATTTACTGCAGAAATTGTGCAGAATACTGCAGAACTGGCTCTTAAGTGTGCATAGGTCATTAACTGAGTGCCATCTACTGGCACAAGGGGTCTTTATTGTCTGCTTCTTTAATACATGAAATGAATGCTTCAGCTCACACTGAATGGCTTCCAGGTGAACCCTGAATCCAAAGTGCCAGCCTAGTTGTAACTCTGGCCACAGCTTTGATTCCTTTTCCAGTTTTTTCAAAGTCTGTGGAAATCCCCATATGCTCTGTATGGCAGAGCTCAGTGGACTAGAACCACCTCTTGCTACTCGACTGGGCTGTGTGTACAGAACAGGTCAGTGGATACTGTTGCATATGCCCCATTTAAGTGGTGTGGTATCTCACAGAAGGATGTGCACATTCAGCTTCTGCCACAATCATTGCACGTGCTGCCACTCTTCCACATGTCAGCTAGGCTCCCTTGGGTCTTTATAAACCTCAGGTGGAAAAGTTGGGATATGATTTGCAGCTCTAAAGGAATGCACGGCAGGAAAGTTTTATTATTGTCATTTAATTGACTTAATAAATGTGTTTAATGAAGTAGGAGCCATATCGGTGTAATCATCACCAGGAGATACCTCATTCATTTATTTTTCATGCAGAGTATATATTTGTGCAGCACAGGTGCAGTTTCAAAAGACGGTGGAAACAAAGCCTGAGTAGGAGACAAGTAGGTCTTCTAGCACTTGGGAAAGGCAGGGTATGATTGGGCAATTTGTCACCCAGTGTTACAGTACAAAGTGGCTGTATCTATTTTGTTCAGAAGAGGAGAGGAGGTAACTTGCATTTGTTTTTGTGGAGGGTGGAACTGTGATCTTTTTAGTTGTTTGCATCAACAGATGAAAACTGAAGTCCTCTGACAGAGCTCTATAAGGAAAATTTGTCCTGCTGCTTCCCTTGGTTAGGAGAAAGTGGTTTTTCTTCCTTGCAAAAATGTTTGACATTTAAAAGAATACATTAAAAAAATCCATTCTTGAGTAAAATGAAATGACAGCTTTGCAAAGTTTTTCACCAAAAATGAGGCACTGGGATAGATTGGGGTGGACCTGTTCCCATGATGGAAGCCCAAGGTTCAAGCCCTTGTTAGAACAAGGAACTCAAACTCAGGCTTGGAAAGATGCCCATGTCACACAGTTATTCTTCAGTGGAGTCTTCCTCCCTCATGAGTTCGTTGTCCATCTTCTCTACAGCAGACCCTTGAGAGTCATGTTGAGAGTAGCTCTCTTCACAGAAGAATTTGTCATTTTTATGCTGGGGAAATACAATTCCTAGAAGACTTCCATCTGTCTCAAGCACACTCTTTATTTAAACATCCAAAATATTGAATTAAGATGCTGTTCACAGAACAATCACCTTATCATAAAACACACCCTGCTAAGAACCTGATTTCTGTTTCCATTTAATGTGAGGCAGTGTTCCTCATTATTCTCTGCACACTGAGCTTCATCTAAATCAAATTGAACTGAAAAGGACAATAGTGCTATTGATTTCTAGTACTAAAAATAATGCATAATAACCTCACTGTACTGTCAAATCTGTTCAGTGAATGAAATTGCTATCACAGAAGATGTATCATTATTCATCAATTTTATTATCCTTGCCAAGTAGGCTGGTGTCTTCATTCAAGTCGTTTCTATGGAACTTGACTTGAGCAAGAAGTGACAACAAAATCTGTGCTTCTTGGTCACCCATGCATACCCAAGAGGTGTTCAGACATGTCTGTTCCTGTGTGGAGAGCATGCAGGTGCCTTTCTGCTGATTGTGTTTCTGAGGCTGATAGGTATGGAAAACTGCAGCTTAGCTGAAAACAAGATGAGTAGAGACAGCATGTGAAAGTGTTTGAATGTTTTAAATCTGTGCGCAACTGTGCCAGGAGCAAAGATTCCTGAATTAGAAAAGATATAACAAGAAGATTAAAAGCACAAGTAATTTGTTATATGCTATCAACTAGGCTGTGAGCTTTTTACTTCTGTTTTTAAATACTGTTTATAATGAGTGCTGCAAAGGAAACTCTACAGTACAGGGTGCCAAGAGTCATGTTTTGGGACAGGGAGTTATGGTTGTGTTGGAGGTTCAGCTGGCATACACTGGTCTGGGTTCACAGATGGCACGTCTCTTCTCTGCAGTGTGCTATAACATGGCTCGATGCACAGGTGCATGCTGGTGATGATATTTTTAGATGATAACTGCCCAGTTCTGGAGAGGCTTTTAGCAGTCTTGGAACCAATAAGGGAACCATGGCATCAGCAATGTGAAAATTGTGACAGTATGACATACAGGGAAAGTACTGGTAGGCTCAGGTGATGTTCTGGTCAGAGAGAACCACCAGCAAGTATTGACACTAACAGCAGGAGTTTTGGGATTTGTGGCTTTTTTGTTGGCAAACAAACCATCAAAACCAACCACTCCTCTTTCAAATATTCTCCTCTTTCCATACGCATTTGTTTTTTATGAACTGTTGAGTTATTTGGGTTTGGATACACTTCTTTTCTTTCTATTTGTGACGTGTTAGGTGTTCATTATGAGGAGTTCTTGGGTCTTACATGACACCATAACCTGTGCTTTGTAACAGTTTCCACTGCAGCTGAAATCTAAAACTGCTCTCCTCCTGGTTGTGATTTGTTGTTTGCATCTACCCTTCCAGGGGCTGGATGGAACCTTCTGCAAAAGGGCAAAAGTGCTGAGTGGAGCATATTTCATTGGCTTCTTAGTCTGACTGCTAATGGAAAATACTGACACCCTTGCAAGAAAGTTCATTCATGCGGCCATCTCAGTTTACCTTGTAAGGTCAGGCTGACTGCAAGGTTCAAGGAAAGAGGGTTTAACTGAATCCAGCCTTCAAATTTACTTTAAGCTGACTGGTGAGGAAGTTTACACAAGGTTGAAGGTTGATTGCTCTCTGTGTAGGTGTTTGAAAATTTAGAAAAAAAAAATTTTCCTTTTGTGGGAAGTGCCCAAGGACTTTCCCACTAAACCTCATATATCTACTCCCCACCTCTTAAATTCATGCAGATTATTGTTGGAAAATGTCTTATGTTTCTGACATAAAAGCCACTCATTTCTGTTACACTCTTCTTCCATGGTCCTTTTTTTTTTCATCCTACTTGGGCAGAAGGAGCATCTGAGTAAGAAAGGGTGGGAGGAACTGGCATAACCCAAATATTTGAACATGGTGCAGCTTAGCTGATGATGATGGTGAGATTGAGGACCAAAAGCTTCCACCACTAGCAAGGCCTTTTGAAGAAGAGAACCTCTGTTGGGCGGCGTTGCAAAAGGATAGGGACTCTTGGACAGGTTGAGGATAGGAGCTCTTGGACAGGTTGCAGAGCGTCAGCTAAATGGACGGTCTAGGTGGCACACAGCCCATTTAGAGGGCTGCTCTCAAGCAAGAAATTTCTTCAGTTGACCTTGTGGCACTGACTAATTCAACACTGAGTTGACAGTTTGCTTTCCAGGACCTACATGACACCTGAGGTGGAAACATGCTTCACACAGCAAGGCTATTAATAACTCTGATTTTGTGAGTTCTTGGCCACAGTCTGAGGCCATATTCTTCTAATAACCCTAAAATATGTTTTGTTTTCATGTACTTGTGGATATTAGGTTGAACCTTTCCTACTGTCAGGCATTTCTGAAACCTTAATTGCTTTTCCAACTTAATTGCCCCTGGAATGAGCTCAGGAATTAGCTTTTTGCTAATGGGGAAATATTTGAGCTGTTAAGGCTCTGAAACTATTATTTTTAGACCTAAATTAAGGAAGGGAAATGAAATGCTGTTAACAATCAAGGTTTCAATGCTATTACACTAGAACGCAATAGGAATTACAGGATTAAATACAGCCTAAAATGAGTCCAAGAACCTGTTCAAAATGGGTAGAGTAGTCTTGAGATGAAATGCCCAGGATATTCTCACAACTACATGCCATCTTTTTGTTATTTATCCTTGTTTTAATGTAAACGTCTTGTTGATGGTCCTCATTCCATTAATGTTACTGGTTTTATTTCCTAAAGGGCTGGCTACATTGGAATAATATGGGAAACATTTAAGGTTTGTATTTTTTCTCTCATCTTAAAGAAAAAATTGAGAAATTGAGTAATGACCTAATTGGTTTTAACAGATGCTCTGCCAGCATGTAGAGAAGTCATGTGGTATCACTTGTCATTGGGGGACCTTAACCATTTTTGAGCACTTTAAATCTCTCAGAAGCAGTATAGTAATACCTCACAGTTCTTCTGAGGCATATGCAAAATACAGGTTTCAGCAAACATATCTTAAAGCACAGCAGTTGTGAGAGTGAAAACTTGAATGCAGCAAATTACCTGTTTTAGTTTATACCCACGTCTTTACTCAAAGATGGAAAATTATGCTAAAAAAACCACAGCATGCAATAAAAACTAATGTTATTTTTATTACCAGGAAGAAACTTTCATAGAATGGTTATTAGTTTTGCAATTCTTGTTACTTACTCATTTGTTTAAAGGACTCTTCTGATATGTAATGGTCCCTCTGACAAGGCATACCTCAAAAAAAAACAAACAACCAAACCAAAACCAAACAGTCAAACAGTTTTGCAGTTAATCATTCAGCTTATGTAAGTCTCTCAATCAGTTTTTTACCAAGACTTTTGAATTTGTGGGGCCTACATAAGTTAATATTTGAGACACTGTAGAAATGTAACACATGGTTCTTTAATTAAAGGCTGTCAAAACATGTATGTGCAACAGGACCTAACTAAGATTGCATTGGGGAAAAAATATAATTTGAACTTGAATGGAAACATTTGGTGTATGTTTTGGTGAACCAAATGGAAAATTCCACATAAATGAGACTCCAGATCTTTTCTTGATGTTTTTTCCCTCTTGTCTCTGCCGTCATGATATGAATAGAGCTCCTCTCTGCTGGAGAAAACAGAAATTATTGAAATTTTCTGTGAGAATATAAACCAACCACTCATCTCAGAGGCAGAGGCAGGAGAGTTATCTGGATCATCCAGGTCCAAATAGGTGAATATGGAGAGCTGCTCTTTTTCTGTGAAGAGGATGGGGGGGAAAAATGAAGGGCCAGGTACTGAGCTGTTTCTATATCCAAGAGCTGCCAATACAGCAACAAACATAGTAAAAAGAGGGGAGACACACTCCTAGTGTAGTTTATATACATGCTCAAGCATGCCTTGACTTTACTTGAAAGACAAATATTCCGTCAAATTGATCCTGCCACAGAGAAGAAGTGGTTTTAGCCAATGTGTGGAGGTCTTCTCTAGGCCTAGCTTTTGGAGAGGCCATGGTTTGTGTTGTGGCCATCATGAGAATGTACTTTGGTTCAGCTGATCCCTCTCCAGTAATTTTCCCCATTTAAGCAGATGGAGGTGTTCTGGGTTTATAATAAGTTTTCTGGCCAAATTGGACCTTTCAGCGATCTCTGCCCTCCCTGTCTTCCATGGTTCCAAGCAGACCACTCATAGGTTCACTTCCATGTGTGTCAGGTGGCTATTACTGCCTCTTCTGCTGTTAGTGTGTTCCTAAATGAATGCAGTGTTGTGCAAAATCATCATTAACTGCATCAGGCTCCATAATGAGGTGCTGGTTGTACTGGCAAACACCACTTCCATCTCTAAAGGATAAGCAGCATCATTTCTGGGAAGTCTGAGAGCTAAAGCATATCTGACTCTGACAGGGGCAATCAGATTTATATAATTTTCTGACAGACAGTTAAGCTTAAAACTGCACAAACTGAAAATATACTGTCAAGTAAAGTTAATATTTTAGAATCCCAAGGTTTTATGATGCGAGGAACAGACCTATTTTCTTACAGAGATGCGGCTGCTTTCTCTTTTTTTCCCCCTCTGCTTTCTTCTTTTTTGTAACTTTTGCAAGTTACAAAATGTGATGGTAGAATACCTTAGTCAAAGAGAAGACTCACAAAAGTGGTGGCAGCAAACTCAGGTTTGTGGGTTGTCTTTCCATATCACCAAACCTTGCACTGTGTCTGGAAAGTCTGACTGCACCCTAGAAATACACACAGGACCCCTGATGTGGACAGAGTACTGCAGAGCTTTGGGGGTGCAAACTGTGATGTTTTAATAGTGTTTGACTATAAGTGATGATCTGACAATGCCAGCTTGTGCAATGCATTTTGTTGAGCTCCTGCAAACTCAAAAGATCTGGAGATATCAAACAGTCTTAATACACCTGGTGGGCTTGCTAAATTTTTTTTTGCTCCTGGGACTTTACAATTGGAAGAGAGTTTCTGAGGGTGAAGTGGGTTTGTCACTAAAGTATTACTGCAGGCTCAAACCCAGCAGGCTTTTGCAGCACATTCTGTGATGTTGAAACCATGTTGTACCAAGTTCAAGAGGCATTCATACTTTTACTCCTATTTGAATGTTGTATAGGATGAGAACAAAAGATTGAAGGGTACAGAATATGTCCAGGTGAAGAACACAAATAACTATATTTTTATTTAAAAGCTAAAGGAACTAACCTATTCTTTTGAGTAGCACAGCTTGTGCTGCAACTGTAATTCTGCAGAAAATTGTGCTACTTTAGGATATTTTTACCAAAGGCAGGCCTTAAATCTAATTCTCCCTCTTCTTATTATAAAATAATTGTACCTGCTTATTGTACATTCAGGTAACTCTTCAGTGTAAGGTTTTAACTAGAGCTGATGTTTGCAAATCCTTGTTTAAAGACGACAGATATCTTTCCCCCTGCAAACACATTCTACTGCTTTTTAAATGAAGTACTTTTAAAACCTGGATGTATCCTTGACGCTTTAACATCTCTTTCATTTGCATACCACACTTGAAGAAAAGAAACAAGTAGGTAGGAAACCAGAAAAGGAGGTGGTAAAAGACGACAGGACTAGATTATCAAAAATACTTCAAAAATTTTTCCATCTTCGGATGCAGATATTCCCCATGCTTTAACCCTGTTTATCCATCCACTAGGAACTGACAAGAACTCATAATTTTGGAGATTTGTCCATTTGAGTTAAGTGCCTTCATGCACTGTCAGCTGCCCTTAGCACTTGATGCTGAAGTGGTGCTACATAGGTTCCTGTATAGAAGAAGGTGGTTCCCAGAGTTGGGAGGCTCTTCTAGCAGAGAGTTTTAGGGAAGCAGCCAAAACCACCAAACTCGAACCCCAAACAGATTACAGGAGGAAGATGAACAAATGAAAAAAATCAAAAGAAGCTGTTCAGGAATTTTACATTACAGCATAATTATGTGTCTCATTAAAATGCTCTTCCTTTTATTATCTTTGCATTTAGTACAGTAGGGGGTTTATTTGATATTGCAGTGATTCATGACTACTTTTGAAAGGACAGAGAATTCTGGTGAAATGAGAGATGAATGATTGCCCTTAAAAGACCAAAGGATTCATAGCAATAGATTTGCTTGGCAATACTCTCCTAGTTTGTAGAGCACTAGAGTGTGTACAGTCTTTCGGTGGGATAGAAATCTCTGATTATCTCTGTGCTAAATGTATATTTGCCATTGTAAATGTTTTGTTTAGGTTTCAGATATATTTTTGGTTGGGTTGGTTTTTTTTACTTGGTGTAGTGGTGGTTTCAGTCATCACAGAAATTAGTGGCTCCTAGGTGATTTCAGCATGTAAAATGGTGAAGATGAAATGTCATTATATCTGTATGCAATCCACAGGACAAAAATCTGTAGTGTTAGTGAAGCTATGTCAGCTTATATCAGGGAAAACTTACCCACTTGACCCAAGGGGAAACCTGTTGCCTTACAGGAACTTTTGGTCAGACCTTTTTGTCTCTAAATTTTCTGTTTACTATTGACTTTGTTATAGATCCATCTGTTTATAATATGTTTGCTTGGATTTTTTTTAAGGATATTTGAATAACTCCTTCTGATTTTGAATTATATACTGCTTTACAAATACTTCACAATTTTCTTTCCATCTCACAGTTATCAGGCTTTTTTACCTCTAGCGTACGTATGTCAGAAATTTCAGGAGATCATGAAGTTGAAATTTAGAACTTTCTTACTGTTGAGAGATGGACCTTAGTGTTAGGAAGCTAGTGTACTCTCTGTTTGGAACTATTTTGTTCATAAAACTGACAAGCCTGCTCACCTGTTCTTACTATCCAGAAATTCCAAGCTCCCAAAGTCTGAATCCAGATGTTAACAATGTAGGCTGGTGTTTTCCTAAAACTGAGTGTGTATCACCCTGTAGTAGGAGAAGCTGTTCAATTATTACTTGATGAGATTCCCTGTGTGAACCTGACATGAGTATATTTAACATTTCCTATTTCTAATTACCAGTGTTCCACAACATGTTAAAAATAGCCCAAAAGCTTTGGCCCTGTGTGCCCTACAATATGCTAAGTCTTGTTTAGGCTTACTGCAACACTGTAATCATGGATCTTGTTGCTGAGGGAATTTTCTCATGTTTCTTAGTTTAATTAAATATTTCCCATTAAGTTTAATTATATGTTAAGATGGAGAATTCCTCCTAACCCTGTAATAATAAGGGTTTACAAACCAAAGTACAGTTTTCACAGATTTTCTTCTGAGGCATCTTCTCTGATACAGTGAATAATTTAACAGCGATTTTAACATTCTGAGTTTTTGTGAAGTCTCTTTCTATTTATCTCTGTCCAACTCACTGGAAGCAAACGAGACAGGTCACCACAATGCACTCATTATTAGAAATGAGGACCATGTCCATACCCTCTGTACTTGTCCAGTAGTTGTAAGTTTGCACCAGTGCAGGGCCCACCTAGAAATCCTGACAAGTAACCACTTATTGGGAATTTCCCCAATTTTCCAGTTTTGAGGACACATTAAGCAGAGTTCATGCCCCATCTTTGCTGCACTGACAGCACTGGGCAATCTGACTGTCAGTTGGAAAGTTTAGGTACCATATAATGTAAATAGTTGTGTAGGTTAGCTATGCTTAATTAAAATGCTGAGGTATCCTTTGAAAGATCTGTTGTTGTATGGAGAGAGTAGTCTTGCAGTTATTTCACCAGTAGTGGAGGTATTTCCATACTTCTACTCAGTGGGATTACACTTTTCCCATTTTTATCTGAAGGTGACGGAAATTGCTCATTGATGCTTTGAGCAGAAACTATTTCATACTGCTCTTCAAGGCTCTGCATCTCTTGGGGCTTTTCTCTGTATTTGTGTGTGTGTGTTACAAACACTTGCTATTTAAAGAAAAAAAAAAGAAAGAAATGTGATACAAGAACTGTACATCCCACACTGTACATTCCCCAGCATACTGAAGGAATTTAAGCTTGAAAGCTCTTTCTTTAGTCTCCCAGCTGACACAACGTGTAATTCTAGAATGAGCAGAGCCCCATCAACACCACATCTGTTCAAACTGCTTGCTTTTTAGCTTCCATACTGAAGTTCACAAATATGAAAGAGAAGGAACTTATGGTTCTGTCTGATGTGCAGAACGTTTTATGGTGTAAAAATTTACTGTAACTATTTTAGTCAAATACATTATTCTGTCATGACCTGGATATAAACATAGTGATTTTACCTTTTATATAAGCAGTTTTCCCATCAAAAAAAGGTTTATTTTACAGTATTTCTGTGCACAGAAAAATCTGCTATGAAAGGTAAACTCCTGGCTGTGTTGATTTCAATAGATTTTACTATAAGTTGCATTTATAAAGCAATGAGGCTTGAAACCACCACACCTTGTTTTCTCTCCACAGGTCAGCTGCTCACAGAAGGTAGGGAGGTATTCAGAGGCCACTTGAAAGCCAGTTGACCCTGAAGAGATGCTGTTTCTTCTGTGTGTATAGTGCCTGGACTGCTCTTTTAGACATTAAATTTCAGTGGAAAGCTGAGCTCAGACCTGATTGCCTTTGCACCATCATTTAGGGGTGAAAATTTTGTAGGTGAGAAATATGAGACCAAGTCCTTTACCTTGAGAAGCTATCTTAGGTCATTGATTTTCATAGGACACATCACAGGAGCAGGTTTCCTTCACAAAATGTGTCTGTGCCTTGAAAGTTACTTGTTCAGTGCCGCACTTAAATATAGCTCCAGGATCAGCAGATCAGGCCTCTTTGGGTATATACTGCTCTGAGCAGTGTTCTCTCCTGAATTTATCATGGTTCTAGCAGTAATTTTTTTCCCTGTGATCTCATCTTTCTGAATCAAATCAACAAAGTCTGTCGCCCCCAAAAGAGATGCTTGGAAATGACCTTATACTGAACATAAAAGAAAGGTAAGAAAGAAGGACTTCTTTCTTTTCTTATCGCCTTTATTTTTTTTTATTTTTTTTTTAAACAAAAGGATTCATGTGATTCCAGGAAAGAATAGATAGTTCATTCCTGGGGAGCTGTGCCAATAGTTGTTAGAGAATAGTGATAAAAAGTCAGTTTTTCATAAGAAAATGAGCAGGTGTGTCTGAATACATGAAGTTAACCAATCTGTTGAATAAGATCTTGATTTTATGTGACCATTTTTCAGGGAAAATCCTTCTTTAAGGTTCTTGCATGGGTCATTTCTGGCTTTAGCTCCTGTGCTTTGGAAGGATAAACACTGAGTCATGTCTGCTGATGTTTGAAATCGTAGCTTAAGAAGAATTGATAATAAGAAATATAACTGCTGCATTGATTTACACACTACATAAGTCTTTTGACTGAAAATTAAGAAGACAATTTTTTATAAGGTAAATAATGTCAAGCTCCTAGTAAGTATTATTAATTTTTGAGAAATAATCTATGTTGGTTTAATATTTTACTTTAAAAAGGAGAAAATCACTACTCCTAGTTCTGTTTCCTTCTAAAGAGCTCCAGACCACAAGCAGGGAGCTAGCAGGGGTTGAAGTGTTTAGCAGAGATATGCAACGTGCTGACTAGAGCAGAAACAGCCTTTCACCATGCTTGTTTCAGTGGCGAGGCTGAAATCATTGAAAAGACATTGAGAGATGGAGTATGCAACCAGTCACATTGTCTGGGTTGCCTCCCCCCCTAAGACAAGCTTTTTTATTATTTCTAATTTTCCAAAGGTTACTAGAAGCCATTATTTCCCCATCTGTATAAGCAGAGAGTCAGATCCATGTCTGAAAGAGCATGCAGTCAGTACCCACCCAGAGAGGTTGAAAACTGAGAAAGTGATTTGCTAAATGTTTCAGAGGAGTTTAGTCTTAATTTGCTATGGCTTTTGCTTTCCACAAGCAGCATCCCTCCTCTGCTATTTTCTAGAGTTATTTTTGAGCTGTTTTTTTTTCAGTTGCAATATTAAACTCACAACACAGAACTTGTCTGAGAAGGGAGCCTTGGAAGCAGTTTGCAAATTAGTATCATAAATCTATAGGACCAATAATTTAAGTGGTTTCTTGAAAGTTGTGAAATCAAATTAGCAACTCAATTTGCTTAGGATTTTCAAGTGGGGGGGGGGAAAAAGGGCATTCTTATTTTTGCCTGTGATCACTGCCTTGAAGATAAATGACTTTGCTCCTTGCTGTAGGCCAGTGTACATAGCCTTAGACACACACAACATTTTTTTGGTTTGTAATTGATTTTTTTTTATGAGAAATTTTCAGAACAATTTCAAACCCAAATATTTTCCCTCTGCCCTTTTATTTCTTACTTGCTCTCTGGCTGATTTGGCTGTTAGTGTAGTGCACTGACAAATAAATCATTGTCAGGTCTCTGTTCCCCAGTGCACAAGAGTCAGGAGTCCCACACTAACCCTGCAGTCATGCAGAGATCCTTACTTCACAGCTTTATCAACGCTTGCTGACTTTGCAGCATCCCATAGAGAAGACAAGCACATGGCATGAAAGACAGCATATTCTGTACTCAAAAAATAATAGACTAGAAGGAAAGGTGCCATACAAATACAATGTTTAACACAGGCAATGTGACTCCTTTTGCAAGGCACATGACCTGATGGGTTAAGCCCTGGAGAATGAGCTGGGTGAGCAACATGTGAGGATGTTCTCTGTGACCTTGAGCATGCAGATTCCTGTAATCATAGCTCAGTTTCCATTCTTGTTTCATAACACAGTTGCTGCATACTTGGAGTAAAGAGCAGGCCCTTAGTGTTAGGCTTTCCTACCTATCTGATTTCTTGCAAATAGTGCTAAAAAGCCATACCAGAAAAAATTCTTATTCTGACAGTCTCGGGGCCAATTTCTGTGTCTCGGTGCTTGCCTTTGAAGCACTGGAAGGATACAGTTTGTATTGCACCTCATAACTCCACTGACAGTCTTTGAGGGTTTTGCTAGAACCTCAGAAGATACTAATGTATTGCTAAATATTTTGCCTCTGCCTCTTTTCACAAACATTAAAATTTCAAACCTGGCACCCTGCAGAGGAAAGCTTAAAAATACAAACATGTTTGGTGAAAGTAGATGAAAACCAGAAAAGCTTAAACTTCAACTTTAACTGATCATGTGTTACACAGCAAATGAGTATGGGGGAATTTTGTGTGATGGTGTTTCAGCTTAAGCATGTTAGTATGGACTTGATGGGATCTGGGTGTTCCTGTATGCTGTATTATTTTAATGTTTTTAACTTCTTACTGTACTGCAGACATTTGTAGTGAGCAGAAGGCATCAGATGTAGGATAGTGAACTTTTGAACTACTGCTAAAGTAAAATGTGCTAAACTGTAGAGTGAAAGGTGATGCCACAAGCAGCCTTAGAAATTTCACTTCATTTGGTTTTTTAAGGATAAGAAACAGATGAGAGAGAACCTCTTTTTTTTTTTTTTTTCTTTTGCTGGTTACTTTCCTCACTGAGGAAAATAATAAATTCACCTTTCAAGACAGATTAGAAATCAGTTCTAGCCACCTGCTCAAGGTGGGCCAAAGAACAAACACACGAACATTTGAAGTGCAGAAAAGTATGCTAATATAGCCAAGTTTAGAGAAAAGTAATCGAAATAAAGCAAGAGGGGATAGAGAGACAGCAAAGATGGGAAAAGACAAGGAACCTTCAGAGATCTCCTCTAATAGATACCATGTTTACTTTGTTAAAAATGGGGAAAGCAATCTTTGTCTGCATGTTATCAGTAAATTAGAGTTTTAATAATAAATTGTCTATGTGATTGCTATTTTCTTTCTCTTTGCGAGGAGAGAGACTCTAAAAGGAAAATAAATATTTCTGTAACTAAAATGTTTTACTGGTAGAAAGCAAATAGAAACAAGTCTGGATTTATTATTGTTTTTAATTTATGGGGTGTTGGATTTTTGTTGCTGTTGTGGTTTTTTGGAGGTTTTGTTTATTTGGTTGGGGGTTTTTGTGTTGTTGTTGTTTTTTGTTTGTTTGTTTTTTTGTAAGAGTAGATAGGGAGAATTGTTGTCTCATGGTGGAGTAGTCTGCCTCTAGCACCAGTCATGCATTGTCACAGTTACTGTGACATTAGCAGATCAGGTAGCAGTGTGAGCTGGAGTAAAATTACAGTCTTCTAATCCAAGCCAGTGGTTGGTCTGAAATCAATGGGGTCACAATTGACAAAAAAACTTGAGTGCGATTGGCAAAAAGGTTGGTGTGTGACATGATGGTATTTCTGTATCTTCTGTGACTACACAGAATACTCCAAAAGGCAGATGTCCGATAGGTGGTTGCACTTTGCCTTTCAATGCCCTTTTCCTGATCATCTGGACTTGGGAATATAAGACTATCTTGGCTCCCTTTTTGCCTGTAACCCAGGTCTCTCTTTGAGGATGGTGAGGACATATTTCTGAGAAGTAGAGCACACATGTAACCTGTGAAAATTACTAGGAGAGCCATGGAAAGGACTGGAGTGGCATACCATACCTGGAAGATAGCAACACTTGTGTCAAATGTAGTGAACAAAACATGCTGCAAATTCAAAACAGAAGGATATATCTTAGGAACACAAATACCATTTTCCTGGTAGTGCTACTTCCGTCCTAAATTTTGGAAGTTTTGCCTAGAGGTTTGCCTAGAGGTGTGTAATTAGATGTCTGAAAAGAGGTGTTAGGAGTCTGATCTTAGATCCTGTAATTGTCATTTTATGCTTATGGTCACCTAGGAAGAGTATGCCTTGGGATGCATTTCTTTTTAGGATGACCATTTGTGCCTTTAAGCCTTCTTCTGATTCTCATCCCATCCCAATACTGAGCATGAGTCTCTTGCTTCCCTGTAGGGAGAGATAGATGAGCAGACATGTAAATGAACCTTCTGTAACTCTTGCACAAGATTTCATAGTCTGTCACAGAGGAGCAATCATCTGTCACATTAATATGGTTCTTATTACAGTATTTATGTCAAACCCCCTGTCTTTCATCATTTTCATTAGCATGAAAAGTAAGGTTTTAACAGCTATGGTAATAGGTAATAATGTAGCATTAGAACATAAATCTAGTGACGATACAGATACCCATGAAGTGACGGGGAGATGTTATATTTTGCTTCCAGCACTTATTTTGGGGACAGATTTGTGTAGGTGGCTTAATTTTTAGGAAATATTCACTATAATTATCAGAACTAACAGGAACGCTTGGGGAAGAGGAAAAAGAAATCTTTGGATTGCAATTAAGTTGAAGATGAGCAGTAGCAGTCACAATAACAAATTACCAACTTTCTGATGGTGCTTGGCACATGTTCCCTTCCTAATTCTGACCAACACATGTCTAAATGTTACAGTTACAGGACAGCTCATTGCCAGAATCCATGACTTTGGTAAAGGAAGAACATTTAAAATACAGTTTATATTCACGGGCACAAGTGGACTAAACTAAATTTAATCTTTGAGTTAAATAATTTAATGGTTAGAATACGCTTAATGCAGAGTCAGAACTGCAATGTATTTTGCAAAAATAGTGAAACCCCTCTTAACCAGAGGAGAATTTGATCAGTCATGAAAATTTAGCTAAAAAGCTAAGGTAAAGGCAACCATTATTTGACAGGACAGGACCATTCAGTGGAACTGTGTAAGACTGGGAAAATATAGAAAGGAACAATTTCCCTATACAGAAAGAAAAGGAAAAGTACTTTAGTTATCCAAACTAGCACTTGAACACACTGTTACAGTTAATTTGTGATGTAATGGCGTGCTTAATGGCTTTCAGTGGTCAGAAAGTTGGTTTTAGAAAGATTGTGGGTGAGAAAAGTCTTACCCATCCGAGGCATCCAAGTGATTTGCAGCATTTGTGGACTGCACAGTGTGTCGTGGTGCTGAGAAGCCCCAAGCCAGCATCATCTGCTCTGTTGCCAGAGCTGAATGTAAAGCTGAGGTCTCTTGGTTGCGCTGCTGTAGATCTAGGGAGCCCTGAGCCCCTTCACCCTGTGCACATGTGTTAGCAGGCTCAGAGCTACCTTGAGCACTGTAAGTTGCCTCACATTGCTTTCCACACAAACAGCCCATTTGCTTTGGACATGGTGATGGTTTTCACCCTGTATCACTGTCTACCCTGACTGAGCTCTGGGATCAAACACCTCATATTTGTACATATCTAGTCATACCACATCCAACCAACTTGTGTGTGATCAGGTAATATTTCTCTGTGGGACTCAAGTCCTAGTTTTTGGATCCATCTAGCATAGGTGATGATGGGAGTTTGTTTTCACTACTAATCTAGTACTTTCAGAGAACTGTCATGACTACTCACACTGTGGTTTCAGAGCAGGCTCTCTCACTGTTTTCAGCATCATTTAGATTTTCCCAGTCACAGTTTCCACATATTTAAATGTGCTGTGCCTCCTTGGAAAGAGTGGAAGCAGAGGGGCAGGCACTAATCTCTTCTCTGTGGTGACCAGTGACAGAACCTGAGGGAATGGCCTGAAGTTGTGTCAGGACAGGTTTAGGCTGGATATCAGGCCAAGGTTCTTCACTCAGAGGGTGGTTGGGCACTGGAACAGGCTCCCCAGGGAAGTGGTCACAGCACCAAGACTGTGTGGGTTCAAGAAGCATTTGAACAATACTCCCAGACATATGGTGTAACTCTTGGGGCTGTGCTGCACAGGGCCAGGAGTTGGACTTTAATGATCCTGGTGGGTCCCTTTCAACTCAAAATATTCTATGAATCTATGATTCTTTTGGGTAAGAAGGTTCAGCATGAAGTCTGTCTGCGTGAAGGTAGATGATGAGGCTCCATCAAGTGGGGTGTGAATTTACGACATGTAAACTTGTGGATTCTCTTTCCCTGTGCAAATCCCCGGACCCAGCAGAATGAGAATGCCAGTCACCGCAAGTATCTGCCCAGTGGGTTCAACAGCTGTCCTGGGAGTTTAGGCTCTGCCTCAGTGCTCTGAACTATTCAAGCAGACATCTGGTTAGTGACAAGGTGCATTCGTCAACTGCAGCCCTTTTTTTTCTGCTCGTGAGTTAATCAGTCCTTGTCACTTTTGTAACTGAGCTGACTGTTACCAGTGTTGATTTGTGATACAGAACTTTTTTGCCTGGTAGAGATCAGAACAATTCACAGATGAAGGTGAGTGCTCTCATCCCCATTTAACTGATGGGAAAACAGCAATGAAAACCAATTTCTGAAAAGCAGCAGAGCTGATAGTTAGCCATTGGGAATAAAATTCTGTCTCTTACCATCCCTGTGGATGCTTCATAAATTTCAAGTGTGCCTAATGTGCAGTTTGAGACATGTTTTGATATATATCCTTTTGACAGACAAATCACAGCCTATCTTTGTGTTTTCAGATAGGATGAGCCTGATTCTTCTTAAAATGACATTTCCAGTGTGAATATTCATGTTCACAAAATGAAGTTCCACTTATTTAAGTATTCTACAGTAGCCATAGGTTTCAGCACATACTCTTACCTGGTAGCTCATTCACTAAAATATTCACAAAAAGAGTTGGCAACCTGGAATTCATGTAAAGTAGACAAATAATTGTCTGTGTAGGTGTTACCATCACTTTACCTAACTTTCAAAATCTGAGTTCAGGTCCACATAAATAATGAACCATCTTTTGTTATCTCTATTATCTTTGTTTCAATGCAGTAGATGAACAGGGAAAGCATGCAGAGTCCAGGCTGTCAGCTGGTCCCAGTTGCTTGTGCAGGGAGAACCTATCTCATAGCTGGTTTCTCCCCAGGGTCTCTTCCCTTTGAAGCTCACATGGAGCAAAAGGAGTGGCTGCATTATGTGACTAGAGAGGCTAAGAAGATCACAGAATCACAGAATATACTGAGTTGAAAGGGATCCACAAGGATCATCAAGTCTAGCTCCCCACACAGGACCATCCCCAAGAGTCACACCATGTGCCTGAGAGTATCATCCAAACACCTCTTGAACTCTGTCTTGCTTGGTGTTGTGACTACTTCTCTGGAAAGATGACTGGTTACACTATCAAGCTTTAAAAATATTGTCATACAGAAAACGGCTTCTCCAAAGTCTGTTCTGAAATGAACAAGCAGTTTCAATTACTCTGACAGGCTGAAGTTAAATACCTTTAGCTTTGCAGTGGGTTGATGCAGCCCCTACTGTGTAACTATGTTGGACCTTCCAACAATTGTGACTGAAGTTAGAAAACCTCTCCTTACATCCATTAACTCCTGCCCATCTCCACATTCGTGAGAGTCACACTTGGCAGGGTCACAGTAACCTCTGGGCAGCGTGTGCCTGCATATCCAGGTGTGCCAATCTGCTGATGTTTATGCTTCCATTCCTCAGACGCATCTGCAGGGTGACATCCGCATACTGTGAAAGACAAGCAGGAATAAATGCTGCAGGCTGTTTTATAAAAATGCTGGTGTCTCTACATTTACGTAGCAGTGTGGCCTGATTATTCAGGAGCTCTGAGGCTTATCCCAAGACGATGATTTTTACATCAAAAGTAGATTAATGGAAGTTGACAGCCTTGTGTCCATCCAAACGCAGTGTGAAGTGATAATAAGTATAGAATTGCTAGTCAGTAGGGTCTCATGTCACATACTCAGACTAGATAAATGATGAATATGTAATGAAATTACATAGAATTAAGACAGATGGCTCTAGCTTTTGATAAATGCATATATCTTCAGAATCAGATAATAATACCAATGTGTGGAAGATCAATTGGGATATAACAACTTTGAAAACGAAAGTAATTTCTCTGCTTTCACTTTAAGATGCGCATTTAAATAAGAATCAAGCTTAATTTAATTATAGTTTTTTATCATGAAATTAAAAAAGAAGAAGAAAAGAAGCCAGGGAAAAAATACAGGGACATTTTCATCTCATTTTGCTTTGAATTGCAGTTATTTATCCTACTGCATATAATGAAATACCATTGCCAAAAAGAAAAGACAATTATTTTCTCTCCAATAAACATTAAGATAGATTGATGGTCACCATTATAAAAAGGATTAAATGAAATTCTTAACACCTTTTCAGAAAGATGTCAATTTGTTCCTAAGAACTCCAGTTATGAGGAAGCTTATAATACGGTCCACCTGTTATTGATAGGGATGTTTAATATTTTACTGACTATTTAAGGTGCAAAGTCCTTGAGATAAATCAACCTCTCCTCCTCTCTCTGGGTTTTACTATTTTACTTGAGGTACATCTTTCAGAGAATTGACATGATTGACTAGGGACATGGTGAAAAAAATATCATTTGAAATAATGTCATTACCAAAAAGGAAGGAATTTTGAGAACAAAATAATTATGAAGCTCATTAAATTCACAGTTTCTGCATATTGTAGATTAGTGAAAGAGTAATGGCAGCAACTCTGCACATAATTTTGCACAGTAGTTGTGTATTATCTGAATTACTGTCACTTCCTTTGAATTTAAAGACCTTGCTTGTGTAGATAAACAAATATATCTGTCCCTCATTTGCATGGGATTGATGATATCTTTAGGTGAAGTGAAAGTAGCTTGTGGTTTTATGCAGTCTGGCAGCCAAACTTTGAGTACTACTTATAATGAAAAAATACCAGCGCCAATACACAAAAAGGGTATCACAGGTATGAAGAGTTCGTAATCTCTTGTCTTCACATGAGAGTTCTCGAATTGAGAGGGAGGAAATGGGTAAAAGCAGTACTAGTTGAGAGTATTAAGGGTAGTCCTCTGTGCTTCATGGCTTTCTGTGATGTTCCTATGGGAAAAGCTTCAGACAAGTTATTACCTTGTGTGGCTGCAGAGATCTGGAATCAGCAGCTGGCACAAGAGAAGGTAAATCAAGTTTAGGCTGCACTTTGGGGCTCGGTGCATAAATTGCCTTGATGTCTAGCTCTTGAGAGCAAAAGATGATGCATGAGTTAGTGCAGTGGCCTTCCACGAGGAGTACGCAATTTACTCTGCACGGAGACCAAATAAATGAGGCTCAGAGCAGTGGGAACGGAGATGTTTTGTGTATCCATTGGGGGGGGAGGGGGGAGCATGAGATTCCTTTTTCTTTTAGCACTGTCTAGGCTCCAGAAACAGGCGTTTCCTCAACTTCGTGTATTTTTCCAAGCCTTTCAAACGTCATTTCAGCAGTCTTTGCAGGCAGTATGAGGCTTACAGTGGAAGTGGAGCAAAAGTCTTGCCCCTCTCAAACTGGAGGCACTGGTGTACCTTCCTGGAGTAGCAAGAATTTCTGTCTTGCTGGCTTCTTCCATAGTTTGCCACTTCTTCAGCGCTTCCAAAAATGACTTACAGCTTTCTTAAGTTACCTAAAGGATCCCTAATAACATTTAAGCACCTTAACACTCTCTAAGCAGAAATTCTTTGCATTTACCATTCAAGTGGAAGGATCACTGACTGTCTAAAGCATTTCTAGAGGTATCAGTATCTGCTTTCAGCATTCACAGGGAGTCATGGAGAATCTGGGATAAGACCTTAAAAGAACCTATCACTTTGTGATATTGCCTCAAGAGAATTTTTTCTGTGAATCATAGCTGTGATAGTTTATTGATCAGATTAAACCAACTTTCAAAAGAAAAGATAATGCCATACATTTTACTTAAAATGTTTGTGTGGTCGCTAAACAACTGAACCTCAGCGAGCAAACTCCTTGACAGTGGCAGGTGGAGAGTTCTCTGTTCTCAAAGATGTCAAATCTTTCATTTTCTATTGATGCTTTTTAGAAGCAAAACAGTGTTTTCCATTACAGCAAGTCCTCAGCTGTCTTACAAACCAGCAAGGATGGAAAATTCCTGGTCTGTGGCCCAGGAGAAGCCTGCTATCCAATTGTATGTGGCCTATAACCATTTAGTTTTCTATGCTGTAGCAGACCTACACTATTATCAGGGGCATTAAAATGTGTTTGGCCAAAAGTGTTAGAAAGAACTCTTGGCTCTCACTAAGGAAAAGATTTCCCATTTCTGTGGCATAGCAAGAAGAAAAAATATAAGGGAAAATCCTTATTTCTACACTTTCACTAGAGTATAGAAAAGCATGAAGAGAATTTGCTCTTTGGACAGTGGATTATAGATGCTATTAAAGATAGGTTACCCTATAGGTGAAACTCCAGTAAACAGATCTTAAAATTTCTGTCTGTGTAGCAAGAGAGAAGATCTGCAGGAATCAACAAAAGATCTCAAAGCACATTGGTGTTTACCAGCTGCCTCTCAATGACACACATGCTATTTCTGGCATTTCTCATGTTTCAACATGACTAAGACAGACCTTTTCTTCCCCTCCATCCCTAGTCATTGATGCTACAATCACTTAGAAGAGGCAACAGGTCATGGACCTGGGCAGATTTCAGTGGAAGCTGCTGCTGTGGGTATCCCAGGGCTATGGGACTTTGGGAGCCTGACTATCAAAACCCTAAAAAACATCAAAGATCTAACTTGGCTCATTTGAAAGTTAGGAAGAAGAGGAAAGGGCAGAACTTGTTTAGGTCTGGAAAAGATAGATAAAATGAGTTCTCTATAGGAGAACTATTAATGTGGTGGTAAGTATCTGTTCAGGGCTTTGCTTTTGTTGTATACCATGAACATCTGTTAGCAAAGGCTAGCACTGGTAAATACTCATTAGCAGAAGGCAGAGTGTTGTCATTCTCTGGTTTGTACCTGCTTTCTAATAGATGACTGCATCTTTGCTAGTATATGTTGGAGTTAGTAAAGCTGCATGGTATTAGATGGGTTTTTGCGTCTCTCTGCAACAGAAAATGTGGTGTTTTCCTTTCCTCCCCTCGCTCCCTCCCTCCTTAGCTCCAGCTTTAAAGCTGTTTAAGTAAAACTCAAATAAAGGAATATGCTAGAATTGGAAAGATAATTATAAGGCCAAAATCCCTCACAGACCACTGGTTTCTTTCCCTCATGATGTGGACTCTGGATTTGTCTGGGAAAGCAAGGAAAAACCTTTCTTTGGTACATTGTCATTAAAACAGTTAGAATCTGCAAATCCTGTATGTTCAATACAACAGCAGGATTATGTTTGAATCATAAGAATGAGCAATGTGTTCTGCTTAATTACAAAGTTACAGTGGAAAAGGATTTATTGACCACCCCATCCATCTCCTCTCTAGTGTAGAATTGTTCTCTCCATGGTGCTTCTTAAGGCTTTTTCTTTGCAGTATTACATGCACCATGTGATGGATCATCCACAGCTTTACTGGAGGTTTTGCAGCAGTTAGAAGGCACAGTGCAACCCGTTAGTTTTAAAATAGCATTGGTTTCTAGCAGACCACGTTCTCAATGTGGACTGTGGGAAATATCCATAATACATGTGCTCATCTGGGGCTATCAAAGCTGGAGAAAACGATGGGCAGTTGTCTTAGCTCACTATCAATATGTTTTCCCTGAAACTTAGTTTCCATCTTGGTTTTCTCAATTTCATTGGAAATCTTGTCCTCATTATTTCCTTTTGAGAGTTCAAAAATAGTTCCCCCTATCACTCATGTTCATAACCTCTGGTTTTGTAGTCTTTCCCAACTGTTTTGTTAATGTGGATTTTATCTGTAAAATGATTCTTATCTTCGATCACACTTCAGCTGGTAGAAAATTTCCTGTTAAAACCTGGTGTTTTGATAAACCTGCAAACTGAAACCTTTTCTCCTTATTTAAACTTATGAGGTTTTATGGGTAGTATTTGGTGTTTACTTTTTTCCTGAATAAAAGGCTGAAGATTTTTTTATAGATAAGAAGGCTTTCTCTCTGTCTGTAGCTAATTGCCTGAACAGATTTGTGAGCAGTTGAATGCCTTCTCCCAGGTGTCAGTAGCTTAGATATAAACCCTTATTAACACATTCTAACTCTGTCTCCTCCCAGATATGTCACTAAGAAGCACATGAGAAATTCAGACCAGTATTTTGACCTGCAAACCCTCTGTTATTTCTCTGTCTAAACTCTTACTGTCATCTGTCCAAGGTCTTTTCAGTATTGTTTCTTTCAAGTTTTTATTTTCACTAATTTCCCCAAATGTTCACCTCATGAGGTTGTTCAACGTATTTCTGACAATGTTATTTTAGTGACTTCCCCACCCTCAACCAAAAATTTTAATGAAAGTATATTTTTAATGGAAGTGTATTTCTTGCAAGCCTTTTGGCTTTCCAGTTTTGAAAAACTGCAAACTCTTTTAGATTTTGCATAATCTAGAATGAAGAAAACTCCTAGTTGGAGGAAAGCAAACCCAACTCCTCTCCTGGAAACCACCAACCCCCGCATGAGTAGGAAAACTCTACACGCTTAATATATCCCAAGAAAAATAGCTGACATTTTCTGAACAATATCTACGTCATTCCGACTGTCTCAGATTTTGATCTTGTGTCTCTCCACTTCCTTCTCTTGCTACAGAGATGAGTCTATTATATTTTTGCTCCCTGACATTCAGAATGTCCCTGACATTCACATTGAATAGTCTGCAAAATTCTATTAGTAAGATGCTTATTCTACTTTAAAGTTGTTCTGACTGTAGGAATAGGAATAGTTGAAATTTTTCTTCTTAAACCTAGCTACTTACAAACTGCAGAGGGTAGAAATTATTATCCCTGTGCTACAGATGAAGCTGAAGTACTGAAGGCCAGTTACAGCTAACATACTGCTAGCATACCCCTCCAGAAAGAAGCCTACTGAAAGAAGAGCTTTTTGAAGTTCCATTACTGTAGTGCCACACTGGCAATGCTGTTTGCATTTCCCACTGCTTCAGAGAGTATCTCAGAGAGCTCAGGGTTTGGCAACTAAGCAGATGCTTGTAGTCTGCCAGAGAAGTGAGCTTCTCAACCTCTAGGATGTCAGATAAGATTGACAGAGCTATTCAGTGTTTCAAAAGCAGGCTGGCCTTACCAGGGATGAAGAAATGCATCTCCTCAAAGTTGGGTGTGTTTATTATCTTAATTCTGAGAAGACTTCATGTAACTATGCTTTTTGAAACAGGCATAGCCTTTTTATGAATACGAAAGACTGTTGCTGCTCTGGTTCATGCTGCTTACCTTTGCTTTCATTTCTTAGGAATGTTCTTTCTTGGCTAAGGCAATCATTGGCTCTACAATCTAGCTGGATTATGAAATGAAGATCTATTTAATTTAAGACTAGCTCTGGGAGGTGTGTAGTTTATCTAACCCTATGTGCCCTCTGTGGGCCAAAGAAGAAAAAAAAAAAAAAAAGAAAAAATTAGAGAAAGACCCTTCCAGAAGGCAGTTCATCACAAGCTAGGACTGGATGAGAGGCCTGTGTCTGCAATCTCTACCGAAGAAGCCTAGAACAACTAATTTATAGAAGAGCAAAATTTACCTCTGTTATTCTATCCTGTGCCACAGCTTCTGAATTGATCCCCAGGACTTCTGTGTCCTAAGTTCCTGTGTTTTTGGCACCCTGAAGTCATTTCAGGTAAGTATTGTGATGAAAACAAGAAAATATACAGACATCCTAAGTGAAATATGTTATTTTTCTGGAACTCTTAAATAAAAAAAGTGCTGCATTGGTTACTCTGAAAGGTTCAGCAGATATCTAGCTTAAGGTATCTCTCTTGAAAGCAGTACCTTAAGCTATCTAGGAAGAGAGAAGATTTAATCATCCCTCCAGGTTATATTTTCACTTCCCCACAGAACAAAATCCTGGGACAATTCTTTATGACAGCATTTGCTATGACAAGGAGTGTCTTTAAAATGATTAGAAGGCCATTTGCTACACTGATCAGTCAATGAGAAGGGAGAGTATCTAACTTTATCAGTAGCCTGAAGTATAATTCCAGAGTTGCATTCTACCAAAGTGAAAGAAAATAAAAGGCTAGTGTGACAAATCCATGGAAGTAGTTGGGATCACAAAGCAACCATCTTTTCTATAACCTGGATTAGCCAGAGGTAAAATGCCTTGCTCAGTCACTGATTGCCAGACCTTAATTTATTTTTTTATTTTTTGTATTCAGAAAGCCTTAGAAATTGGATAAAGAGAAATTTACTTCTCCAAAGTGTATAAATATCAGTTCCTGCAGGCACTCTCTGGGGATTAGAGTATTGTTTAGCAACTCTCAGACTGGGGGATTTGGAAACCTGAACTGCAGGACTGCACTCATACTAGAAAATAGTTATTGTTATTGCCAAAGTAGCAGCAGTAGTAGCTCTTGGGCCAAGTTGCTTTGACTTTATAAGATCAAGGCACTGTTAGGGAACTAATATCTTGGACTGTAGACAGCATCAGGGCTAAAAGGTTTGTAGGATTTCATTCTCTTGCTGCTGCAAAGCAGTCTTTTCAGTGATTATCTTATAAGCCTTTTATGCTGCTCGCATGCTTTTATTTTAGTGGAAACTTCTACCATAGTGGCTGTGCCAAGACAGGAGTTGTTCTCCTATGTGTGGTATGCAGAGTCCTGTGGCAAGGCGAAGTCACTGAGACCTTCCTTGACTTTTATTTGAGTAATTTTCTCTGGAGCCCTTATTCTCAATCACTGTGTCATCAAATAAAAGCTTGGAGAACTTGTTCCTTTGTGACACTCATCCAAACCCAGGCAGAACGTTGTGGCGCTTAGCCAAGCATCGCTTTGTTGTTAAGGCCATGGAGCTACTTGTAGGAGTTACATTTTTAAGAAATTGACCTGGAAATCCTCAAGCTGTGCAGTCCTGAAGTGGTGCCACACCACATTTACCTCTGATTGGCTACCATTGGTTCTGTGGGGGTGACAGAACTTTCTGTAGGAGTCAGGTCAATATGAAACATGGTTTATCTCATTAACATTGATTCTGTATCTTCTACAGCCACTTGTACTTGATGCCATAGGAAGGACATTTATTAGAAGATATATGAACATGTTCTACATCAGTATCCTCTTGAAGGGAATTCTTTTGCCAATGCTTCCTCTGACTCACCCAATATGCTAATCTTCACACAGAAAACTATTTGTAGAATGGTGTTTTAATAGAAGTATAAAGCATTCCTCACATGGCTGATGCTCTTGTAAACCATCAACGCTACTGTGTCCTGCAGGTATCAGGAATGTGTATGGATACTGTAGACTGAGGTACTTAGTGTGATGGGAAGTGTTTTTAAATAAGTTTTTTTAATTAATATTAAAACTACACCTTTAAAGTAACCAGTGTGTTGTGTCGTAACACTCAGCGAAGCGCACATTCCCTTTTGGTAATCTGTCATGCATTTTTATGGTTCCTGTCACTTGCTTGCAAGCTTGGAGACTGAAAAATAGGACAACAAATGTATTAGATGGGGCTGTGTTTCCTGAGAGCAGCCCCTGCCTACTGTATCATTTTGAATGTGGGCACTTGCACTACTTTATGAATGGTAGCTGTTTATATACGCAGTAAGAGTGAGTGTTCTCTCTGATGTAAATTGATCCAGTGCCACTTCAGACCTTTAGTCCCATTGCAAGTAAATTACAAGTGCTATGGTCATTTTGAGCTGGAGACATTAATCCAACTCAATGACAACTCACAGCTTAAATTCCCTTATAATTCCAGTCTGACCCAAGGAGCTACTGACAGGTTTTAAAACCTCATTCTAACATTTTACATTTTTGAGTAACTTAAATTATTGTTTGTTTTGTTTTACTGGTTTTGTTCTTTCTAGTTTAAATCCCTGTAAATAATGAACCCCCATCAGCTTGGCAGAAAAGCATCTGTTTTCTACAATCAAAACTCACAATAATCAGAACCTCGTGTCTTATGCGAAAAACCTATTTTTTTAATTCTTAGGTTGGACTCAGTGAGGGAGGTACAACAACTCGGTTCCTTAAAACAAAGAAAAAAACCCCCCAAATTGATAAACTGTCATAAAATTTTGAGTCTGGTGTGTGACAGATCTGCTGTTTCAGAAATGGGAGTTTTACACTTCTGGAAAGCCATGATCCCGTAGTGGCAGCCTTCCCAGCATGAAGTATTCCTGTCTTGTCAAAGAATCTTTGAAAGGAACAAATGCTATTTCATCAGCATCTAAAAAAACTGTGTTGGTTGTGTTCTGTGTATGCTTCAAATAACATAGAGAAATTATGTTACATGATGGCCTAGCAATTAAAGGGCACAGTTGGCTGTCATCTTTGTAACATTGCCTCGCTGGTGTCTGTCTAGCAGCCAAAAGTATTTTGTGTGGCTGAGCACAGAATTTCCCCACAGGCAAAATCCCGTTCATCTTTCATTCCATTCCACACACAGGACAAAGAGTTTTTTCCAAGTTGTGTTGTCCCTTTTTTAGGCATCTTCCAAAAATTAGACCAGAAGAGATATCATAGCCTCCTGCAGATGGTGCATGCGTTTATTCTGAAGGGCTGGTGGCCAGTTTGCTGCCATTCAGCAATCTATGCTGTGGTGACATGGATTTTTGCCACATGCAGATTTTTCTGGTGTTCTGCTATATTTCCAAAGAAAAATAGCTTAGGGAAAAAACCCCAAGCTCAACACTGTTGCTATTAAGATTTTCAAAGTATAGGCAGTGAGTATAAAAACTTTCTCCCTCTTTCATGGTTGTATTTTTGTTTAGAAGCTGTATAGCTGTTTCCCAACTAACAATTTCCTGGTGTCTTAAAATGTTCATGCAGATTGATCCTGTAAGGGGTAATTCATTCAATATGCCTTCCCCTTATCTAGATTCAAATACGACACATGAAATTGCATTATTTCTTTAAAAAAATTGCTTATTTCTTTAAAAAAGCCAAAGAAACCTCTTTTGTTGGATAAATAGTGTGTTGAAGTCCTATTGATTATTTGATGAAACTACGAACAGTTACTTTAGGCCACTGATTCTCTGTGCTGATATTTTCTGATATCTATTATTTTTGTGTGTACAGAGTTCACCAGAAAAGGCCAGCCTTCCCCACCTTGGATATATGTAACAAAGGATTTCAGTGACTATTCTTAGCCAGTCTCTCTTTCTTTCCTCCCTGTTAATGTTCAACCGTTTTTGGGTAGTGATGTACTCTCTATATAGCTACAACAAATAACACGAAAATATTGAAATGGTTCCTTCTTTACCATCAGGCAATCCTAGCCTTAGGAAAGCAATTAAGTACCATTTTTAAAGTTCTGATTTAGAACCTAGTTATGAGGTTTTTTTTCCTTTAAGAGGCCATATACAGGGTATGAGCTGAAAGCAGGGGGGTACACTCCTGATGCACTATGAGATGAGCCTTGGTGGAACTTACAGGAACACGGCTGCCAGTGTGTGATGCCTGTAGCACTGGGAACTAGGAAGTCTAAATAAGTTTGACAGGGTGACTCCAGATCCCCTGGAATATGACATCACCAAGTAGATGTGCCTGGTGATGCAACAGGAGAAATAGATGTTGGCTTTTCTAAACCTGCAAAATAGGACTTCACCTAATGTTAATCTGAGATCACTAATCTGCTCCTTGCATGCAAAAATATCTCTGAGTGTCAATGACAGTCAGACTATAGCTGGATGACCTAGAGAGGTGTGGATAGAGCTTTAGAGCTGCTCAATACCTTACCTCAAATGATGAAAGGTTTCAAATTCTCAAAGCTATCCACACCTTCCTTTTAAAACCCTATGTCCTTCAGACTTCTCTGCACCTCCCAGTGTTGATTTTCAATCATTAAGGAATTTGTACCTTTTTACAGGTGATTCGTTCCTTCCCTATCACTTCTCTTCTGACATTTGAAATTGGATTTTGCAGAGGTACCACTTTCTTCTAACTGATAAGAAATGTTTGTTTCTGGCAAGATGGATTTTCTGTCTTACTCCTTTCCTCTTTCCCTTTATCCTTTTGCATTGTTCTTGCTGTTCTTTGTCTTCATTTTTGTCTTCTTTCTCCCACCCACTTTCTTCTCTACTTTTTCTCTGCTTTCTCCTCTGTTCTTCATGTGTCTCTTCAGACTCCTTTCACAGACATTTCTGATGCTTAGCCCTGTTGCCTGAATACCTCAGCCTGGAGCTGATGCAGTGGCTATGGATAGTGCAGAAAAGAAAGTCCAGCTTCCTCTTGCCAGCTCTGGCCTGTGTGTCACAGACAGATCAGGGTGGTTTTTACCAGAGGCACATTGGTTTCATTGGCTTTTTCAGTAGGAAGGTTTTTTTCACTCAGAAAAGTATGTCTGTTTGGGGACCAGCACATGTGGTTTAAAAGATCCTGGCTCAAGCTCTTGCCTTCTGATTTCCAGTCATGACTTATGCCCTGGTCATTATTTCTTGTTAGAGTTTTAGTTTTTATAAATTACTAAAGGTTAGTTGAAGACAAAAAAACTGTAGGCCAAACAAATTGTAGCTTAGGAATTCACCTGGAAGAAGGACACCACAGGGGCATTAATGATTTAGCCACTAGGCTACCTGCCACTCTATAGTGTTTAGTTCTTCTATTTTCCAAATTAAATCTGTTTTCTTTTGTGCCTTTTCTTCTCTTCCTAAAGTGCAGGATAAGTAAATGCCATGTGTGAGAGCAGAGAGTTCCTTTCACCTATCCTCTGGGTATAGGCATGAGTTTCTTGGAACAGACCAGATATGGATTAGCCCAGACTCTGGGGAACACTGTGATCTTTTCTCTGTCCTGTGAGTCTAGGGGACTTAAGCTTTTCCAGTGGGAGTAGTGGGGTGTAGGAAAAGGATTTTTACTGAGAGTGAAATAAAGAAGAGCTGGAATCTGAAAACCTTGCATTGGTCACAACCAAAGAAGGAGCTAGAACAGCAGCTCAGATCGTGAGGCTAGGTAGGGCAGAAATGAAGAAATGGAGCTGAAAGATGAGTGGTGGGGAAAAGAGGAGGGAGGGAAAGTAGCTGAGTATGCTGGGATAGTTGCAGTGGCCAGCTGAGGAGACCCAGCAAAGGAGAAGGAAAGGCTCATTATCAGGGAGGATGGAAAGATGGAGCTACTGCCATGTGTAGGGGCTGGATCAGAGCGCTGGAAATTGAAATACATTGCTGTGGCATGTTGGGCAGCAAAGTGGACCTGGGAATGGCTGTAGCTTGAAGCTGCATGCAGGGGCTGCTTGGCAATGCTTCAGGCTCTGTGTCAGTGTGACTTGGTGTGATTTTGTGTCACATGCATTTCAGGGCTTACAGGATGGGCTAAGGGAGAAGGAGAAAGGCAGCCTGCTGAGATCCCTCAGCCGTTCTCACCGTGGGCTGCATTGCTGGCCAAGCATCCTTGGCAACCTGCCATTGTCAGTTGAACTTGTTAGGATCACACCAGCACCTTTCAGAGCTGAAAGAGATCTGAGCAGAGTGGCTCTTTTGTTTAGTGGGAATCACACAGGCAAAAGCATGAGCAGAAATGCTGAAAAGCAACACCTTGTTACCTTCCTCTTTAATATAATCTTTTCTTATGTGTGTGTGCTTGACTGTGACTCTCAAAGGATAATTCATTTAAAAAGTTTCTTAGAAAATGTAGCCACATGAAGTGATTTACAATCTCACTTCTGTCACTGTACTTTTCATTGAAGATGGGTGACTTTTATCAAGTCTTTAATTTACCTCAAAGTTTTATTCCATCATTGCTCTATTTTCAATTCCATTTTTATAATAACAGGACTTTCTTTTATTTACATTGGTGAAACCTTGAATTCATAAGCTGTCTGAGTGATTTTAATGTAGAACAAGGCTTTATCACTGCATATAAATATATTTAGCCTGAGACTCGTTCAGAGTAATCTTTTGTGATCTCAGAATAAATGTAACACTTTTTATGTGTACATATCCCTAGATTTAAAATGAGATTTATGACATTCATTGCCATTGTTAGAGAATGGGGGGAAATACGGGGAATATTTTCCCACTGTTTAAGACTGTACCACTTTGAAATAATAAACCATTCTCTGCTGCTTCAAAGTAATTTTATAGATATGTTTGAAAAACACTGAGGCTTTGTCTACTGCATTTGTAATTTTTACACTCAGTCAGAAAAGACACTTTGAAAAATGTTTTTTCTTCATTATTGTTTGTATTAAAATACAGTTAGTGGACCATGACGAGCATCAAAGCCTCAACATGTGTTCTGTGCTGCACATTGCTAGGCAAGGGATAGTTCGTGGTACAGTTGGATACTCTGGGCAGAAAACATTTTCTCATTCTTCTTCCCTGCTTTGCAAGCAAGATATTGTCACAACAGACACATTCAGCCTCCTATTTCAGTGTCTCATTACCAACTGAGAAGACAGCTTGCTGAGGGAGCTTAGCCAAGGTCTCAAAGGAAGTTTACAGCAGAGCCAGGAACTAGACCCAGATTCCCACTAAGTCCAGCATGCACATCAACTCGACTAAAACTTCCTCAAGTGTCTTGCCTGCTGCTGGATTTTTCCTTTGGCTTGTTCAGGTTTATTGGCAAACTTGCTTGGTCCTCTCCTCAAGCGGATAGAGCCGATGCTACACTTTCTCTTGGAAAAGTTTGGAGAAGTTGTGTCTGGTGCTAGTAGCTCTGCAGGAAATGTTCCAATCGATTTATCAATTGTGCTGTAAAATGAACTGTGCAACTGTTGTATTTTTATTAGAGAAGTGACACAGATGAATTTTGTCACAAGATTTGCTCGATAGCTGCTTCACCAGGAGCTAGGAGAGCCTCTCAAGAGAGACCGCCTCTCAGTTATGGATATCCTGTCTTCTTTTTAGTTTTCTTATCACAAAAAATATATGGTGACTACCAGCTTATGTGAAATTTGAATGGCTGAGACTTTCTGACCTGCATGGAAGAAGTACAGAAAGAGATGAGGAACAGTAGGTAAATTAATAAGCCTGAGCCTCCAGGTTGCTTTAGTGCCTGTAAGGGAAAAGTGACTTCTGGTGGAAAGTAACACTGCTAGGATGATACTGGGGGTGCAGAGGTGGAAGTTGCTGATCTACATTCCTTTTCTCTATATGAAACACTAACAATGTTCAGCCTGTGGCGTCCATCACCTTGGGGAGCTGTACCCTGTCTAAAGATCTGCAAAAAGCAACAGAAAGAAGCAAGCATTATGTGGGTAGGCTTAAAGTGAAAGCACAGGGACCTACAGCTTCTGCGGAAAATGCCTGTTGGTGCACACATTGGAGAACACTGGAAACTGCTGCACATGTATGAGCTGTCATTTTTCATGCAGAATCCAAAGGTGTGAGTTGCAACCCCTGTATGTGTTACAGGTGCACAAGTGGATGTTCTGTGTTTAGCCCACCTTCATGAGCCAGTGCTTTCTGTGCACTCTCCATGGGGCTGATGGAGTTGGTGTTTTCCATGTGTCCCCTGTGTACTTGAACACATATTTTCTGTAGGCAATACCGGATCTTTTTCATTATTATGGAATCAGGATTCCTGAGAAGACTATTACTGAGCTTTTCTGGGTCAGACCCAATCATGATAAATATCAGTGATGTTCCTCCAAAGTCAATGTACTGGCACTGATTTAAGTTTTGACCTGTTCTTACCTATATTCTTTTGTGAATGGGTTTCTGTCACTAACGTACTCCACTAAGTGCCTGCTAGATATATTGGAATAGGTTGCCAATAAACTTATTTCATGCCTTCTTTTAGAAAATGCATTTCTCAGACTATTTTTGATTACCTTTGTTCTCTCCTTCCCAGCAGATTGTGCTTTTGATGTGTTTGTAATTGTGTATTATTCCTTCAAGGTAATATTTGGAATCTCCTTTCACTTCTAAGGCAAGCTGTCAGCTCTAGGGCTGTTACTAGTTTTGCACTCTTGCTTTGCATAGTTTTCACTTAAAGGGCAATTGCTTTTTTTTTTCTGTCTGTCTTTTTTTTTGGTTATCCTGAACTGTGGGATTTCTCTGTAGTTGCTTTTCTTTTTTTGTGTTTCCTTCCTTCTCAGTAGCAGGCGCTTTGCTCTGTGATTAGTATCCTGACTGGCAGATAATGGAATTGAGCCACAGTCCCTTAAGTGAAAGAATTTACTCATTAACCATTGCAACTGGCTGTATTTCATAGTATTATAAAGAGATTTTATTTTTGCCTGGGTAAAAAGAACCAGTAATTGAATTCATACTAAAATATTTTTTTTCCTACTCATCCTGTCCAACACCAGCAGATGGCTGATAGGCACACGGTGCTTAAAACTTTGAACGAGATTTGTGATGTTATAAAAAAAAAAATCTGGATGGCTTTTGATTCAGCCTTGATCCAAAGCAGAAGATTTCTGTGTACCGTCTAGTTTGAATTTGAATTGTGAGTGTAACTGTGACAAACCCCAGTGGCAACAAAGAACTGGAAAGGTTTGCTCTTATATTCCTTTTTTTTTTCTTTTTTTTTTTTGTCTTCCTGTATGTTGAAGATTATCTGGAATCTTATGGTAATCTTGTCAGCTCACTTGAATATCACTGAATTTCATCCAAAGATTCCTTTCTTGCAGTATGTTTTAGGTTTGGTTTTGCATATTTGTGACTTTAGCTATACTCTACCTGGACAGTTTCTTGACACTTGATCTCGTATAGACAGTGTATTTCAGTGGAGTTTTGGCATCGATAACTAAAATAGTTTAGTTTAATCACTAAAAACACCAGTGTGAGAATGGTTTGCACAGAAAGAAGTAAAGCCAGATGTTTCCTTAGAGCAGATTCAGAAATACTTTTGCTATGAAAAGCACTTAAGGCATGTGTAAGGAGTTCAGATGCATATCTCAGTTTATGCCCCAGCCCCAGCAGACTACCTGGAGCACATTGAGAGCACAGCAAAACTTAAAAACTGAAGCAGCTGCAGGGTCAGGGGCATACAACGACCCCTGCCTGCCAGCTCACTTGGAGACTAAACATCTTCCTCCTCTGGTGCCCACGGAGGAATATTTTCTGTAGTGTTGCCTCTCCCAATGCGAAGCAGCATTTGGAAAGGCTTTCTCTAGATTATGCACAGTGAGAGCTGAGCAATCACTCTGGGGAGGTGCAAGTGGAGTGGGACACTCTCCTCATCACTATTACTCAGTGGGGCGTCCTGGTGCTACACAAAATACTGAAACTCCAAAAAATCCTGAAAGAATCTCGCCAGAGTCTAGGCATAACCTCCTCCACGTGAATTTGGCTGAAGTATTCTATTAATTCTGCCAGGAGATTTATTTTTATGCCTTTGTTTTACTCTAAAGTACAGAACTGGCACTTTTTCAACTTCTGACAGGCCCCAAAATGGTGGTTACTCTGAACAGTGATGGAACCAGCTCTGAAGTAGAGTTTTTCCAGGCAACTGAGGAATAGAGTGTGGCTGTGTCAAATCAGTGCAAAGGTCTTTCTCGTCCCATAATGTTCCCACAGGAAGGTCCCCTTGCAGGTGCTCAGGGAGGGAGTTAACAAACATAACATGTTGTGAATGACCTGTCCCTTGGATAGCTTCCCAACTTCTGGCAGTCTGTAGCAAAGGGGCTGCCTAGATCAGGGGTTGCAACCAGGCCAATGTATTTACTAGTACCTGAGAGACCTGAACTCTAGGAATTTGGCTAATCCATTTTTTAATCTGCTTATTTTTCAGCTTGTGTAACATCCCATTGTGCTTTATGGAAGGAATACCTCTTGTTTCTTTTGAACTGACTGCCTTGTCGTTTCCCTGGATGCCTCCATCTCACTGACAGGAAAAGCAGCAAACAAAACCAGCTTCATACTCCTCTTCCCCCATTTTTGGTCTTACAGACCTCTGTTAAGATACATCTCTGCCATCTTCCCTCCAGGCTCACCTATCTGTATATGTAAAGCCTCCTCTTAGATGAAACTGTCTTGACTGTTTCTGATATTCCTATTTTCTAGTCTGTCTCCTTCTTTAGATGGGGTGGTGAGAACAGTTCTTAAAGCCTGGATTCTGGTGGGCTGGGAACATAGATTGATACATAATGAAAGTACTACAAGTGAATGCATCCCTAAACATTGCTTCCATAGTTGTAGCACAGTCATCAGCAATAATAATCCCTGTTTTAAAAATAAATCCTTTCCCTGGCTACTTGCAGAGCTGATAGTTCACCTTGAGAGATTTACAGTGATGTGATTTTCCTGTACCGTAAGTAAAGAAATCTTAGATGTATGAAATGAAAGATTCTGAACTGCCTTTAAACTCTGCATACTCGGAATAAGAAGCCCAAAAAATATTGGCTACTTGGGTCACTTATTAGGGACAGCGTTTTTCGCTGCCATATCTTGATTTAAATTGAATGTGTCATTTGGCATTAAGCAAAATGTGAGTTGTATCTTGAAAGATTGTATAACTCATAAGTAGTGTAGCCATAAGCCAGTTGATGGCTTACTTATAAACGGGCAAATCTAATATCCTGCTTTGCTGTAGGGCATGTGATTTTCTGTATATACTCCACACTCCTGTAATTGTTTGTTGTAGAGGATGGTGAATTTGCCACTTGCCATGAGCTCATTTCTTGTCTTAATGCAATTAATGTAGATGAATTTATTTTTAAGAATTCTTTGAAATGTCACTCATATTTTACAGTTTTCTCGATATAATCTTCAAGTGGCAAAGGGAATCTGCAGAAAAAATGACTAAAGGCCAAAACATTTATTGAATTAAACTATCACTGAGTTTATTTAGAAAGATCCATATGAGGCTTCAGATTTTTTGGCCAGTCTCAAAAAGATATACAACTAAATATGAAATTTCTCCCAAAGCAAACTACCTCAAAGCAAATGGCTTTAATGAAATTTGCTCGGAAAGACTTAAAGGCGAATGCCAGGAAAATTTACAATGTAACCATATTCTGGCCTCTCTGTCAGGAGAGGAGACAAAAAGTGCATTTCAGAAGCAGTTGCAAGGATTATTATGAAAAATAACATTACATCCATGAGTGTATATTTGAACTGAGTATGAAATGCTTGCTTAGTCAAGAAGTAGAAAATTAATTGTGCAACTTTCAGTTGTTTGACACATGTACAAACATTGGCTATCAGAGAAATAATTCCATGAAATAAAGGTAATAGTAATATTATAGTTTTTAATACTGCTGAATAACAAAATAAAAATATATATTCGTGGGCCTTTCATAAGTATGGTCATTTGCTGACATCAGAAACTACCTGTTTTGTTGTTTACTACCACAGCATGTGGTAATAAATAAATCACCAAAGCCATTTACTCATCTTCAAAGAAACAGAAGGAAGCAATTGACAACAGAATAGGAAGGTGTACTTTAGACAATGATATAAAGTAAACTGCAGAGAATGGCTTTACCATTAAAATCCTTGGGAGTTTCAAAGCTGTGATGTAAACCACTACTCTGTTTTTCTAAAAAACATATTTTAAAAAGAAAAGTGCTTGCAATTAAGTATAAAGTCACATGCAATGCATACACACAAATAGGAAGCATTCAAATAATTGAAGAGAATTCTGCCTTCCAGAGATAACTTTGCTTACAGCTTTGCTTTTGAATGAATCACAGTCCCTTATGTCAATAGGATCGTGTAAAAGTACCTTCCAGGTGAGTGTAAATCACTGTATGCCTGTACCCTTAATCAAATGTAATAGCTACCATTCAGTGACATATATTAGTAGTGGAAAAAGCACTACTGTATGCTTAATTTCTGTGCTAGAAAGAGAAAATTAGGAAAGCCTAGGGCTGGGGTTTAAAGGAGAACCCACTGTGAGTTTCTCCTTCCACTTGCCCTCTCTACGAAGAAGCACTACAAATAAAACAAGAGGCTGCTCTACCTGTGAATGGCCATTCTTCATGTACAACATCCTTGCTCCTTGATTAATAGCACGTTTCCCTGTGATTTATAACCATGCCTGCATTCAGGTGGCATCAGAATAGCAAGGGGAAAAAAAAAAAGAGTCAGGTTTATTAATAGGAAACCCATATAGCTACTTAACTGGTTTTGCCTAGAGTCCCATAATCACTGTCAGCATAAGAAGCAAAATTTGTGCAAAATATAAGGGGCCAGATGAAGGTTCGACACTGGCTGGTATGAGACATGCTGCATGTCTGGCCCAAGTCTGAGCCCAAGGATTCCAGTCAGCAGCACTCCAGCACTGCCCTTCCCATATACTGCTGGTACAGTCTGGGCTTTGCATCTGGTCTGGTGAGACTTGTGTTTTATCCTTCTGCACAGGAAGTATTTTTAATTGAAATGTAAAGGGCCATAAATGAGAGCATGACAAAGGAGGAGAAAATAATACTGGAAAGTACAGGAAAGAGGTAGACTTTGCTTTAGAAGGAAGGAATGGTTTTAAATAGTATTTTGATCCCAATTTGCCAAGGTTCATGGCAGAAGGACAGTAGCTCTCAAAATGTCTGATGGTGGCTTCTATATTGAGGAGACACACACATTTTTTTTTTAAAGTCTGATCAATCTTTCATGTATTTACTTTTCATGTGAGTGTAATTAGTTACCTACAACACATTTTAAAGCTGATAAAATGACATAAGCAGTCAGCTGTATGCAGTTGTACTGGCTGCCTTCCTAAAGGCATCACAGCAATCACAGCAGAGGGCATGGAAAGCAGAGAAGGCTGACAGTGCAAACTGCAGCTGGAAATGTTTTCTGTGTTGCTCTGCAGGCAAAAATGTTGCCTATGTTGCTCTGCAGCCAACTTTCAGTGGAGACTGATATCAGCAATTGTGTGTGGACGTGACTGACAGTTGCAATGGCACCTTTAACCTTTTGCATTGTTTGGAGTTAGCTGTGTCCCCTCCAGCTCTTCATCACTTAGCAGACCTGAAGAGGTGTTTTGGGGGTTTTCAGGTGTGGCCAAAACAGGGCATTGATATTCTTCCACTGGATGCTCAAATTGACTCGTAGGCACAAGAAAGAGAAATTTTATCAAGTACTTGGGTGACCTGAGTAACCTGAGACCTCCATTGCTGCAGGGTTCCCAACTGCATTGTCCCACATGCCTGATTGCCTGCTCTGCAGAGATCTGGCTTGCTTGGAAGAAGAAAAATTGGCATTGAACTTTGAAGGGAGGACTGAAATTTTATTTTAATCCAGCGAGGTGCCAAATAATGTTTGTAAGTTAATAGCCCCTTTTGAAATGTGCTCTGTTGTACCTGTGTTGACATTTCTAGACATCTGGCCTTAGTTTCATTCTTCCATGAGACCATATCCTCTGCAAGGCATCTCCTATTGTGTGCCAAAGCTCTGTACAGGTAGTGGATTGCGGTATAAGGGTGCTCTCAGGATACCCCTCAGAGGAGTTTTTGTGACATTGCCTTGCTATGGGAAACAGGATCTGTACTTGTCCCTGGTATCCTCATTATCTGTAGGAAAAAAAAGCTTGGAAAAAAGGTGTGGGGACTCTCTGTGCTTTCACATCCACAGGCAGACTAAAAGGATTAGGGTGTTCCTAATGTGGCATTAGGTTTGGTATTTCACCTAGGAAAACTGTCTGCAAGGTGCTTATGGGACAGCTATTGTCACTAGCAGTGGGGGTACACAGCTTTCCAGACATTTTTCAGGTGTAGATTTAGGTGCCTATGTGTAATTTCAGATTTGAAAAATGTAAAACTAATATTTTTGGGAACGATATTTTAATCAAATGGAACTGAGCTGCTTATAATTTTCTGGGCTGAAATAAGTGGAAGTAGGGTTGCAATGAAAGGAAAGAGTAGGATTTTTTGTTTGCCATTGCTGGTGGTGTCATTACTTGCCTCAGTCATACTGGACAATGTTTTGATGCTGCAGAGGTAAAAGCAATACAGTAACCATTCTGATCTGTGTTTATTTCTGTCTGAACATCAGACCCTCAAAATTATTTTAACAACAAAGTTTTCTTCATCTGTGAGTTCATTGTATGAAAGAAGTTTGTTTATAAACATTTTTCTGCTTTGTTTCTGATCTTTACATTTCAGTCTACTCTATTTATATTAATTTTCTTAAAAAGATACTTGAAATCTGCAAAGGAGCAAAGAAGGACACATGCCAAAAGTTTGCCTTCAACACTTTTTGGAGTTGGTGTTAATTTTTGAGCCATTATTCAAGCAGCTGTCCAGGTCAAGTGAGTTCAAGCATGCTGCTTCTGTGCCACTTGCACTCCAAGACTGCAGTGAAGGAAGAGAAGGCTGCAAATTATTAAGCATTTGGCAGTGCCTTCTAGTTGTATTAGATTATAACTGCATCAGTCATATGATTAAGAGGAAGTGACAGGTAAGCAAAATGAGAACAAAAGGCTCGTACTGTTAGAAGCAAATGTCACCATGTCATACACACTGTACACGTATATCAATGCTCCCTCTAAGAATACGTACAACAGAAGGAAAATACGAGAGGGAACATCTGGGTATTTGTTGATATGTGTTCATGTGTGTTTGTACGGGTTTTGTGTACCATACATTGACATTCACCTCATGTATATGTATCTCCTTCTGCGTGTGGAAATCAATATACCCGTGGAATTGTGGCACAGGTTGTAACAGCGTGCTGGAATTGGAGCATAGTGATTTCTTTGTACAGCCCACTGGTCTGTTTACCAGATTGAAGTTTTTTGTAGATGCTTTTTTATTTTTCCTCTAATTAAGTGATTTTTTGAAAGGTATTCAGGAAACTTTTAAAGGTTTTGCTTCTCAGGTTTCTTACAAGCTCTGAATGAATCCAAATAAAATATACAGGTTATTAGAAATTACTACATTTATGGTTTTACTTTTTAAATGACACTTTATGTATGATGTAACATTTTATAACAACATTTTTCAAGTTACAAGTTCTACAACTAAGTAAGGGAGTTTTCACAAACACACAATGATTGTGAAACTTAGTTTGGTAGATGTTGGTCTGTCACATGTGCTTGGGGGTGGAAATACCTCTTGTTGGCACCTAAGAGTCAAGTTTTTGTCTGATTAAGCTCACAACCTGGAGTGAGTCAGTGAGGCAGAACCCTGATAAGCCATTTTGGAGTGTGCGAAAGAAGGTGAGATTGTACGAGGCCCTGCCCAAAGTGTCTTTGCCTTGGCTGGGGAGAGCAGAGGGCTGCTTGTCTGTTGTTTCAGAATTAGTCGTGCCAAGCCTTCAGGCTGCTTTCAAAATATATTCACCGGGCTGTCAGCCATGGGGTATATCACATTTTTCACAGACATTAGAGAGTCATACAGAGGCAGGAGAAGGTGAGGTTTCTTGGAGACCCTGCCATTACATTGCCAGTTGACAAGTGAGCTGAGCGTGCAACAGGACAAACTGGTGCTGTTGTTTGCCTGCTTGCATCCTTCCTCCCATATCTTGGGATTTTAATTAACCAGGAGAAGATGAGGAGGACTGTTGTACTGACAGCCACTAAGCAGTGGCATGACACCTGACATTCTTGAGTATCCCCCGTGGGTTTGGCTAGTCCATGTTATTGTCATGGCTCATATGGCAGTCTATGTTCCAGTCCTCCCGTTGCCCATATCAGTGTCAATGTGGTCCCACACAATGGCTTTCAGGGTTGAGAGGAGGGTTCAGTTTTTATTTTTAAAATATTGGAACTTATGCACACACATACACCATATATGAATGAAAGTGAAAGCATGAAAAAGCAGAGAATGTGGGTTGAACATTGAAAAGTGAAACAATGTTTAGGAGAAAACATCACCTGAATAACATTGACTTCCTTCTATGTTCCTAACCTCTGTGAGTGGTTGCATTCACAAAGAAGTGCAGTATTTAATACTGGTGATTCACATGAGGTACCCTCAGAAATCCTAAAGATAAGTGGAATTTTTCTTCCTTGAGATGCCCAAGTTAAGTACATTTAGAAAATATGTAGACTAGTTTGAGCCTGTCCTGTCACGTTTCCACAGATATAAAATGAAAATGCCACTTAGCTTTTTTGTTGCCATATATAAAGGTTAAATATATGTATATCATTCACTCACAAGCCATTTGGAAGGAGATTTCTTGTGGTGGTAACAGCAGTCAAAAGTTTGATGCTGCTGCTGGGTGGGGTATTTTCATTTATGTATATTTATAGTAACAAAACCAAAAAAGACAGAGCCAACAACTCCCATTTTGAGTGCTTAACATGTGTGCAAATGTAAGAAAGAGTTATTCCTTTTATGTCACTTCAGAACAATTATCTTAATTTTTTTTTAATTTTCTAATGATGTGCCCAGAAAATCAAGGTTGATGAAAACTCAGACAGCTATAGAGAAAAATTTTCAGTAATTTCTTTTCTCTAAAAGGAGACTATGGGTATTTAGTATTGACATACCTGCCTACAGGTGGTTTGAAGCTCCCTTGAGTGCCTGATGCTGAGACAACAGAGCTGGTCAGCCGGGCTGTCAAGGATCTATTTCTGATTGCAGTTCAAGTTAGTAGCTGAGCTTCTCTTCATTTTGCACAGGTGTCTGACTCTGCAACTTCATATCTTGGGATGCTGTATTGATTAATATTGTACAAGAGATGTGTATCTTTTTTTTTCTAGAAAACATACCTGTACAAGTCAAATATTAATGCCTAGGGTATTCTGTAAATAGCATTCATAATTCTGCTCTGAAGTAACTTTCTGTGAAGCCATTTTCCACTCTGTTTCTTAGAGAAAAACAAATATATAACAGAACTCTGAGACACCTTCCCAATATTTCATTTGCTGGCTTTCAAATGTCATCCTGGGAGCAATGAGACAAGAAAAGACTCTTTTCTTCCTTCAAGGTCTGCAGTGAACAGTGTAAAGCCACGTTCAATGGATTTGGAAGAAGCTTTATATATTATGACAAGTGAGTGTATCTCCAGGGTGCTCTGCTGTTGTGCAATGTAGTTCTAAGCCACATCATCTATTAAGTCACTGAATGTGGTGAAATTTCTGAGGTTCTTAGTGATGAAAAGACCCCCATGACTCAGTTCTTATGAATGCAATGAAGTAAGATTATCAGCCTAAATTGTCCCTATTAATCAACAGTGTAATATTATAGTGATAGCCTCTGTGAATCTTCAGAGCTTTGGGACTGTGTTGGGTAGAAGGAGTCAACTGATAATTTTAGGGTCATGTACTCAATCTGAGTCTCAAACTGTTCTAGCTGAAAAAAAGAAAAGAAAGCATATGTACTCCTTGCTCCTGGGAAAGTGTTCACATGGTTAGGAAATGCATGATTATAAAGCTCTTTCTACAGAGAGGGAGAATTACTGGGTTTGGCGAAGGTTTTTTTTTTTAAATTTTTTTCCCCCCATCCTCTGCCCTCTCACAGTTTCTCATTTCTTATTAAGCCATGAAATTCAGCCTTTCAAAATTTGCCATGCCAACCAAATGAGGATGACTCTGTAGCTATATTTTTTCTGTCCTGCTGAAAATGATTCAGTGTTGACATACCTACGCTGATGTACATCCCTACATTCATGCATTCATACCTTCACCCTGATTTTCAGTTTTTAAGGAAGAATAGTCTGATAAATACATTTAAAATGAGAATGTCTTCTCACTGATAATCAGAGCCCAGTACTGCTGTCAGTACTTTAACTATAATACCTGGCATCCAAGGGATAATAAATACCTTCTTTAATCTTTTTTAATTTGCTGTCAGTGTGTGTGTACTTGTGTGGGTACTTTTCATACCTGTGATCTACTTCTTAGATCATGTCTAACTTCACAAGTTTTATTTTTTTAATCAGCTTTCATAGGAAAGGGACACATTTAAAAAAAAATAAAAATTACCAAATTAATTAAAGTTGAGAAACAAAATAAAAAGAAGGTGCAACAGTCTGACTAGAGACAGAAAGCATAGAACAAAACCAGTATCAAATACTGTGGGAATATCTTATAAAAGAATGCACTGCACTGATCAGGAATGCTCATGATTAAAGCATGCCTATGAAAATTTTTAAAATAGCCAGTTTCTACTGGGGAAATCTACATAATAAGGAATTTTCTCCATGTCCGTTTAGGTACAGTGCCTTCCAAGGAGGAGTCAGTAATTCCTGTCCTGTCTAGTTTTTGATAAAGAGAGATGAAAGATGAAAAGCAATGAAGTCTTTTGCGGCCAGAAAAGGGGAGACTGCTAAACTCAGTGGCTGGACTTTAATCTTGGTAGAGAGGAAATACTTGGACAAGTGAACCTCCAAAAATGTCAAGGTCATATAGGCTTATGAGTATACTAAAGAGTCTACACTAGAAGCTGTAGAAAGTGGGAACTGAAAAGCATGGGAGGTGCAAACTGGGGCTAATTCCCAGTGTGTCTCATGTCACATTGCTGCAAGACACAATCTCCAGTAGTAAAATGCCCTGCAGATGTCATAACTTGCTTCAGCACATGACATCCAATTTTGCGAGGTCTGATGACAGGCACAGAATTAACTTGGTCTGCTGCCGTAGGCATGCCTGGGAGCTGCTTACCAGTTCCAGCAGCATGTCAAGATATTTGTCCCATTTTTTATGAAAGAAAAATAGCCATCAGCACTGGCATTTCAAAGAGTGCCAATAAATTCAGGTAGAAACTGAACAACCATATCAGTTGTTTCCCTTGTGTCTGAATTTAAATGTTATTCTAGGGGTTTTGGTGAAATTCAAGTCTCTGAAGACAGAGAGGAAATACGTAAGATTTTTATGATATTCATTAAGGTCCTCTTTAATACAAAGCCAACAGAGTTAATTAGGGTAAATAATTGAGTATGTTTCTGCCATGTGTAAAATTCTACAGGTGGAATTTAGTTCTCTTAAAGTCTGTGGTGAGACTGAGAAGTCCTGCGAAGCTATTTTGTTTTCCATTTTACAGGGCTATTCTGAAAAGGGTTACACCTAAGAGATAAATACTTTGTAGAAAATTCTATCCTCAGGTATCTGTTCCTGTAAGTGCAATTACTTTTTTCCTGTATATCGCTCATATATAATTTGCTCTTATGAGCTGATTTTGTTTTATTTTTTAAAAGTCAAGCCTCTTATCCTAAAGAATAGCATGAAGTAATCCAAAAGGAGTCCTCACCCTAACGAACCCTGATTAAGAACCTGTGCCGTGATGTTATCCTGATCTGTGGGAAATTGGCGAAGGAAATAACCAATTTTCAATCAACGTAATTGGTTGTTCAGGAGGTTTGAAATCTTGAGAAAAAGCGTTGCATCTTCTACAGCTGTGTTAAAAGACTTTTCTGGGATAGCAAATGAATTACTGGTAAGAATTGCATATTTCCAAAAATGTTTACACATACGAGTAGTTGTTTGTAAAAAGCGTCACGTGACAGATACTTTAAATCTCTTCTGTTGTAGTCTTTTCAGTCATTATTGAAGTCCAAATTTTATAAAAGATATTTTAAAAAACCAAGTTCAACCCTCCACCCAACAAAGAAATTTCTTGATTGATTTCTGTAGGTTTTGAGTACATTTTTGTTTGCTTGATGGGGATTCAGTTCCATAGTACAAATCCACAGTGGAGTGGTACCCAAAACATGGTTCACTCCATCATCATTTCAGTGTTAATACATGCTGTTTAAATTACACCAGCATTACCCTGTCCTATCTATGTTTGACAATGCTGATGAGTTCTAGAAGCAGAGCAAATGCAAAAGGGAAAATACTCCCTATAATCTCTGTGGCAATATATCCTGGTCTCGAGCTGGCTATAAATCCATCAAAGTCCAAAAAGTCAAAGGGTCAGTGCCAATTTACCCAGCTGGGAACTTTGGCCCAACTTTGTAATTCATCATGCATTTTGTATGCATTGCTTGATGTTTTCCCACTCTAATCTGACTGCACTTGATGCATAAATAAATTAAGAAATAATAAACACATTCCCATACAAAGCTAGTCTTAACTGGTTTTAGCTGTGCTTTAAAGAAATGGGTCTCTTTACTAACCATGTCAGTTTGAACCTATTCTGCTGAAGTAGTTTTTGCTTAATATGTGCCTGTGAATTGAAGGTAGCCCAAAGCCACTGCCTTGAACAAGGTGGCCGCTTCACTGCAGTAAAGTTGAGCAGCACAGCGGGGCTTATGGTGCCACATCCATCTAAGACAAAGATGTACAATAATGGCACAGATTTGCCACCTCCCCACTGCTGAATTGTGATATTGCAATTAGTATGCATCTCCCACAGGAGAACAATGCTGGATATATACATGGCTGTATTCATATATGCTCATGCATTCTTTCACTTCAGATTCTTCTCCCTTAAATCAGACAAGACATGGAATGGCCGCAGTGTAACTGGACATAAAACATTTTTCTTGCTGTATTTCCCAAGCACTTCCCTTATCACCTTGAGCTGTCCACTCAAGTGTAAAGAGAAGTTTCACTACCCACCTTCTAAAATTATAGTTTCCATCTATTAAAAGAAAGCTGCTCAAAATCCTTTTGAGAGGATAAATAGCACAGAATGCTTTGATTCATATCTGTGTGCTGGAAATTTCACACATCAAGTAAAACACCATGAATACATCATTATTTTGACAGCTTTGTGAAAAAGGAGGCAAGAGGATCGCATTACATGGATTTAATTTCTGAAGTTTCACAGCTTTATGTTTTGCAAAAGAATTGAATCCTTCCATCAGAGCAGAGCAGGTGGTAAACTGAGGGGCAAAGGGGAGGCACTGTCAAATCTCATACTTGGCGTGCAAGCCCCCACCAAAGGCTTCCAAGTCAGCTCCTGTGTCTCTCAGCTTCTCAGAACAGTGTCTTTTGTCTTTTTTTCAGGCTCGGCACTTCTCCAGATACAAGGAGGGGGTTCACAGAAGAGGATTGGTTAAATTGCCAGAAGTGAATTTCTCAAGACTGTTACAGGTGAAAGAAAAGAGCTTCACTTTTCCCCCCAGAGGATAGTTGGATGCCCAACACAACTATGACCCCCAACAAAAGGAATTTCATGAGCCAGCCTTCAGGTAAGACAATAATCTGTCTCTTAATGCCAGGGACAAATTTGAGTGAAAATCACAGTAGTGTCAGAGTGCCACGGACAAGGAGCAACATTCCAGCTGCATTGAAAGACTATTTATATTATGGTAGGTGAAGGGAGACTGGGAAAAGTGTCCTTTGTTTCTCTGAGCAGTAACACCCTCCCATGTTCTCATGTCTCTGTGCCTGTTTCCAAAGCTCACCCACCCAAACATTTATGCATCATGTTTGTAGAAAGCCATTTTAAAGCACAGAGGACATTGAACCATTTTATTTCTCTTTTAGTTATGGATTTGGGTCTCGGTAATTACAAAATGAGAAATATATTTGTAGAAAACAAAGGAGGTTTTCCTCTCCCATCCCATAACTCCAGGATCTAAGCCTTTTAAAAAAATAAAAAGTATATGCATGTATTTGGTTAGGATTTTTAACATATAGCCTTCTTCTTCCCCTTTTGCTCTCAGCTGCCTTAATTACCAGTTCTCCTTGATCTGAGGCAGTTTAGGATTGTATCAAGCATGTCCTTTCTTGTGGAGTAGAAACCTTTTTAAGCTTTGGCATTGACTTAAAAAACATCTGCTATGGTAATGGTGGTATTTCAGTACTTTTTCTCCTGTGGCCACGAGAACACAGAAATTGCAAGGATAATGCAGAATCATAATTAAAACTAAAAGTGAACTGAGATTCAGTCAAAGCTCGGAAAACTTCTCAGTAAAGTTCACATTTTTATGGGCTTGTTATTTTGTACAAATCCATTTTCTTCTTTCCTGTCACATCTCCAAACCTTTTTGTAAGGAATCACCATCTCCTTTTTCCCCTAATTTAAATTCTGCTCTATCTGTTTGGAATATTAGATATGCCTTAGCAGTAAAATTATTTTAATGATGTGGCTGAGTGCTCATATATATTCAGGCAAGCAAACATAAAATGGTCATTCTTTATATTAAGGGCCTATCTATAGTTTAGAAAAGGCAATAAATGATAGATTGAAAGCATGGGTGGCTCCACTAGTGGATGGTGTGTATTACAGAGGTTATTAGCTCATCAGTTGAAGGTGCCGTAGATGGCTGCAAGCCAAACTTGCAAGCCACCTGCACAATGGCTGGACTCCATAACAACTGATTTACTATGTATTAACATGCAGATTAACTCTTTAGCAACTCTTTATGAAATATATGTGTTTTCCACCCAAATGGCAAATAGGACTGTAAAAGGAGACACAATTTTTCTTTATGAATCGGCTCTTATTATTGTTTAAATGTGGAATAGGATGTGCAAGGGTGCCTATGCCACCTGAGGTTCAAGTCCTGTTCTCATAAGTGACACAGTGCAGAGATTGTCTCATTTCCACTCAGGATTAGGCCTCTAAAATGTCCTGGGCAGTGTTGAATATGTTTCTGTGTGTTTCATTTACTGTTAGGCGAATGTTCATTTTAAGGCCACACCTTTTCCTGCAATGTGTATGTCTACCAGAAGCATCAAGGAGTGTAGTGGAAGAGCTGTGGGGATGGCGAGGACCCTTCTTGTCTCAGGGAAAAGACCACGGCCAGACCATGGAGGCATAGGCAAGAGTGGAAGGGAATCCCCTGAAGCTCCAGAGGAGGCATGGAGTACGCTGTTCAAAGTCTTTGCTTGCACTGAAAGAATGGCTGGAGCGAAGACTGTGTTTCTGTAACCACATTTAATTCTTATTCAGAGGTAAGAGTTATCTCCAGACTCAGTTATGCTAGAGAAAGGTCTGTTGAATTGGCTGAGACAAAAACATTACAGTTTTGATAAGGGGAGGTTTATTGTCACACGTTTTGATCTGCCTCATCCAGCAGATTTTTGTTGTTCCTCTGCAGAGGTACCTCTCTCTCATTTAGTGCAGTGTATCTCAAAAGACTGGAAGTCCCTTCAAGTCTACTGGTACATGTGCTTCCAAGGAAAGACGGGGCAGCTCTATCTCTTATCTCTGCCCAGCTTGTAACCCTGTCACAAATTCTGCAGAGGTTGTAGTCTCTGAAAGCTCTGAGATGTATGAATATACCCCATTCTTACACCTTAAGTGTTTGGCTACTGGCTGATTGAAGAACTTGAACTGAGTGCATGTATTCTGAACCAGGATGGGTACTTCTCAGGTTGGAAACAGGAGGTCTGCAGAGATTTTTGCTACTTGTTCACAGTATTTGTAGATTCCCGTAGCTCCTTCTTGCCATAATGGTCATCCTCCTCCAACACTCCAGGCTAAGAGTACTGCTAATAACTGCATTGTTATCACCCATAGCTTTCTCTGTGAAACAGAGGAGGCTTAGGTACTGTAATCAACTGCTGCAATTTGGAACAGTGAGCACGGAAGAATTGCCAGAAGTGAGGCAGGTAAGGGACTTTCAGTGCCCAAGCAGAGTCAGATGTGCCTCAGCCACTCCTCAGTTATCTGGTAGCTGCTCTGAAACTGGGTAAAGAGACAACTCCTTCATCTTTTAGCGAAGTGCAGTGCTTTACTGCTAACAAGGTGTTGGTTTTTTTCTTGTGAAATGCAAAAGTTTCTCATTGTAACTTAAGCCTGTTATTTTTGTCTTGTTTACCCTGGAAGTGGAGAATAGATTGCTCCCTTCCTTTTTCCTGCAACCTTTTATGTACTTGATTACTGCTGTTATATCTCCTCTTAGTTTTCTGTCTACTTTTAGTAGTTGTCCTTGTTTCATGGCTTCATTTGTTCCAATCAGCAGGAAAATTCTCTTACATAAAATGGCTTTGGATCAAGCCCTTTGCTAAATAAAGCTCTGCATTGAAAATATCCTTTTAGTAGTTCAGAAGTTGTATATTGGGATGGCAAGGATGTCCTATTTAAAATCATACTTAACGGGCAAAAGTCTCATTTGGAACAAAAAAAGTTACGTTCAGGCTACTTAAAATCATTATTTCTATTTATCTTCTCAGCCCTATTTTTTCTACCAGTTCTACCATTGTTTATGGTTCTTCACAACCAACACTGTAATCTTTTTTAAATTATCATAAATTAACTCTGTATTGACCAGGGTCAGCAAAACCACTATAAGAATGCCACTGCAGAAGGCTACAGTGTTAAGACTTTGGGGCTTTTTTACTAACAGAGTTGTCTGTCATTAGGTGTTTCCAATAATGGCTCTAGAAAGCATTGATTACTTTTCTGTCTTCACTTCAATTTATAAATTCAGTTTACCAGAGAGTGAGAAAGAAAAAAAGAAAAGTATGGAATGGACTAACTGTCCCTGGGTAGGTTTACTGTTTTGTTTTGCCTAGAGTTCTCTCTCCTCTTTCATGAAGGCTTAGATTTTTTGGGGAAAAAAAGTCTGAATAAATGCAAAACCAGTACAGTTTATTTTCTGCTGTTTATTTCTTCATAACACAGAGAAAATTTTTCTAGTTGTGTGAACATTAACAAAGGACTGGGCTAGAAATTTTCAGACAAAAAGTTTAAGGATCCCTGTGACTCATGACCAGTCACCTCTCTCTTGGCATGGCTATGTAGAAGAGAGAGGGTGCAGAGGGCTCTTTTATCCGTGTGGTCTGTGAGGAGTGTGGGATGTGAAAGTAGCCTCGAATAGGGACATCTTGAGCAAAGGGCAGATAATGGGAGCTGACTGTTTGAAGAGGACTGGGTACACATGAAGGGGTTCTGCAACAGTCAAGGCCTGACCCATGTGTGGGGCAAACATAAAAAACACTGGGGAAGGCTGTGCCAACACTGCCTGTGTCCTGTTGTATCTCACCATCTGACATCGCCTCTGCTCTCACCCACAACACAGACATGAGACTGCAGAGCCCACAGCTTGGTGCTTAGGCTGGTTGGCTACGGCCTGTTACTGGATAAGATCTGTATTCCTGGCATTGCTTTACACAGGTTTTGCTGTCAAAAGAGATGTACATGTCTATCTTGTCCTGGTTGCTGTTGTCTGGCAGAGATGTGCCCACTGGGATGGGGAGGAGAAAGGAGATCTTGCCTAGGGCTTGGCTGGCTGGAAGAGGTTCCCAACAAGCAAAGAGAGCACAGGGCAACAGGTCATGCCTGCTGCCTGGGGCACACACTCAAGCCAAAGGGGATGAGGAAAAAAATTACCTATAAGGTGTTTTTCCATGATGAGATAGTGCTACAAGGAGTGATGCAGACCCTCATAGCTAAAATTCAAGAGACACAAGCTTTTCTTTTTGTACTTTTTGTTCTTTGTTTTTGTAGATGATATCAGTAGTCTATATATTATTTTGAGTGAACATATATATAGCCATTTTCTGAACAGAATTTCTACCTTTATTCCCAAAGAGTGGAAAGGAAATTCTTCTTAGACATCAGTCTATAGTCCCAAGGAGATCAGGAGAACATGAGGCTGAGCAAATTTATAGATCCAGTTCTGCATGGTTGCTTGTGGCAAAGGCAGAGGCAGATAAAGAAGATTCTGAATACTAGAGTAAAAGTTATAAAAAGTGGTTATTTAGGTTGTGGTCCACAGTCCTTCTGTGAGAATATCTGCTGAGAACAGACTAGTGTTTACAGAATCAGGCTCAGGTTGCCTTGGGATAAGCAGATGGAGGAGAGTTTGCTAATTTCTTCTTGCCAGAGTTAATTTTTTGCCTCTGGTCTTTTAGAAATTCTCATAAGCGTAGATCTCCGAGAAGAAGCTCTAAGTGACACAGGTTGCCCAGCTGTGTCTATGAGGCAGAACCTCTTCAGAGCACCTTATGAACACAGAGTTGGATAGGTATTTTAATAACGTTTCTGACTTTCTCCCTGCTGAGTCATTCTAGAGGAGGAGAATGGTTTGATTTCTGTCTTGTAGCCAAGGTAGGTTGTACAAAATCTGTAATGCACAAATGATATTAAATGAGCAGAGACGATTCCGTGCGTGAATTGTTTGTCAGGTTACAGGCATTTTGCTGAAACTTCTCGTTTCTCTGTCTTCCCTCATCAACATTAAAATAGTACGTAGTAAAGTAATTCAGCAAGAACTGGAATTGAAGTTCAGTATCAAGCAGATGCCTGCCTCATGGCTAGTTATGAGTGCCAACTGGGAACATTTATAAAGATACCTGATGCTGTTAAGCCTCTACAGTCCGCTAGGACATCAACTGGATGTATTGAATCCAATTTATTTTATGTAACTTAGACTGAGATTTCTCCCACTTCACTGGATTTGGTTGCAGTAGATCAGAGGTTTAAAAAACTAAACCAGACTAAAAACATCAGGCTTGTCTTTTATACCTGGTTTGTCTCTACAGTGATCTAGCAGAGGAGTATGCACATGCCGATGGAAATGGGAATTAGTCCTATTATACATTAAAAACCTTAGAGATATGGGAGCACTTGGAAGGTTTTAGCTTAAGTTTGCCTTGTACATTCATCTTTCTCCAGCCAGACTGAACATGAAATGATTTGGCATGTGTTCCTGATCCTCTGTCATTGATGAATGCCACTTAGTAACATATTTGCATGATATTTTGAGCAGGATAAATGGATGCTTGAGTCTTTTTTAGAGGCCGTGGCTTTGGATTTTTTCCAGAAATGTAGTCTTGCTGTTGTTCTAAGCTCACATTGTGAATGTTATTTCCCCCACGGTATGTAACGAGGTCCTGGTGCTACTTATTCAGGGTACACTTTGCTGTGGTCTGCAACTTCTCTCTGCCTGCTACGCAGGCATTGAGAGAGGAGAGGATGTCAAACCTCCCAACTCTACCTCCTCTTTGCATGAATTTCTGACTAGGGCGTGAAAAACATGCTAAATGAGATCTTTAAAGATGCACACTCGCATGTGAGAGAGCAATATTGCCCTTTCTTAAACACGAAAGCTGTCAATAGATCTAACTGGAGAGAGTCCTGCTGTGTCTGCTGCATGCTCACCTAGCATGAACCAAGCAGCATCTGTCCCCAAATGAACTGATCTCTACCTTACTGTTTATGACTCTTGTGCCATGCTCATTATTTATTTAATGCAACATCCCAGTGAAATAGAACAGCCATTCATAAGCCCCTGACAACAAACAATCATGAAAATTGCCTTTGAATTTCCCTAATTTGCTTGTAAGAGTCAGAACAATGGGAGAGAATAATTGTAGTTATTAAAAGAAATTGCTGCAGGCGAAATATAACCCATTTTAAAACTCAAATCCAGGAAAACAAAATGGGGGCAAAAAGGAGAGCCCACCCAGTAAGATGCTTCATGCTCCCTACCTCCTTTTGTCTGTGTAATGAGAGACTTCACCTTTCTCTTGCTTTTCCATGCAGTGTTATTTAGGAGGAAAATCAAAGCGTTTAGTATCAGCACAGTCAAGCTGTGTGTGGCAGCGCCTCGCCTGGCGCAGCCACTGAGGAGCTGTTTTCTTCTAATCTGCATCATGCCAATGCAAAAACATCCCTTTCTGGAAACTAAATGCTTTGGAAACCAGTATGAGGAGAACTCACTCACTCTAACATTAACTACTGTACAGAGAGTAACTCCTTCCTGGGCACAAAATAGAATGACTGTGCAACCAAGAGCTATTTAGGATTTTCAAAAGAACACAACTGGCTTTTATTGTTATATCACCTCTAATGAGATTTGTTCTCTTTAGTCATTTAGAGCTAGATTTTAAAGAATTTGGGTTCCTAGAGATGCATCTATAGAGCCTTGAGGATTCCTGTTGGTCCAGACCCAGCTGACTTTGCACATGGAGAGAGGTGGTGAACTGCTGTCTGTCCTTGGCTGTACAGGAAACCTCCTAGCAATGGCAGAAATAAATAAGGCTGTGACTTCTGTGTGCCCAACTTCCCTGTAAGAACTGAGCTCCTCAACTGGTTAAACACTGCAGCACTAAGCAAAACGATGCTTAAGTTCCTGTAAGACTTGTGCCTTAGAAACCAAGTAGCATTGTAAGAAGAATCCATGCTTAATACAAACTGCCTGCTTTTGTCCTGACCAATTCAATAGAGCTTTGTCCAGTATAACTGAGCATGAGGGTAACTCTCCTCTCTGAGTACAAATGAAATGTATTTGGCTCTCCCACTATTGTATAAGGAGATAACAGAACAAAGGATTGCTGCAATTTGAGGCCATGAACCCTCATTTTCTCTCCAGTCCACCTAAATAAAAAGAATTTCTTGTTGGTCTGTGATCTTCCCTTCTGCAAGTCAAAGCCCTTTCAGTTTCTACTGCAAGTAATGGCAGTTTACTCACAATTTTTCAGCTGCATGTGATATTCGAAATTGGCCACCTTGTTGTAATGAAAAGCAGCCTGCCAATATGGAGATCCTTCCAAAGAAGCCTGGCTATTGTCAGAGGAGAGCAAGCAACTGTGGTAATATTCCTGCATCGCTGTTTTACTTCATGCTTCGCCACAGGAGCAAAGCAAAGCAGCGGAGACCACTGTCAAGTGTTTACAGAATGTGGCTCTTTGACAAAAATGATTGTCAGGCAGTGACTATAACAAAACATTAGCAGGAGATAGTGGATTTTCTTGCTTTTTTTGCCCAGGCAGCTGGCAGTCTTAATTGCTCTGAAGAAATAGGAACAGAATTTCATTTTTTTTCTCTTGTTATTTGGGGATGTAAATCATTCATCATTTTAACTCTTAGACTCCTTGCCTAATTTTCCATTATCAAAGTAAAGGTGGATAAAACTTCCTTTTAGTTGCCTTTCTCTAGACATCGAGCAGATCCACTAAATGTCTCTGTTTTGCGCTGATTAAATGTGAATAAAATTTAAACTGTATTCAACATCCAGTACCTGAAATAATTTTCACCAGCAAGCCCAGAATATTGAATAGTCATTTTGATCAGTGTTATTCAAGGAAAGTTGAGAATCTGTATCATAGCAATTCAATGCTCTCAGGCATGTGGTGTGAGTCTTGGGGTTGTCCTGTGCAGGGTCAGGAGTTGGACTTTGATGATCCTTGTAGGTCCCTTCCAACTCAGGATATTCTATGATCCTACAATTTTAAACAGCTTATGTAAATCCAGACAAACTCGTCCATGAACACTGGGGAATGTTAGTTCAAGCCTATGGCAATGTAAGGCTGATTTAAGAATACTGCAATATTCCTAGTTCTTATTTCAGTTTGCTAAACTATTTTGTTGGCTTAGATATTTTCACTGTGCTTTGGTCTCATGACTGCTTTTTATGGCATTTAATAATTTCCTTAAATGTGTTGGCGCAGGTGATTTAACACAGTGAGTAGGCTCAACAAACCACCAACAAAATGTTCCTCTTTTCTGGATAATTCCTGTAGTTATGCAGAAAGAAAGACAAGGAAGTGTATTAGTCTGACCAACTGCATTTTAGTCGATAACTTCTACCCTCTCTCCTCTGTAATCTGGAGTCGTATTTCTAAAGTTATTGGACAAAATCATGTTAAGAGTAAAGTGTATAATGGAAGAATAATATTGGAGGCAAAGATTCTTCTGTGATCTTTTCTATTTCTATAGGAACCTTTGCTGATTTACTTGTGAGGTGAAGGCAGACTTTCTGTTCTCTCTCGCCTTCTTTTTAATTCAATCAGACAGCTTCATTGTGGAGCCACATATGTGGGAAAGATAGACTGTAGACTCACACCTTTTTTGCGGTGGTTTTCCTGAATATACTAGCTCCTAGGTGATCCAGAGCTATTATATGGAGCTTCAAGCCACAGGTAGATTTGCTATGAAGGTGTTCAGTGAATGTCTTTCAGCAGAGTGTGAATGTTCCTGGGTATGTAAAGTGATAGGTGCTAAAGGGTTGTGTTAAAATCCACTTTCTGTTGTACAGGGGTAGAAGACAAAGCTCAAACACAAGAGTAGGGTATTTTTGGCTTCAAGAAGAGCAATTCACAGTGTGTGTAACCTGCTAAAAAAAAGGATGGCAGTTTGAAATATGCAAAGGGATAGTTTATATAATCTATAGAAGGTACAGGACATGAATCAGGCAAAATATTTCCCAGAAACATTGTTGAATTTAGGGACTGCTTTGGGACACAAGAACAACCCTTGGACACCTTGGAAATGTTTGTCTCGTATTTCATAGAATAGGTCGTTTCTGTAAAAGAATCTAACGTAGTTTACCGCAAATAAAAGCAGTTAGAAAGCCAGTGCAGCCTTCTGTATCTCCCCATACTAATGGATTCACCAGACTGTCTTCAAAACTGCAGTGTAACACAGGTTACTTCTTCCGCTGCATCTCAGCCACTAGAAGTTATGGCTCTTGACCTTTACATGTTAGGAATAATAAAATTCATTATTAATGAGTAGTCAATTAACAAATAAATGCCCCTCTGGTAAAACCAAAATGTAATGTTTTGAAATACTGCCACCTTCTGATCAGTCTGGGGTGGATAACTGAGTTATAAGGAACTTGACAAAATTTTTTTATCAACTGTAATAATTCAATTCCTGATTTCATAATATTAGAGCCATGTTGCACCATTTGTTTTGCACGGCCAACTTTCACTACATGTGAGAATACATACGCAGTAACATAAAGAGATGAGGAAAATGCAGTATGATTTCTTAAAAGTGATAAGAGAGACAGCAGCACACTTGTTTGAAGTGAGGAAAAGCACTTAGGTGCATTATATGTGAGTTTAAGGATTTACAAGCACAGAACCTATCCTTTAAGTTACATAAGAGTTAAATGGACTACAGAATTGGAGCTAAATTGTTGGCATGACCTGCAGAATAAGCTTGTCAGAGGAGAGTGAGTGTAGTGTGAGTGTGAGTCTTAGAGAAGCCAACTTTCCTGCTTTTCCATAACACTTGTCTCTGACATCAGTGTGTCCATGAAAGGTTAATTTTTTTTTTACCATTTTTACTTTGTTAACATACAGTGATACTTGTCTGCATTCCACCTTTGTGTATATTTTAATTATACAGATGGTCTTTTATGTGTCCAGCCCCATATCATTACTACATTACTTAAACTTGGCAGTGATACATAGAAATAACTTTCCCCAAGCTGACCTTTTCTTGCAAAGTTCATCCAATTTCAGTTTTGAAAATATCCTTTGTTCTGTGGCAATATATATTGTGTACCTAAATGGCTTGTATATAGTTTTAAATTCCCTTGAAAGGGAAAAATCTGTTTGACAAAGGAAGTGTTTAGAAGAAGAAGAAATTAACACAAAAACTAAGCTAATGTGACATTAAAGTTATCATTTCAAATTCTCAAAATTTAGGCAATTTAGGTTCTCATATTTCCTTTGATTCACTTGAATTTACCCAGGTTCTTTGTTGGGATCAAGTCAAGTGGGGATGCTTGTGTCACACCTCCCAGCTGTGGGATTGTTGTGGACCAGGCTGATGACAAAGGCCTGACTGCTCTACCTTTTCCCAAAAGGGTACAAATGAGATGTGCTTATATTGTTGACACAGTGGGTTTTTTCCCCAGTAGAAGGGATATTTTGAGATGGCTGAGAAAGAGGATCCCTTTTTAAGTGTTATTTGACATGGTAACAGGATGGCAGCAAAAGGAGAGAGTGACTAATTTCAGACGCGGCATTGCTGTCTTGTGAATTCATCCCATATTATAACTCTCCTCCTATCTGGAGCACCATGAGCAGAATCTGTGGGACACATAGTAGGAACAGGCAGACTTGAACATGTGCATCACCCATGCAGTGAGGCAGTACTGGGGCTTGGGCAGGGAAAGCACACTGGCTGCCCATGAGGATAGAGGCCCTTCCCATGGTCACTATGAATATTTTGTTTACTTTTTATTTTTACTTTTTTATTTTACTTTTATTTACATTTTATTTTCTTTCTCATATCAATCAGCTTCTTGGATTTCCCACTCATTGCATGGCATCTGTTTTGGCTTGATTTTTTTGGCTTTCCACCTTGGTATTATTTGAACTTACGAGCTTATTTCAACCTGATTTTGGGGAAGAGGTGGTTTGAGCGTGCTGAGTTTCTGCATACTTTCTGAAAATAGGGGGTCAGGCAAAGGACTCAGACCTTATCAGTGCCCCACTAATGAGAAAGACTGAAATTTGAGCTCAACTCTGTAATTGTACACCAGGGAATCCACGTGCAAGAGAGACAAACTCCATGAAAGCACTCAGAAACCAAATTTCAAAAACTCTCCTACCTGTGTAATTACTAGTACGTTGGCTTTGATAACTCCAAAGCAGGTAAATGGGTTTGTGTTTAGCCAAAGCAGCTGAGTCCTACAGCAGGACTTGCACTGCGCTTTGGCTGGTAATGGCAGGCGAATGTTGAAATGTTATGCGCAGAGGGGACTGCTCTGGAGATGTACCCTCTATGATCTGTAATGTGCCTTTTTCGTAACTATAAACTTAAAATAAGAACCATTTTCTCATTAGAAAGGTGAATAGTCTTGACTCCTGAACACTTAACAAAGCACGAGAAGCTGTGCTGTCATCCCAGGATGTGTATTTTCCTGGATAGTTTCTAAATGTGTTTCTTGTTTCAATTTAATACAGAACAGTTTCTTCTGCTGAACAATAGAAACTTCCTCTCTTGAGTTTCAAATAAGGGACTATCCCATAGCAGAGTGTTAGAGCTTCACATAATCTGCTGAATGTAAATGACAAGCCACACAGCAAGATTTGATAGCAATCTGCAAGTGTTTTTAAAACAGATCTTAACCATATGTAGGGTGTACCATTCTGCTGTTGTATATTGAGCTCAGGAGAAGGCAAGTAACATAATTGCCTTCAGCAAAATTGTCAAACAAGGAAATCTTTTAAAACTACATAGAAGGGGGAACATAATGAAAGCCTTGGAAGGAAGAGGCTAAGAGAAGAAAAATTGGCAGGGAACATTAACATATATTTTTCACCAGTCTTTTCACAGAGAGAAGAATGACCCAGAGGCTTGACTGCTATAGTTCTTTTTTCAGTGAAAAAATTTTGTATGTGCTGCTGTGTAGAAGAGAAATGCTTATTTCCCCTGTGTTATTTTACATTTCAGTTTGGACAAGCAAGAGGAAGCTTTATTTAGCCTGTTGAGTCCAAACCCACAGTAATAAAGCATATAAAACTTCCAAGAAGTGAAAGGCATGCTGAATTCACATTTCAGATAGATTTCAGGATAACTCCTTGGCTGGTATAACCATATGTCATAATAGACATAAATTATTAGAAATTATTTGCTACAGTCTGCAATCATATTACCTCCCAGGGACCTTTTAGGCTGGATTTATGAAGAGAGATGTTTCCTGAATGTTTTTCCTAAAGAAACAACAGATTGCAGGACAAATCAAGTTTTGATGAAACAAGGACTCTGTATTTGAATTGCTAAGTGATACCTAAGAGTTAGTGAATATATCCTCCAGGGGCAAGTAGGGATAGCTATCCACAAGGATAGTTGCATCTTGCAGCAATTTCTGACAGAAGTGGGAGGATATTTTTTGCTTTATGACATATGCAGATGTTGCTGAATAGCAACCACTTATCTGGTTCCTCTCCTGCAGAAGTATTGTGGAGAAATGGCACAGGAGTGAGAAGAGCTTTAAAGATCTTCCATCTGGGTGAGTGGAAAAGCTGTGAATCGAAATTGTCTTTAGGTAAGGGCGAGAGATGGTCTCTTGGGCCTTAATGGTTGAGTAGAAACCTGCAAAATATAAGCAAGTATCACACTGTGGTGGTTGTAGTTGTATACATCAAGGCTCTGTGCTGCACTGTGGTCATTTCCAGCTTTCATTTACTTGTTCTGGAAAGTGCTCTTCATCCCCTTTTTTGCTTCAGCCCTTGTCTCCTTGTGCTGTAAGGCAGTGCAAGCATAGAATATCAGGCAGCTCACAGATCACATACAAGAGAAAATCTTTGTCCATGAGGTGAAGGTAGCTTCCTCTGAACGCTGTAGATTTACTGTTGCTTTTCCTCTCTTTTCAAATTGTCCTTGCCCTTTGAGGAAAAGCCTTGCATGAATCCATAAATGCCATCCATCCTGTGTTTTCTTAACCAGATACTAAAATCTCATCCACCTGGGCATAGGTGAACGGTTCTGGCTTCATATACATCAAGACTATGGGCAGTCTGAATACCAGGTAACCTTGCAAAAAAGGGAACAAGACAGCAATGAGCAGGGCTTGAGCCTTTGCCTGGTCTCTGTTACTGGAGCCAGTGTGGATAAGGTGTAGCAGCCTGGCTTTTGGGATGACACTACTGTTCATTGCTTTGTGCTTCTACAGGTATGATAATCATAGCAATCTGGTCCTGCTGTGATGGAGGAAGGAGTCTGGTAGGAAAAGCTTTTAGTATGGAGATGTGTGGATAGAGGAATTCCATAATTAACAATAATGATCACCACAGGTGACATTTCTTTGTAGTTAATAGCTGCTGGTGTGAAAGGCCCTGAGGCAGAGCCTCAAGCTTCTAAACCAGCAAGTGAATTGCCAGACTATTTGACCTGCAGTTCATTCCTAATATATATGGTGTGACTATGAAAAACCTGAGCAAAATGTTCATGGACACTGCTTCTTGGGCTGTGTGGGAGTGCCAGCAATTTTGTATTTGGGATTGAAGCAGATTTCTCATCTTGGTAATAGTGTTTGCACCAACTCTCTAGGAAGATGCAGAACTGTAGGCATCACTTCCATCTTCTAGAGGGAAAGCAAAGAAAGTCTTATACATCTGAGAAAGTGTAAAAAATTTTAGCCAAATTCTGCAGTAGAAAGATTATGGAGATTTTCACCCTCAGGGCCATGAAAATTGACCCCAATAAGTGGGTTGACCGAAAAAACAGGGGTGCTGAAAAAGGCGACGGCTCTTAGACTATCCCTTTTTTCACTGTCTCCATTTCTGAAGATTCCTTCTGCAACTCTTTTGACAAAGAAGGGATGGAAAAAGTTAGACAGTTCTGAATTATTCTACAGGCGGGAGAAATGGGGCTTGTGACCAGGAATGGGAGATGGGACAGCTGTTTGCCAGCTGAACACTTCAGTGTTCCCTGGATGTTGCTTTTATTGGTGATTCAGAGATGGGTCATGCTCTGCACACCTGATCCTGCCAAAGCAGCCAAACTGCCTCTCAGTATGGGATGCAGCAGCCAAGTAAGGCTGAGGCTATGCCAGGGTGGCTCACGTGTCACTGTCTGAGCTGAGTAACCTTATTTGATACAAACTTGATTTAAACTGAGAACATGGCTTTTGCAAGTCCTGACCACTTCATAAATGCAATTTTGGCCAACTTATTTGGGGGAATAGTCTAGTGGCTCCTAAATGCTCAGACAAGCAAAGCCAATTTTTTTTTCATAAGACTGATTAAAATACTCCACAGTGCTGAACTTTGAGTAGAGGTTCTTCCCAAAACTTTTTTTCCAATTACCATCTCACCATAAAATCTATTATTGCCCACTTTCAAATGCAACTACCCCTTTGTCTCCGGTGATTGCCCAGTGAATAGTACAGATCTTGTTTATTGTTCTAAACACACGGGAACAGATTTACTGTAAGAAGAAGTAACCCATTACTGTAAGAGAAGACTTTGTGCACTGAAATATATCTTTAGACTTCAGTCTGAAATACAACCTGCTGTCATGTTTTCTGCATGGCTGGCAATTTTACTGTATGACAAAACAGATCACAGTGCAAAATAGCTGTGTTTTATCCTCTGCTAAAAAATTGAACCTGCTGCAGTGAAGCATATGGGAATTGGACTAAAGAAGTGGACTCTTTCCTGCAGTTGTGTTTTCATGAAGGTCTACAAACAGAGCTTTTGATTCCATCTTATTATCCACAGTGTCATCAGGTTTACTGAGGTAAACCATATCATTAATACTGCATGTGTCCTACCCTAAAGGAAAAGCCATGGAACAAGTTCTTAGCTGGTATGAAGAACTACAACACCAGGCATGACATTTAAAGTATTCTTTCCTGTAAAAGATTTGTCTCATATAAGATCCTGCATTTCTAGATGCCAGTGGCCTCTGCCCAACCAGCCCTGTCTCTTTCTGCTGTCCCATCTCATCAGAACAACTTATTCTCTGCCTAGATTTCTTCATAAATTCTATCACATTTCAACTGTTGACTTTTAGTACCTTGCTGAAATTATGGTGGATTTTTTGACTCTGGGCATAGCCCATCTCTGTCACACAGACCATTTCTGCATGAAGTGCAAAGCCTCAGCTTCCACCACATGAAGAGCTACAACTAAATAAAGAAAACAGACTTTCTGAGCCTGAGAGGTTTGCTTAAGAATGTAAAGCTACTGAAATCAAGGTCTACCTGTCCCTTTTATACCCACTCTAACTGTGCTTCAGTAAATTCTGAGTCTATCAACCAATTTTAGCCAGATGCCACATAGAGGGCAGAGGTTTTGAAGAGACTTAGTTAATCCAATGTTAATAAAAATCTCCCTCCTCTACCTGCTGGTCATCTACAGCGAAGCTTGATATATGAATCTGCCTGTTATTGCATTGTAGAGAGCTCACAGGAAGGAGGCACAATCCCAGTCTCAGAACAGCTTTTGCATGTTAGACAGCAAGGGTTCCAAAGAAGAGACAAAAACCCATACCAAGATTTAGTGTATCTTCTTTTCAGAGTTTCAGTGCAGGCAAAATAAAACAGTTTTCCCTCCTCCTACTGGCTTTTTGAGTAGTGCTTGTGAGGAAAATACCTGATGTAACATAATTCAATGCCAGTGATAAAATGCTGATAAATTATAAGCTGCTGAAAGCAAAATCTCATAATAGTCTGTTGGGCAACTGTAGTCGTCTCCCTGGTGTTAGCTAACAAATGGGTTAATAGATGTCAGTCTCCATAATTTCAGATTGTGCAGCCACGGTGCTGGGAGGGGACTCTGCCATTTCAGACTAAGGCTCCTGGAGGAGCTCTGGGGTTTTCTGCACTGCACCACCATTCAGGGAAGGAGGGGATGCTAAAAAGAAGGTATGATTTTTTGGTAGGTTTATAAATGTGCTGCTATTAGGAAGAAAAAAGCATCAAGAATCTGAACGAAAGAGAAGACAAGTGTAGTTGCTTTTTTTGCAGCAGCAGCAGTTGCAAGTGTTATTTGTGTTACTAATATTTGGCCTCATCACAAAAGCATGCTATCATCATCTCTTGCATTCTCTCACTTCCTTCACCTATGTGGCTTGTGCTATGCCTCTATTCAGGGTTCTGTGTTTTAGAGAAACTTCAGCTATAAACCTCTCTAGTTTTAACCCCATGTGCTTAACAGTTGACATATCAGTTTGTTTCTATGGAGTGAATATTAAAATTAATGTAAAAGACTAAACCCCAAAGACTAAATTACAATAACAAAAGAGATATTACTTACTGAAAGGAAATGAATGAACAACATTAAACCATAGACCATGAATTAGATTTTTCATGGAGCTCAGCTCCTATTAAGCAGCTGTATAAACAGAGGCACTGAAGGGCTTAACCTCTCTCTACTCCCATGTTTTTCTGTGGGAGCAATTGGCATAGCTGGTTTCTAGATCTGACCTTTTTGCACCTTTTTATGTGCACTTGATTTATTCATTTTAGTTCATCATTAATTGATGAGATGCAGACAGTGAGACCTAGCAGAGGTGGTGTTGTGTCTGACATATGATAGCTTTGCTGAGATGAGGTGAGATGACTGGAGTAGGTCCCCTCTGGGAACCAGCACTGATAATGAAACAGGTCCATTAGCATTGGTACAGTCTTAACCTAGAACAGCCTTATCCCTGGTTCTGACTGTGAAAGCTTTAGCAAGGCCTGTAGTCTACTTGCAAGGTATATATCTGAGTGTCTTCCTGAAAATGGATGGGTTTATAGTTCCTCTTTATGTGCATCAACCAAGACCATTGATAGTTTCCAGTGTAATCAATATTGTGTTAATGAGCAGCAGATACAGATATGGTCCACACTGCAAAAGCAAAACTATGTCCTAGTTGTACTGGGGACTGTGAATTAATTCCCAGGTGTTACAACTTTGTTCCTTTGTACCTGGGGGGATGACGAGGAACAGTTCTCTCTCCTGCTTCTCACAAAACAACAGCCACACCATGTGTGATTGTGCAAGGTGGGAGAGCCGGGTGGGCTAACACTTTAGAAGTTCTAGGTGGTTGCTTGAACCTCCAGGTGAAACAAAGTGAACCCAAGGTGAGAGGTATATTAGAGACTAGGGAATATTTAAGCTTAGTAGGGTGAGTTACTATCAAACCTGCAAATGAGGGGGAAGTATTTATTAGGACAATCCTATGGAGAAGAAAGGCTGTCTGAAAGTGAAGATATTCCTGCATTCAAGTTTGGCTACTTCTATTATTTTTTTATGGCACTGAACAGGCCCTTTATGCATTGTGGCTGTATTTGCAAAATGACAACTCTGAAAAAGACAACTAATACCTGTATGCAGCCCTGTGGTTAGTCTCCTGTCTCATCTGTTTTTGTCCTGTCCTTTACACAAATCTGATTTGTAATCCAGCACTGTTCCCTGTCCTGGAGGTTCAGTTCCTGGTGCCATGAGAAGGCAAGTGCACTGACGTTTGTCAAGTGGACATCACCTGGCAAGCACTGCCATGAAGAGCTTGGATAAGAGTAATGTGTAAGTAAGTGCAAAGTCCCTGGTTTCCTGTTTACATGACAGTAATTGTTAATTTGAACTAGTGGCTTCAGAAGAAAAGAAAGCATGTTTTATTACCTGGTCTATATTAGGTGGGCATGGAAAAACAGCTGTTTGTAATGGTGCAAAACTGAGAAACACAAGTGCTGGGCAGCCTATTCATCCCTTGTCTCTCCATTCTACCTGCTTCCCAAAGTGTATTTACATTGGCACTGTTGGAAATGGGTGCAAAAGTAAATGCAGATTAATATTAAATAATCCCCCTTATCTCACTCACAAAAGGCTAATATCAGCAGTAAGTAAACCCCAGGTCATCTCATGCAGTGGGTAAACTTGTGCTCCTTAAAGAACTAAAGTGCCATCTGAATTCTGATGCTGAGCTTTAAAAAAGTAGGTATTTAAACACATGGATAAATAACTACCTTATCCTGTAGTATAGGCATCAGCAGTGATCAAGTATCTGAGCTCTGCTTGTCCTGGGGGGAATTTTTTGTTTGCCTGCTTGCTAAATTTTTCAGAAATGTCTCTGAAAGCTTATACAAAAGACTGATGCTGGGTCTCTTATGCTAGAGAGAGCACTTCTGTTCTGACAGTGCTTGTTCCAGTTACTTGAACATTTGGCTGGTGTCCCCTGTGTTTGAAGAGTAATAACAACTTTGCAGAAAAAAAAGAAAAACTACTGTTCCTATTGTAGACTGTAACATTTTCTGTCAGTGACTTCACCCAGTCACATGCTTAGTGTGTCCCCAGAAAGCCAAATTTTCAAAGGTGATATATTTTCCATTAATGGCTGTTGCACAGCAATGAGTTTGATTCCAGGCAGGCACATTATATGAAGTTTACCTTATTATAGATTGTGGTGGGAAAGGCACTCTGTAGATGCAGCTTACTAAATTATCTCTGTGAATCAGTAGGTGGTAACTTTGAGATGCTGCATGTCTGACCCAGTTGTGAATACAGCCAGTTAAGGGCTGATGTGTTCAGTGTAATAGCTAATCTGTCTCATTTAGCAGGCAATGTGTCAGAGCTTGTATGTGATATATCTGACATGGTGAGTGGCATGTCTGTCTCGGCAGTTGAAAAGCATTACTCATTCTGGAATATATCTTCTTCAATAGAGAATATACACACAAGCACTTATTTATATTTTGTGTTAGCAGATGATTGAGCACACACCAAAATGAATCAATCCTACTTAGTATGCAGAGGGGTTTTTTTGCTCTGTACATCATTCCCCACTTGACCATTATTTTATTTATCAATAACTGGGATGTATTCAAAGCCTAATGGAAACCACTGACTTCCAAGAGCTTTGGATCGGGCCCTTTAAGCCAACTCAGTCGTTAAGCAGACAACGTTGAATATGGGTAAAATCTGTTGTGTGTCTTCTTGCCCTGTGATTCCATGAGGTGTCCTAGAGAGACCACTTCTCTCTTTTCCTTGCCAGAAAGCAGTGTTGTATTTATTTTTGAATAAGATGAGATGGGAAATTTATGGCCTTGAAAATAATGCAGTCTACAATTGGACTTATTCCACAGTCTGCTGTGATGTTGTTTTGTTTTTCTGTTTGGTTTTTTTTTTTAATACATTAGCATTGGATAAAATAAAAATATGTGTGAGCATGTGACCAGCAAAAGCTGCTTGAAGGCTTTTTGGTCTCTGAGTGCAGGGAAGATTCTCAGATTGTCAAAGAAGTAATTGTAGCTTGTTTCTTACCACTGCATACTCTACCATGCCTGCTGTAACTTAGTCTTCTCTCTGGTCAGGGATCAGAATGCAGTCTTTTGGCAGCCCACACTCTGCAGGATCACATATTTTTTCTTAAAAGGGCAAGATGGCTGGCAGCATTTGGAAGGCTGGCAGTGCAGTGCTGCAAGCTGGCTAGAGCTCAGTAACATGGGGTGAGGGGTGGGGATGGTGTCAGCATCTCCAGGACTGTGCTTGAGACCGAGGAATAATAAGAATATTGAAATGTATCTCAGAAGGGAAACAGGGCTACCTCCCAGGTTAAGCTGGCATTCCTAGAGGAACCACAGGAGAGTGAAGGCTTATCTGTTGAGTTAGCAGAATGCCTAATGGGAAGGGGAACTGATCATCTGATTAGCATTGGCACGTTATCCTTCAGCAGCAGATTGCTTCAGGCAATGGGCACGGAGCTGCTGGTCCTGCACAAGTTTCGTGTTGTTCTGCTCCGTTTAGCTTATGCTTTGATTTGCTCCACTTATTTCTCATTTGGTGGAAGATAGAATCAATAAATCTTGAATACAAGTTGCTCAACAGAGGGTTGCATTATTTTTATTCTTTGTGCTGCACACCTGTCTGTCTGTGCTATTAGCATGTTTGCTCTTCATGTTGAGCTGCTTTCCATATCAATGAAAACATTCTCACTGCTGCTGCCTGATTTTTTTTATTATTATTTTTTAAGAGATGAGTCCCCACTGTGCAAATCTCCAACTGTGTGTGCTGTTGATGAAGTCAGATGAGTAGTACCACAAGCCGAGGGCCTGCTGGTCTAAATACTGTGGGTGGCAGAGCCATTAGTACAACACATAGAATTCCAAGCATTGGTCTATATTACTCAGCCACTGTACCCCAAGCTCCCTTTTTCTCATGTGATAAATCTAGTAGGCTTCTTACTGATGACCACATAAAAAGGAATATCTTGAAAGATAGCCGAAATGCTGCCTGAAACAGCAGTTTGCCTGTTTATTCTTGCAAAGATCTTTATTGCAGTTGCTAAGAAATGTATGCAATCATTCCCAACTCAAAGATACCTGTTCTTTCTCTAATAGTTTTACATGAAATTGGGAATGGGAAACTCACCTTCACCTTTCTTGTGTGCTGGTCTAAATTCCGCACTGTGGTGAGCAAATAACACAAGTGAGATAATGCTGGCTGTGGGTCTTTTCTCTAAAACCTGTTCCTGAGTATTTGAATAAAATCAGAACATTCCCTCACAGGGGAAAACACGTATCAGGAAGAGTAATGCAGAGGCTGTTTGTCTACCTGTCTTGGACTGTTCACTGTGTGATGGAGATGATTTGTGTTACTGTTGATTCTCCAACAGTTAAGGAAGTAGCAGAAGAGAGCCCTCTTGAGTTCAAAACCTTCTTAAAATTTGGACATGCTATAATTTGGAAATGGTCTCTGGACGTTTCTGCTTTATCTCTTTGCTCAAAGTAGGTCCTATAAAAGCAGTCTTGAGTCTTGTCCAGTTAAGTTTTTAGTTTTTCCAAGAATTAAAATCCCACAGTCCCTCTGGACACTTGTGCCAGTGTTTGGTCATGCTTAACTCGGAATAACACCTCTGTGTTGCAGGACTAGTAGCAGAGGAAGCAAAAATAGTTATCAGATATTGGCAGCTCTCTGGTACTTATGCTGTCCATGATGAAGTGGTCCAAGCTTCTTCAGGACCAAAGACAAATATCTATACTCATGTCTTCAGTGAGATCAGATGTGCCAGCATTGGCTGTGTTGGAATACAATATCCCATATTCAGTCTGGTAGGCACTCAAATTAAATACATGCCAGCTTTTCAAATAATAGCAAAAGAATTTAATGGGAACAGAGCACCCAGAGGAAGCTTGCTATGTCCTTGTAACTCCTCTGAACTACTATTGTTGGCCACTAAAAATTTGCATGTTTGCTCCAAGTTTTATTGGAACAATGGAAAAAATTACATGAAAATAGTAGTAGGTACCTTTGACAGCTCAGTCAAATAGGAACCCTCCAGCATATGTTATGCAAAGACAGTAACTAGTAATAGGGTTCTATGTTATTTATTTTATAGTATCTGCAAACAAACCGTGGATTGTTATCTAAAGGTAGAATTCAAAGAACTTTGATAATATTTCCAAAGAATTTTTCAGTCATGATGATGTCTGTCTTTCAGTGTTACTGTATTACCCTTTCATTACAATAATCAGAGTAAAACTGTGTCCAGCTTAAGCCCCTCCTCCCACCCCAACAGTAATTGACTTAAACCACAATTTTTAAGAGATTAGTGATGTGGATTGCTTGGTTTGAGAAATTGCAAGTGTGTCTATATAAGTTAAAATATTGATTTCTATAATTTTGATTTTCCTTTATACTGGCAAATATTTTAAATGGGGAAAGATTTATTTCTTTTAATCAACCAGATATTTTAATTCAGTTACAACTGTTGTCTGCAGGGGTAAACTGTAGTACTATAGACATTTGTCATGTGAGAGTTTTCTACAGCACAGAATTAGTGCTGAAAATTTTCATTCCCACCATCTCTTTTAGTGTTGATGTGAGTCAAGCTTACCATAATTAATTTACATGGAAAACCACCTCTCTACCAAGATATAAAGATGATGATTTTGAGTTGCCAAATTATGTTATAAAATGTATTTAACCAGAAGCCTACCTCTTCCAAAGTAGATGTCTTCGTAGCCCATATTCAGTGCACACCCCTTTTGTGATTTCCGCACTGTAGCTGCAATAACTGAGAGCTGAAAACATCAATGCAAGGCTGTCAAATGTGCTGTCTGCATAACTGGTGATAATCTAACTATTCTTCAGCTTCACATATCAAACTGCTGGGAACTGAAACTTCAGCGCTTGTTATTGGCAGCAGTAGGTGGAATTGAGTAATGTGATTTGAGTGTCAAAAGGCCTGTGGTGCTGACAGGAATATTAACCATAAATCAAACACAGCGCAATGGTGATGCCAGGCTAGAACAAAAAGCAAGATCTTGCAGACCAGACTGCTTAGACCTCACTTGTGGGAATATTTCCATTGGCTAACAGAAGCAAAGATCGGTGGGCTGGAGCTCTAGCAATGATCCATTTAACTTAAAACTAGGAAGGAGTGATAGAGCAGAACAAGTGACATGTGAGATGGCTGTGTGCTCTGCTGAGTGTGTTCCCAGTTGCCTTGCAGCCCTGTCACACTGCAGAGGCTGGTGAAGGGGGTATCTCATCCCTGGTTAGGCAATGTCACTGCTGCTCCTATTTGGCTTCTGCTGTAAAAATCTTTCAGTGATGGCTAGGCTTGCACTTGCTGCATTTAAGTGAAGCTTGCAGGGCTGATGTTTAAAATGTCTTTGATTTAGAGCCAGCTTTTGAGATTCTTTCTTGCAGCAAATAGTTCCCCATTTGCTAAAAGCACCCCACTGCTTGCATTTTTGGGTGCTCCTAGCACCTACAGTGAACTGAGCTGGGGAAGGTGTGTAACTTCCTCCCTGTTAGCAAATGAATCAAAGCATTGGGAATTGTTGGTGGGAGGATTGTGTGGAAATTGTCTGAGTACCTCATGCTGACTGCTAACTTTATTTAATGGCATATGGTCTTTCTAGATGCCACTATCATATATTCTATTGCCTTTATTGACTGTTCCAGCAAGCTGCTCTTATGACAAGCTTGACTAACTCTCTTTTTATAATTAGGACCTGGATTATTGCAAGTTTTACGTATTTTTAAGGTGTGTGCATTTTGTTTATTCACTGTGTTAAACAGAGATGAGGCAAAAAGAGGAAACGGTGCTGAGTTGTAGGGCAGAAGTCTGATTCTAGCTAACTCTACCTGGAAAACCTTTGGGGAAGGGCACTGCAAAATTTTTTTGCAATTATGTGGAGTTTCTCAGCAGGGAGTCAGCTAACAATATCCAGAGCAACTCAGCAAGTAGGAAATGTAAAGCCAGAAGCTAAGCAAAATACGGAGATTTCATTATAAATTAGTGTTGGAAATTAGAGCCAAGCTGTGAAATAACCACAATTAAAATTCAGAGAGCAAAGAAGAAAAAGCTTACCTAGTGACCTCTGCTCACTGCACAGGGTTAGAAAAGAAGCTGTGCTACTTTAGTATGCTAGCATAATTTGCACATTACTGAAATTGTTGGGAAATTAAAGGAAGACCAAGGGACTGAATCTTAACTGATGAAGGGAACCTACAGGAAAGACGGAGAGGGACTTTTTACAAGAACATGTAGTAACAAGACAAGAGGGGAATGGATTCAAACTAAAAGGGAGTAGGTTTAGATTGGATATTAGGAAAAAAATTTTACTTTGAGGGTGGTGAGGCACTGGAGCAGGTTGCCCAGAGAAGTTGTGGATGCCACATGTTCAAGGCCAGGCTGGATGGAGCTCTGAGCAACCTGGTCTAGCTGAAGGTGTCCCTGCCCATGGCAGGGGGCTTGGAACTAGATGATCATTAAGGTCCCTTCTAACCCAAATCATTCTATGACTATGAAAAGCAGCCTAACCCAGCTGATATCAAGGCCCCTAAACGGATGTACAGGAGCTAAAAATGTGCCTCTAAATCAATGGCTTCCTTACTCACTAAGCCAATGTAGATGGAGAGAGAGAACCAGCTTTTTTTCTGGCAAGTCTATGCACAAGGTCCTGAACCGTACACATGTATTCAGTGGATGTGAGCTGTTTAGGAGTAAATAAAACAATCTCAAAGTTAACTCCAGAGGGAGAGAAATGGGTCCTTAATAAATCAGATCAGTATGAGGCAGGGGTTTTTTTGGTGATTCTTTGCTGAATTTCCTTCAATCGATTGATTTTACTAATATGAAACCAAGTTATTCCCAGTTCAAGATTCTTATGAACATTGAAATTCTAAAATGCCAAACCAATAGCAAAAATAGTACCAAGATTCTAACATAAGAGCTCCCTGGAAACAAATTCAAAGGCAGCCAAATAAAACAAGAGATTAAAATATACAAAATACTGCAATTTAAAAGAAAATCACTGAATTATTGAAACTCCATAGAAGAGATGACACAGCAGTACTTCTGATCAGCCTGATTAAAAAAAAGCAAGCTATCCTTTTTTTCTTTCCCTCCTTTGATGTCAAGAAGTGTATTGTAAACTTAAATGATGTATGTAGTTCAATCAGATTGATCTGGGAAGTTCAAAGATACTGTAATTTTTTGAGCATTTATACTTTATCCTATATAGTGGAAAGTATGTTACATGTTTACACAGTGTAACCCTTTTAATACTGTGTTGTAGGATTGCAAACAGAAAACACTTTTATTTAGAGTAAAAAAATAAGCAGCTTCTATAGAAGAGCTCTGTGCTGACCTTCACTGTTCAGGGTCCATACCTGATGCAGTCAATGCACCAAGTGTCTCACTCACCTGGGGAGAGCTTTGCTCTCCCCAGTTGATTATTTTGCTATAAATTCCCATACAGGCTTTGCAAACTGCCTAAAAATTGCAACATCAGCTGGCAGGTTGAGGAGCTCGAGGGCAGCCTCTGGATCCCTTGCTCTCTGAGCACAAGTGACATTCTCACTGCTGAAGAGGCTCGTGATGGCAATTTTGGTGCTGATGCGGCATCCAGGACCCGTCACTGTGCAAAGAATGTGTTTGGGCAGAGCTGCCTCCACAGGATTCTGATATCACTGTGGTGCTCCATGCGAAGTGACCCAAATGAGTGTGAGGGGCAGTGCAGTTCACCTGCTGCCAGAGGGGCTCTGTCAGTATTGGTACTTGAAAGGAGAAGTTCGGGTTTCAGCAGGTGAAAGGGTTGTTATTTCCCTAATGGAACAGAGACTAGGTTTTCCATACGTTGCACGTGACTTAACATGGAAAGAGATGCCTTTTCCCCTTGCAGGGAATTTGGACCCATACTTCTGGCTAACCAACCTATTTTAACCATCTCTGCCCCTGGTAGCTGGTAGTTGTTTCAGGTTGTGCTGGGGCGAAGTACCTTTTGAAATTACTTGCCTATTTTGAGTGTTAACCATACTAGAGTTTGTAACCTCTGTCCTAAAAATTATTCATATAAGTAAATGAGCTGAAAAAAAATACTGTTATTGCCCTTTTGAAGGAGAAAAATGAAGCTGTAGACCAAAGCAGTGCTTTAAAGACTCAGTGAAGTAGATGGAAAGGCAGCATTAAGCTGTGGCAGGCCTAAGATTTTGTACCTTTGCAAAGGGCTGATCTAGGCATTGCCAAGAAGAGGTTCAGAGTTCTGCCTCCAGTACAGACAAAGCTGATTTTAAGAACTATTTTAAAGAATTTAAATCTTACAGATTTTCTTTTAATTATTTATGATATTTTTAAGCAGAATCTATTTAGAATTTTTCATTTCACCAGAAGTGCCATAGAAAGAAAAAGGAATTGTAATTCTGCAATGGAAACTTTCAATTTATTTCGGCATTTCTGTAGACCTGTTCAATAGACTGCAGGATGGACCTTACTTGCTCAAGGCCTGTTGCAGAGAATAAACCCAACTGGCATAGTTGAAGCTACACCTATTTATACTAGCAGAAAAATGTGACCCCTGCTCCTTGATTACTCTGGTAGAACAGAGTGCTACAAGGCAGGGATTTTTTAGTAGTCCTTTATCTACTTGAATTGCCTGGTCAGCTACAAGGTACAGAGCCTGTAAACAAGGGGAGATTGGGATGGCAAACCGATCAATTACAGAATATTGAAAAGATCAAGGAAATGGCAACAATACTTCTAAAGCCAATATGGAAGACCCTTTCTTGTCCAATAACCTCATTCTTGTGACAAAGGTTATAACAAGATGGAAAATGGCACAACATGAATGCATTCTGGTGGCAATGATTGCTGTGAGAATTGGGACTGGTTTGTACTTCACCCATTCTGTCTATCTTTCCTGGATGCTGTATCCCAGGCAACCCAGGCAGAAGGTGTTATATTTATTATGTCCCTGTCGTTTTTTATCTCTTGTAGTGAAAACTGGCATTAAATTGTCTCCCCAGCTTCCACTCTTTTAAACAAGCAGGGAAACATGACTGCATTGCCTTCACTTAATCTCCTAATTATCCAAGCAGAATATTTTTTTTTTTTCTTCTCTGACTGATAAGGTGTGTTCCATGGATCTCTAAAGTGGCTGCTGCTAGCACATTTTCTGCCTCATCTTGTAGAAGGGGATGCCCTGAGTTTTTGGAAATGGGCTTGGTTTCGTTTCCACTACACATCAGGTTTAAGGCCTCGAAAGAGATGAGGTCTAGAGACTGCACACAGAGCTTGAGAGGTGGCAAGATACCTGTCTGGAAAGGGTAATGCTTACCTTGTCTTTAAAGGGTCTTCTAGATGGCTAAAGGCCCTGTAGTTAAAAAATACATATAAATGAAAGACATTTCAGGACATCGCAAGATTTCTGTGTTCAACTTGACAAATCCTTTTTCTTTCTTTCCTGTACTGAAAAGGCTTCTTTGAGCCATTGAAAATGCTCTTTACATCCCAGAGGTTATTAGCGGCAGGAGGTGTGGAAGGAAAATCCAGCTCTGGCAGTCAGAGGATCAAACTTGCCAGGTCAGATCTGTATTATTTTTGATAGGTTAGTGAATGTTAAGGTCACCTGGGTAAGATCAGAACTGGTAACTGACAATGAAGAGGTGACAGATTCTTACAGCTGCCTTTGAATAGAGCTTGTGGTGCAGCTCTTCTCTCTCCCTGTGAAGTTTAACGTGTCAGCATAAACCACTGCTGGTGTTGTGGCAGTTTCACCTGAAAGGTATTTTTAAAGTTTGCCACCATGCAACTTTCTGCTGCCGCTTCCCAGATGACTGCATGTGCCAGCAGCACAAAGCATGCAGTCAGCTAAGGAATGATGTAGCTTTCTTCTTCTCCTAATGGGTCCTCTTTCCCTGCACTCAGCTCCGGTGTAAATCATGCATTCTGGCAAGGCTGACCAGAGGACACAAGTCCTGGGAGGGTCACAGTCAAGGCTTCTTTCTCTTGCAGACTCTTTGTTGCCCCAATGTATGTTGTACGTACTAAAGTCAAGTTTCTTTTATTTCAACCATCACTGCTGCCTACATGATGCTGTTGCCTGTAGCTGGAAAAGTCAAAAAGGAATAATGGAGTGTCAGCAGCTGTCTGAATCAATTCCATCTTTTCTGAGCTGGCAACACTGGTTACTATTCCAGGGCAGGGCCGTGAGATCCAGGTGAAGTCACAAACTTTAAGGGCTTCCACTAGTTTGTTAGCTGCTCACTGTCTTGAATCTCTCTTTGCTGCTCAGTTCTCGCATGATGGAGTAGGAAGAAAATGTTCGCAACGTGGGACTGCAGCCTGTTCTCCTGGCCTGGAGGAGCTTATCTGCTGCTGACTTAGGATAACATACAAGCAGATAAGCCAAAAGTGGATCCACACATTCACAAAGATAGAGAAATCATGCTCTAATCTATTGATGAATTCCCTTTTGTTTTGTTCTCTGTTCAACTTAGCTGAATTATTTCATATTCCTTAGCAAACCAGGGGTCAAGACTTGGAGTTATAGGTGCTCCTTGGTCTTCATCTATGCCCAGATAGCTGCAGCGGGCTCTTGCTACAAAGCTAGGGAAGTCCTCGTCTAGTAGCTAGGGAAGAAAGAAATTCCCATCCTGGTGATGAGGGAGAAATCCCTTCTTCTGTGTGACATTATGTTTTTCTTCAGCATTACCCACATCAGGTTGTTCTGTCCCCCTTGCTGTCCCCCTCATCCATTTCCAGAAGAATAGTTCAAAAGTCACAGCTGCTGTTTCAGACTTCATCTATCCCTCTTCAGTTATTCTGCAGATAGGCCAAGACAACAGCTTGTTAGTATTTAAATGAGCCCATCCATATTTTTGCATTAAATTCTCAGTCATTTAAGCCTCATGTCTGGTCACTGAAATGATCTGCTCTCTAATTCGAGGCTTTGCTTTTAAGCCTAACTAGACTGTAACGCTATTATATGGTCATTGCCTCTCAAAGGAGGAATAATTCTGAACCTAAACTGCCATTTCAGGGCATTTTTTTCAATGTTGCTACTACAGAGTGAGGTGCAGGAGGATTCTGCATCATTTGCATGAAAATGAGGGATATCAGAAGAAAATTAGGAGAGGGAGGGGTGGAGTAGAGTATGCCATTTTTTGATGCTTCCCTAAAAGAAATTGCAGAACAGCCTGTCAGATCCTGGAATTGCATACTGACCAAGCCAGGGAAGGATATAAGCTACTTGACTCTAAGTCCCTTGGAAATATAGACTCTGATTGAAATGCTGTTGGCTCTGGCTGACCCAGCACAACCTGGTGCTATTGACTCCCCACCTACCAGGTAAAAATGACAACTCATAGTCCTCTTTGGCTTGAGTCTTTCTGTTCCTGTGTTCAGATGGCTCAGGGCTTTTGCATCTCTCCCTAGGGCAAGCAGACAGGTTGCCAAAACATGTGGTCGCATTACTTGCAGGCAAGGAGGACTCCACGTCCTCAATGCAGTGTGGCTTTGGGAAGCCAAAAGGTGTGTGTGATTCTGGGATTTTGGTTTTCCCCTTCTATGTTTTGGGGGGGGCAGTGGAGGTTGTTTGCCACTCTTGTTTGCATTAGAGCTTCCAGGTGCTTTATACCAACTAACAATATGTATGTCATAAAAATGCCAGCTGATGTGCAAGCCAAACTGCTGTAGCTATCATTGGGTTGTATTTTTGGAACTGACTTGGATCCAAGGTTTGCATATTTTAAACAAACCCACACTGGCAGAGATCCACACACAGACAAGTTCCTTCCACCATTCTGCTAAGTGACTGACTCTTCCCCCAACAGCTCTCTCTTGATCTCCTCAGAGGTAACTCAACTATGGCTTCAGGGCAGAAAATGACAGTCCAAAATTAGCTGAAGAAAACTCTTCAGAATATCTCTCCTCCTCTCCACTACCTTAAAAAAAATTAAACTTCTGTTTAGTCTGAAGTGCTTCTGTTGCTCTCAAGCCATATCTCCTAATAGGTTTCTTAGAGAAGCATTTTTTTCTATGCAAGTAATTTAAGCTGTACATGCCCTCTGGCTATTTTTTAATTAAAAGAAAAATAAAAAAAATCTTGTCCTGAGTAGGGGGCTTATACTGTTGATTGACTACAGCAAGGAATTTTGCAGGAATTTTCAATTCTGCACTGCCAGATATGAAGTCAGCCCTATAAGTACAACCCTGACCTGAGGCTGGGATTTTAAAAATGAGATTCTTAATAAGAAAGGGAAGAAATAAATTTGACTTTGAATAAGCATAATGCAATCTCCCTTCACACAAATTGCTCCTTTATTATAGCCCAGATATTCACATTTATCTGTCTAAATACTTAAGTCATATGCAGCTTCATTTTGCTGGTCTCAGCTCGGTCCTACCTAAGAGGGAATTTGTTATTACAGTAGCTTAATTCATAGATACTTTTTGTTTATGCTGCCATAACCCAACCAAACACATGTGGCCATGAGCTCCTCTCCTCTTCCTGTGGCTGAGCAGGGACTGTCTCTGTAGTAGAATCATAGAATGGTTTGAGTTGGAAGGGACCTTTAAAGATCATCTAGTCCAACCCCCATGAAATGAGCAGGGACATCTTCAACAAGATCTGGTTTCTCAGAGCCCCATCCAACCTGACCTTGAATGTTTACATTGATGGGATATCACTGGGCAACCTGTGCCAGTGTTTCACCACTCTCATTGTGAAACATTTCTATCTTATATCTAATCTAAACCTACCCTTCTTCAGTTTGAAGCCGTTGTCCCTTGTCCTCTAAAAACGAGCCCTTGTAAAAAGTTTCACTCCATCTTTCTTGTGGGCTCCCTTCGTGTACTAGAAGGCTGCAATAAGATCACCCCAAAGCCCTCTCTTTTCCAGGCTGAACAACCCCATCTCTCTCAGCCTCGGTGGCCTTCCTCTGGGCTTACTCCAGCAGGTCAATGTCCTTCCTCTGTTGGGGACCAGAGCTGAGCTAGATACAGCACTCCAGGAGGTGTCTCCCCAGACTGCAGTAGGGGAGCAGAATCACCCCCTGTGACCTGCTGGCCACACTTCTTTTGGTGCAGCCCAGGATATAATTGACTTTTTGGGCTGCAAATGCACACTGCTGGCTCATGTCCAGCCCTTCATCCACCAACACCTCCAAGTCTTCTCTGCAGGGCTGCTGTCAATTCGTTCATTCCCCAACATGTATTTATTCTGTGGATTTCCCTGACCCAGGTGCAGCACCTTGCATTTTTCTTTGTTAAACTTTGTGAATTTTCCATGAACCCACTTCTCAAGTTTGTCCAGGTCCCTCTGGATAGCATCCTGTCCTTCAGATGTGTCTACAGTACCACCTAGCTTGGTATTGTCTGCAAACTTGGTGAGGGTACACTTGATCCCCCTATGTCATTGATGAAGATATTGAAGAGCACTGGTCCATGTACAGACCCCTGGTGGAGACTACTTGCAGTGAATGTCCATTGGGTAGTTGACCACTACCCTCTGAATGCCACCACCCAACCAATTCTTTATCCACCAAATAGTACATCCATCAAATCCCTCTCTCTCCAATTTCGAGAGAAGGATGGGGTGGGGGACCATGTCAAAGGCCTTAGAGAAGTCCATACAGATGACATCAGCAGTTCTTACCTTGTCCCCCGATGAGGTCACTTCATCATAGAAGGCCACTCAGTTGGTCAGGCAGGACTTGCCCTTTGTGAAGCTATGCTGACTGTCTCAAATCACCTCCCTCTCCTCCATGTGCCATAGTAGTAAGAATCCCAAGCTTACAGTGCCATGCAGCTGGATTTTTCAAGATTGTGGAGTAGTTCTCATTTAGTTTTCCAGAGCATTAGCTTTTCTCGGACAGCACAGAAACCAAGGATAAAGGAAATAGCCTAATTTATGTAGTTAAAAGCAAATCTATCCTCTTGCTGAACCAAATGCAGGGCATTTGGAGCATGCAGTACCTCACAGGACACTTTCCTGCTGTACCATGTCTTCATCACAGCAATGAATATAAGGTCACAGAGTTAGGGATTCTGTGCTCAGAGCATTCCTGTACATGTGGCTCATGTTGTTGGTTTCCATGGGCATGGGGGACATTGTTTGTTAACCATTTCTGCTCTTTTCATTTCAGTGACAGATGGTCAGGTTTCTGCCCTCTTCTAACGAAATACTCTCATTAGGTGTATTAGGGAAATTAGGGCAAATCTAAAGGGTTGCCCACAAGCAAGAAGGCACAGTTGGGTTGTGTGACTTTACCTCCCTATCCTTGCTGCCAGCACGTGGATGCAGAGGTGACAACCCTCCAGACTAGTGTGAGACTGGCTGTTGTGGACAAGAGGCTGACCGCAGAGGAGAGTCTTAGTTAATACAGCAAAGCATGTCTGGTGGTCAGGGCAACTTTAAGTAAATAAACCAGTTAATGGTAGAGGTGTTTTCTCAGAATGGGCTGACCTTGCGCCAGTGGCTGGGGTAGAAAAAGACCTGAGATCAACATTGTTTCACCTGTCTGTTTCACATACTTTCCTTTTCTTTTTTTTCTTATAAAGACTGATTTTCTTAGCTGAGAACAGGCTAAGTATGTCCAAAGCAACTCAGCAACTGCTGAAGGTAAAGGCAGAACTGTCAGAAAATGCAGAGCAGAGGTATTTTTGCAGGTTGAAATAAAGGATGGGAGAGCCACATTTGGATTTAAAAAAAAAAAAAAAAAAAGAATTAACCTTGAACCTCTCTCTAAAGTCTGATTTAAACATGAATCTCATTTGAATGAAAAAAAAAAAAGAAAAAAGGTAAAAAGTGTAATTCACTGAGCTCTTTTATGCAGTGTCTGCAGTTCCTGCTTTGGAGAAGCGATGAGAAAAGACAGCCAGAGTTCAAGACAGTGGTGCTGACTACAAACTTCACCTGCAAAGGAGGCAGAAGCAGAGAGATCATTAACTTTTCCCCGGGTCTGTGCCTTGTCCCCTGACTGGTGTGCCAGATTGATCATCAGGTGGTTTATTACCCCCTTGAAAGGGCTGACAGAGATTATTCTTTGCAGTAGCACCAGAGACAGGCTTCTTACATATAGGTTTAGGTGAGCCGACATATTTTTTTAATATTTTGTGAGGCCATGGTGAGGAATAATATTCCCTATTAATCCCTGGTTTAGGTATAAGAGCATTGCAGAATAAATCTTCATTGCACAAGAAAGTGTTGCTTGGTGGAAGAAGTAGATGATGAGGGAATGGAGGACTGAGGAGGCGAAATGGGATATGTTTGTCTGAATAGATGGCCAAACAAAGAAAAGTGCAGTAAACTGATTGCAAGTCAGGTAAGAACACATAAATGAATCCAAATTCAAGGCAGGAATTTATAAAAATCTTCCACTAGCCCTTTACTTCTTCATCAGTCCATTTTTCTGATGCTTGAAATACTTTTTTCCGCTACCTACTCCCACCACTTTCAAATACCTAGAGAAGGGGTGAGAGAGGAATCGGTTTTGCAGTAAGCTCAGAACATGTCTAGAATGATGCTAGTAAACATGACCTGAAGTATATTTTTGGTAGTCAATGATTATCCCTTGGAGAAAAGTGGCAACTCTGCTCGAGTCTCTGCCCATGATGTGAGATGGACAGATCAAAGACAGATCTACCCTTGGTCAGCAGGGTAGAGTGGGAACTCAGGGAGGAGAAGGAACATAATTTTATTTTAAATCACTGCAGTAGCAAAGCCCTAGAGAAGTTTTCCATTTGGTGTGTTTGGGTTTGGTTCTTTTTGTCAGTGGAAAATTGTACTTTTTCCCCTTTAATCAAAAGCCCAGTTTGCCTCATTGGTTTTGATGGAAAATTTTCACATAGGTCTTTGTTGTAAGATACCAACATGTCAGAATTATCCCTTTATCTCAGCAGATGTGCTTTCCAGAAGGGGAACACCTCAGATGATAAAAAACACAGCAGCTCTGCTGCCTCGACTCAGAGAAGATTTTTATGGCAGAGAATTTGTCTAAACAGACTCTTTTCATTAAAACTGAAATGGAAAGGTTTTGGATTTGTTCAAGTTTTAACTGCTAATTTTTTGCTATGGTTACGTGCAGTGCTTCATTGTGCCTTCTGTAGAGACAGTACGTGTAATGGTGCAGGATCAAGTCTTTGCTTTGACCTTCATTTAAACTAGTCTGTCCTGAAATGATTCAGATGAAGACAAGTCATGATATGAAAGAGGCTGCCAATGTATTACATTGTTTGCATCTCACATCTGGAATTGGAAATTAGTGTTTGACCTAGGAAAAGAAGTTTTGGCCCAATTCTGACTGAGCAAAATCTTTTGTGAGACTGGTTCTTCCCTCCTGAGGACTATAGATGTCTAGAAAGCCACCTCAGAACACCTGTGTAATTCTCCCACCAACCACAGTGGGAAAACCTTGCCAACACTAGAACGTTTTAAAAAAAAAAGAGTCCTAAAATATAAAACCAAAACTTTTAAGTGGTGTGAAAATGTGTAAGCTGGCATATTTGAGAAAAAAAAACAACAAAACACTAAAACCAACAAGGTGTGGGAGAGGACCCTTTGCCAGTGTCCCGTGCAATGTGTGGTGTGCAAGCTGGCTGCCAGGCCCGGGTTTCCTTAAGGCTGGCTCTGTGCTGTGCCGTGCCGTGGAGCCTGGTGCAGGGGCAGCTGTGGCAGCGCTGATCAAGGGAGATTAATGGTGTTGTGCTTCAACCTGGCAGGATACATTCCCTTGGATTACCTGAGCAGCACAGTCACATCAATGGTGTGCCATACTGCACTTAATAAGCTTGAGCTCCCAGCAGAGCTAAGCAATGTGGCCCAGCACGGTGCTGTCACGCCTTTTCCTGCATTCGGTCCAAGAGTTGAGTCTGCATTCAGTATAGTGCTCCCTGGCATACTTCTAGATGTACCATAAGTTCCAGCCTAGTGATGTAGCCACTAGACCATGCAGTTTCTCCTCCTAATGGTGTTGAGATGAAATGCCCTTAAAATATATTTTACTTCCCCTCCTGTCTGCTAAAACTACCTGGCACTGCATTCAGGACCAGAGTTCAAACTGTTCCTAAAGGAAAAGCGAGTATTTTTAAAGAAAGTCTTTCAATCTACCTGCTGGCAGGATTTAAGGTCATTTAAAATCAGTCTTTGGTTTTCTAATCCATTCTGTTGGGCTGGCTGAATGCATTGACTCTGCACCCTTCAAAATCTTTGGTTGCTACAGATGGAACATACTAGATTTTGAGCATAGAAGTTTTGTTTTTCTTTTAAGGTACTTATGACCATCTTACCCAATTTTCATCCATGAAGGGATACATTTGGGTATGTCTGCAAGTGCATTAGCCTGCAGGCTCAGGGAAATATCTGCCTGGTCCTTGTAATCCTCAGTATTCAGTAGGTACTGGGAGTATCGGCACCTCCCTGGTAAGCAACAGATGTGTTTTGCAACATGTTTGTTTCTCACCTGTTGTCTTCTAGAGAACCTCAGATGCCACAAAAGGAAAATGTATACACAGCAATGCCTCTTCAGTAAGGATATCTGAGTATTTAGATCACATCCAGCAAGGACAAAGTATTTGTGAGCAGTGAGACAGCCTTTTGCAATGGGATATGACATATTGGTAAAAATCAGCTTCCTGGGAGCCAGTGGAAACACAATTGCTCTTCTTTTTCCCCAGCCATGTTCTCCTAGCTCTACTCTCTGCTGATGAACTACCGCCTATGAAAAGGAGATTGAAAAGGGGATTTATTTTGATTAGACTGAAAATACTTTCCTAGTATTTTCAGTCATAAGTGTGGCAACTTTAATAAGCAGGAAAAGAAGATAAATGAGTCAGACTGACAAGAAACTCAATTGGAAAAGAGTTGAAACTTCTGTTGGAAGCCATGCTCTAAGTTCCATTTCTTTCTAGCAGAGTTTGATAATCTGCTCAGTCCGAGGAAGGTAACTTTCTGCCAATCTCTGACAAATACCAACTGAAGGATTTCAAAGGGATAAAATTAAAGCTTTAATTGCTGGGATAGAGTTGAATTTATATTCCACCCAGTTAAGGCTGGGAAAATTTCCCATCAGATTTTCTCTTTCTGTGACCTATTGGTTAACAGGCTTCAGTGATCTCCTGCCAATCCCAAACCAAAGGTAAGAGAGGTTTTGAGCTGCACTTTTTAGGATAGTAGCAGAGTCAAGAGGGAGTTGACCTGTGCTGGAAAAGACTGGTGTCAAGGCTTTTTGTGATGGGAGTACGGGAAAGTCTGGTGTATTTCTAACAGGATTTTTATAGGATTTATATTCTTAACCCCAGGAATCTATGCACTGCTTTATCTTTCTGATGAGTCTCCCTCAGGTTTGGATCATGTGTTCCACAGACAGCTTTTCTTCTGAGTTAAACCTCCTAAGTATTTAATCTTGAGACAAGATTGTTAGTTCAGTTTCAGTAAGGCTCAGTGCAGAATTGTCTTGTTGAATGATATTTCATTATCTGTAACAATAATAACTGAGAGAGGATACCACTGTGGGGACTAGAATTTGGTGAAATTATCTCTGCAGCTGACCAAAGTATGACAAAAGACAGTGTTTTTAACAACATAATAGAAGTTGCATGTGCCTTTTTTCCTCCAAGTGAAGGAAGAGACACTGTGGTGTGTTTGAGGACTTACCTTCCATCCTCTTTGAAAACTGGTGAGATATAAGAACTACTTACTTTCTACACCAGCTGCAGGCATCTTCTCTGGCCATTTCACACTCTTGAACACTAGATAAGAGGTGCCATTTTGTGACCACAGAACTGCAGTTACAGCATGGAAATACAATAGTTTTTGGTTCTGTCAAAGAATAAAATTATAGTGGCAATGAATCCAGCAGGTGTGAAAACAACTCCCTTATCCTCCTTTAGGAAAAGTAGAAGAAAATATATTTATTCGAAATCAGTGAGCTTGAGCATTTAGTCAGGTTTTAAGAGAAATGGTAAGACCAGACACTACTTCTCTTTTATCATTTTTTGTAAATAGCTAGTCCACTCCCCAATGATAGGTAGACAGATGGATAGAAAGAAAATCATCGAGGCAAATATGTTCTGCCACAGTAACATATAATTACATGACAAAAAATATATCAGTCTGTGCTGCAGGCAAGACATTGTGTCTCATTAGTGTTTGGTGGACTTGATCACAAATAACATGTTTCAAAACTGTGAACTCTCTCTAAATCTTTTTCTATATACTCACAGTCGTGTTCAAAATTAGCAGATCCCTGGAAATAGACTTCATCTGGCCAACCCTGTTTCTAACAATTCGCTTGTGTGATTAAAGGAACATGTCCTTCTGCAGCTGCACTTTGAGGCACTAAAAGCAGACAGCCTGTTCTCAGTGAGGGATCAACCATTTTTAACCAATTTAATGATACCAAATTGTCCTGTGTGCAGTGAGTTATGATAACTGGCTTAGTGCAGTTTTCAAAGATCAGTTCTGGCCATACTAGGTACTCCTGAGATGCATGGGCCAGAAAGCCAGTCCAAGAGATCCCTTTCGAGAACCATTTTCCTCCACTGCTTGAAACTGAATGCAACAAAACCATTAACAACAGCAGATTCACTTAGGGCTGTGGATCTGTGCCTTCATGCTGATACATGGCAAAACATGCATGAAAAAATTGATCAATCTGCAGCTGTGGGTGCAATCTCATTTTTTTTCCAGCAGTATTGCTGAAATACATGCAAGCTTCCATTGTTTAGTCCCTCTCTGAGTTCCCACCTGTTAGGGCAGTAGAGAGGAAACAGAGTTTTTTTTCTTGATATCTACAGATTTTTTGAGATACAGTCTTTTTTAATCCTATTATTTTTAGTAGAGTCAATGCATGTTGATTGATTTCTTATTGTTTCTATTTTCTTGAAAGACCATATATGAATTTTGACATGCCATATACTCGGTGACAGACAATAATAAAGCATACTACTTTGACCTTTTCAGTTGCCTGAACTTTAATTTACTGACTATTCGCATTCCCTTTTTTTTATGGCCCCTCAGTATAACTGGCAAGGAGAAAATAGACTGGATAGCTAGTCCAGATGCAGATTATTTAAAAGGATAAAGACTGGCTTTACTATTCTGTTAAGACTTTATGGTGTTTTGTGTGTTATAGGTCATTAAAGTGATGATAGCCTGTTCTGAGCTATAGAAACAGATTTGTAGCTGTTTATGGATCAGCATCCAGTTATAGCACTGTGGGTGCAATCTGGATTAAGTTTTGTAGGAATTAATAGATTTTCTCTGAGTTTTGTGAATGAGTCTGTGATTTGTTTAAAAGTGGCTCTGTGGGTGCTCGCCTGACCACTGCTCTGACTCCAAACTGCTGGAAAACTGCTGGAAAATCAGGGGAAAAATATTCCCATCACTGCTTTTCCCCCGACCAGTTTCATTCAGAAGAGCTAACTGATGCAAGCTGTGGCAGATTTCCTCCACCACATGGTCATGAAGATAGTGACTTGTCTGACTAATGCAGAGAGGTGAAAATGGGTAACAGCTGCCTGTGATCTTTCTCAATGCACTTGAGAAATGCAAGCCACAGTCAAAACTGCATCTTGAGACACTCACTGTGTTTGGTTGTTATCAGCACACCACAAAAAATTCTGATCATCCTTCAGTTTGGTGAAAACCTAGAGGAAGTTTTCGCAGTGAGAATGGTAAAATGAGGACAAAATGTTCTGTTGAAAGACTTGTTTGTGTAGGGATGTCTGAGAGTGGGAAATAGTGACAGCATAGCCTAGATTTTTGAGACAGAGCTTTGTGTATAATAGGAAAGTTTCAGTGGCTCTGAAAAGTTCTAGGTGGCAATCTATGCATTAAAAAGAACAGGAGTGATGAAAAGGTAAAAAAAAAAATAGCAACACCTTTCGTCATTTTGTTTGTTTCATTTGTTTTTCATCTAATCATTTTGATTTCAGGTTTGCTGTTTCTTAATTTTTATGTCTCTGGAGGGTTGCAATAAAAGATACAACTAGGAGAATAAAGAAGGGTAGCTAAAGCTTGATTACATTCTGTTGCTCATTGCACAGTTTTGCAGATCGTTAATGCAGAACAGGCTGGGATAGTTTTCTAAACTGACCAGCATATATTAAATTTTACCCATGAGTCCTGCTCCAAGCCTAATCACCTGTGGCTGAACTAACCCAAAGTTCTTAGAGTAATATTCAGTCTCGATTTTGAACACTTAAGGACTTATAAAAACCTATAAATCTTTAAAATTTAGGGAGATAGAGACCACCATCCTCTAGATGTTCTCAGAGAACATCCTCCAAGACCTCTGGATAATTTTCTACCAGTTATAAACTCAGATTGAAGAAAAAGCAAATGGAAACACACCTCTCTCTCTTTCATTATTCCGAGTTCAATTTACAGCCTGCAAAGGTAGGAATGATGAGTCTGACAGGCTGAAGAATCTTAGAAGCACTAGAAATGCTCTTTCTGCTTGGATAAATTAAGGCAGTAGTGAACTACTAACCTTTTGCCTTTGTTTTTAGAAAGCAAAGAAGAAACCAAGAGGAAATCCTACCTCATGAATCCATAGAGCCTAGCATCGCTTGACTGTGCTCCCAGAGTGGTATGGCTCAGGCATCACTGTCTGGTGGATGCTGACTGCAGAGACATCACTTAGCTCCAAGAAAATCAATGGGATTCACTGTGGATTAAAGCGTTACCAGCAAGGCAAAAATGTCAGAAAGAAAGGATGCAGTTATTTGGTGGAGCTGGCTAAAAATTTCCTATCCTAGTGTTTTTCTACTGAAAACTGTTTTTCATGAAAGCTTTTGTTTTCCTCAAGCCAAAGTTGTTGTGCAGAATTTGAATGTGTTGTTTTCATTTGGGCTTTGAAACATTTTGCTTTTGTTTGGGGCAAGACAAAGTGAAGGAGTCAGTTAAAAGTCAGAGCTCAGCAAAAAAATTGAATAATTCAAGCACAAGACATATTTCTACAGAAAGAGATAAATCTGACTTGCAGCTATGTTTAACTTTTTTATCAGCCAATTCCAAATTCCTTAAAATATATCAGCATTCTGTGTGTATTCTCTAAAAAACTGGACCAAAAAAAATAAAGAGAATTCAGACTATGAGTTGTTTTTGAAATTTTGATACTATAGAAAAAGGGAGCTCAGATATGGTTTTACAGGTATAGACATTTGTCCAAGTTTTCTCCAGCAACAAATTAGCACAGTGCTTTTGCAGTCATGGGATCAAATTCCTAGATGATATGAATCAAAGCACCAGTAGAGTCATGAAGTCAGGTGGACCACATCTGCAGGGGTGTACACTTCTATTCATGAAGTTACTGGATGCAGATCAGTGGCAGATTTGACCTATTTGAGGTTTTATTGAAGAGTCTGAACCATTGTTGAGTTCTCAGCACAGAGTTCAGCAGCTGAGAAGCTTTGAGCTGGGTGACTTGGTAAGACATTTCTAAAATTAGTCCTTGGAGGTGTTTGCTCTGTTAATGTTGTTCTGCATAGAAGAGCTGAAAAGGGAAGAGGTTGGAACAGTGCTGGCTGATTATGCAAATTATAGTCTAAATTAGTATAAGGATACAGAAAATTACCTGAAATCTATACATTCTCTGCTGGCAATTTTTAATTTTCTATTCTATCCAATTTTTTTCTTGTGGATGACTTTTACTGTTGCACCAAGGGGTCCACAGACAATGTCATGTGTGTGGGATGGAGGGACAGAAACTCACAAGTCTGACTTTGTGCCCTGATTTACAGAAATAGCTCAGAAAGGGAAAGATGCTTTCTTCAACTACGATTTCTGCTTTGCGCCCAAGCAGCTGCCCTCTGTACCTCACAGGGGATTTTTCAGAGTGTGGACATATATCCCTTAATAACTGGTCTAAGGCTTTGCATCCATAATTTTTTTTGTAGCCACAAATCCTTAATGAAGATCAAAGAAATATTGGGAGAGGAGAAATTATTTTCTCACCCCAGCTCCTGACTCCCTCATTGTCCTGTTTAAAAAGAACTTCATAATTCTTACTGGCATAACAAATCCAGAGAGCCTCTCTTAAAAGATTTCTTAACAGATAGTGCTGTAGCACCTGACTGGGCACCCTTACATTCCCTTAACTCCTCTAATAGGACTATGCCAGATATATTTAAGACAGAGTTTTAATTCTCTGCTGAGTCCTTCCACCCTCCCCTGCATACATAGATACTTGTGTATTTCAGGCAGTAGTGACTCACTGCTGCCTCTAAGGAAATAGGATAAGGTTGTATCTTTCCACCTGTAGTAAATAACAGCAGATGCCATCGTAGCAGCAAGAGGCAGTCATGGAACGTCAGCAAGATTTTATTAGAGTCCTTCCACCCTCCCTTGTCAGAGAGGTATGGTTTTCTAGCTATCAAAAACCGAGCAGAAAACCCTATGTTCAGAAAGCCCAATGAGAGCCTAGAGGACTGATGTTGGATACTTTTTTTTGCCTGAGCTCACGTTACTGACCACACAGTTGAGTTGTGGTGTGTTTAGAAAACCTGCATTTCACTTTCCATCACATTGGCACAGTTTAATTTATTAAAATAATTTTCTCCTGCATTTGAATGAGGTTTTTCAGCCCTTCCATTCTAGCACCAAGCTAAAATTATAGCTTTGTGATCTGTACTCTTAAGCATTAATTTCAGTATTTGCCTTTTATATATTGTCTTGGTTAAGCAATGCAAGGAACTATAACAACATGTGAAGATCCCTTGTCAGAAGTAGTCTTCCATTTTCATTGGCAGGGCTTAGAGAAGGTAAATTTTCTGGGAAAGATATAAAGTGGTTGTCCATTGGTGGTATCCATTTACAATTCTCATCCTGTGATGGTCATATAAAAAAACCCAAAAAACCCAAACAGAAATAAGTCAAATGCAAGATAGTAAAGTTTGTAGAATTGTAAGTGCTACTTTCTTGACTGTTATGACAGTCTTTCTACTGTACCCATTAAATTTCCTGCAAGTCTATCCCAAATCACTCCTGTACAACATCTTTGTGAACAAAAAGGATTAAAAAAAAACACTATGAGGACATCGATTCTTCTAAAGTTATTCCTGCTTTTCTGACTTCTGTTATAAGTAGGTGAGTTTATTTAGGTACACTTCTGGAAAGACTTGGGCTTACCACTGCTTGCAGTATGATGGGGTGTTCCATCCCCTGTATAGTGGCTCTCAAACTGGGCTGTGCATTTTCTGTGATTGCAGACTCTTTTCCTCTGAATTTCTTGGAAAATTTCTTTGGAGGTAGTTACTTGCTGAGATATACCAGTGCTGCTGGGTTTCAATTTGGTGCATTCTTTTAATCTGCCAGATAACTTTGACCTAACAATAAAAGAACATATTCACTTCATGATGTAGTTGTTCGAATGGGAACAAAATTAAGGACATTCTTAATGAAGGGTCAGCTTGGCTGCTTCTATCTCCTCTTTGGTTAAACTGAAATCTCTATTAATGAAGTTGCAGCTTTATTACCCACGATGACTACTGCTAAAATGAAATCATGTTGCTACTTTTGCAGTGTTGTTTTTTTACCTTTCTAATTGCATAACTACATAGGGTGGGATTATAAGAAAGAATGCTAACTCTCAAGACTTGCAATAAAATTAGAAGTGATAGTCAACTACACAATCCATGTTGCTTTTCAATAACCTCTTCCTGTAAAGTCACTGAGGCAGATAAGTAGGGTGATAAGATAAAGTGTATGTTCTGCAATATTAATATAGTTTGCAATAAATCTTTTCTGATTCATGAGAAGTTTTTTAGTGTAAATGCAAAATAAAATTATTTTACCAACAAATTTCAAAAAATAATAATAAAGAATTACTTCTTCCCACTCAGCTGACATCAGTAGACGTGTATGCCTCACCTAGAATGCTATATGGTATTCCAAATTTATTGTGACTGTAAGCAACAACTCTGCTTGCTTTATGGCTTTCCTGGGCTGCAACAGTAAAACACAATATCTCTATCTGGTTGAAATTATGTGTTATAACAGTTTTATGGTGGGGGGGTAAAGCTCTGATAAAGATAAAATAGAGTTTTGCCTTTTTGTGTGACCTTGTCATTTGAAAAAACATTGCACTCTAACGAGATATAATTTAAAAGACCTCTGGGAGCAAATTGAGTTTACTGAGATATTTCTAAGAGTAATTACTTACTGTGAGTTGTCAGTGCACTCTGTTGCAGTTCCTTCCCTAGCAAATGTAGATATCTGGGACTGTGTAGAATGGATTAAAGCTCCTACCATTAATGTTTGATGGGAGACAGTAGTGAAAAAGATGGATGCTTATATAACTGACATTTCCAGCATTTATGGCCATAGACTAAAATGCCAGGTGCATAATTTCAAGTAAAATGGCAGACCCAACTCAATAATATTTAATGATGTAGTAGACCTTGGCTAGGAGAATAGCTAACGGAAGTCATTGTGCTGCATTTATTGAATTGCTAAAATGAGTTGAATAATAATTGTATTTTGCAGGAGTTTTGTTTTAGAAATTTATTTCTGTGATCTGGTACTCCAAAAATAAATTATTTATCATTCCAGTCAACACAAAATATAGGAAAGACTTTGAACTAGTTAACTGATGGCAAGATTTTTATGCTGACTTTGTCCTGTGTTTATAGTACAGAAATATATTCAGTGGCTCAGGTTATAGTTTGGAAGGTTGGGTGAGATTGATTTGGAAAGCTAGCGAAAGACAAAATTACCTTCCAGAAGAATCTCCTTTTAGGGTTTGATTCTTTGGAAAGTTGGGCCTTTTTGTCTATCATCATATATCTAGGAATGTTGAGATTTAGGTTCTGTGGAGCGTTACATTACAGAGAGACCTATTACCAGGATTAGGATATCACTGATGATGTCAACAAACAGAATACTAACTTCTTCAGTACCATTCTGCTTTAGCCTTGAATAAGCACAAAGGACTTGAACTGACAGAGAACATCAAACTGATAGAGGTCTGTAGGTGTCTTGTTACCAGGTCTGCAGCCACAGAGTCTCCCAGGGCTCCCCCTCAGGTGGCGTTTCTCCCTGTGGAAGGCACAGAACAAAGCTGACTGCAAGAGGAAGTGTGCGTGACCTACCATTTGTAGGCCTGTCGGATGTCCATTGGAAAGCAAATGCAGATGATTGTGCAGGCTTTCCAAAAGTTTACAAATTGAAAATGGCCAGTATAGGCATTCAGGTTCAATGACAACAAAAAACCCTCGAATTTTTACTTTTTGAGACATCATTTTTAAAGCATTTTATCTCCTAAAAAAATCCAGATATCTTGATCTGAGTATTTTGAGTGTTCTACCTATAAAAAAGGGAAAATTTGGGATTGGAAAGGAAAAAAAAAATAGATTCATTTTTCAAATGCTGAGATAGAGTCTGAAATTTTTCAGGTCAAACCAAAACCAGATGTACTAGGTAAATAAACAGAACACTGACTTGGTGTATATACCTCTATGATTATGGGTGAGCTTCTTTTACCTGTATATGGAAGAGTCGTCAGTTGCACATCTTTAGCCTTAGTACTTCAGGAGGCACCGCAATTAAGGACGTGAAGGAGGTGGAAGGGTAGGGATTCCCTAAACCTCCCTTTCCTTTACCTGCATCCTTAACACTTCCTGTTCAGCCTGCCTTCTACCACAATGTCTTGCCCCCCCTAAAGTTACCTTTTCAATGAATACAATTCCCTCAGTCCTCAGTAGGGAGAGGGAGACAGAATATTTCACTTGATAGGGCTTCAGAATGGGCTTTAGTTTTTTTCTTTGTGGACTGGCACCTTGAAGAACCATTTTAATTCTTTTCATCACAGACCAGGGTTCTCCTCCCTTCTTTTTTTTTTGCTGGAGACATATTACCTGAGGTAAATGTAGGAAATTTTACTTGCCATATCCCCAGTAGACCTCTTTGCTAGCTATCTGAACTTCCTGAGTATCCAAGCTGCTTTCTTTCAGTAAAAATGCTTAATTTTGCTTTTCTTTCAAAATGCCACCAAGCCTAGCTGTCATGGCCTTGCACATAAATTTGTCAAAGCTGCATTACTGTCAATAGGCCATGACACAGCTCTTAGGAGGTCCCTCTGTTCTGTGCAAAGCAAAACTGAGGCAGGGAATAGCTACACTTCACATCCTGGAACTGTAGAACAGGTTAATGCAAAACTTATGTAGACTTTAGCTTAACTGCAGAATGTTTTAAAATAGTTCAAGTGTGGGAGGAAGGGAAAGGCTGATGTTAATAGATCTCATAGGTAGGGTTGCTATAAACCCCCAAGAAATGGAGTGGTGGAAAGTTTCCAGCTACTAGAGAGTTTTAGGGGGCATTTCAAGAGCAATGTTTAGGTACTTATTTTTGGCCTTGTTTGTTTGGTACTGAAAGAATCCGTTTGCCAATCTGAGCAGTTTACTGAGCCAGTAAAACTCCTGGGGTAGAGTGTATGGCAGTCATAAGTAAAAATTCCTATAAATTGCAAAATTTCCTCTCACTTCAACAGGATTTTCCTGTAGTATAAATTTCTGGAGATTTGAAATAAGCCTCTCTTGTTTCAGAACTGCTTAAAAAAAACCCAAAAACACCAAACCTAGAGGAGATGGAAATTCCCCCCTGGAGAGTGTCAGCAGACACCCAGAATACATCTCCAGGGTCACTTAATTCTCTGGATCCCACCCAACTTCTATTGAAGTTAATTGAAAAAAACCCCATTGACTTGAAGAGGTTTTGGATCTGACTCAAATGGCTCTTAGTGGCGGCAGATTACAAGAAGGACCCCCGCTGTGCAATTCCAGCCATCTGCTTATGGGTAAGTATTTGATGATACAAATGTATTTGCTTGGAATATGTCATGAGGTACTTTTCTTCCAATTAGGCAGTATTTCAGACTGAAGGAGATCTCTCTCTCTCTCTCATTTGAGGTCATTGTTATGAGAGATCTGTTCTGAGCTGGTGAGCTATAAAGTAGCAACACAAGCTTACACATGGCAATGTCACAAGTTCCTTCTCTGTTCTGTGTATGTAAAAAGACCAGCTAGTGCTTAGTTGAGCTGGTGTTCAGACTCTTGTATCTCTCCTGGCTGGATGTAGCACTGCTTGTGTGAGACGATAAAATGTTGTCCTTTCCTCTTCAAACCCAGTGATACCATTGTCATTATCAATGTTTTACTATATCAGCTGTGGGCTTATATAGGAGAACAGTTGAGAAACAAAGCAGAGAAATATGCTGAGTGCAACATATAAGAACTTTCTCAATTAGCACACGCAGCTGTGTGTTGCCCTTTTCGTGTAAAACTGGTAAAGGAGGGAAATGATGTGCGTGGAAAGTGTATTTGAAGGATAATTGTCTTCAGCAGTATTGCAACATACCAGAGAATCAAATGAGTTTTGATGTAAAACACAGCCAGAAACTGCATAAATTGCCCCAGCTGATTAGGGAACAGCAAAGCTGTCAGCGTGCTGGAACGATGCGTGTAAGAAAATTGCTCAATGGTGTGAATTTGGAGGATAGCAACTGATCAGCCTTATTGCGTGCCAGGCCTCAGTGGTGTCCTGTACCTACTTTAATCATCAATTACTGTAATGCTGGGGCAACCCACTAACAACTTAATTATTGTCTGGAGCTCCAGGCCATAGGTAGCTCCTCTAGGCAATGTTACACGGTAAAGCAAGTCAGTCAGTGTGCAGGCTAAAGGGGACTGTGCTGTAGCCTCTGTCTCGGCGTGTAGGCACTGTTTCAGCTCATGCTGAAAGTGTCTCAAAGTCTTATTCTGTCCAACTCTGTGTACATGAAGAAGAGGTATTCACTAGTCAGGAAACCCATTGCACAAGGAGCAAAAGACAGACAACAATATATTTTATTGGCTTGGGGTAGCTGTGTACTACCAGTGTGGGCAGATGTAGCAGAAAGCACTTCTGGTTATACAAGTCATTTTTTTCCCCGGGACAAGTATGAGAGCAGCATAAATTTTGCACCATAATGAAAATCAGAGCAGGGAGCTCGCAATGGAGTTTAGGTCAAGCTCAGAGAGTCTCCCAAGACTCTTTTATTTTATTTCAGTCAGTTTAGTCAAGACCTTGGGCTCTTCTCCGATCAAGTATTTGTCTGCCTCCAGACATGAGAGTCTGCTACTAATCTCCTTTCTGTGCTGGGCTAGATTTTGTCCTTGATAGGAATTTCCAATATGGATAATGAAGACCTTTTGTTGCTTGTGGGTTTTTTCTTATATTCTTCAGAAACATACTCAACACCCCTGGGTTTGTCCAACAGACATTTTAATAAACATGTGTATAAGCAAGAAAGAAATTCCTATGATGGAGAGAGCCATTTTAGTTCAGCTCTGAAAAATGCTGTGATCAAGAAACCAGCAATATGATAGTTTTAGTTTTACTCTGGACTGCAGTTGCCATACAGTGCCAGGGTTCATGGTATCAAAGAATGGCTTGGGTTGGAAGGGATCTTAAAGATCATTTAGTTCCAACCCCCCACCATGGGCAGGGATACCACCCCCTATATCAGGTTGCTCAGGGCCCCGTCCAATCTGACCTTGAACACTTCCAGGGGTAGAGCAGCCATAGCTTCTCTGGGCAACCTCTTCCAGAGTTTCACTACTCTCTGAGTAAAGAATTTCCTTCTAATATCTAAACTAAATCTCTCTTCTTTTAATTTAAAGACATTGCCTCTTGTTTTATCACTCCCTGCCCATGTAAAAAGTGTCTTTTTATAAACCCCCTTTAGGTACTGGAACACTCCTTTAAGGTCTCCCCTAACCTTCTCTTCTCCAGGCAGAACAATGCCATTTCTCTCAGTCTGTCTTCGTGGAAGAGGTTCTGCAGCCCTCTGACTTTCTCCATGGCCTCCTCTGGGCTTGCTCCAGCAGATTCCTGCCTTTCTTGTGCTGGGGGCCCCCAGACCTGGGTGCATTACTCCAGGTAGAGTCTCACAATAGTGGAGTAGAGGGGCAGAATCACCTCCCTCAATGTGTTGGTATTGCCTCTTTTGATGCAATTGGCTTCCTGGGCTGCAAGCTTACCCTGTTGTCTCATGACATTTTTTGTCCACCAAAATGCTAAGTCCTTCTCTGCAGGGCTGCTCTCAATGAAGTCTTCTCAAGAAGGCCAAGAGGCCTTCTGAGTGCATAGAGATGGTGTCAACTGGAAAGAATGGGCTTAATTTGAGACTAATGAGACTGTGCTGCCCCGATAGTGTGCTGCTCTTAGCATCTGTATTAGACAGGGATATGCACTTCCTGAAGTCTCATGATAGTCTCCAGGTGTGGCATATAACAAGTTGTTTTGTAGAGAATTCTAGCAAACTGCAGAAAACTAAGAGTTAATGTACAGGCCAGCAAATCTGAGCTAGTAAATTTCCCTTCAGGATAATAGATTGGAGGATCTTGCCTATCGTGCTAAAATGCCCCATTAATTTGAGAGTCAAACAGATGGAAAGTTTTGAGAAGGTAGGAGAGAAAAAGAGATAATAGAAGCTGCCATTACATACACAAGATCTGGTCTGAAATAACAGCTATAAATGGAAATTATTTGCAGGATATTGTCCATATGCTTCCCGAACCTGTGTCCAGGCTGCAGTGTTTTCAGTTACTTCCCCAAATGCTGTCACATATTTTGTAGATCTGCATCTGAAAGGGGTTTTGAACATCAAGCTAAGTTGGCATTAAGATTAATTTCAATATTGAAAACTGATGATCTTTCACAAAAGTATGCAGCAGCACCAGACCACTACAGCTGCTGATCTCCCCATGATCAGGCTGCAGGAACAGGTTGCCTGTCCATCGGTAGCTGGGTGGCTCACACTAGCCTGCAGCAGCCCTGGCAGGGACATTGGTAATGCGCACATCTGCTCTCCTAGTGGTGGAAGAAACTTCCCCACTGTTGGAAGGAAAGGGAAATGGCTGCTTTAATGTGGATCTCCTCAAACACTGTGGGTATACAGGAACATCAAAGCAGCTTTAGAAGAATAGGTGTTTTCACATTGAGGAAAACTGAGGATATGGCAGACTCACTTTTTACCCTTTGCTCTATTGAAATCCCTGTATAATCTTCATACTTCTGTTTCTTATCTGTGAATGGAGGGCAATGTCATTAACGTCACAGTTCTGGGTGGTTGGATAGTAAAAAGTCAAACTCAGTGCAGAAAAAAAACCCAAACAAATTGGGGGATATTGGGGAAAAAACACAACTCTAACCATATACTTAGCTACCAGCTAGCCTTTCAAGAAGAAAATGTTGGGGTTAAATCAGGCAGTTCTGCCTCAACATTGGCTTAATGGTCAGTAGCAGTTCTGAAAGTAGACATAAGCTTAGAAACTATTGTGAAGGAATAAGCAACAGGGTAGAAGTCATTATTACAGCACTACAGAAATTCATTACTACCACCTCCCGAACGCTCTGTATTTCTGGCAGCCTTACATTTGAGTAACACTGCTGGAAAAGATACAAAAGACGTATTGTGATGACCCACCCTTGAGGGGAAGGATAGCTACACTTATCAAGGACAAGCAAAATATAGAAGAGCTTCAGCACAGGGAGTGATCAAGCAGCTTAGGACTTTTCAAGTCTACCATGACTTTGTGGTAGAGAGCGATTGTTCAGTGCTTTTTCCAAGACTTCAAGGACTAGAGTGTAGAGTAAGGAAAAACTATCACACAAAGGGTTAAAGCAATGCAAAGTAGTTTGTTTTTTTTTTTTTTACAAACCATACAGTTCAGCCAGGGAAACTTTTGATGTAGAATACTGTAACCACTGAAAGTTTACAAATATTAAAAAAAGCCCTAATGAAACTCCAAAACTATCCACTGAAAAAATCCCCAAGAGAGAGGTTAACAGCTGACTGTTCAAACAAAGGCAATGCTTCTTCATCTGGGGTCTCCGGAGCTTCAGGTACTCGTTGCAGGGAGAGAGTGTCATTAAAGACTGTAGTTTCTAGTTGAATTTCATGTGAGCCCTTTATTTTATCCTTACTCAGATCCATAAGACAGCTTTTTCTTCTCCCTTTCAGCATCACAGTTAAACTGGTCTTTTCCCTCTGGGAAGGTCTGTGTGAGGACTATCTTACAGTGAATGACCATGACCTTCTGTTTGCAGGGTGGATGGCAACTTCTTTGCTTTGTGAAGGACCTTCTCTCTTTGCTTTGTGAAGGACCTTCTCTCTTGAAACCTTGTCCTACGGTTCATAACATGTGAAATTGATCTTCTCTGAAGGAGTGGGGTTTTTTTCTCCTGTGGTCCTCTCGTCTTTGAAAGAAAAGTTGAGAGGAAAAATACAAGAGATCACAAAACACTTATTTCTTACTGTGTGACTCAACAGGAAACAAGAAGGCAAGAGAGGAAAGTAAAATAGAGATCTCTGGAGAAGGAGCTGACGAGAGGAAGCAGGAAAGAAGCCTTCTGTCTTGCAGGGAGCCCAGACTCACTTGCTTGTTTAATGATTTTATTATAAGCTTACAAGGCAAACTGTGAAGTTGGAAATTACAAATGCCCAAGGACTCTTCAACTTAACAAACCCAACCCACCTTATGCAACTTGGCACCAAATGGAGGCTCTTTCAGATTAAGGGAATTACAGACTGCTGATTGGCAATAGTGGCCATTCTCCACCAAGTAGATTATTGCTTTATTACTTCTTCTCTCTCAGATGAATTTTGCCACAATATTTTATCATTAGGTTTCCTTCAGGCTAAACAGCCCCAGCTCCCTCAGTTGTTCCTCATAGCACTTGTGCTCTTGACCCTTCACCAGCTTTTTTGCCCTTCTTTGGACATGCTCCAGCTCCCTGCACAACTATTTGCCCCTGTTGTTTTAGGGTCTAGACAAGGTGCTCCTGTGGGACTGCTGGGAGTTCTGAAGTTGTACGACTATCTGCTCATTATTTTTCCTTCCTCATCTCTCCAGGAGGGATGCCTGTACTCACAGTCATGGTGTCTCCTAAACCTGTGCAAGATTTCTGATCTGCTTCACTGCTGTGAATTATTTAAATGCACTAAAACAAATTGGGAGTGCTTCTGTGAGCCACTCAGGTAGGTTAGCTCTGATGTGTTAGAGCCAGTCAGGGCAGTGAGATCTTAAACTACTCCATGAGGTCTGCCAGAGAACATTTGCTCAGCCATTTTTCCGGTATTTCCATGCCATTAGTTGTATGACACACCTCTCAGATGATGCTGAAACAGGCTTCAGCTTTCACAGCTTTAACCCTTTACACTCACCCATATATCTCCAATGACAGCCTTTGTAGAAGCCTCTAGCTAAGTCTTTTTGAACTTGTTTGTGTTCCATCTGTGGCAAAATTCATATTTGTCCTACTTCCTATTTGGAAGCAGGCTCTGGGGAGAAACAGTCTGGGAGCTGCTCAGCAGCATGGGAATCTTTGAGAAAAGCCATCTTGTGTATCAGCTCAAAGATGGGGAGCTGAAAAAGTACAAACCTGAAATCTATTGATGCTTCCAAATTCATTCAAAAATTTGTTGAAGCTCAGAGCTGAGTTCTTTCAAAGTGAGAATGCTGGGCCTATGGTTCAACCTTGAGGTGCCAGAGCTGTCACAAAATATTTTTGTCTGCAGAACAAGCAGCAAAGCAGCATTAGACTTTTATCTGGGCTGCCTCTCCCTTCTTCAAGTCAGAGAAGTGGGGAAGGCTGAACTTCTTAGGTCTATTCATCAGTCATTTGAAACTGCAAATTTCAGGGAGCAGCAGCAGGTCACTGGCAAGGCAGTGCTAGCACATGTCTTCTTGGCTATGAAAACAGAACTGGATTTTGTACTCCCTAGAAGAGGAGTGATGGTAGGGCTCACCTATTCCAGGCAATTTTCTCAGCAAGAACTCAAAGCCCTGTCCTGTACAATTGTTTGAGGAGAGCTGATTCATAATATGCCTGCAGCCTGTGCTCGAGGCAAATATCTGTGAAAGGCAGAAGGGATCCCTTCCATAGCTTCCCTTGGTGCTTTCTCACTTTAAGGAAAAAAAACCAAAACAGAGGTAATTGTGCCATGTGAAGTCATCTACTGAAATCAGATATTAAAGAAAAGCCGAAGTTTAATGATGAGAGCAGATTAGGATTGAGTTTCCAGATGCTTTTCTCAAGGTATTGGGGTTTGGTTACTGTTCAAACCTGAGAGAAGTCTTACACAAGTTGTCCATGTAGTCAAGCATGCATGTTATTTCTTCAAATATTTTATGCTCCATGCCTGTGATATTTATTTTACTTCTTTATCCAGCATTCAAGCTCTTTTAATTTTTTTTCTATACAATTACCTTTGTACCTCCCTGTGTTACAGCTCCTCTTTTAGAGGGTAACTGAGACGGGGAGGCTAAGCAGCTTGCTATTATTCTGTGCAACATACAGCTTTCAAAGATACCCTTCTGAAGCCATACCCAGACAAACACCCACCAAGCTGTCTCCATCTTCCTCTGCGAAAGAAAGAAATTCCTGCTGAGAAGTGATGAGAAGAGATCCTTGCAAAGCAACAAGGCTGAGTAAAATGCAGCAGGGCATGAGAGTGTGCTCATTGCTTCTCATTAGTGGAGGAATCTGTACAGCACATCACAGCACATACAGGCTCATGTGACAGCTAGTGCACCTCCATGCTGTAATACAGTCAAGCTGGGAGGACACAAAAGCAAGAAATTTCACTTTATTCTCCTAATATTTTTTTCAGCAGGTTTTAACTTACGCAGTCTCTCAGAATATACTGACAACTGCTATCAAAGATGAAATTTTAAGTGAGATAAAATTGCTTTGTGAGGGAAGATTTTGTGGCTACATTTTCAAGGCAGAATTTTAAAAATCTGAAGCCAAAAAGCATTTCTTTCTGTTTTATCTATTTTAATGTAAAAAAAAAAATCCCATGCACGAACAAACCCCAATCTGGTCTCTATTTTCTACAGAAAGTAATAAGTACTTAGTTTGATCTGGCTTTGTGGTTTCTTTTTGTTTGATTGTTTTTTCTGGGATTTGGCAGTGATTTATTCAGTTACAGGAAAGTATAAAGCTGCTGTTATTTACAGAAAAATGGAAGAAATGTTTTTTAGTAGAATCATAGATTTTTGGTTTTGGAAATGTGTCCAGTAAACACTATAAAGCATTGGTACATAAACCAAAGCTAGAAAGTAATACAGGCTTTTACAAACTGTATGGAATACATGTTAAAAAGGCTTGTAAAGGGTTCTGCATAGTATACATTTGATCTTAGTGAATGCATAAAGAAAAATACAACAAAAACCCTAACAAGAATAAAACATTTACATCTTGCCTCCTCTCTTACCATGGTCCTTTATCAGAGAAATAACTTGCGTGTTTATCAGAGATTCCAATTTCAATTACTTTCTTGGTACAAAGGACCAGCAATACAATTCTTTAAAAGAGTTGTCATCTTCTCAGTGAAATCCATAGGGATTTTACCTTTGCAAGACACATAAGCCAATAACTCGTTCTACTAGAGTCTGCATAAGCTGTATATCATGCCCAGTGAAATGAGAGAAATTTAGTCTGCACTATATTTCTCTTACAATTGGTAAAATTGACCTCAAGTAGTAGATTTGTTCCTGTATTGCATGCTTTAAAAAGTAGAATTTCTTCATCTGAACTATGTACTTTTTTTCAGGGGTAGCAACATAGATTTTTGTTATTAGTAAGTATTAACCTAGTACTATGATTTCTAATTCTATTTTCACAAAAAATACAGGTGTAGTAGGATGTAAAATGCAAAAGTCTTGGGCTAATTAGAAATTTTGTCAAAATTAGAGTATCATGGGTTTGTGTTTATTATATTTAACCTGATTGTAGGTATCCTTTCTGTGAAACAGTTTTGAAAGGTCTCAGTCCACTGAAGTTAGGGAATCAGTTGCCACTGACTTTACTCTGACGGGTAAAGGATGCCCCACTGGTTCAAAGGGCTTCAGCCTGGAAATTACTACTCAATCAGACTCTTGCCTGGAGAAATGCACTAATCAAAAAGCACTTGGGGTCTGTCTCACTAATGCCTCTCTGTGAGTACCAAGTCAGAAAGCACTACCGATTTTCATCATTAAAGCTTACCTCAGATCAGGAGGTGATGGCTCTGCTGTCAGAGAGCCAAGAAGCATTGATGCCATACACATTTATCTTCCTACAAATGGAAGAAACTATAGTGGAGTCATGTTTTCCCATTTATAGGTGGGTATCAAGGTTTACAAAGCACACCAGAGCGTAAATGTGATGCATTTAAGTTACAGAGTTGAAGGTTAGTCAAAGCTAGTGAGACATGACTTGGGGAGAAATAGAAGAGCAAGCACATTCCCAAGTAGAAAAAGAACCCCAGCATCATGCCTTGTAAATAGGTTGTGAGTGGCCTTTGAGTGTGCAAGTCTCAGGGACCATTAAATAGGACTCCAAGTCCATAAAATTAAACCAAAAGCAAACCCTTATGATATTTTCATGCTGTAACTCAAATATTTTCCATCTCATTGTTTTTTATGTTTTCATTTGAAGCATGAAACTGAAATCTTGTTTCTAACACCATACTGCAAATAAAAGAACCCCAATACAACAAAACTAGCAACTTAAACAGAAAATTCCCAGACAAAACAAAAAATCTCGCTCTGTCTCTTCCCCCCAAAACTATTTCAATTTGTTTTCTCTTGGGGCTACTGTTTGGGTTGGACATAATTCCGTGCCCTGGATTTTAACACAGAAATGTCCTGCCATTCATTTTGATAGTTTTGGATCAAGCTCCCAGATGAAGACTTTAACATTGTTTTCACTCCTGCCACCTCAGCTATTACACATCCAGGAACTCAACTGTGCTATTAGCTGTGAGACTAGCATCCCTGATCTATGGCTGCACAGCTACGGTGATAAATTAGCCAGTTGAGGTCCAGGTCTGAGAAAAAAAGGAAACTGGGGATTTGGCAGGGGGACCTGCCAGATACAGAAAAGGTGGGGGTGGGAAATGCTCAAAGAAAGAAATATTCAGATGTTTTTTATCGAAATTCTCCCTGACATATATGTTTTGCCACAGCCCATGTTGAACTAGGTTGTTTTGGATAAGATTTGAAATATTTGAAAAGAAGAAAATTTCAAGGATATTTCCAAATGAGTAACCATTTCAAAAGGAAAAATTTAGGTGTTTCGTCACAGATTCTTAGACAGATTTAGAGCAAGCAGTCTGGTTCAGGGTAAAGATTTGTGACATGCTTGCTGATACTATGAAATCTGCAGTGTTGTAGTTGAAAAAAAAACCCTTTCCTTGGCCTGTCTGGAAAGAGAAGCACTCTGATTTCTTGTCACTAGTCATAGGAACATTTTATTTTGTTCACAGTGTCATGTCTGATAATGATACGTGCACAGAGCTCTCAGCAAGCTTATTCTTTGTAGAGCATTTCTGTTACTCCTACACAGAGTTCCATTCAGACACGAGCATCCTAAAATTTTACCAAATTTGTAGGTCAATGCCAGACTAAATTTATTAATAGTTAACAGTTAATGTTGGGTACTTTCCTGCCAGAAGTGTTTAGAACTATACACTGGTTTAAATGCAGTCTCACTATATCCCATATTGGGATGTGGCCAGTCACACTAGCACATTTTTCAGTCCCCATTAACGCACAAAATCTGAAACTCCTGTTAATACATATGTTCCCTTTAGGCATGAGATATTAATGTGTTTGAAGAGTGTGGGTGTAGGGATGTATCTTCTGCAAATAAGTAATTTTGTTAATTTTTTAGTATTTGTTTAATTACATTTTTGCCTTAATCTTCAGTTCTGAAAATCAGCAGTGATCGATGTAGCCCTGGATGTGAACAGTACATCAAGGTCTTGCCATTGCTCGCGTTCCAAAGTTGTTTGGTTTATTGGCAGGAACAGCTAGAAGACAAAGTATTTGATAACTTTCCAGTGCTCTACTATGATGTTGAACCTGCTGCAAGAAAATAGAGATGAGAAATGAGATTGTAATGACAGTATAGGTGCAGAAAATTGAGGAATTAATTTTTATTGGACTTATTAGATATGGGAGTATCCCTTGAAGATGACAATTATTTTTAGCTGAAGTATTTGGACTGGGTTGGTTTATTTACAGGGTTTTCTACTTAATGAGTTTAGTCCTAACATCTGCCTTAGGCTTTGGCCCTTGAGTTAATTCGCCCCCTAATTCTTGGCTCTGTCCCAGTACTGACATCTGGGGAGAAGCCTCTCCATAGTAGAGGCATAGAAAACGACACTGCTGGTATGAGTTTCAATTTGCCTTGTTCCATACTGGTACTAAACTATTCTCCATTAAAATGATTAAGTTTTTATCAAATTATTCAGCATGCTGAAAGGTTACCCAATGTAGCTACTTATTAGTCACTTCTGAAATCATTAACAAGCTATTTATGACACCTTCATGTGCAGGTACAAAGCCTTCTGGAGGATTCCTTCGATTTAATTTCTGTAGCTTAAAGCCAAATAGAGAGAACAAAGGCAGAGCTTGCAGTCACTAATTAAGAGGATGAAGGAAGGCAGAGGGGATGCTGACAGGAGGTGACAGGCTCATTGAAAAGAAAAAGCTACATCCTGAGAATTGTGAGATATTTTAGACAATTCTATGAGGCTTGCTGAAGTGTAAAACTAATCCACGAGTATCTCACTACCTCTTTTTGTTAAAAAATGCTTTGTTCTTAACTATTTACTTAATACTGCACAAAAGCAGCTTATAATTCCACATCTGAAATAATACCGAGTACAAATTCTGGTTTTCTTTTCCAAAGGACTTTGGTAGGACATGTAGTCCCTTGATTACCAAATGCTTCATGAGTAGCTGTCAAAGGAGTCAGGTTGGAAATAGGATTTCCCCAGTCCCATGGACATGCTGTCTGAGGTTGACATACCATGCATGTCAAAGTCTCAGCAAACCTTGCTGTCCAGGTGGTCTGAATGTCCTGGCCAAGTCCTCTAGCAGAGAGAAATTTCACTGCAGCTGAGATAAAGATAGGCTTTTCTGACAGTGCTCAGGGCCTCTCTAGTGTCAAGGGCAGCAAGATGTGAGGAATTTCCTAGCTTTTGGTAAAACTTCTTGCCAGTGTGTTGACAACTTTTCACGTAAAAAGCCAGGATGAAAAACCAAACAAACAAATCAAAGAACAAAAACCCAAAACAACCAAAAAACCAAACCCACCAACAACCAGGCAACACATTTTAAACCATCCCCTAAAAAAATAAAGGGAGAAGCACTGATCATTCGCTTTGTCATAAACTCATTGCTTGCTTTTCTGCTGCCCTCACCTGCTGTTTTTTTTCCCTGCAGTTACTTGGTCTTTTCATTTCCCAGGTTCCCATCCTTCTTTTTTCTTCGCCCTTACTCCCTGGTGTTTTTAAATATTAAGATGCTGAGGTTTGTGCAGCTGTGATATTCACCTAAATAATTTTCTCATCTGTAGACAAGAGAGCAATTCCCATCTCTGGAGCCTCATTTCCTCAAGGAATCACCAGGCTCTTTGCAGTCACAGTGCAAATGCATATTCTTCAGTTTCATTTTTCCCTCGTTGTCTTTGCTGCCTCAGACCTGTCGCTGTGATGACTTTGGTGTCAACACCAATACAAATTGCTTGAAACTTTCCAGTTCCTGCTTGGAAGACTGAAATTACCAGTTCCCCACCAAGGGGGACTGCATCACCAGCGCTGCTTGGATGGGGTCTGAGAGCCCCTGCGTGAGCTGGCTGCACTGCATCCTGGCATGGAGGACTCTGTTGTCAGCACTGCCGTGCACAGGTGAGTCCCCATAAAGCATGGACTGTCAGTGTCAGAAGTAGGGACCCTTGCTATGGGTCTGTGCAGCCCATGACTCAGTAGGCTCCATTCTCAGCTGGGGCTTGGCCTCTTCAGGTGACTTTATTATAGTAATAACCATAGGACTGACTTGGTTGTTCTTGGTAAATTCCTGTAACATTTTTAATTGGTTTATGATCCTGGGGAGAAAGAAATGAACTGTTGAAGTAGTAAAGCTTAAGCACTGCTGAAGTGCTGTTTTGTGGCACTTGAGTTGAATGGGAGCTCTAGCTGAAGAGAAGGACTCATTTGTAAAGCTGCCTCTTTCTTTGCCAGTTTCTAAAAATTTTTATTAACAGAACAACTGTTTCATTAGCACACTGATTAGCTGCAGAATTTCTCTGCTGTTGAAGATGTATGAAGGACAAGCTCTTAACACAAAAGGAGCAATCAAGGAGAAGCAACTGGTTGCAGCATGCAAAACTGACTACTAAATGTTCTTACACTGTGTTATTGTATTTGCTCATGAACAGAGATCCTGGTACTCATCATACAGGGGACAGGAGACACGGTAAAGTATACAAGCAGATGAGCAGAAGTAGAGAGATCTCTGAAGCACACCTGCCTCTGAGTATTCCCTGACTGAGCCAGTAAATGCAACAGGAGAATAGGGAATTATGTGCACTGCAAGATCCTCAACATAGGACCCACGGAGGCAGATGGAAAAGGGACTGGAAGGGGATACAAAGTTTGGTTGTCCTTGTGCTTACTAAGGAGGCAGATTACAAGTATTTTGTGCCTTTGGGGGAAAAGGATTCAGTCTCCAGCAAAGGAAACCCCAAGTCTGTCAACTTAGAACCACCCATGCTGAAACCACATACAATGCAACACATAACTGAACTAGTTTTTACCTTGTGTGTTCAAGTGACGAGCATTGATGAGCAGTTTGGGGTGCTGGAGGACAAGCTGCACCCAGTGAGAACAGTAGGTATAAGCCCCGGCTGGCACATCTTGGGATATCCAGGCTGTGTGCCCATGCCCAAGCTGCAGACAGTATAGGTAACTCAGGGGCTGGCACTACTTGTAGCTACCAACCACCTTAGCTTGTGTATTTGACAAATGAAATGGGTGTGTTGTGGTTAGTGAGAAGCTGACAATATCATAGACAATCTTTACTTTTCTCATCTACAGACATAGAAGGACTTTGTGTGCAAGGACTGTCCCAAAAGGTGTGACTTAATGCTCATTGACTTCAGTGAGATTTTTTTTGTTGTTTCAGTATGAAGGTTTTTTTACAGCTTCTGAGAAATCAAAAGGACATTTTCAATATTTTATTTTTTATAACAGCAACTAATGCCTAATTCTCACATTATGAAGGTACTTCAATTTTGGAAGTACTTTGATTTTTTTTCTCATGAAAATCAACTTTGAAAAGTTATTAATTTCAAATTAGTTTAATCTTTATTTTCTAAAACTGAAATTACGCAAAAAATTTGCCCAGAGGCTATATTGGACCAGTTTCAATTTTTCACTGTAAAATAACATTCTCTAAAATGACACCACTTGTTTCTGATACAAGAATGAAGTTCAGATTCTCCATCCACCTATGTCTGTGGTGTCTTGGCATCAGAGTTAATGTTCTTCCTGCTAAGTACCAGTTATGTTCATTATCTATCCAATCTTTTTATTTAATACAATAACTGACTTTTCTGGTTTGTTATTAATGTCCTCAAACAGGTACAGATATCAAGTGACACATATGTGCTAGAGGTATTACATGAATTATGCAGACAGCTGGATGAAGTTAGCATTTGAATACAATTCCCTTTATAAAATTGATCTCTTGTTTTCTCCCCTAATCATTCATTTGTACTCTACTTATTTTTTTCGCTCTGATCCTTCTTTTCTAATTAACTCTTTCATCATCCTCCGAGAGCTCTTGCAGCTTGAATAGGGGCATATCTGCTGAGAAAGCCTCTCTACTACCATCATCAGTAGCAGCTCCAGTTTGTTTCAATTAATACTCATAAGGAACGGTACATTTTGTAGGCCATGGTTTTAGAAGAAACATAAATACATAAAAGTACCATTCCAGGAAATTTTCACTGCCAGTTTACACAGTCCTCAGCTTTTGAGAAATGCAGAGTGAGCTGTGTAGGTATATACTATACTACACTATGTTCCAGCAAACTTACAGTCTTACAGGAGAAGAGGAGGTGGGGGTGACGTGATTTTTGCTTTTAGTTGAACTAGGTGTTTGTATCCAGGGACAACTAGAAGTACATCATTTTTTAGCTGCTGATCCTAGTACCCCAATTTAAATAAGCTGTGCACTGTGAGTAGAAAGGCTGTCGTTTGGGGGTTAAAACCAAAGTGATCGCTGTACTTGTGGTGTAATTATGTTTTAGTTACAAGGTAACCACCTAATTATTCTTTTTCATATTTGTAATTATACAGTAATATAACCAAAGGTTTTCCTACACGATTTATAACAATTGTGGAGTAAATATACTTAGCTATTAGCAGCATATCTCCTAGTCTGTCAAAAGGGTAATATATACAATGTTATTACCTTCAGCTTCATGTATATCACCTTTAATTACATGATGAAAATCGAAACTTTACAATAGGACAAGTTTGTAGTTACGTAAATCCAACTGGAAAATATGATTGTGTATCTATTAATATCCATAACTAAGCTTTACTTTCAGCAGATATAAATTCTGGCATATCTCTAGTGACTGCTTGGGAGTGTGGGTGTAAAGTAATAAGCTCCTTTGCACTAAGTGGTAATCACTATGAGGTCCTGCCCTAAATTGCCTCTCAGTACTAGCAGATTATGAAATGTTTAATAAATGCATATAATGGGAGGAGAACTAGACCCCGGGGTTTAAATGAGACATGCTTATAGCAAATGAATAGTTATGTTATGTTTAAAGTAGATTAAAATACATCTTAATGAATTTCATTCTTCTTATAGCCTTCTCTGTGTAAAGTTGTATGTAGTTGTAAGTAGGGTATGCACAGCAAGCCTGTGGGCATACAGAAGTAGCCTTGTGGTCTTAATGCTGTGCCACCTTCTCTACTGGTGGCTTTCCCTTTTCCTGAGTCTGTTGTTCTTCCACCCGCTTCTATTTTTACAGGCACAGAAAGAGGTGAGGATCTGCTCTGGTATTTCATTTCTGTGTTCCTCAGCTCTAAACAGAGAATACTGACCTCATACTTTTTTTTTTTTTTTTCCTGAAAGTAAACTTGTGACTGTTTGTGAGCCTCTTATCTGCTATGATAGTGGAGGCTGTAGGGACACATCTCTAAGAAAGTTTCTTGCATCATGTAGAAGGTCTGATTAGAAGTTTTGGATGAAAGAATGCATTTCACCCTAATGGTATTCTGACCCTGCTAATATTAGTGATTTAAGTCTTTTAAAATCCCTACACAAGACAATTGAATATAATTAGAGTGGGTAGACTTCTCAAGTAAGTCAAGATTCTCTTTTCAAAGGGCGAACTTAGCTCAGTTATTATTGCTGTTCAGTGCTCTTAGAAATGAAATAGAAATGTGGTGCTATAAAACTTCTGCGTTTTGCCCTAAAATCAGTAGAAGAGAAAATCTGTGGGTAGAATTTAATTGGTTGGTCAGATTTGGGATAATTTTTGAATAGAAAAATTATGAAATCTAGCATCTCTGTGTAGTCCTTTTCATTAGTCCTGCCTTAGCTGGTCCCAGTTCTGTACATGGCAATTCCACTTGCATAACCTTGGAAGACGTATTGTGAAAAGAAATTGTGCAAGCCTGGATAATGCACTTTCTTGTCTTTCAATTACAGAGGGGTTGATTGAGTTTTTCTTTCTTTTTTTGACCCTGTGTGGGAGTGAAATGTCTTTGTTTACACTAGAATTGTGAAATCAGTGATGATAGAGAGCGAGTCAGTTCTAGGTGCCTTTTTTAGTGGTTGAAGACCAAAGGTTCTTGTATCTACCTATCAAGTTTGGAAAACTTTCTCCTTTCTGAAGTTTGAGGGACACATCAATGTTACCCTGCATGTGTGTTCCCCAGACTGCCATTTTCCTTGCTCTGCAGACCTGCTCTTGTTATTCCTGGCTCGGTTTCATCTAGTTTACATTCTTATTGTAGTGACATGGTTCTTTCCTGCTTAATATGTATGTCATATACAAAGTATGGCACTTCAGCAGCAAGGTCTGATTTGTAGAGAAATCAGGATATTTGTGGTCATTTGAGCATGAGAACGGGCAAATGTGTTTTACATACATATATAAGAGATGGAAAAAAATTGCAGCTTGTTAATGAAATGATTCTTTAAGTTTGTTGTAACTTTTTGAAGTCCAGATTTTCAGACATGCCCAAGGTTTTAGGTGATTGAATTTTAGTTACCTAATGTGTACTTACTCTGAGCTTTGATACTGAATTCCTTTACAAGAAACTCTCTTTGGAGGGCAAAAAGGATACAGCTGAAATCACAAGTCAGTGCTGAACGGCCAGTCTATTTATTATGCCTAATTTTTAACAATGACACGTTATGCCATTTTGGAGAGGCAGGATGCTCTTTGTTCTCATGAAAACAGCAGTGCTTAGCTTTTGTTTGCTGGGGAATAATTATGCCAGGATCGGACATATGTTTTCATTCCTCCCTTCAGAGTGCTGGATGATCATCAGATGCTGCTATCTGTCAGTAAACCACTTCCTTTTGAAAACCACACAGTTAGTTTCCAAAGGTTTCTTTCATTGACATGGCATAAATGTGATTAAATATATTATAGTTAAGTTACAGAATCCCCGAGCTTTTAATCTTGGTAAACCTGAGAAGCTAAACACCTCTTATGGCTTTCAGAGCTTTATTCCATCCAGAAGAAACCATCTGCTTTCCACAAAATATCACTCTGTTTCCTTGATCTCTTCAAATTAATCCTACTGTGATTAACTTCAATCCAATTAATAAGAACATGTAGGCAGCTGCACAGGTCTGATTACATGTGAACATGATAGTAGGGCTCCTTATAGGGGAACCAGATTAAGGGCCAATATGTTAGGCTAGACAAGCCTGATAGCAACACTTCAAACTCTTGTATCCTGGCATGACATGCAGTGTATAATAGTACCACACTTGCAAGCTATAAACCTCCTTGCAGTCAAGGAACTCAGAGGTTTTCATGTGAATATATATCATTACACATCCTTCTAAAGATGCAATAACACTGAGCATTTGCATCTATAGTAGGATATTGAAATATGGCTTTATTTAGTGCAGAGGGCTAAGGCATGCTAGTGGGGACAGGCATTTCCCACTGCATTTCCATGAGCCTGTGGCAAATAGTGTCTTCCTTGTTTATTCTCAATGAAAATGCTAAAGCCAGGGGGATTTAGGAGCCTAATATTTGCTGGAGCTTTCTTTGTTTTCATAGAAAATCGTGCAGAGAAGGGGTAGATTTTTAGGCACAATTTCAGAAAAATCATCCCGCACCTCAGCCTCTGGGCTCCTGCTTCTCACGAGCTGCCTCAGGGTCTTGCTGCAAGAAACAATAAGGTATGGAGTTTGCCACAAAAATCTGTCTGAACCTGCATGTTCCTCTGCACCACACATAGCAGGCTCCCAGCATTGCAAAGCCTTGTTCCACATCACGGAGGAATTACCATCAGCTTGTGTGGATAATTTAATGAGAAGCACTTCAAAAACGTTTATTGTTATGAATCATATTGCCATGAATAGCCCTGCAGTTGGTGGTGGGCCAGACTTGGAAATGGCTCAGCGCCCAGCACATCTGCTTTCAGATACCTAAGTGGGGAGTTTTGGTGGCTGGTATTTGATTGTTCCCAGGTGGGACTGCTGGAGACTATCCTGCCTTGAAAAAGAAACAAGAGCGAGCCCAGTTTGGGATTTTTTTAGCATATATAAAAAAAGTAAAGAAAATACCATCCTCAATTTGATCTTTGAGTCATCTTTTAAGGATCTGGCCGTGGTGTGACCAAACCCGAAAGCTACCCCAGAAACACAATTATAAGACAATAGAAAGAGCACTTATGAGTAATGAGTCCAGCATTACAAATTAAGGCTGAAAGCTTTTATGATTGAATTGGTAGCATTGGGCATTGAACGTTTTGCTGAGATTGGAATAGGGTTTTTTTTTATTAGGGTTGTTTGTATATATATCCATAGCTTGTCATTAGTGGTTAGACACTGATTTGTAGCAGCACAAAATTATTCCACTGAATGTCATTCTATTTTTCAACTTCTCTCTTCTTTCCTTCCCTCCCTCTCCTGTTTTTTAACTAAAAAAAAGGCAGAGAAGACCATTACTACACTGATTTATGTAAATACAGCCCTAATTCAGACTGGTGTTCCAGCAGTCACATAAAAATAATTCATTGCCAAGATGTTTGTATCTTTAATAGCTTCTGGGATGGAAGGAATCCTCGTCCTAGTAAGGCCGCCCCTGAAGGACTGGAAATGCGCAGGTTTTTCATCTGAGTTGCACTGAATGCTAGAATGATGAATCAGTGACTACAGGAGCTTCTAATTCAATTAAAGCTCTGCATCAAAGAACTGTGGTTGTCAACAGTAGCAACCAGGTAAGGATCCTGTTAATCTGAATATTTAAGACAATCTTTGGAGATTTTGAAAACAGATGGCAAATATCCATCTACTATCGATCCAGCCTTATGCCAGAGAGGAAATATAGAGCTAACTAGTTGTTATCTGATTAAATCTGATGATTACCAAGAAAGCTAGAATGTGCTGTTTATTAGTCTAGCATAATTTCATCTCTTTTCCACTATACTTTTATGTAGCTTTCTTACATGTGTCATAGCCGTTGTTCTCTGAGTTGGTCTGTGTTCAAACAGGATATGCATAAATGAAAAATGTAAGATATTACTTATAGGCTAGTGCACCCAATAAAACAAGTCAGCTAATAGTCTGAGCATTAACCCATTCACCATCTCAGTAAAACATTAAAAGTCTTTACTGGCCAGGTCAGGAGGATGGGGACATCGCTCCTTGGATTCGGGCTGATTCTTGATGTTACCGTTTCCATCTCCTGAGTTTCCCCATCTTACCATCACCACCACCACTTTTCCCTGTCAATATTTTTCATGTTCACACTCTATACAGCTTACTGTCCCTAACTCAAAAGTTACACTCTATGCTTTCACTTTTCTGACCTTGAATGGCTTTATGTCCTCATGGACACCCTAACAACATATGGGCCAGCAAAACACACCTGAAGCAAAACAAGTGCTGGTGCTGAAATACAGCCTTGTCATTAATATTCCATTCATCTCTTCTGGCTTTCCTCAAGCAGCAACTGCACTTTGAGTCAAATTGTTTCTGGGTACTCATTAGAGAAAGAAATGGTTGGGCAACCCTCAGTTCCCTCACCTCATAATTTGCGAGTCCTCTGCCTGGGTGCTGGGCTGCCAAAACAAAGGGAGCTCTGCTTCCCAGTTTCAAGTATAATTGTGCTGCCTTGTACATATTGCTAGCTTAGAGATAGCTCTGTTATCTCAGAATAAGGGATAATAATGTTTCTCTGTGGAAATCAGCCTTTTACTTCACCACGAGTGTCTTTACATGGATATATTTCAGGATGTTGCAGTTCCTATATACAGGCTTAAATAGCCAGATTTCCTAAAGTACTGAACAGAAACATCAACTGAGATCAGCTGAGATCCCTGAAGTAAAAATGATAGAGAATGGAGAGAATGCAGTATTCCTGTGCTGCTTTTGGAGGTTTTTGTGGTGTTTTTTTTCATTTTGGGTTTGTTTGGTTTTATTTTTTTGTGTTGGATTTCTGGTTTTGTCTTTTTTTTTTACCCTTATCTAGTTTGACTGGGAGATACTATTTGGTTAACATATGTAATAGGAACTTATCTCACTTCTGAGTCTTATTTATACTGTTAAAACTTGCCTGGTTGCAAATGCCAGCTTTTGCAGTATCTGACTTCAAAAGTCATTAGATGAGATTCCATGAAGGTGGACGCTGTTCAGACAGTGCACCAGTGTTATATATCTGGGACTATGTAATACACATTTGGAGAATGCTGAGAAAGGCGTATCATATATACAGCATAATATTTTAATACAATTTTTTTTCCAAGAAGAATGTGCAGAACACAGTATAAGGCAGTTCAGTATCATTCACTGTCACCCAAGGAGCAGGCTTAGAGACCTTTAAACCGTGACTGTTATTAGCTTTTATTTTTTTAATGAACAGTCTGCATAAGTGTTTATCCTGCACAACTAGTCTAGTTGCTGCGGGGAGGGCAATTGAACAGATATTCTTTTGAGGTCCCTTCATTTTCTAAGGGAAAAAATTCTCCCTCTATTTTCTACGATTTTCTACTGGCCTTTCTAAAGGTAACAACACTTGCAATCACGGGGAAAACAGATCTAGTGGTCAGTTATCTCTATGAGAAATTAATAAACTGCAACATTAGGAAGCAATGCCCAAATACACAGCGTGATCTGGCTCTCCTGTTCCACACATTCAAATAGAGCAGCAGTAATGCCACAGAGGGCTAGAAAGTTACAGTGACTTAAAACTGGTGTTGAAAATAATGTCTATGTGGATCAGTGCTTCCCCCTACACAGAAGATAAAGTGAACAAGGATCTTTAACCTCACACAGGGACTTTGTCAAACAGGTCCAAGAAGTGTTTTGCCATTTTTCAGAGCTACAAGAGGTTGTCTTGCAGTATCCTGTATGAAACCCTTCCATCACTTGTCTGGTAGAACTGGTTTTAATATCTGTTTGAGTTATTAGGAGGTTACCAATGAGAAGGTCTTTCCCAGAGGCGCTCTTTTCAAGGACTGAATGATCCCATGCAAGGGCAGATAAAATCAAGCCAAAATTACTGTTTGCTAGCTAAGGAAAACATTATTTTTTGTAGCTGTCAATCACGTACACAGAAAGAGAGATTCAATCATAGTGAAGGCATTGGACAGTCAAGTCAGCTTGATTCTTCAATTTTATAAACAGTAGGAGTCTGAGGAAGAAACAATGAGGAAAAACAGGACTAAAGAATTAGCAAATAGAGACAACTTTTGATTCCTATGTCATTTACATCCAAATTATAGTCATTTACTCAGTCCAGAGAGCCTGAATTTTCACCGTTTTCCAATTTAGGCAGCTGTGATGGCAGACTTCATGGAAAAGTTCAGCCTCAAATTTAATTGAAAAATTCACACCTCCTTTGCTGGTTTTTTTTTGTCTCCTCATTCTACTGTGGCAAATGTAATCCCATGTGGTTATTTGTGACAGAAACAACACATACTGCATGATAACATTTTCAGTTAGCAAGATAAAGGATGTGTCAGTAGTAAACTATAGTCCCAGATTCCCATCCTGGTCAGCCTCAGATATTAACATTGTATAGACATAATCTGTACTTGGAATCCTGGTTCCTGCCTGACTCCTGAAGGAGCTGCGTGGACACACGAGGTTCTGTCTTTCTTGATGAAGAATAATTTTTAATGACAATTACTATATTAGTAATAATTATTTCTAGTCAGATATTTCAATCTCAAAAGCAATATTTTGGAGTTTTTTCTCTATTTTAAAAACTCCCTACAAAAAGATGATATTTCCTGTACTTTAGAAACACTGTCTTATTTATTAAATGTTGAAGACCATAGATTTATTCCACTTAACAACCAACTAAAGCAATATGTTCAAAATTGGGGAAAAAAAAAGCGGTGGAAATTTGCTTGACAAAAATCCTTAAGCAGTTCGGTACTTTAGAGTATTAGGACATTATATTTTGTCCGAGCAAGTTAAGCACAAATTCAACTAATTCAGATTCCTCAAGATATCCATACTTGATGTTTTCTCTGGACTGACTGGAAACCTTCATAGTCGTTGCTGAAAGGACACATGGGCACTGGGATTTGGGTGACATTTTAACTCTTAAAGCCTTAGTCTGGCAGGCAGACTCCCACATTTTCAAAATCTTATCCAGTGGATTTCTCTGTATTTAAAAATGTTTTTTAAAGAGCTAGATTAAAATTCCTTTGAAAATTTTAAAATATGAAGTCCTCTGTTCTTCACTTTGATTCTGGCAATTCCATGTCAGCGGCTGTGTACAAATATCCTTGTTGCCAGGGCGTGATCAGTATATACAGGATCTTCTACTTATTGTTGAGCTCCCTCTCCTGGCTCTCTGCTATTTGCACAGAAGTTATGTCATGAATTGAGTGCTCTGGGATAAACTGCAGTGCCCAGTTGAGTTTAGGAGGATGTCTGCTCAAATAATATGAGTTGCTGCTCTCCTTTAAGCATACCTAATTTTTAACAGCCTAGCTGGTTTACAGCCAAGAAATCTTTCTAGTGGTGAAATTCCTCAGTAAGGATTTTTTCTTTCCTCTTGTGCTGCTTCTAATTGATCCCAGAAAAGCACTTGCAGACTAGAGAATACAAAGCATAAGGCACAATCTGATAAGGAGATGATGCCCAGTTGGTAAAAGGCTGTTTACTGTGTGACTAAGCCAACACATCTCTCAGTGGATCTTATCTTTCTCTTAATACCTCAGGAGGCCTAAGGCTTAGTCTAGGAATGAATTGCTGTGTCATAAAGCAAGTTTTTTTGCACGGATTCTGGCAATAAACAGAGCCAGAATGAAAATTGGAGGTGAAGCTGGTGGGTTACTGCTCAGTTAAAAGTTACGATATGAGAAACAGTCATCTGATTTTTGGATCTTACAATAGATAGAGCTGGGGCACATAAAAGTGTCTGCAGTATGTGACTGACTGCTTACCATGGTTAATTCAGTCCAAAATTCTTTGCACAAGTCATAGCAAAAAGAGTAAAAATCTTCATTCTATTGGTCTCCTCTTATTCCACAGTCATGCAGCTAGGCAACATTAATACTAAATTTAACAGTTCCCATGCACCTGATCTGGATCCATCTGGATCAATCCAGTAGCTTCAGGTGTCTAATGAAAGCACCTGTAGCTCTTGTTCATCATCCTCTTTGTACTTAGAGGGCCAGGTTCATGCTTTGGAGGGTTCTCCCTCTGCTAAGTGGACCAGGGGCCCAGGGAGATGAAATTCTTAATTTTGGTGGTGAGGGGCTCTGCTTTTCTTAGCAGCCCATGTCCCTGATGGCTTCAGAGAGGTATTTTCTCTTGGGCCATACTGTACCTTCAGGCAATCACCACTGCACCGTGTACAGAGACCAAGAACCAAGATCCTCCTAAAGGTGCTTAACAAGAGCTTCAAAACAGCTTCATTGCCAGTTTCCTAAGTGCTGGCAATTTTAGACACACAATTTAAATGCTTTCGGGCTGTTTTAAAGTTGTAACATCGTCCAAAGTCTCTGAAATATTTGTTCTAATTATCATGTTAAATAAAATGTTGATTTAGCAAGGAGTTTCCAGCATCAATCCCTCTCATCTTGTTCTCAGGCACCGTTCTTGCCCAATCTGAGGAATTCTCAGAGCAAAAGGACATTTTTGAGCTCTAGGAACATCATCACAGAGCATGCACCAAACTAGTAGAAAGCTAATTTGCAGTAGCCTAGGATTATACTACATTTTTTATTGCAGTGTGCTCTGGGGCTTTGTATTCCTACACAACAAGTGTGACCCTGGCTTTTATGGAGGAAAGCCATCATTCTCTCCTAGATGCTCTCATGGGACTGTTTGGTGTAAGTAAAGATATCCTATTCAGCTCTTTGATTTCAACCTTGGAGCCAGCTTTCATTTTGGATTACCCTCAATTAGAAGGTACTTTGAATTTTTCTGCAGTTTAATTGGAAAATGGGAATAAAGAAGCAGGTAGAAACAAAGAGAATACAGAAGTATTTTCAGGTCATTGCAAAATCAGAGCAGCAGTGTTACTGAATTTGAGTGGATGTGAGTAGGAGCTGTTTCAATTTGTGTGTGACTTTGATACAGGCAAAGAGACCAAAGTCTTATGGTTTCTAAGTCAAGAGGCTCAAAGAATAAATTGACTGCAACCGAGATCAGAAGCAAAATACTTTGTTTATTTCCTTTATATGCGTTAGAGTACACCTTTTAAACTACCAGAGAAACTCCCTAATTTGCAATAATGAAATTAACTGCACGAGAAAGAACAGCACAAAAAGAGACATCGTATCATACAGTGTTCTTATTTATTTATTCCACATTGGAAACAATCATCCCAGCTTTCTCTTGTCTGACTCCTAAATCACTGGGCTGGAGTTTCATTAGGAATAAATGCAAGTAGTTCCACTGAGTTGTAAAGGACTGTGTTCACCAAACTATCCATGTTTCATTCCAGCTCAAATAAGCAAAGAATTGATAACATTGGGCTTCCCTGTAGCTGAAGCTTTGCTAGACAATTTTTATTGCTGTTGATTATCTTTTTCTGTCAAGTAATAGAAGCAAGGATAGGCAGTAATAGGCATGGAGCAAAGGTAGAAGGCTTTTGGGCTGAAGATCAGGGTGGAAACAGGTTACCTGCCTGGCTGCATGGATGGTGTTTATGACTCTGCAATTCTTCTTTCCTTTGTCTGGGCTGCAGCCTTCCTGTCCAGGGCTCCCTGTGTACACACATGGCATCCAACACAAGTGTCATAAATTGCCTACTGCTGTCAGACCTGGTCAGGTCCATGTTGCAAGGTATCTTTAGACCATTTCTAGCTCTGGCCTGAGTCAGTGGGGATGCAGGTGTTTTGCCCACACTAGGCTTTCAAGCAAGCGTAGGAGCATTATTATTTGCACCAAATCTACCCCTCTCTGTCTTTCCCGTCCCTGTTCGCTGGCTGAATTAATACTAATGAAAAGGCTTACGTGGGCTGGAGTCCTATTTTCCCTTTTTACTGCAGGCCTAATGGACTGCACCAGTACCCTCCATCGGCGGAGAGGACTTGCAGAGTGAGAAAAGCGGATTGTACTTTCTGAAACACCTGGAATCATTTGCAGGAACATGCTGTGGAGCAAGGCTTTCCCAGCTTACTTAACGTCCACAAGCCTGCCCCTCACTGGGAGTAACTTGGAAGTACTCCACAGAGCCAACAGAGCACAGCCAAACTGCAGCAGCAAGAGAGGGACCCTGCATCTCGAAGTAAGTGAATTTGCTCGGCTAATTGCACGCAAGTGCTCCCTCTGAGCACCTGTAAATTGTGAAGTTTAATAGGGTGGCAGCTGTTGCCAGCTGCCTGGGTTCTTGCTGCCTTGGAAGTAGTTGGGAGATGAGAGCAGCAGGAACTCGCAGTGTGATTATCCTTTTCTCTATTTCTCCTCAATTTCATTGTCATTTTCTTCTCTCTTAAGAGCGCTTAAAAGCATTTTTTGCTCCTTATAATACCCACGGGAGCTGTTGTGAAGTGCACTTTTTGTGTTTAAGGTTTCAAACCCTAAAATCTCTGACTTTAAGAGGTTTGGAGAGTGTCTAAGTTGGAAGCCTGCTGCTGTAAAGACACCTGCAAAACATTGAACTTAAGCTGGCACAGCTGGAGAGAGGGATGGCTCAGAATGATGGGTGGTTACATTGCTGTACTTTGGTGCCCTCCTTCTCCCGCAGGAATTAGAGTTTGTTGCTGAGTGAGAAGTAGATGTCTGAATATTTGGGTGGATCTGGCCTTTGAATTTTAGAGCTTGATGGCTACAGTGAGGCAATCACCTTTGTGATTCCACCATCATAGAAGGGACATAGAGTCACTAGCAATGAATGAAAGAGGTTCTTTTAGTTGTGGGAAGAATGTAGCACAGATAGCTATGGGATTTACTGGAATGGAATAACCTTCACTCTGCAGATGGTAGAGGGAGCTGAAGCTCTCAGTGCAGGTACTTCCATCAGTTCTTGAAGCATGTTGAAGGAAATTATACTTGTGGTACATTACAGGTAGCCAGAAGGACTCTGGCAGGAGATGCATTGCTCTGAAGCCTAGCTGGGCTTATCAGAACCCCTTCACCACTCATAAAGTAGCTAAGGGTTGTTGCCTCCACAATTACAATGGTTGAGTGCAGGAAACTCAGCTACCTCAGTTGAGAGTTGGGATGCTATAGACTTTCCAGTATTTCTACTTTTGCAGGATAGAAACCTCTGTGTGTCTAGTCCTCTAGCAAGCATTGCCTTCACATGTAGCTTTGCACCTCCATGTCTCTTCTGTCCAAGGCTGTAAGGCATGTGCCCAGGTACGATTCTTGTGTTACAGCTGCATCTGGGTGTTTGACCCATACATATAAATGAATGTTGAGATATATGAGAAGATTCCCTGGTATAGGAGCACTGTCTGCAGTCTTACTTCAGAAGAATGAGCTTTTGTGTTAATGCACTGCTGGTAACAGAGAAATTTCTGACCCTGATCAGTCAGAGCAATCCTTAGACAGAGAGGATTATCTCCTCCCAGGAATAACCAGACAGAACAGGAACATACTCTGGTATCAAAGACATGCCATGGCACAGCAAAATTCTCAGGAGGCTTTGGGAGTGGAGGGGAGAGGAGAGGGAAGGAGAGGGCCAGCTGACTTCATAATGTGGTACGTAGGATGCTCTGCTGGCAGGATGTGGGGGAGCTTGGGCCCTGCTTCCTAGCACTGTCAGCATTTTAAATTCAGCAGATTAAACAAAGTACAGTAGATCTCTTCCCCCAGTCTGACCCATAATTAGATGGCAAACAAAAGAAATATCCAGGCTAGTGACCTTTTGAAAACCTGTCCATGAGTTTTGGAATTGGATTCCCCTTCCTTTGTTTATTCCTGTACTTGCTGAGTGGCCAGGGACTCCTCTCTGTTCCTGACCATAGATTGCCTTTCTTTGGCTTCGCAGAGAGAATAAGTTAAACTAGTATGATAATAAAGGACAAAGCCTGTCATGATTAATAGTCACATGAAACCATGTGTGAAGAACATTTGATTATAGCTCTCCTCAAGAGAGAAGAGTGTTTCCCAAATATCTTAAGAGAAAGAAGGAAAAGGGACAATTTGTCTGTGATTCTATGAGACAAGTCACTTTGCACACAGACAAAAAGTAAGTAATATTGCTGCCCATGGAGAGCGTTTGGGAGAATTAGTAGTGGAAAGGAAAAAAGTTTGTGAAACCTTTAGAAAATTTTGATTTTTGCTAAAACTTGGAGTGGTGCTCCACTGGGAGCTCTTCCAGCCCAGGGGTTACTTGCTGTTTAAAACCATTAATAGCCAGCTAAATTTCCACCAGTGTGATTGGTTGAGAAAATATATTCCTATTAATTTAACTGAGCTCGAAGACAGAGAGGAAATATAAAAACCTCTTCAAGTTGCTGGTACCTTCTGGGATCTCAGGCATACGGAAATCTTGAGAAATCTTGACAAATTCATACTTGGGGCTACATTTTCTAAGTGGTTCACAGGGGTTTAGCTGCATGTTAATGGGCAGTGTTCCAGCAAAATATTGCAGAATGGTTTCAGCATAAACTACTAGGAGGTATGTGACACAGCAACCTCAGCATGGGCTACTTTACTATTGCAAAGGGTGTCCTGAAATGATGTATGTGCAATGAAACAGCCCATCAGGATGGAAAACAGTTCAAGTGTGGATGATACAGCTTTTATACTGCATATGAAAGAGATGAGACGTAGAGGGTTTAGCTCTCTACTGTGAGAAACCAGCTCCAGAGAGGACAATGCTACACTGGTAGAAGAAAGTAGTATAGTTTTCATGTGTGTGTGTGTGTTAATCAGCAAAGTGTGCAACAATTTGTCTTAATGCGAAACATGTACCTTGATCAGCAAATTATCTGCTTGCACATTAAATTATGCACTGTGATCTCTGAGGTGTATTAAATATTGAAATCAAAATTTTATCATTAATGGAAACCTAATGAGCAACAACGACATTATGCACCTTGGATGACTTCTGTGAGAAGCAACCCATTGTAGTTGGAAGGTGACTTTTCTGAGTCTCTGGTGGTAATATGCCAATTATTTCAGTTATCGATGCCCCTGGAGGCTCCAAGTGTGTAACATGGCTGTTTTACCTCAGACTGTGCATGGACGAGGGTTTCTCAGTATGTACATAAAAGACAATTTGAATGGACTGGAGGAAAGAGAGACCAGTTTTTACCATGCAGATTTATAGCTAAAGGCATTCTACCAGCTTCCGTCTTTCAGCTTCTTTCATCCTTTTAGGATGTGCAGTTTCTTTGGACTTTGGGTAATAAAAGCAGAAGGTGATGCCTTCACCTACAGTTAATGTGTAGGTGCCTAAATTTGAATATATACATATGCAATGCATTAAAATGCCTCAGGATGACTCCAGGTAGTTCTGTCTCTGAAATGTTTATTATTGGGATTATTGAGCCATCAGAAATCTCAGTCAAGATCAAGGTCCTGTTACAGCAGACTGCATCTCCTGTCCTTGCTCTGAAGTTTAAACAGAGGCTGCAAAGTGGTGTGACTTTTTCAAGGACACTCAGCTTGTCAGTGATAGACCAGGAGCTAAATGGGAATCTTCTACTGTTGGGTTTACATTGCAGTACAGGTATTGGATTGAACATCATTTATATTTATGTCCAAGTTAGCTTTTAACTAGCAGTATGGGTTTCACTTACGATAAAGGGTGTCTGGGTGGGCTTGCTGAAGCCCATGTCACTGCTGTGTCTACCATAGTGTCTCTGCAAAGTGTCTCAATATGTCCACATCATTCCTGTTTGCACCATGAAGTCTTGCACAAATAAAGCTGAAGGCTTTACCAAATTCTTTCACTGATGAACTAACCTGCTCTTTTTTTGTCCAAGTGGATAAATTGAAGCTGTATTTGTATACAACTGTAATTATCCACGACATGGCAGATGTCACGGGCTCACAGCTTGATGGACAGCAAGTTCCAGTTTCCGGTCTCTGTGCCTCAGCTGGTGTATTGGCTGCACAGTCATGTATTTCCCTCTTCGCTGCTTGGACCTGTGGAGCAGGAGTGAGGCCAGGACACTAAGACACAGTGTCAGCTGCCAGGTACCTTCTAAGCACGTGTATACCTCTAGGGTGAAGTGGGGTACTGCCTTCCCTAGGAGGTTGACCCTGCCTACAAACACAGAGCCAGATGACAGTCTTTGTAGGGCTTAGAGATGTCCTGCTTTTTTACACCCCTCTCCATTGCTGCACATTATTATATGCCCTTGACTTTTATGATGGTCCTAAATTGCTACAGAAAACAGTGCTGTTTTCTGCTGGCTTAACTGTTGCGTTCCTTAAGGCTTGTTTTTCAATGTTACACTTTACTGCCTGTTAAGTTAACTGGATTTTTATCTCCTCTGCCTCTGACTGCCTTCTGTAAAAGTCCAAAGTGAGCCGCAGCTTGCCCAGAGGAATATTCCAGGAGAGAAAAGGAAGAATTCAGGAACAATAATAAGGTAGCCCTGGCAATACTGTTGCAAAATAATAATACAGAAACATTTAGGTATGAAAGAGTGGTTCACCCCCATAGATACCTACTTAGAGTACAAAAGAAATAGCTCCACAGGGACCTTCTCTGCTTAGAAGAGATTGCAGGTCTAGTTTATCCTCTCTAGATGCAAGTGCAGCTTACAGGTATCTTTGAGGTGTGCATTAATGAAGGTGGTATTTTCTCTTCATTGTTCCTGATTCCTTTGTCCCCAGATATCAGAGGAAAAGGGATTATATTTCATTATACTCCCTTGGGTGTGATAATTGCCCTTCCCTCTGTTCCTCTCAGTCCACAAACAACTCCTCTTTGATGTGGGGACAGGATAGAGATGCACAAAAGCGGTTGCCTCTGCAGCCCTGAGCAGCATGGGTTAGCAGGGGGTAAATTTTGTTCCCCACACTCCATCCTGTAGAGGACAGGGCTGAAATGCAAAAGAGACATTTGGTGCCCTAGCCTAGTACTTTATCCCCCTCAATTCAAAGATACTGGGCTGTGCTCCTCCCTTGTTGGCTATAGTTTGCCTTAAGATTTTGCTAACTTTACCCTGAAATATGTTCCTACAGACTGTTTACGCTATTCTGAGCCAATTAAATAAAAGCACTGCTAAAATATTTGTGTTTCCTTGTACAGCAGCCACTGGGCTTATTATGCTACAGCACTAGCAAGGGCTGCTTTGGGAGGGGACTTACTGTGCCCACGCAGAGCTGATCCCACCAGAGCCCAGCCCAAGATACAGAAAAGACACAGAGACAGACTATCCTTTACAAGGTTTGTTGAACCAGAGGCAGTGGTTTTGAGAGAGACATATATAGATTGTCAGGGTCTTGTGATAATTTGAATGGTTCCAAGTAGTGAATGTTGAATGAAAGTATCTCAACACTGCTTTGAAAGCCAAAGTTTGCTGTGGTGAAGCTAAGGGTGGTAGAGAGTGTTTGTATCATTTGTAGGACTAAACTTTGCAGCAGGTTTTAATTTTCTTTTATCAGAAGCTACTTGTGATCTAATGTTGAGGGCTGATCCAAGGTGCAGAGAGGTGATACATAACTGTAGACACCTTGCAGAGAGGTGATACATAACTGTTGGTTGCTCTACAGCATGTGTTTGGTCATCAACTGGATGATTAATGTGAAGAGGAATAAAGGATGGGTTCTGGTAGTATGTAATTTAGGGAACAGTCAGAAGTATTACTGAAACTCTTGTCTTATTTTTCGGGAGTGTGAAGGATTCATTACTTTGCAGAACAAATAATATATTTTTTCACCTAACAAGTAATAAATGATGAGGAGAGAGAAAGATCTTTAAATATCAATGGACTGTGTTCATGGTCATATTGCATCTCATGGAAGAAAAGACAGAAATCAGCACAGGAGTTTCAAGAACATTCAAGTAAACAAAAACTTGGTAAAGGGGTACAGCCAAGGATAGTCCTAAACCAAGGCCAGATCTCAAATTAATGTTCCTAGAAATGTGGAGGGACTGTCATGATATTTTATTTTATTCTGCTTCTGATAGAGGAAAAAGAATTACTGCGGGAAGGAAAGGGTAATTTCTGTTGCCAAACACACTGTCTCAACATCAGGAATGACACCTAAATCCTAAGATTTCTTCTTTAGTTTTGTATATTTTATAGCTTTTAATCCTTTAACCGTGGCTTGTTTTGTGCATTTCAGTTTGTAAACACATGTCTCTCTATTACTTACAAAAACGATTAAAAAAGAAAACTGAAATTATATATTAAGAATGAATATTAGGGTTCATAGAATAGATATTGTCTTTCAAATAAATGGTAATACTTGTTAGCTGAGAGAGGAGTACTGCTTCAGTTCAAATAGATAAAGAGAAGGAGGACACTGTGGCTGAGCGAACACTGTTGTAATCTTGTGTATAGACGACTTCCATGAGCTTGCTGTACAAGGCCAGGAAAGTGCCTCTCCCCTGTGTAAAGAGGCTGTAATTGAATTTAAGCAAGTTAAAATATTAATTCAGCAGGTGTGATGTGCCTTGAGATATCAAACTACTTTCTGGAAAGGAGCAATCAATAGCTAATAATATCAAAAATGGTTATTTTCAAATACTCAAGAGCTAGTCAAGAGCCAGGTGTGCTTTAGTTCAGCAATACCCTGACAGATCAGGATGACTTTTTAACTGCAGAATGTGGGTGGTAACAGATGGTGTCCACTTAAGCTGAGTTGTCCATTGCCATCTTGCTGTCTCCAACTTTATAATTGTGATAACTAGACATCTTCTAACTTTAAATAGTCTCAGACTTTGCATCTCATCATGTGTTTCCTGCCATTCAGCCTGCTCCTGAATGAAGTATTCTGCATCTTTAATGCTGAAAAAAATTTACTCCTATTACATCCTGAAACTGTTAATAAAAAATATCATTGTGAGACTTTTCTACTTATTCTGGAAATTTCATTGTAAAGATGACTTCTTTTTTTCAGTAAAAGAGAAAGCAGTAATAGGTGGCAAGCAAAACATACAGATGACAGACCTGTATTTAATCCATTATTGTCATTTTTCTGCAAAACTCTATGATTGTATGAACGCTGAGATTATGGGAATGCAGTGATAGCCCAGGATACCTCAGGAAATAAATGCTACTTTCTCTCTGTAGAGCAATTAATTCATCAGCTAGCTGAGAAAGGACACTCTGCCCTTGGACTCCCTGCTATATGGAGCACATCAAGCTGGCCAGACTCCAGCTAGGACAAAAATTGTTACATTGAGAGCTGTTTTCTGAAGCATCTTGTAGGATGTGGGATGTTACGCTTTCCCCTGATACTGAGGCTTGCAAGTCACTTTGGTGCCTTGAAAATTGTGCTGATCCATCATAATACAAGTGTAGCAACAATTTGAGGATGTAGGATGCCCCTGTCTTGTTTCTTCAATAACTTTAGAGGGAACCTAGTTGAATACCTGAGGCTCAGCACCTGATCTTTAGATAAAAGAGAAAACTAACCTGCATGTCCAGTTGCTCCACAGAAAGCCTGACATCAGGCAGACTGCTTCCTGCAGCTCAAGAAGGCTGCAAACTCTGAATGTGTTCTCTATAGGTGTCTACTTGATCTCTTCACGTCTTGAAATTGAGGTAAACCTTTCCCAGCTGATTTTTGTATTGAAAATTTCTACTCTTAAAAATTGATGACAAGGGAGCAGAATACTCACCACCCATTACAGACCTATCCCCAACTATGCAGATGGCAGGTTACATGCTTTTAGTATTATGCTTCAGCTTTTTCTGGCTTCTCCTCTCCGTACCCTGTCTGTAGCCACGTGCCCTTTGCACAGTGGGCCCACCCCGTTCCTGTGGCCAGGCTTTTTCAGTGCAACTCAGAATTCCTGTTCCATTGACTCAATGTTAAACAGGTGTTGTCATACTAAATGTGGTAGAACAGAAAATTCTTCTTCCTTACACTGTGAGAAGCACCACACATGTGTGTTTTGCACCATATTGCAACCGGAAAGGTAGTTGAAATGACTGATTGAGCTTCTCTTGATGCTACTGTTGATCACTCTGTCGAAGTTTTGGACTGCTTCCTTTAAGCTTTTTAATAAGGGTTGCTACAGGCTTGGCATGTTAGCATTAATTTAGTCTTTACAGAGGAACAAAGAACACCCTATACAGACTTTCAAAAAAACACTAGTTGAAGCTGACTCTGGTGTAACTCCCTAGTAATTCTACCTTGAGAGAGAAGAAATTATAAAAAAACCTGTGCTCCTGAATCCCTTCCCTGCCCCTGTCCTATGATATGAATATATTACTGAAATCCCCAGAATTAGTGATTTGTTGCAAATTTCCTGACCAAGGCACTCAGTTTAGATGGGTCTTCTTACCTCTGAGTTGGTCATGCAGCTGCCTCTCACAGGGATGTATGGAACAAGCAACCCATAGTGCAGTCTTTCTGGGAGGAGCTACAGCACTTATAAGACTGATGGAAGCCAGGATATTTTTTTTCTTCTAGACTATAGAATACACAGAAATAAATATTCAGGCTCTGTAGCTGCAAGTAAGCCCAAGGGCAAGGTCAAATGTAAACATTTCTGTGACTTTTTTGTTAACCTGTAATGGCCTTTTCAGCCTTCCAGCATGTAAGAATCATCAGGGTTCTGGTCAGAGTATTGGGTTCTGCTTAGAGTTCATGTTATTTCTTCCCTTAGGCTAGATAGTGTGCTTTGTGGTTATTCTACTGTAAAGGTCAAGCAGCTGAGGCATTAAGCGCATCCCTCCTTTTCCTGTATTAGCTGTTTTCTTTTTTTGGTCTGCTTCCACATTTGGGCTTTATACCTTCCTTGAGCAGTTATGATTTATGTACTTCATATGCAGGTTAAACACCTTAATGTACTCTCATTCTCTCTATTTTCTTCCTCTGGTTTCACAAACTGTTTCCTATGTTGCATATTGATATCCCCAGGAAGGCACTCTTTGTCAGGAAGCAAATTAAACTGAGTGGCAATGCTTGACACCAACTTTATGGGTAACTGGTGATTAAGTTACCTCTGAGAAGCATTTGACTCCCAAAGGCAGAAAGAATATATTGTAAATATGCTCTAGTCTTCTTCAAGGATTTTTTATGTGGAGGCAGAGTTATAGGATCATAAATAATACCTTATGATTAGCTCAAAGTTTGTCTTTCAAAGAACAGGATCTCAGCAGGAGGTAATATGGCAGGAATTACAATTATTGAGCTAATTGGAGGGGTCGAGGTGGTGGTGGTTCAGTTTGGAATTTTTTTTTCTGTTTTGGTTTTTTTTTTAGGGATGTAATGGATAGAAAACTACACTTAATGTCCCACGTGGGAAATGATGTTATCAGGATCTTGGAGTAACTTTGGGACCACCCAGCACAGCCAAGACATAGTGAAGAACTGATAGTCAGTATACAGTCATTAACCATGTACAGCCAGCAAGGGGCTTTCTGAGCTTAATTTTCTCTAACATTCAAAATGAATCAGGCAATGAGGGTTTTGTTAGGGGGGTTATGCATTTTCCTCTGTTCTCTGAAAGCAATAAGTGGGGGGTCATCTTTGTCTTTTTCTACAGTCTGGACAAGGTAAGAGGAAAACTATTAAACTACTTCCCATCCACCTTTTCTGACACTTCAAGGCAGAATCACATGTACAGTGCTGAGCTTCCAACCTGTAATCTTGTGATTAGACATAGCAAGACTGCTTTACTATTGAAAGGTTTACAATTTTAAGACTGAATAGCTGAATTTCTTTAGCCTTGAGTTCTGATTCTGCAAACAGTTCTTCTCAAAAGGGGATTTTCTGCAGGTCAGGAGTTTGATTTGCTTTTATGTCTTTTAGTATAACCCTGAAAACTACCTTGATTATTATGGTCTTGTGATACAGCAAAGTGCACCAAGTGGGCTTTTCTTTTTTATGTTGGTTGTTGCTTTGGTTTTTATTTTGGCTCATTTTCTAGAAGCTACTAGCTTAAATTGGTTTGGGAATTGCCAAAAGACTGCTTTAGAGGTCTAAGCACCAAAATCTCAGTCCAGCAAAACTCTAAGGTGTAGGTTTAACTTTGAACATGGGCTTTAGATTCCATCATGCAAATTATACTTTTGGGAACACCTGAGGGTTTTATTCAACTCCGGCCAAATATTGGGGCCAGTAGTATAGCTGGAAATGGTGTATTTAATGACGCATAGCAATGCTTCTTTCCCTGAAAATGGGCACTGGGACACAATTTTAGCTAGGAGGTGTGTTGTTCTTACAGGCTGTCTACAGTATTTAGAATTGAAGGGTGCTTTTCTCCCTAAGTGTGCTCTTATTGGCAGTGTAGCTAATGCAGCTGTCTCCAGCTCACCAGTGAATGAATTGAGAGAAGCTTGGAAGTGGTTTATGCTCACTCAGACAGCAGCTCTGAGACAAGAAAGAAAGAAATGAAACATACAGTTGCTTTGCACAGAGATTAAAAAGCTTCTGCAGACTGTTCCACCCCGGATGGGACGTGGCAGTCTGAAAAAGAAGAAATAAAAGTAGTTTGGGACTTGTTTTCATTTCAGCTGGTGCCCAAATCAGTATTTGTATGTGAATGAGTGATAGCAGGTTTTATATTCCTGCAGAACACATTGAAATGAGACATTTGAAAACATGTACTTCTTTTGGTTTGCTTAATAAAATACAGTCAGGCCACAGCATCTCTCAGTGCCTCAGTTTCTCACAAAATAAAGGGGGTGTAATATTATTTATTCCACCAATGTGGTCTTCAGGGTTGTAATTACCCCCACAACAGGAGATAATCATGTGGCAGTCACACTGTAGGTGACAGAGACAGAAGAACCTCCAGAAAGCAAATGAACCCAGCTGAGATCTGAATTGCTCTCTGGAGTTTTGTCTCTGTCCGATGGCTAAAGGAAACAGTTAAGCAACTGCATGACCCTTTTAGACAGTGAAATGAAACAAGATCTGGAGAGCTACAGATGTTACTGAATTTACATGACCTGAAGTATTTTCACTGGCTATGCAGGAATTTTGCAAGTGTAATACAGAAAAGACCCTTTTCTTGGAGGCACTAAGGAGTACCATCTGCATCATTAATCTCTCCTATATCCTGTCACTTCTGGAGGCTTATGATAAAATTGTCATAAAGAAGAGAATTTTTTCTATTAACACGCAACCAGCATTGCATTTCTAAGTGCCAGGTGTCATTTGGGGTCATTAAACTACTCTTCTGTTGCAAACTTGGGGAAATTAGTGACTGACTTCATGCAAAACCAGAGCTGGGATATAAGAAATCATAATTCACAATTAAGCAGTGCCCTAAGAACTGCAGTCAATTAAAAGGTGTTTTTATTGGAGGGGTGTTTGTTATTGTTTTAGCTTTTTGTTTAAAGAGTCTGAAGTCTATTTCTTTTGGGAAGGCTTGCCTAAGCACTTTCTAACCATTATAATGTCATTATATATAGGATTCATTACATTAGAGACATTAGGGGAGATTAAAAAGGATCTATTGGAGGCATTGGCTGAAAAAGAAAGGATAAAGACTAGTTGCGGTTTGAGCTTTTATTACGTGACTTGAAACAAATGTTGAAATATTGTATTTAAGCTAAGTATTTGTTGGAGGGAGCATTAGGAGGGAAAGCAAAGCAGCAAATACCACTCTCACCATTAAGGAAACAAAATGGCTGGGAACAGTGTGTTAATTAGCAAACTAATTTCCTTGTACTTTAAGTGCATAACAAGTTTTAAATGCCTTCTGAATGGATGGTATCAATTGTATTTTGTTCCTTGAATGTAATTGTTTCCATGGCAATGCTGAGTTCTGCTGTACATGGATTATGTCTGTAAATCCTTCCAGTCATTTATGGGAAGTCTGTATTAGTTTAGCAGCTGACCTGTATTCATGTTGTATTCCACTTTTGTTGCAGTTGTTTTACAAGACAATGAACAAAAAGAAAAGTCACTGGCAAAGGGCCAGATCCTCATTCCATCCCATTTGGCTTCATTTTATTGATTTTAGTAGAGCTGTGCTGCATTACCTCAGCCTCTGCCCTGGTCTTATGAATATCTTCTTTATACATGCAGGAAAAAGGGCCGCAAATGTCATTTCCCTGCTACTGTAGGCCATCATTCAGGTCACTTTTAATTTGCTGCCTTATGAGATGCTATCAAGTAAGCTCTTATTCCCCAGGGAGAACAGGTAACACCAGGGCACTGCTGTAGAGCTGCTGGCCACTGCTGGGCAGCTGGAAAGGGTCAAGAGGAGATGGTTGCCTTCACGGGGCAGTAGTCACTGATTGCAGGGTGACTTCAGAGTCCTCTCAGTGTGAGGAACGTCATACAGGAAAAGGACTAACCCACCAACAACTTCTGGTCTCTTAAAGCAGCAGCATGTCCCCTTTTCTTTGCCAACTGTGCCTTTTCTCCTTGATTTTTACACAAGGTGCTGTAGTTACACCTTGCTCAGAATCCCTTTACCTTTTCCCATGTTAATTAGATTCTTATCTTACTTCTGGTATCAGAAAGAGTAGCCTATGTTCAATAATTCACTCAAAGTCCATGCTTTTCAGGTTGGCATTTGCTGGATTTCCCTTCATCCCATTTTCTAATGGTCATGAAGTTCAGTGTTACAAAATATGCCACATACTTCAGGAGGAAGGTCCAAATACCTGCATTAAGATGTTGAAGCGCTGAGTTCAAGTCCTAGTTCTGTCATAAATTACTATTTTAGGCTTGGGTAGATTAGATAGTCTCATAACCTCAGTTCCCACTGCACAAACCACTAATTTTTCATTCCCATCACTATTTTATCAGTTCATTCTAGTCTATATATATAGTCTAATGAGACCAATGGTTTACCGCTTTGTAATGATGCAACATTTCATGGAAAGGAGCTAGAGATTTTAAAACTGGTTCTTACCACGAAAAAAATACTCTGTATTTGCATTTAATTTACTCATTCCATAATTTACAAGCTCCATGTATGGTTTAGTCTCCCAAAACTGGCACCACCTCAACATTATGATGTCTACCACATTTTGACTTTCTTTTTTTCATTTAGAAATGTGAGAGGCAGTTGGATTCCTTGGGGTGTTTATATAGTTATAAAAGATTAAATAGAGGAAATACATAGCCAACTTGGGGAGCAAATGGAAACATTTATACAGAAGACTCAGCAGTTTCTAGTTTAGTGCATGTTTTCTCTTTCCCATTTACCTTTGTACTCTTTTCCAGTGCAGTTTTCTCTTTCCCATTTACCTTTGTTTGCTCAAGACAAAGACATCAAACAAAATCCTGAGGCTGAACAAAGATTGATGTGTGTGACACAGCATTCAGGAGAAATGCACCCTCTAAAAAAAGTCTTGCATAAATGTATTGGAGAGGAATTAAACTCTATTTGGGAATGGAGGAGAAAATAAAAGAAATTCAATTTTAGCTGTGTACCCTGCAGCTCCTGTACCAGTATGCCTCCTTACATCAGTAGTACTTAATCTCTATTTACATTCAGTTGTTCTTTGTGTAGTGTGTTGCTTTTGTCTTTTGTTTGGACCCAGGTGTTCATTTTTATGACTCAGTTCTACATAAGGTGAAGCATAAAGAGATAGTGTAGGGATAGCACTTGCCCACAAGAAACTACTAATGAAAAGACAGTAGTAAGTTATCTCTGTTTTACATGTAGGAAGCTAAACTATGGAGACATCATGTAATTTGCCTCAGGTCCCATAGGAAAGTCATCCAAAGTTGGGAAAACAGAGTTCATGTGCTGGGTGGACAGCATGACCACAATTTGTAGCTACCGGAATTTTAAGGTGGGCAGTCAGTGATGTCCAGGCACTAAACTGCTAGAAAGGTGCTTATGCTTCAGTGACATAAATGTGAGGTAGAGCCAGAGGGCCTTTTTCACCTTCTGCCAGGTATTGTTCAGGCATGGAGCTCAAAGCCATTCCCAAGAGCTCCTCCAGTGCCTAAACACACAGCACTCAGTAATAAAGCAGGTGAGTAATTTGCAGCAACCAAGAAATCTAGCAAATAGCTCTTCTTTCATGCTTGGGTAAAATATTGATCATCTCTAAAATATGGGACAGCATCCAGATATTCCGCAAAGGATGTATCCTTGAGGTATTTCAGGGCATTTCTCCCTTTCTCTGGAATTAAAAATGTGGAATTAAAAAAATCCACATTCTGGGGAGAGACCTAACTTCCATAATTTATGCTAGATGGTAGTATAAAAAAGTATTATTAGCAGAGAAATTGAAGAAACCCTTGGTTTAAGACCTGGTCAGACTCCAGTTAAAAATGCTTACTGTAAAGACAAATAAGAGGTAGCATTGTCTAATATCCTCACTCTCGTCCCTCTAGCTAAACTCTAGCCAGCTCTTGTAATACCTAGTCCTAGGAAGTGTTAATGGATTGTGAGCCAGGGAAGAGCTGTTGGGAAAATGGATTTTTGGTTCAGCAGCCAACATGATTGTTCCAGACAATTTGTTTAGTTCTTTTAGGAGAACAGAGGGGTGGGGGGGGAAGAAAAAAGACAAAAATTATATTGATGTAAACATTTCATTTGTTCTATTTTCTAATGCTTTTGCTTTTTAACTATTTCAATTTTAAAAAAGAAATTTTCCTTCAAAACAAGAAGTTGAACAGCTGTATCTAAAAAAAAAGGAAAGACATTATTTCGCTTGTGGAATTAATACCTTCCCTCTCCTCCTCTCCATACTGTTTTTTGGCTATAACTCCCTGCCCTGTTTGACCCAAACAATTTCAGTTATGTAACACTAGATTTTTGACATCATACTGCTAGGATAAACTCTTGTAGTATCATTTCTGGCCACACTTTATGTTGGGAAAAGCCAAATGTTCTGTTCCCATGAGACTCTTACTCTCTCATGCAGCCAAGGCAGGGCCCCTTTCTCCCCTAGAGCTGCCTTGGTCTGTCATGAGTACAGTGTGTGAGTTTGGGCTCACTCAGCTGCTACCAAGGCTGAGAATCAAGAGCAGGCAAAGACCCAGCTACTGCATTTTCCTCAGTAGCTGATCCCACTGAGTCCATGCCCTGTCTCAACTTGGTCTTACCCTTCAGCTAGGCCAGGTACCAGCCTTTTCATGCCTCCTTCCACCTTGGCCTCATGCAGTTAAGAGTCTTCTTGCTGCTCCAGATGTGTCCCTGAGGCTATAGCCCTATTGTGGAGTGAGTTAGTCTGTGTGGCATCTAATTTCATGTACTAACCTGTGGTGTTTCATTCACCATGGTCTCCTTTCTCGTCTCTTCTACAGGTACAAGCAAGAATTCCCAATGTTGGCTTCTCCATTGCTCCCTGTTGGATTCACCTGTTCAGTCTTTCCTTACTAATGACAATAAGGAGCTGTTGGGTAACCTACTGATATGAAAGTCATCCCGACACCTGCATGTCACCTCCAGTAAGGTAAAGAAGGCTTAAAGTTTAAGATACCTTTCTCCTGGATTAGTATATTAGCACTTTTGCCTGGTTATCAAAGTCCTCTGGCTCTCCAGCATCCCGCAGAACAAGCACTTTAGTCCAGGCACATGCTGGTACCCATTTTGAGTGCTTACACATAGGAAAAGTATAGAGAAATCAGTTTCTAAGTCTTTCTACTCACTGCACAGAAGTTTCCTTCCACTTCTTCATCCCCTTCAGTACATCTTACTTGTCCAGAACAGCTACATTCACTCACTGGACTGCGCTCCTACTCCTGCACACACTCCTGCGCACAGTCACGCACAGTCATGTCATACACAGCCACCCTCATGTGTACTGTACATACACACATGCTTGCACACACATGCTGTCTCATGTACACACCTGGGGTAAATTTCATGTTGGGGGTATTTTTCTGGACTTTGGGGTTATTCAGAGGTTTATGTCTAGGTGTGACTTGGAGCCCGTTAAGGTACTGAAGAAGTAACACATTTTCTTCACTAAGAGGGATGCTAACCACATCATCCAGTCCTGTGTTGCACCCATGCTCTTACAAGGCTGGAGGAACCAAATACCTTATAGACTCCTTTACTGATGATCTGCTTGATGAATCCCAATCTCAAAGGACCTGGTTTCTTTCAGAAAACTTTGAGAGCTCTGTTCCCAATGGGATGATTCACGCTCTGCATCTGAGAAATTTTAGATTTACAAGGAGAAACAGAGTTAATATATTTAGAAATTCAGGTGGAGAAGTTTTTAAGGGATTGAAGTTAAACTTGTACTATGTAACATGGAACATTTCAAGCTCCTGATAGAGATGACCCGAGGTATTAACGTATGAGAGACTGTGATGATGAGTTGGGAGCATCTATTCTAAATCCCTTTGAGTTTTAATCTGGGACAGATGCGAAGTGGGGAGAAAAAAGCAGATTTAAAAATAGCTGTGTGCCTTCTGCAGCCAATTCATTCTGCAGGAAATCTGAACAATATTCAGGAAATAGTATAACTCCCAGAAAAGCCTGTTGTTTCTAAGCAGAGCCAGTCTGGTTTTATCCGAACCGAGGAGCAAATGGGATTGACAAGCATGTAACAGAATTGAGACAGAAAGTGTGAAACTGTGTTTGAAAGCAGAGAGAAGCTTAGAGACAATATTAGTTTCAGTGTGATTGAGAAGTAAGGGAGTTCCCTAAAGGAATTGAGTCTGCATTTGGAAAAAGCGGTGGGCACCTGAGAGGGTCTAAAGAAAACCAGCTCGATTTTTGTGCCAAATAACAAAAAGCTGCTGCATATCATTAAATAGAGCATGTGAGAGCTGAACAGAGCTACTGTATGGCAGCAAGTGGCATCCACTTTGCATTCCTTGCATGAGTGAGTACATGAGAACTGGGAGCCAGAGCAGAGTCACACGAGCAGGGGAGGAAGGTCGGCTGAACATAACCCTCATGAAATAACTGTCTGGCTGAACAGTAAAATTCATCACTGATTTGAGACAGGACATCACTTAATTGAAAGCTAAAAGTTTAGTTTTCAAAACTGCTTTTCACAGCAGTGGTATGCTGTCCACGTGGGATCTTTTTACTGCAAAAGTACTGGCATTTATGATGCTGGTTCTTTTCTTTTAGGTTTGGACAGTCTTTCCTTTTTGTTTGCTTCTTTTTAAAAGCCAGAACAAAAAATTTGCATGTTTGGTTGTCCTGTAGGGTGAATTTTTGTCAGTCTGAGCAAAACTGTGCATACTTCTTAGGAGGTCTTTGTGATCTCTAGAAAAGGAAAAAGCCACCTCTTATGAAGCTCTCTCCTATTCTCTCATCAAAGTGGAAGAGATTTGGCTTTCAAGTAACTTTCAGACTCCTAAATACCACTCCAGAAAAAATTCATAGAAAGAGAGGGAAAAATTGGGGTTTTTTTGTGAGAAATGAGTAATGTTGTACCTTTCAAACAGCTCTGCTGCACTGAAGAGTGTCTATGTGGTAACACAAGGCTGTGCCTGAGGAGTTGATCATGCCTGAGCTACGGCCAGAGCTGCAGCACCTCCTCAGGCCAAAAAACAACCTGTGAGGATTTTTATTAGGGTTGAAAGCTTAATCATCAAGGCTCTTTTGTTGCTTCTATCATCCTCAAGCCTAAAAAAACATCACCTGTTGCTTTGTACACTTGCTTAGTTCCCTCTGAGAAATGCCACCCATGGCCAGCACCCCTTTCTTCCTGCTGGGCATCTTTTCTTATTCAGGATTCAACAGCTACTATTGGGAAATAGGAAAAAACTTGGCTAAATAGAAAGGATTTGCATGCAGAGCAGCTGCTTTCATGAACAGGATGAGCACATGCAGAACTGCCTTGTCAGTGTGTAACCTACTCACTGTTCACCAATATTTAAATAGTGGTGATTTTAAGTGTGCCATCAGTCTTTCTTTGGCTAAAAAAGGAAGAAAGGTTTTGTTATTTTTCAGCTTGGTTATTCTCTTGATTTAACTATGTTCAGCCATCTGTTGAGGTCACAAAAAGACACAGGCAAGTAATTAAGCAGACCGGTTGCACTCAAATAACAAATAATTGAGATTAAGTGTTTAGAGACAGCTAATAGACTAAAAGTACTTTCTCATAGATAGCTAGTGCCTTTGAAAATTTTATGCACTTATGAGAGAAAGGGGTGGCTCCTGAATAAAAGGTAAGCTAGAAATAAGGTATTAAATCTGGAAAAAGATTTTTAGGGACTTTTCTCACCTTACTGTGATGGTCTAAAAGTTTCACTAGACCTGTAGGCACTCTTAAGGAGTCAGGAGAGATCTGTAGACTTATTAAATGAGTTGCCTCTCACTTTGGAGATGTTGTCCTTTCCCAGTATTCCTGGAAGGAGCACACAGCCCAGGGTTATTCAAGACGTATTACTTCAAAAACTCAAGTCAGGGGAAAAGTGCTACTCACAGAGTGAATTCCCAGCTCTGTTGCAATCCAAGACAATTTTGCCTTTGTTCAGAATTTTCTGAAGAAGAGTCTTTCCATTCAGGAAGCAACATTCACCAGAAACTTACAGTAAATGTACAAAACTATAGTGTAGGTTGAGTGCTAAACCCTAAGTTTATAAACAAGCAAAAAGGGCAGGCAGATAGTTAACATTTCTGTGCCTTCTCAAAAGCCTTTTTTTTCCCCAATAGTGGGCATTTTATTGAAACTGGCATAATCTACAACATAGAACAGATATTTAACGTGAAGTAGTGTATGGAAGGGGCACGGTGGCAGCTTGTGGAAGACTAACGAACCAACACTGTGTTGGGAACTATCATAACCTGATTTAATTGTCTTTATTTGTGATGTGTTTGCACATCACTTTGGGAAGTGCTGGTGGGAGAAGGACACTCCTCACTCATGCTGCTGCTAAAGTCTCCAAGACTGAACACCCCCTACCCTGCTTTGGGGTAATCTAGTCCAGCAGTTCTTGTGGAGCTACGTGTAATTTCGCAGTACATCAGACATTATCGGCTGACGAGCAAAATTACTTATCAACGTTATAGTGGCTGTACTTTGACAGGTATTCAAACTGAAAGATCAATTTACATTTTCTGAAAGGAAGGAACATGCAGTAGATTAGTTTTCAAATGGGTTTTAGTACAAGAAATGAAACTACTTACATCAGTGATTTCTAAGGTTACATTTGTTTCTACTATTTTTTTTTTTCTCCCATTCTAGGTGCAATTCCAATTTGCTAAGGACTCTGTGCATTATATTAGAATAAGGAAGACTTAGAGGGCAATTTTAGAAAAACAGATATCCAAATCACCACCATAATTCTTCTGGCTCTTTGAAAATGAAAAGTAGAGTGTTTCAGAGAGCTGTTTATTGGAAAGATTAGTTTTATCGTGAAATTATTACTTCATCACATGGTTTGAGATCTTCCATTACCTTAGAAAACTCACAGATGAAAACAGAGAGAGTTGCCAATGAAAAAGACCTAACGACTGAAAGAGTCTTTTCCTTATGCACTTTTTTTCCCCCTGTAGCTATATACTGGCTTCACCTGGGAGAAGTAAGCAATCTATTAAAAAAGCCAAGGATGGAAAAAATAAGTTAAAGCTTTACTGTAAATTTTGTAAATCAACTCATTTTGAGTTGAAAAAATTCTATATGAAAGAATGACTTTTAAAAATAAACTCTTTTGCTCTTTCTTCAAGAACAATCTGGCTATAGGTGTTTACATGGAAGCTTGTAAAAAAGCTCTTAGTGCTTTTGAATGAATATATGAACAGTATGTAATGATATAATCATCTCCTTAAAGGGAAGTCTTTGCAAAAGGTAAAGACAACTCCTATGAAGATTGTTAATGCATTGACAGACTTAACCTACCTTCTTTATTACAGGTAACCCCTTGGGAAAGACCTCATCAGCATCACCTAAAATCAGAAACTCTCTACCCCGTTGAATGCTCTAAATAGGAGAGGACCCTGTTTGTTTTCTTACAGCGTCACTTCACCACTTGCTTAGTTTAGCTGTGGAGGGATCCTGGCATGAAACTGTCTTTCATTCCATAATGGAGATTCAGTTGCTGTTACTGAAGCTCTGAATTTATAGTCCTTCCACATATGGAAAACTTTGATGTCTATAGCGATGGACCTCAAAAAAATACATGAATGGGTATGTACTCATGTTCATTCCTGATATGGAGACATGTATTTTGAAAGAAGACTTTTAACCTTGTAGACATTCATTGTATTTTCTCATTTGCTCTTGTGCCATCTCCATTTGATTTTGACCAAAGTAAGAATTTTCTTGAGTTAAACCTAAATACCTCCAGCAGGAATCTGTTCCTCTGAATTAAAAAGATGGAACTTAAAGGAAAGTGGGTTTTTAAGTTCAGTGTCATATAGCAAATTTCCATGCCAGTAAAGTGGTTTTTGTGACGAGAGGAAAGGATATTCTTGAAACTTCAGTAGAGAGGGATGAAAGGAGAATGAGCTCAGTGTCCCTTTAAATGTCTCACAAAGGTTTCATGAAAGCAGGATTATATCAGTCTTAGGATGCCAAGGTTTTATTTATAAAAATTAATTCTTCCAGAAAGTATTCCAAACCAGTGTCTTGTTGTTGAGTGCAAATGGCTACGTTAGCAGTTAGTGGTGGTTGTACATATGTCCATCCATCTGTCTTATGACTTTATATTTGGGGAAGGGCTGTGTGTTAGTTACTTTGTGTAAAAGTCTGTTTTTCATGTGTGTAAAGAAAAGGATTGCAGGCCATGGTGATACACTGGGATAAAAGCACTCATAGGTGCTAGATTAAGTTCCTTGCTGTAGACACACTTGTCTCTGGGCAGAATGAGCCAGAGAAAATCAGGTGACAAAATGGATTTAACAGAATTATGGACATGTCCTTGTTCAATTTTTTTCTCAGTCAATCCTACAGTTTTCATTTACGATTAGAATGCCTTTCAAATTGGAAAAGGAACTCTTTTCTTTGAGTGGGTTATTCTACTTGTCTCGGACAAGGTATTAAAGTATTCTCAATGAAGGGGGTCCAATGCCTCAAAATGGCATTTACATGTGTACAAGCATTAGATCACAGTGCAGCCTGGAGGCGGGCGGGGGGGACACGATGCACCACCACATCTCACTGCAGTTCAATTGCAATTCCTTTTACATACACCTGAGGCTGCTTTTTACTTGCCACATGTAAAAATTTTCTTTTTGGCAGGCAGTCAAGTGTGAGATGATGCAGGTTCAAATCTTAGCGAGACTTTGTGTCACGCCTTTGCATGAGGCTAGAATTTAGAATAGAAAACTATCATTGCAATGGGAAGAATAGAATCACCTCACTTGATAAGGAGGGGTTACTGTCATGAGAAAATGGTGTTTATTCATTTCTTGCAATTTTTTGTTTAGTAAGTTTAAGTCTTCCAGTTAGAGAGAAGATATACACATATGTAAGACAGATGCAACTTAGATGCAACACATTGTAAGTAGCCAATGACTATTTTGAAAAAGCCTCATATTCTACACTGTGTGAAAAATCTTCCTTATAGCGATCTGACAAGCATGCATGGAATTGGGCTTGAAAATATATTCTGATTTCCAGTGGTCACTGAGGGAAAGAAGATAAATTGACATCTGATATTATTTTCTGTTAATAACCCAAGCTTCCTATGCTGACAAATTTCCACAAAGTTTCTGTATGTACATTTCAGATTGAGCTTCAGTTCTGCAGTCCTCTTCAGAACATCTGAGCTGGAGTACAAATTTTAGCCATTAAACAGTCATTATCAATCAAGATAAACTATGCTTTCTTCCAGATATTTCCCCTTATTCTTTGTGGTTTTTTGGAAACACACAGTTTCCAAGGGCAGGGTAAATATCTTCCGTTCTCTCTTTCAGCAGTTCCCGTTTGTTCAGTTGTAAACTGACAGTGCAGCAGTGGAGAAGAGAAACAGCTCTGTGGAAAGTGTTGCTGCCAGTGATTATCTTTCATGCACCTTTCACTGTCTGGCATGGGCCTTTGTCTTAATTTCCCTTAATGGGATGGAGTTTACCCTCATCTCCTCTGCCCAGTATTGCCAGATGGCAAACTTCTTTAGGTGTTTATAAAATCTGCTTCTTGTCTGGTCATATTTATCTGGCTGACTGGCTCATTCAGGTGTTCGTAGGCTTCTCCATGAAGTGGAGTTTATCTTGTTTTAGGAAATAAAATAGATAAATTCTCCCTTTTTTGCAGAAGGGCAGGTAACTAGCATATATTCATGGCAACTTCATGCAACTTTTTCCATGCAGGAAGGTGGATCCCTGTTGTTTATCATCTTTTATCATCGTGTGTGGTTTTCTCTTTGAAAAAAACAGCAACAAAACCAAACAAAAAACCCCACAAAAGTTAACTCCAAACAATCTGCTTTTCCCCTCCTCTCTTATTCTTACTTAGTTGCTCCTCCCAACCTGTTGTATCTCTCATGTAAAAAAAAAAAAAAAAAAAGGAAGAAAATTTCATATGATGGAATGAACTTCGCTAAATATAGTGTTAAATTTAGTATAGGTACTAAATATACTGATGCTTTCCAGTGAGTGTCTATAGCTCTCTGGATTTTCTTTCTGACTCTGGCCAAAATAAAATGCCTGCCACCTGTAACACTGCAGTCCCCTCCTCCATTAGATCCATTCAAAATCGATTATATGAAACTAAGGCAAATACAATGTAACAGACAAGCTGCAGATAAAATGTAAAATGAGCATGCAAGATTGTCAGCTGTGGCACATAAATATCACAAATATGTCCACCTCTTCACCCGCTCATCACCATGACAAAATATTTGGCTGGAATGGCAAAAGAATAGATGCTCTCCTCCCAGTCTTAAATGAACTGGGTTTTCTTTTCATTTACGAACAGTTCAAACTAGCCAAAACTCTTCTAATTGCAGTGGTGATGCCTCAGGTCATCATTGATTTCTGTAAAAAAGGTGCTTTGGTTGGTCTGTGCTTCCCGTGATTGACCACAGTATCACCTGGTTGTAAAGGAAAGGTTTGATGAACGCAGAGGGAGCTGGCCTGGGGCCACAACTTTGCTAACTGACAAAGTTAAAGGAGTCATGGTGTCCCCACAGACACCTAAACAGTCACATTTGTGCAGATTGGTTTTGCCCTGCCTGGGTAGCTGTGAACCTGAAGCGTGCCTCCAGGTGAGCACAGGAATCATTGATTGGGGCCCAGGGCAGCAATGTGGTTTTAATGAACCGTGAAGCAAGTACTAAACTTGTGGGCTTTCCTTTCTAAGAATGGTAGTGATTTTGGTGTTGGTTTCTGCTCTTCTTGCTGATTTCCCAAGCAGCAGCTTTGAAAGTTGTCTCCTACTTTTCAGAGGACCTTATTAAAAAGTGCTGAGTTTCACACAGTACAGAACAGAAAGAAAAAAAGAAGCCAGTGCAAAAACAGTCTAAAACCAAGAAAATTGTATTCTGCTCAGCACTAATTTGACTAAAAAAATAATAATACTAATACTGGTAATTTCAAATTAATTTATGTGCATACTCATCTATTTAAGTTGGAATCTATTTTGTACCAACGCTTCTGGTAAGATTTCAGAATTTGCATCTTTAGAGGGAAAAAACGTGTCCAAAATGAATTTATTTAAGTGTTCAGAAGTACAATTGTAACAGCCTTTCTGCATTATTTGCCCTTAATGAGAACAAACTGTCATTGGTATCGTTTCCAGGCAACTACCAAGGAATGCTTAACCTTACATGGGGGTCTCGCAAACCACACATTATGCCAGGTAAAGCATGTCTTTGAAATGAAACTCGCTCAAGAGATCACACAGAAACCGTTTATTTAATCTTATTTTTAATTAGTTCTTTTCCTTATTTTCAGAGCTATTATTTTCCTGTCAAAAACTTGCTTTCCTTAACTATTAAAATCAAATAAAACATGTTTTTCACATTCTATTTTAATATTTAACAAGCCAAGAACTACTCTAGGCTACAGTGATTGCTGTGGGGTCCTTTGAAAAGATTTTGACACTTTGAGAGTGTTCCCTCTTAATAAAAATGGGAAGAGCCACTAAGCAAAATAAGATGGGCAGTTTTAGGGGCTTCCTTAGAGACTGGAGACTCATTACGCATCATGCATCCTGCAAATACCCATCTCTCTTAACAGAGCACAGCCTGAATAAATAAGAAATTGATGGAGAAATGCAGGTACAGTAATGAGTGGCACAACTTGCAACAGGGGACTCTCCACCCAAGTGCCAAACAGCATCTCATGAGCTGAAGGAAGTGTCAAAAATTAATCCAGTCTGGAAGTGACAGAAATTACTTTTCACTTATTAAATGAAAATACATATAGATGGTATTGACTGTTATTGTGCTTCATGTTTGGCAGCATCTTAAATCAATTTTTGTGGTTATATTAGAATTTGATCATCAATATATTTTCTATCCACGCTTCTAAATGGTGCTTGATGACTAAATTGGCAAATAGCTGGAACCTTTTTTGGCAATTCACTAAAGTTTACATTTTCTCATCACAACACTGTTCACTTTGAAAGCTCTTATTACTTGGTGCAAAGAACAGATAAACCTATAGATTAGAAGGCAATGAACAAACCCTACCTGCTTTTTACAGTCACAGTCTGAGGATGGCTCACCCATCTCTGCCCAGGGTGCTTTGAGCCTTCACTGGGAAGTCAGGGGAGAGGAACACACACTGGCTTTCACAAGTGGCAGGTATCACTTCACTGGGCCAAGGAGGTGCTGTTTCTCTAGGTGGGTTCTTGGTATAAAAACAGTACAAAGGAATGGGGAAGCTCTGTGGAGCGTTGCCGCAGCATCCCTGATTATGCCAGTGGATCCGAAAGTAAAAAATTCAGTGAAACACCTTTTGTTTTTCCATTCAGTGAGCCTGAACATTCCCCGTAATTTTTGTGTTGGTAGTAGGAAGGTAGATATCTTTCTCATACAAGGTGGCACCCTTTCTGTCTGCTGTGGATTGTCTGGTCTCCGCACGCCTGGCTAAAGTCAGCTGTCATACCATTGTAACTTGGGCTAACACCTATTTAAATGATATCACCACTGGGCTCGGCATTTTTTTCCCCACATGAGGGCTGGCAAGGCAAGCAGGGTAGCTGGTATTTAATATTCCACACTGGAAATCACCAACAGCACAGGCAAAAGCTCCAGTATGTTTTCTTACCCAGTTCCCTCAGCCTTCATGAGATGTAGAGGAAAAGTGGATAAAGGTTCACAAGAAGATAATCTCATTGATAGTCATGGAAAAGTTATAATAATTGGCATGCTTTTCGAACAAGAGAAAATTTTCTAGTGCAACAAATTCGCCAAAACCTGAAGCCAGAGCAGCGCTGCTCTCTTGGCCTCTGTAGAGACAGGTTTGTTGTCTTATCTGTGCCAATACATAGATGTGATGTGTTTTTTCTTCTGCCAAAAGAAATTCATGTAAGGCCTGCACAGCATGGCCTAAACTGAGAAAGAGATTTGTCACTTTTTTGACAATAATTCACACAGACTCCAAAACAAATGTACTTCTGAGCCGCGACTCTGTGAACAATAAAGCAAACACTCTGGACTACCTACCAGCCCATCCATCTTTTTAAATCATGTCAGCAGGCTTCAAATTGTTCACTAAGCTTTATTGTTTCATAGAGAAGGAAATAATTTGTGGTGAAATACACTGAGCCATTGAACTTTGCAATTGTTTATTACTTGGTCTTGATTTCTTTCACATTGCTGCTTCATCATTTACCTATCATTTGTTTTGGATGACATGGTTTGTCCTCTCTTCAAAACTATCTGGATTACATAGGCAAATTTCTAAACTGAACTACTTAGCCTTTCTGCTTGTTAATACCATCTACTTATTCTTTGTAAAATCTGCAATAGCACTGTGGATGGGATTTTGTTGTAGGCTAGATGTGAATTCTTTCTTCTATCAAGAGAAACAGCCTGATGTGAAGCTTGCTGGCTTTTGTTTGGACTGGAAGGCTGATGAACAGACTTTTTAGAAAGAAAGAGGGTATGTACAACATAGCAGATGGATAAAAAGTGTTTGGCATGGCAAGTAACTAGGCTTTGTGCCATAAGTGACATCTTAGGGTATAAGAATTGTTCAGATATGGGTCATTTCTGTGGCATGAAAGAAACAGAGATGACTGCATCTGAACTAAGTCTGCTGTTGTTTCTCCTGTGTTGTTATTGCTGTTATAAATGGGTGCCCTAATTAGAACTGAGGGAATTTATGGGCAGATATGAAAATGTGGTTACTATAGTTACCAGGTGTTCCAGCTCAGTCAGGAAATGTGGCTAATATAATGATAGCCCAAGGGTAAACACATGAGGTAAATGATGAACACGGCCCCCTGCTTCAGGAGAAAATATTTTTCTTCATACTTTTTTTGGTGGCTTATTTGCCAAAGTAACATCTATCACTACAATTCCTTTTCTGTCCTTCCCTTTCTTTCAGCAGACTGGTTTTGGTGAGACTATAAGGAGCTCTGGGGAAAAGAAAGTGCAAAAATGAAGTAGCATTTAGAGGAAGGATAAAGATCTATTTCCCTGTGTTTCAAAGGTCTCTGCTAAAATCCTTCCCCATTCCTCTGTACATAGGCTAGACAGTAGGGTAAACTATTTGTATTTTCACAAATTCAGAAGAAAACTTTCCTTGTGCTTGTATTTTTTTGCTTCTGACCCTAATTCCAGCACCAACCCTATTCGTTCATGCCAGCCTGTGGATAGAGAAGGAAGATAGTGGACAAGGATCCCATTGGTTCTCTCCTTGTATCCCTTGGCTGAGATATGGGGGACATCTCAGTGCCTGTCTGCTTTAGTCCGGCTGCTCAAATTAGCTGCTGGGTGTGGGAGGATTCTGTGAGAAAAATGGCATTTTAGAGGGATCAAGCCCCACAGTTGTGGTTGAAGTGGGATCTTGCTTGATGCTGCCTAGAGGCAGGATCTATCTAGGTTATTTCATTTGTTACAGGGAAAGGAAGAATTGTGAAGTCAGATTAATTCCTGCTGCAATTTCTCTGAAGTCAATGAGATGCCACTACTGATTGCTTTGACACAGATTTTTCAGTCCTGAATAATTGCCTGACCTTTTAGAAAAAACACATGAAGAGACAGAAAATCAGAACAGCTGCTGCTAAGGGAGCTGTTCCCCACCACTTTAAACAGTGTTGACCGTTAGTTGCTCTCTGTTTTTGGAGGAGGCATGCAGGAGGAGAAAGAAGCCTGAAGCATCTCTGTCCTCCTCAACCAGAGATAAACTGCGACTATTCTTAGCGGTGTCTAGCATGTTGACTGATGTTACTTATTGATGGAAACTACAAAATTATTGCTCTGTGATTCATATTGCTCTGTGTAACTGTAGGGCCAGACTCCAGTGACGTACACAAAAGCAGAGCCACAGCTGCAGCAATGAGCTCAGTGTAAGCACCGTCACTGGCCATAAAATTTCCAGCTCCTTTCTAGGCATCACTGCAGGCTGATGAACACACATTCTGAAATCAGAGAGCACTGCCTATCCAGTTCAGTCTCAGATACCTTGCTTGAAGTGCCTTAATCAGATACCATAACCTCAGTCTCAAGCCTTAGAGAGAGACAGGAGCTCTGCCTCTCCCTTAGCAAAAAATGAAAAAAGGCTTTGAATGCAGTTGCCTCAGCTGTAGTCTTAGTCACAGTCATGGCTGCCTTGATGAACTTGACTATCCTGAATGGTTTAAATGACTTTAGATGATGGATTTTCTCCATTAGCAAGAAGGTGATATACCTTCTTGGGGCTCTGCCACAAGCTTTCCGTAGGAGGAGTTAGATATGCTGAGGTGCAATGTCTGGGCTTTAACATTAGTGTTACTTAATAAAATGAAGCAAGTGCACATGAAGAGACATCCAATTAGGCAGTGTCTCATTGCTGCAAAGACTTTCCTTTCTACCCAGAGCTTTTGATGTGCTAGTGCCAAATATAGCTGAATCAGGTTCTCAGTGGAAGTAACCAGGCAGAAATTACACATGGATCTTTGCATGTACGTGAGTTTCTGCTTTGCTGCAGGCTACAGGCATCACTGTGGCTGCACAGGGCTCATCAGCTACAGCCTGCCCTCCTGTGCAGAGGAGGATACTAAGCTGATCCTCTTGGAAGATGGTCCTTCACTGAATGTCCTAGGATATGAGCGGAAATCTCATGGCCTTTTCTTATAGTCTAGCTGCTGTTCCCTGTCATCTGATGTTTGCAGTGAGGCACAGGTTGCCCACTGCAGCTTGTCTTTCCTGCAGCGGGGTTTCTGCAGCCTTGCCTAAATGGAAGAAATAGAAAATATTTAGAAAAAAAGACTTTCAAAATTACTAGGAAATGAGGGAGGGAGCAGACAGCATACGTATGCATTCTTGTTGAGAATGAGGTTGCTTATCCTTTTCTTATGATACAAAAGACACTAGTGAAATTAAAAAAACCTCAAAGATGTCTGCTGTTTTAGTATTACTTAGACTACTGCTCTGACCTAGCATAGCATATTTCTCTCTCTTTGACTTCTGAAGATGAAGAAAGCTACAGTGCCCTGGGAGTTTGGGTTTGTCAGCATGGCATTACTGGGCTCGGCAGTCCCTGGATGGGACACAGAGGAACAGAGACCATTAAATCAGGTGTTCCCCTGGTCACTGAAAGTGTTCCAAGCAGCAAACAAACAGACTTTAGTGCTTCAGCTGACCTTCAGGATTTGTCTTCTCTGGACCTGTTTTTTGTTTGATCTCTGTATGGCTTGAGGAACAGCATGAGAATCCCATCCTACCCACTTCTCTGTCTGTCTCTTCTGTGTACCTCCCACATACTATATTAGTCAAGTGCTTCATAGATAATATGTATGCTTGAATTTTTGGTCAGGTTTAAAAATGTTCCGTTTCCTCCCACACCCAGAGTAAAGAAAATTTGAGTCTACTTATTTATGTTGGGTTTAAATTCTGCAAAATGTTAACATTGACTCTTTTAAACTTCTTAGGATCTTGAATGTAAATGAATTCAGCAGCACTGATACATGTATTTTTGCAGGAGGGATAGTGAGGGGACAAAAATCTTTAGAAATGTTCAAATAGAAAAATCGTGCTTGGCCACAGCAATCCTCAATGATCCGTGCTGTTGTGACAGAGCTGGAGAAATCCCATCTTCTTCATGTCATTACGATCAAGAGCAACTGCTGTGTGCTGAATCTCTGAACAAAGTGTGCAACTTGGTGCTTCAGACCTGTCTTTCTTTCTAAAGGTGATTATGTAGACTTCCTTCCTCCATAAATTAATACTGTTAGAGATACTCTGCTCACAATGCTGGTTTTCTTTTTGCTGGAAGAATACACCACCCAGCCTTTGCTTGGAGATAAGCTTCTCTCTGATTGCCTAGGCTAGTTCCACTCTTTGAATTTTGGATTGGGCAGGTGGCTTGAGCCAAGTTTTTATGCTTTGGCGTTTTACCAAGGCCCAGATGCCAACCTGGGCGAGCTGTGAACACACTCTTCTGTAGAGCTTGGCTATTTATCTTAGCCACATCTTTAATGTTAAAACAGGCCAGGAGCATCTAGCTCTCCCGTGGTCTATCAGCCTTGAAACAGGGCTATGGCTCAGACTGAAGAGCCAACAGAAGCAATTTTCTTCTGTACGGTTTCTATATATTTGTTCTTGCAGAATTTTTTTGGAAGGGCAGTTTATGTGGTGACCTGAACAGCAGTCTATCTGTCTATTTTTCCCTTTGGGAGACAAAATCCAAGAACCCTTCTGTCTTTTAGGACCCAGAGAATATTCTTTTTCTCTGATTGCTGAACTGGTATTATAATACTGTGGGCAAGGTTTACTGTTAGAAATTGGTAAGACAGATTTGCAGCCTGCCAAGTTTACTGGGTTAGCATGGAGTACAGGCTGACAAGCCTGATCACTGAGATTGGATAAGTACATATTTCCTTTTCACACCTCATGTTAGCAGCAGGATAAACAAGACTAATTTTGAAAAACAATAAAGCTAGCTGGGAAATGATCTCTCAGCTCTAAAAATGCTCGATATGTCAACACTTTGTCACTTGACCTCAGCTGGAGATAAGAACACTGCAAAGTCCTCCCCTACGTCTCATAACATCTGCTTTTTCTCATGCTTTTGGGCCACATGGATTCTTCAGCAAGAAGGTGGAGTTGTTAGAGTGGTGTTTACAAAATCTAGCCAGTTCATGCTGTAGATGTACTTAAAAATCAGTGATTCTGAAAACCACTGTAAGTCTTGGATATGGTTGTTTGTACACACAGAGTGACCTTGACACAACCAAGAGACGTGTAGGGCTCCTGCAGTCATGGTAAGGACCTTGTGCAATGCATAAACTGTTGTGAGATTAAAGAGTGACCATCCCCCGTTGCCTTCTGAAAATTTCTTGAAGAAATGAGCCGAGGTACCTTCAACTATCCTTTTCTGCAGTTTACCTCCTTGGATATATAATTATAGAATTCTTTTGCCAATTTTAACCAAATTTAACTCAAGAGTGCACAGAAGTAATTAGGATTCTAGGAAAAAGGCAGTCAGATGTCAAGAGAGTGAGATCCAATGTTGGTCCAACCAAAATGACACCCCTGATTGCAGTGAAGCAACACTGTACAGCAGCATCGTGATAATAAGAAAACATACATTTTATTAGAGATCAGTGAATCCAGCCAACAGAGTGGAACTATGCAGGAGTGCAAATTTTCAATGACATTACTCCTCATCGAATAATGACTTGCCTTCAGAAGAGATTATAAAAAACAAGGGAAAACATCTTAATATTATATACCACTTACGACAATGTAATAACTATGAAGTAATACGTTCGAGTGAACGATGAAAACAGGCATTCACTTATGGGTGCATCATAGAATTTTTTCTGAAAGAGCCTTTTTTTAAAAAAAGAAAAAAAGCTAAATACTATTTTATAAAAGACTTGAGAGGTTTGTGGGAACATCCTCAGCATGCATGTCATTCTACTTAATCCATGTTCCTAAGAAATACCTGTAGTATCAGTAAAGGCTGTGGGATCAACAGATTGAGAGCAGCCCTGCCAAGAAGGACTTCAGGGTGCTGGTGGATGAGAGGTTGGACTTGACCCAGCAATGTGCACTTGCAGCCCAGAAAACCAGTCGTGTCCTGGGCTGCACCAAAAGCTGCGTGGCCAACAAGGTGAGGGAGGTGATTCTACCCTTCTTGTGAGACCGTACCTAAAGAATTTCATCCAGCTCTGAAGTCCTCAGTACAGTAAGGTCATTGATCTGTTGAAGTGGGTCCCGAGGAGGCACACAAAATGATCAGAGAGCTGGAGCACCACTCCTATGCAGACAGGCTGGGAGAGATGGGACTGTTCAGGTTGGAGAAGAGAGGGCTCTGGGGAGACCTTACAGAAGCTTTTCAGTACCTAAAGGGGGCTTTAAGAAAGATGGTGACAAACTTTAGGAGGGCATGTAGTAATAGGACAAAGGCTAAAAATTATACACTAAAAGAGGGTAGATTGAGAGTAAGGATGATATTTTTTATGATGGGGGTGGTGAACCACTGGTACAGGTTGCCCAGTAGATGCCCCATCTCTGGAAAAATTCAAAGTCAGGTTTGGACAGGGCTCTGAGCAACCTGGTCTATTTGAAGATATCCCTGTTCATTGCAGGGAGGTTGGACAAGATGCTTTTAAAGGTCTCTTCCAACCCAAATTATTTCATGATTCTCTGATAATAGTATGCTATTTTCCAGTGGAGTAATTAGTTCTGCCCTTGTCCACTGATGGAGTCACTCCATCACAGAAGACTACTAGGTTGGTCAGGCAGGACTTGCCCTTGGTGAAGCCACGATGGCTGCCCCAAATCACCTCCCTGATTTCCATGCACCTTAGCACAGCTTCTTGAGGACCTGTTCCATCATCTTCCAAGGCACAGAGGTGAGGTTGACAGGTCAGTAGTTCCCAGAACCCTCCTTTCTATCCTTTTTCAAGATGGGTACAATGTTTCCCTTTTTCCAGTCATCTGAGACTTGATCTGACTGTCATGACTTTTCAAATATCACGGAGAGTGGGTTGGTAACTACATCAGCTGCATCTGGGATGCATCTCATTGGGTTCTATAGACTTGTGTACATTCAGGTTCCTCAGGAGGTCATGAACCTGAATTTTATTTACAGTGGGAATGGAGGTTAAACATACCAAAATATTTGACTTACTGTTCATTAGGATTACTGTCTGCTTAGAGTCCTCTGTAAGCAGTAGCCAGTGGTGTCTACATCAGATTGTGCAGTTATCCCTTTGGACCATAAACTAGTAAACCTTTCTCTGTGTGTGCAAAACAGATTAAAATACAGTAATATAGAGGCATCTAGAACACAATACCAGACAAAACATCAGCATCTCTGTAAAATGTTTGCCACCTCTTTGGAAATGGAGGAATTCAGAAAAGAATGGTAACTACTATCTATGGAGATTAATTTTTCAGTTACAGTTGTGTTTTGTGGTGGCTTTATGTACATGTTATAAGGGTAGGACAGTATAGGATGGTGATCCTTAAAGAATGAGACAGCTTTTCCAGGTTTAAAGTTGGAGAAAGTAAACGGTGGATGGCATGAGAGGAAGTGAGCGCTGTCAGAGCTCCCATCATCTGTGGGCAACATCTGCGCTAGTAGATTAAACAGTAGCAGAGAGCAGGTTTTGGTTCTTGGGCCAGCTGGCAGGACTTGACCTTGTCCATACTGTTAAACTTCTTCAGCTGAGCTGCATGCCCACATGGAAACTGCCTATTAGACATAGTTCCTGGGTTGTGCTAATGGCAGAATTTGGGAAATGCTTTGTTGGCAGAGGCAGCAGCATGCTGGAGCTAATCAGCAGATGTAGCACAGCCAACTGTCAGGCTCCTGTGTGCAGGAGTGGTTTCTGGCACGGTGTATTTGACTTGTCTAGCTTCAGCCCTTCGGTCTACCTGAGATTCTTGTATTTACAGTCTGTTATTTCAGAGGTCAGAATTATCATATGTGCAGAAATTTGGTGAGGTGCAAGAAGCACTTAGTGTTTGAAAGTGCCTTAAACTCTTCCCTGACTTTCTGAACCTGACTTAGGCAAATGTTCATTAGCCCTCATTAATGACATGAGATGCTAATATAGGCAGGAAGTTGTTTTGCAATAGTGACAACTCCTGTTCTGCAAGTCAGACTTGTGTCACTAAACTGTGAACCTTTGGAGCTGGTAGCTCCTATGCCATTGGGAGATGGCAAGCACTTACAGGTAGTGTGGAACAGCATCATCAAGCAGACAGTTTCTGTTTGCCCCAGTCAAACAGTTGTCTTTCAAGACATGTACTGGATTTTAACCTATTGAACAAGAACACAACAAATCAAATGGAAAACACATGGTTCGCTGCTCTCAGTTTTGATAGCATCAGGAAGGTCAATCAAAGATTAATGGGTGTAACTGTTTTCTAAGCCTATCTCTAATGCTTTTAGCTTGGTTTCCAATGGAAATAGAGTGTATGTAGTAATCCTCTTTCAGATATTTTCCTTACCAGTAATTCTTAATCTGAATAAATCTGACAAGTATGTCAATTCTTACAAGTTTTGTCTATCCAAGTATAGGAGAGAGTCTCTGTCAGTAAGGAAAGATGGTCTTTAAGTTCAGTGAAAGACAAGAAGAGATTGCACAAGGAAGAGCAATTCTATAAACACCACAGCTGAAGAAAGAGCTGCATGCTGAGTTTTCTCTCTCAGCAGAGATCCATAATAAAGTAGGGCTCAAAAACTGCCTTTTAGTTACTCTCCATCACATCTTTTTTTCAGAGGAAACTTTGCAAATGGGGCAAGGTTAATAAAAGCTACTTGGGAAGGTGAGGACTGGTGTTTGGAACTCTGTGTTTGTAGATAAGAGCAGTAGTTGCTTGAAAAGGAGGGTAGCATCATCAGGCTCTGCTATCTGGAGGGAGCACTGCTCAACACAGCGATGAGCAAAGAGATGCAGTTGTTTGTTTCTGCAAAATGCCACGTACTCAGAAAACTGTGCATGCTGCAACTTGTTCTTAGTGGCAACAGACAAGAACAAAGAGGTGTGGTTTGCCCTGAATGGGATATATTAATACACAACATTTTGAATGTGCCTTGTCACTTCTGTGATTTTTTGTGTTTAATTTAGAATAACAGCCTAAATGCAAGGCTATGGTAACAGAGCTGCATGCAAAACCTGAGATAGGTTTCAGGAAGGGAGAGGGCAGTAGTCAGAGATATGGTTTCATGATATGCATTTTTTTCTAAATTTTCTCTTTTGTTTCTTTTCACATATGTCTCAGCTTTTTCCGTGCTTCCCAACCTTCTTCCATTTCTTCCTTTTTCTGCAGACCCCATTGCAGCTTACTTTGTACTTTGCATTTTTTCTCCTCTCTCTTCTACCCCATTAACTTGTTACTCCAGATAAATTTCATTTATCTGTTTTGAGCTTTCTTACTCCATTTAACTCTTGCCCCCCTTCCTCCATCCCCCCATATTTTGTTACGTTTGTCTATGCTGATACTGAATTCAAGCACCATGACTCCAGTGGACAGCAGACATCCCTTGGTACTGAAGAGACCCTTCATTTGACAGTGACTACAGACCAAGCTTGAGTATCTCTATTCTAGCTAAAACAATGCTGTATCTTTCCCTGACCATGGCCTGACTTTTCCGCAGCCCTACGGCGGGTGGAGATTTGGGTGTCATTAGGACCAGTTGTCATTAATTGGGAATAACAGAACTGAACTCTGGAGCAGCACTATAGGAACCCAGTGTCATTTGACACATGCATGTGTATTTGCAGTGCTGAACCCAGGAATGCTAATGGTGCTCATATCACAGAGTGGCAATGAAAATGAGCACTTACTCTCAGCTATTTCAGTTTGCTATTATTTTGGACCATTGACTGTGAATGAAGTTCAAGCCAAATTGAACACCAATCACCTAGAACTGCATGTGAAAGGCCTCAGATAAATTAGCAGTACAGCTGCTGACCTCACACAGCTTAAGTGAGCCATCATTGCATATCTACCCCTAAATGTCAATACTGTTCCTCCTGCCTCCATGTTGCTGTACATTTGAAAGCACATAGCCTTGGCAGTGCTGGATTCCCACCGTATGCTCAAACTCTGGCTGTATGGATTGCCTTCCTGTATAGCATTTTGTAAGCAAGCCAAGCAACTGCTGAAAACTAATAGGACTTTTGACAGTAGAGCTGATGGTTCTTCTGTCTCCAGTGGCACGCAGATAGTGATGGGGAGACTCTTCTACATTGTCCTTCAGGTGACCTTTCTCCTTCACAAGGGAGAAAGGCTCGTTCCACTAGGTACTCATCAGCAATTGCAGGAGGGCTCTGAAATTACAGGCATCAGCCACGAGTACTCCACTTTAACCCGTTATTCTAGTGGGGTGGAGGAGGGGACACACAGTAAAAAGAAGTGCAGAAGCCTGTATGGGAAATCTTAGAGAACTACTTGGCTTCTGTTCCAGACCCTGGAGCTGCACGGCTTTGTGTGTCTGTCAGTAATCAGGAGCAGAAAAGAGCCACTTCTCACTAATTGTCTCCCTAATTTTCTTTAATTGAGGAAATGGCTCTTTTTGTGGACATTTCTTTCTGATGGGCAGGTTAATGCTAGTAAAGGCTGCTTTGGGCATCCTGTGCAGTACTTGAATGAATGGGAGGAGAAGTGCCTCTGGCTGCATGGCATTTATTCATTGCCTCCTCCTTGAGAGGGAGGTTAGTGTATCACAGCATGATTAAGGGCAAGAGAATCTTACTCTAAATCAGAAAAAGCTTGGGAAGAAATTAAAATTTACTTCCTCAGGCCACATATATTTTTTTTCTTACTGCTGTCTTTCCTCCATCACAAAATTCTAACATTGTTGGCACGTACGATCTAATGGGTACACCAGGGCCAGCAGTGTGATGGATTTCAATGTCACAGAGAGAGTACTGAGTGAAGTACACAGGGGAAAAAAAAAAGAAAAGAAAAGAAAAGATCCTTGAATTTCATTGCACAAATAAATGTCAGAATGAAACAGGTCTGGCAAGACTTCAGCTCTCTGCTACCCAAAGTCAATCACACTGAAATGCTCATATAAGCAAGAAATACTGTACTGCTCTGGCACGGGTGAAATATAGGGTCTAGAACAAACCTTTTTGACCACTTAAATGCTGCTTAAAACTTAAGAATAGACGTAGCAGTACTTCACTGGAGTCTGGGACTTTTCACCCAACCTTTTAGTAAGGGTTAATTGCAGGTTATCAAGCCTGGGTTGGAGGGCCGGGTCTGATGTTGTGCTGTGGGACCCCAACTGAAACTTTCTTCACCCCCTTTAAGTCCTGTGAATTGAACACAAGGTGTGTTTGTCTTACACTGTGCCATCACCAGTTTTTCAGCCTACGCTTTTTGTGCAACACAGGTCCATATTTCCTGCAGCGAACCTGGGTGTCCCCAGCTCTTACAGCTCCCCCTTGGAGAAAAGGAGCAGGAGCACATCCCTCAAAGGAAAGGCAAAGGTGGCTTGTCACCTCTAGATGTTGCTGGCTGAGATGGAGGTCAGGGTATGGTCATAGAATTTAGCAATGTGTAGTGAATTCAGATCATATAGATTATATGATATATATACAGGTCCACTCCAGATGGGCTGCTTACAGTGCTGCTGTGTAACAGAAGCTCAGGTCAGCTCCACTCAGTAAAGACTTACCCCGAACTTAATTGGCTCAGAAGACTAGCTATTGCTGTTTTATGGCTTTTACTGGAAAACCAGTAAGTAGAAAAAGGCTGAGTTTGCTTTGTTTCACCCCTTTCCCCCCCCCCATTTCCACAGATAGGCTTTTTTCTCAGTTGGAGCATAACAGTACCTCTTAAAGGTAAAAGAAAACCAGCAAAGATTTAGAAGAACTAAAAGTCTTTCTTTGCAGAATAAATATCCTTTAAGACCCACCAAAACATTTTTGAGATTTTAATCACAGAATTGTAGAATATTTAAGTTGGAAGGGACCCATTGTTATCATCAAAGTCCAACTCCTGGCCTCCCACAGGACACCCCCAACAGTTACACCATGTGCCTGAGAGCATTGTCCAAATGCTTCTTGAACTCTGTCAGGCTTGGTGCTGTGATAGCTTCCCTGGGGAGCCTGTTCCAATGCCCAATGCACCCTCTGGGTGAAGAACCTTTTTCTGATATCCAGCTTAAACTGCACCTGACACAGCTTCAGCTCATTCCTTTGGGTCCTGTCATATGGTCACCAGAGAGAAGAGATCAGTGTCTGCCCCTCCTCTTCCCCTCACAAGGAAGTTGTAGACTGCAATGATGTCTCCCCTCAGTCTCCTCTTCTCCAGGCTGAACAGAACAAGCGCCCTCAGTGCTTCTCATAGAAGGTGGCTTCCTCTCAAGGCCCTTCACCATCTTTGTTGCCCTCCTTTGGACACTCTCCAATAGCTTTATATCTTTCCTATATTGCAGTGCCTCAAACTGCACATAATATTCAAGATGAGGCTGCACCAGTGCAAAGCAGAGCAGGACAATCTCCTCCCTCAACCAGCTGGCAATGCTTTGCCTGATGCCCTCCAGGACACAGTTGGCCCTCCCGGCTGCCAGGGCACTGCTGACTGACATTCAATGTGCCATTGACCAGGACCTCCAGGTCCCTTTCCATAGCACTGTTTTCCAGCATCTCATTCCCCAGTCTGTACATAGATCCAGAGTTGCCCCATCCCAGGTGCAGAATCTGGCACTTGCCCTTGTTATTGATTGCCCAGCCCTGTAATTAATCTAGATCTGTCTGCAGGGACTCTCTGCCTTTTAGTTAAAATATTGCTTGTTACAGCACAATCTCCTGTGATTGTAAAGTCTTTCCAGAATCTGCAGTTGTTGGAGGGCAGGTATCAAGCAAAAAGCACAAAGCAGCAAAATATTCATTAAGAATCCTGGCAAGAGTACACTTGTGGCTAGGCCTAGATAACAAAGATATTTTTTTCCTTCATTAGTTCCTCTGTTTCTGCAGGCATTACAAGGTGGCTTAGTACATCCACTGTTGTCTGGAAATAGTCTAATCTTTTGCCAAAATGATAGTTTAAAACTAGAAACTAGCCTAAGAGGCATCATGTCAGTTGGACAAATAATCATAACAGTTTCTATGTCTCCTGCAAGGTTTTTCTTATTTAAAAAATAATAATAAAAAAGCTGAAAGCAAACATTGAATCTTTGTGTAACCCAGTGAGTGCTCAGACAATAAAATTGCTTTATATATGTCCCTTTCTTACCCTTATCTTTCTTCAAAGTATCAAAAGAACAAGGCAATAAAAACAAATACTTTATAGAGTGGTAACCTCTGAACTGCACTGTTTTAACTGAGACCATATAATGTAACACAACAGGATGCTGCTGTTTCTCTCACTGATGCCAGGCTGAAATGTAACTAGAGGGTTGTGTCCTGAATGCAGCTATTGAGATGCTACTTGAAAATTTAGTTTAGTTGATGTGGTATAGATGTCCGGAGTTACTTGTATGGTGATGCCCTTAGAAGCTGTTTCAATTAGAATACTACAGTGTAAAATGAAATCATTTACCATTTGGGATGGAAATCTCAGGTCATAAATAGTTCATTAGTACAAAACCTTAATATAGAACAAAACTGTATGAATAACATGGGGGCGGGAGTTATGTTTACAGGACAAAAAAGGGAAAAAAAGATAATTAAAGCCTGTGATTGTTCTTATTGAAAGAAAAGATAATCCCATGACACAAATTACTGAAATTTTGAGTTTTAAACATAGTATTTACATTGAAATTGAAATTCTATTTACAGTGATAAGAAGGATTGAGTGGAAAACAACCTCCTGAATCTTCAAATATACCTGAAAAACTAGGCACTTGCAGTACTCACTCACTCCTCTTTTCCTCCCTCTGATTCCAGTTTCAGTCAGCACTGTCATGAGTTTGCCATGTTGCCTGTATGGGGCACCTGAGAGGGCCTGGCACTTTTAGGAAAAGCATGGTATATCTCAGATAGCATCTGTTCAAAAGTGCTTGTGATCACCTGGTCATACTTCCAAAGTAATTATCTTCTCAGTTTCTTAAACTGTACACTTCTTGTTCTTTCCTTAGGAAGATAATTATCCATTAATAACTTGTGCACACTGTATAGGGACATAGCAATAGCTTCCCATGAGGTCATGAAATCCTTCATAAAAGTGTTTGCCCTCAAGCCGTTTGATGTGTTTTGCTGGGATTGTTCTTTCCTGTCTGGGTGAGTTTCTGTAACAACATTGCTGCTGAATCCCTGAATGCCTCAAACACTGCTGTAGGACATGAGTGAGGGGATGTTTCATGTTCTTCTGGAAGCTGTTTTGGTGTGAAAAGAAATGGGCCAGATTTACCCATCTCCACTATTTTATGATCCTGTCTATAGGAAAAGAGGTTGTTGGTACCACAACTTAAGAGAAATACATGCATCCCTTCAACATTGGACAAGACTTGCTAACAAATTACCTTCAGGGGAGAGACATGTTATGCCTATGCTTCTGTTCTTCACCAGTGGAGAAACTTAAAGGCTTGTTTGTTGTGATTTTGTTTGTTTGTTTGTTTTTTTGTTTTAAATCAGAATTTGGACAGAAAGTACTCTGGTATAAACATCAAGCTGGAAGGAGTTTTTAGGGTGGTCCTTAAGTTTCTTATATTTCCAGCAGAATTTTTTAGCAGATATGTCAACTGCCTCTGGGGCAAAAAGCACAAAGTTAGGACGTGACAGTACTTAGTTTGCAGCTGATCTTAGGTCTTTCCTTCTCTGATAATGAAAGTCAGTGACCATTCCCACATCTTTGGTTTCATTAGGTGATTCTCAGTGGCCTGGGATGCAGGCTTAAAATCAGTAATCCTCTAGAAATAGAGAGGTTCTATTTGTCACCCAGATGCAGCTCTAGCAGTAGCTTCTTTGCATTTGTTTTGTTGACAAGATGGCACCTTCACATGAGAACAACCACCTGGAAACTTTCCAGAATGGTAGTGCAGGAAAGAATCAAATTTGCAGTTGATACTTAGGGACAAATGTCAGTACAGCAATCTCTGTTTCACTGATAGGAAATGAAAGGTAAATATTGTGAGTGATGGGTTTATTCGAAGGGCTGAAATGAAGCTTTGCTCTGACTCTCCAACATGCCTTAATTTTCATGCAGAAGAAACCTTTGCCCACGATGAGTGGTGCATCAAGAGCAACTTAGGAGACTACAACAAAGGTCAGCCTCAAAAGTGTGAGTTTACCATCGTAGGTCCATTCCACAAAGAGGAACAGTAATCAGAAGGTGCTGATAGTGTTTGATAGGATGGCTTGTCTATGAGCACCTTATTACTGCCATTGCTGGATCCAGTGCCAATTTGTTATAGTCTTACAAAGTTCTTCCAGTTGCACCAAACCAGTCTGAGTGGCTTTTAAAGGAGATGTAATAGAGCAATAGCATCTTTGTTTGGCGTGTGTCTGTGGAACAGCTTGCATCCACAACCAGACCATTTCATTTACTTGCTTTCAGTCCATGTTCTGATCTCTTTAAAATGGGCACCATAATGCTGTCTCATTATGCACAGACTTTATGTGAGAGGTTCAGTAATCATTATGAAAAGGTCAGATGCTTCTGTGAAGGGCACCTATAAATGAGTCTATAAATAAATAGTCTGGAAGCCTTTAGGAGAAGCTAACAATTTATTTATCTTTTATCCTGCTGTTTGCAGGGGATATGTAAAAGCAGTAGCAAACTGCTAATTAGTTTAATGCTCAAATTTTGGTTTGGGGGCACTGAGACACTGCTGGGTGTAACAATCGGCTTGATACGAGACCTGACCAGTGCTCAGCTCGTACTAATAACAGTGTGGCTCCATGAGATCTGTGCTAAGCCTCACTAGAGACCACATTTCTTAATTGGGAAATGGTTGTGTTTTTTTGAGATGATACTCACTGCAAAATATATCGTTGGCAAGCATGTGGCATTGCTTTTTTCACTTGGCTTAGAGGAGAAAAGAGACTGTCAGTAATATTTTTTATTGACTAGTCTGAATGCTGCTGGTTATTTGAGTAAGGTTCAATAGTGTCAAGTCTGGACTTGAAGCTGTCTAGCATGAAGCTGGTTTCATTCCACACTCTAGTGATGTTTAAGATAGGTAGTAAGAGACACTTCATTTGCTTTGAGGTCATTATACTTTTTATGAGAGGACACTCCTGATCTGCCTGTACACCAGTGGGATGGATACTTTTCTTTGCCAGCTGCCTGTGCAACAGGTTTTGGCTGTAACAGAAAGGTCTGTGGCAGAGCACAAAGACAGTCCCAGTTCTGAGGGGTGGCAAGAGATGGGGGAAGTGAGGGCGACTGAGGGGATGAACCTCTTTGAAAGGCTTCTCCCTTGGGCAGCTCATTTAATCACTTCAGTAATGCTTAGCTTTATGTCACATGAGATTCAACACTTCCAGCTTCAGAGAAGCCAACAGTCTCAATGTGGAGGTTTTCAGAGCCTCTGGCACCTGATCCTTAATATGCAGTACCTTAGGAGATCCCAACCGACTCCTTAACCCCTCGCTGCAGACTGAAGCAGAGAAAAGCCACTTTAATTTAACTGCAGGACATAGAGTGTCCCCTTCCTTTTCTCTCTGACCAAGGAGGCTGGAGTTATAAAGGGAATTGAGCCCCGAAGCATCCTGGTGCTTCTGAATCCATTCTGCTTCAGGTTGCAAATCTGCTTAGTCCTCTGACTGTTCCCTGTGTCAGATAGTTTAATGCCAAGTAAAGAGAGAAGAAGGCAGTTATTCATTGTCCTCCCTTCATCTGTCTTCTGAAATAATTCAGACAGGCTGGGTGTTTATTTTAAATCTGATTTAAACATCTGAGTTAAAAGACTGGCCTTTTTGTTTGACAGCCTTATCCCACCTGGGTTCGCTTTTATCGGCAGTCTGAATGGAAGAGGGCTCAAACATTCAGTTGCTTCGTGACAGGCTCATTTCTACCTGCTAGGCTCTCACAGGATGGTACTGGGTGTTGCACTCTTTGCAGGTGGGATTTTAATGATTGCAATCTTTCTTCTGTTGCAGCCTTTCCTTTCAGAGAGGTGGGAAACACATGTGTGTGTCCATGAAGACAAAGAACAGAGACTACTTAAAAAGGGAAATGCCCTGATGCACTAGAGGAAGAAGAAATGAACCTGCAGACTTTATTCCTCACTGCAAGATGACCCATCTTAGGAAGGCAGATTTGGTAAGTGTCTTATTTTGTCTTCAGACCACTGTCTATTCATAGTATCTCAACATACAAAATGTTCTTCTACTTCAGCATTTGCACTGTTTTGATTAGGCTGGAGAGAGAATCAGCCTTTCTTTGATGGCACACTGAGCCACTTCAGCCCAAGAACCAGGAGAACACCCACTACAAAAACACAGAGACAATAGGAGCTACAGCAACAGACACAGCTGAAGAGCACCTGCCTTCAGAAGGGTTCCCAGCTAGTGCTAGAGGAAAGAATTAACCGATGTGTTAGCACATTGCAGGTTAGTCCAGCATCTGGCCAGCCTTCCTGAGTGCTCAAGGCAAGCATGTGGCTGGGGTTCAGTTTCTACAGAGAGCAGTGCCTGAATTGAAGTAGCTGTATATATTAATCGAGCCATGTGGGAACTATTCCACTGGTACATCCAGAAGGGCAGTGTTATTCAGTGTAACATTCAGCAGTATGCTGGACTTCTCACTTTGCTAGAAAAACATAGGTCTGAAAAGAGCCTAAGCTTGGACCCCAGCAAGCTGAGCACTGCCCCCATGTGTTTCCTTTCAGTGAGATAAAGGACTCCATCTTGAGAATCACTTGGTCATTTGACCTCTGTCTTTTTACCTGGAGGTCTTCCCTTCTCCCCTGATCCCCTGTGCCCCCGTCCAAACCCTTTTCTCAGAAGGGACCTCTCCATTTTACTCCATGCTAGTCTTCTGAGAATTGTTCAGACCTGTATGAGGGTGGACAAGCTGAAGAAGAGCATGGATGGAGACTTTCTGGATAAATAAATCACCAGGTTTCTTAGAAACTTACAGCAGTTCTCTCCTCTCTTTCTCACATGGATGTAGCCTGTTCATCCTGCAGCTTATTCTTAGCCCAGAGTAAGAAGGTAACTCCTCTTTGCAACTTTAATCATCACTGAGTATTGGATCTTCACTGTAAGAAAACAACATATTTTTGCAAGCAAAAGAAAAAAAAAAGTGCTCTGATGATCACTAAAATGGACTTTCAAGCAGAACAAAACATTTGTGTCAACCCGAGGCTGCTTTTCTTTGGAAATCTCTAATAATAGGATTTATAATCTTTGCTGGATGAAGTCTTGTCAGTCCTTCAGGCTCTGTTTCAGGTATTGGTTTGTGTGTAAATGAGAGTTTTCCAGACCAAGCCTCACACCATATAAAAATGTATGGAGCCAGGGCTAGACAGGACATAGCATTAGCTAGTCTTTCATTTACAGTGTGTTATAGTTGTAAGGATCATTCATTCAAGCCCAGATTTTTGCTATTTTTCATTACTGCCTACATGCTCTACCAGAAAATTTTCAACTAAAGATTTTCCCTAAAGAACTACTGAGTTCATATACATGTATCTAATTTTTCCCCCAGTAAGCTAGTGAAATGAAAGCAGTTTCCTCAACATCTTTCTTATGTGAAGCTTTCTTCCTCCACTACTGGCAAGACACTTGATCACTCTTGGTTTATGTTTCCCTCTTTTGAAATAGGCATTAAAGTGTTGGCTCACTAGGCTGATTTGTAAGAAGGTAAATTCAGTTGTACACATGAAGATGGCAGATACTGAATAATGAAATGCTGAGCTTCAGAAAAGTATCTCTCTGTCCAGGTTGTGGCTTGGCTATGGGAGATGCCAAGCAGTTCCCATCAACCAACATATTCTCACAAAAATTATAATTTTTTTTTCTCAAGTTAGATGATGATCACCTTGAGGCTGGCTGACATTTATACTTGCAGCCTTGTAATTTTTTTAGGAAAAAGAGTTTTTTTACATTTGCTAACGGAGAAGAAATGGGGATATTTATTCTACAAGTGCCTGTTCTAGACAGAGTATTTAATCTCTATATTCCTTCTTTCAACAATGGTCACAGATATTTTTGTCTCATTATTCATAGACTTTGAAGGATTAAGTAAGCAATAATTATGAACAGGACAGATTTCATATTTAAAGGTTCCATATCAAAAAGGCAATGAATAAATAGGACAAATAGATTTAACCAAGGCTTACAGTGTATTAACTTCATCTCATTTCTCATTAGTTTGGTATCGAGCTTGTCTTATAGTCTGCTGGAGTTGCACTGTATATAAAAATCTGCTCTCAAAAGCAAGTTGATAGTTTCTGGGATTTATAAATATTGATGGCTGAATGTGGCTTCCAAGTGTGTCATGACATTTCACACTGGAAAAGAAGAAAGTTGCAGCAGGTGTGCAGCATCCCAAGATCCCTTGTTACCAGCCTTTTTTCCTCCACTGTTCAGACTTTCTTTTCCACCCTCCTGAGGACAGAGACATCTTTTTTTTTCGTGGGTCTGAACCTGCTTGGGAAATAAGCATCCTGTGAACATAAAGGTTAATATACACCAACTGTTAACAGGCTAATTGTTAATTTTATGCTACTCTTGTTAAAAACCTCACCTCTTACATGTGCCTCTATGCTGTGCCCTCAGGCATGGTCGGAGGTTATGCTCTTCCATGGTCTTGGATGGGAGTGTCAGACTGTAATGGTTTAATTCTGTAAATTAGCTACTTGAATTCTTTCTCAGGCCTGGAAATGAGTAATAGATATGTCTTGTGTTTCTAAAATGTGAGGGACACCCCTTTCTGTCCCTCTGCAAAGATCATCAGGTTTAAGAGAACAAAGCACAGGATATTTGCATGTATCTTGAATACTTATTAAGATGGAAGTGACGCTATTCTTAAAAGCAGAGGTGTAAAGAGCAATCCAGGCTATTGATTTTTGAACCAAGTTCTTTTGTTCCAAGAGAGAAGGTAATTCATCCTTACATTAGACTGTTGTTACATTAGATATTGGAAGTTTGTATAGTAAGGCAAAAAGGAATTACTGCCCTAAAACTTATATGGCATCCCTTCTGGAAAAATCCCTGCTGTAGCTGCAGAATTGGTGACATCAGCTCTGAGCAGGAATTGTCCCAAGAGGGGTTCTTGAGTGCTTCATCATGCAAGTTTGCAATTTGGAGGAGGGCAGTTGAACCCTGGTCACTGTCTGAAAACTGCCTATGCTACAGCTTTCTCCTGTAAGGAGCTAATCAGGAGTATTTTGTATTTTTGTGTTTATGTATAGCTCTGTCTCAACAGCTCTTGTATCACCGTGGAAATTTGCTGTTATGACAAATGCTGTACTAACCACAGAGATGAGATGTTTTAGGAAGGTGTTCTGCTTGTACTATGATAAATGAACAGAAGGGCTACTTCATAGTGTTTTTGTGGGAGAATAAACAAGTCCTGTTTCCCCTCATTGTCTCTATTTTTGAAACAGGTTATCTTTAATTCTTCTTGGTTTGTTGTTTTGTTTTGGGCATTTTTTTCTGACCACTAGACCACCAGGGCAGCACAGTATTTGGGAAATTTTCCCAGAATATGCTGATGCAAAGAGCTTGTTGTCTGTCAGTGTTCTCAGTTGCTGTGCTAGGAAAGGAAAGGGATCTGTTTGTTATTCACTGATGGTTTGTTAAATGCTTAGAGTTAAGGATACCCGATTTTGCCTTCACCTAACTTCTTTCATTTACTCTTCTGAGGAGAAAGCAATCCTGTTTGGGAGATACAAACGGGACATAATAGGGTCAAGTAGGGATAATTCTTTTCTCAAGGTAATTCAACCCTACTGCAAGAGATATATCTTCACATGGATAAATGGGGAAGAGTTTTCTTTCCCAAGTGATCTCAGCACTGTGGGGTACACAAGCGTAGTGCTTAGTATGTGTGACTGTCTGACAAAATAGTGGTCTAGTTTTTTCTCCTCCTATAAAAAATACAGTAGGATCATGAGAGAAAGTAGCATTTGTTACCCCATCTTGTCACATATTTGTGTGCATATATGCCTGTGCCTGCCTCCCCCCCTTAATTACAATTATACCCAGTGTCTGGATGGAACCCAAAAGCCTGTAAATTTTATGAAAATAAATGTCCAAATGGAAAACAATTATCCTTCTGAGGGAAGGACTTCCAAATTCATGCTGTACTAGACTTTGGAGAAGCCACATAGTGAAGCCTATTGTCATAGGATACATTAGCTCCGCTAACTCAAAAACCTACTGTTGGGTGTGTTTGGTTTTCAGACTGCCAACAAACCCCTAAAATCAATTAGTCGTGCAGCTCTACTTGCAGTACATGTTTTCCTGCTGTTCACAGGTAGAAGCTATTTTATGTTATCCCTAATTATTTTTGCATTCAGCTTTTCCCGCTGGCTAAGGCAGACATTGCTTTTTGTGCAGGAATTAGATCCCAGGTAGCCTCTGATTTTTTCAAATCTCCTGTAAACCGCACTAAATATCTGCACTGGTATCAGACACTGTTTGTGTCACTGTCTAGCACACTAAATGGGGAAGGAGAAAAGCTTGCAACCATTTAATTTCTCCCAAAACCCTTTAACTTTAATGCTACACTTTAGGGTAAATAGAAGTTTTCTTCCTATGCCAGAGCTCCATCTTTCCTAAATTCAACTGGGACTTCATAGTTCAGCTCAGAAAGCAGGAAAATGTGATTGTTTGGTTACACTGATTTTAATACATTGTTTTTTATACTTATTGGTACATGCACTTGTATTGCAGTCTGTTGTATACACGAGCCTCAGTTAGATGGGCAATAGGTTGAGCACTTATAGGTGATTCCCTTTTTTTGGGTGCTCTCAAAGCTTTTTCTCTCTTTCATTTGAACTAATTTTCAGCTGTCAAAGATGCTGGCTGTTAGGTCACAGTGGGAAAAGATGACCCACTCTAAACAGCATTGGAATGAGTCTGCATTATTCCAGAAATAAAAGTGTGTATCCTGGTCTTACTGTACCACAAAGTACCACTGCAGAATTTCATTCAGTTCATTAATGGCTCATGTTTTAATCTTACCTTTAAATCAAAGAAGATGATCCTTTTATACCACAACCCAAAGAGATCTGAAGGATGTGGAAATCATCAGTTGGAAAGCTGGACTGGTACAGGGAGCCACATGCCTATTACACGTGCAAACACAATCCTGTTTTCTCCTGTGCATTTGCTTCATCATCCAATCATAACTTTTTTGGTCTTATTGCTCCTCACCACATTGAGGTACACATTGTAGAGATCTTCGGTGATGTGGGGTGTGGTTGTTTCACAATACAAAAGCAATGCAAGGCTGGATGCTAATTTTCCAGCAGTTACCATGGCACTAAAGTTTGGATAATCTAAGGAAATTTGGCCATCCTGTAGCTGTCTCTTGCAGACTACTGTCCTGCTAAGGAAAATGACGTAGAGAAGAACATTTCCAGTTAATTTGATATGTTTTTCCCAAAACCCATCCCTTAGTTTCTTTATTTGCAAGTCTCTTATGGCTTCTCAGTGCTGAACGGGGTCTTACCCATCACCTCTCACTGTCCTCCCCACACTTGTTCCAACTGTTCCTCATCTCCCTGCCTCCTTTTTTCCCTGTCCTCAGCTTTCTGTCTCTAATTCCATCTCTCTGCAAATGGTTGCCCAGGAAGGAGATGACACATTTTGAGGCTCACGCTGAGCTGCCCAGTGGGCTGCTCAGTTGCTCGGCCGGACACATGGTGTGGAAGATTGCTGAACTCTTCCACTTATCCCCAATTATTGCAGTTTGCTCTAATTCATCTGTGAGATTTCTACCCTCCCTTCCAACTCAGTTGAAACCAGTCAAGCAACTCAAATGCTGTTAAGAGGAACCTTTCGGATAGGCAAAGTGCAACCATGCAAACACACACACTTAGAAAACCATGGCCAGAAACATGCTGTTCCACCTGAAGAGTAAGAACATAATAGGATGTTCTCACCCTAGCAGAGTATTTCAGGGTGATCGGTGAGAGTAAAATTGGAAACTCTGCCCTGTCCAGTAGGTGTCCTAGAAGCAGCCTGGAACCTGAGGTAGTTTGGTAATTTCATTGTTACAACTTCAGCTCCCCTAAATGACCTTTAAAATTTATTTGCGGCATCTACTTGGGGTTTTAAGAGATTATGCTTAAGTGCTTCACTGCATTTAATGTTTTGTTGTATTTTAACTTACTGTGTAATGACTGTCTATATTAAATAATAGCAGCAACATCTGAAATTATTAATCAACAAAAGATGACAGATAATGCATGTTAAGTTCTCTCTGTGTTTTGAATCGCTCATCTCCCAGGTAACATAAGAAGAATGTTAAATCATACTGGAACACATTTCTCAGCTGATGTAAATCAGAAAATGTACAGCAGCTGAATTTCTGGCCCATTATGTTTTTCCCTAAAAGATGTCTTTTCCTTCAAAGTATTAATTATCTATGATTCTTTTACTTTTCTTGTTTTTTTGCCTTTGCAGGTGCTGCTAATTCTCCCAATTTCTTCCAGAAATGGGAAAATTTATCTATATTAGGAAATGTGTTCTTCCCTTCTTCAATATGCTGCATTTTCATTTTTGGCATCCTTATTTAAATCCTAATGCATATAGAGATATGAATTATGTGGGTTTTACTGCCTACAGTTTAAATCCTACCATGCATCAGCTGCATAGACAGCTTAACTCCTTCTTGTTTTAACAGAAAACCATGTGTCACACACTACACAGAGGTCTCTGTCAACAAACTGTCCCCATCTTCAAGTCCTACATCCCAAAATCAGTTAAATCAGATAATAGATGATGCAAGTAGTTTGGTTGCTATAGGGGGGATGAAGAGAAGACTCAGAGTTTCTTATCCCACAGCCTGCTGGCACAAGCAGATGCACCAAAAACTCCCCCCCAGAGGGACATGGTTGAAAAGGTTCCTTTCCCCTTATCTCTGATTCCCCCTTCAGAATAGCTCAGGGTGAAGCTCACAATAACTGAGCTCTGGGATAACTTTCCATGTCCCACTGCTGTATGTGGGGGGCATTCTGATGGTTGTATGCCAGGGCAAGGAGTATCCCATGCTGCTCCAGAGGAATTCATCATTGGTGACCTGTATCCAGCTGCCATGGGAGAGACACCCTCCCCATAAGCCTGTATGGGTGATTTGCCACCCCCCAGTGTTTCCCCCAGGAGCTGCAGGGCACACAACCTGAGCAGAACAGGGGAGAGGGTTAATCCTCCTGCCTCTTCTAGAGCTTAATTGGAAGGGAAATTGTCTTTGACTTAATTTCCTCTCTTGTCGCAGCTCAAGTCTAGCGGATCAAAAGAAATGCAAATTGAAAGATAATATTTTGGATGTGCCTGATTTTAAAGTTGAACATGAATAATCTTTCATGCCTCTGACTTAATGTCTGTACCATTTTTGTTACAAAAATCTTGAAACAATGTGTATTTCCTTATGTGACAAAAAGAATTTACTTTTCATCAAGAATGGAAACCTGAATGATACTGTCACAGTATTAAAACACAACTACTAATTACCTCAAGTTATCAAACCTGACATTATCCTTTACATTAAAATACTCTATGTTTTATTTTATAATGAGAGGGCAAAGACCCAGTTACTACAAAGTATCAGGCTTCTGCATGTGGGCTACCATTATATAGCAGGGTTTTTTCACAAAGAATGCAGTTGGCTGATTATTAGATTATTGGTTAATGCAATTTAATGTAAAACCTTCTTTTTCTTTCCTTGTTATTTTGAATTATAGTACTAGGAAAGTATTTTTCAAGTGGTTAACTTGAGTTTTCTTTCCAACATCTCTTTATTTGTGAAGAAATGAATTCAAAGGTTCTGTTTCCTTTTTAGTGCTTTTGAAAATGAAGGATAGTTGTGCCTGCACTACAAGAAGGGTGATTTAGGTAAACGTCTCTGAGGCAGCTTGAGTCAATTTAGCTTAGACTTGCCCTGAAATTCTCTATTGCTTTGCTGCAAACCTTCCCAAGAGAAAAGATTTACTCTTGCTGAGCTGTATTGGAGTACAATGTGGTTTTGTTGGTGTCTTACATTATGGCTGACAAAAAGGGTAGAGAAAAATGCTACATTGAACCACCTCAATGGGGAGGAGAAAAGATTTACTTACTTTTTCTCCACATATTCAGTCTGGGGGTGATGGATGTCAGTTGTGTCATCTCTAAAATTCACATCACACTCACCCAAGAAATCTATAAGGACTTTTTATTGATGGTTTTCCAAGAATTCCTCATTTTTGAAGTGCGCACAAGAGATTTTTCAGTGACTAGTTGACTGCAGATAGTAGAACCCTACATGTTGGCTGACACATTGGTAGAATAAATGTCCAGCCCTATGTTCAGCCCCATTTTGGGAAGGCCCAAATATATAGATGGAAAAAAAGAACCCTGCCTCACTTTTCTGCCGTTGAGTCCACACTGTCCTGAGAATGTGCCCCAGGTCTGCACCATGAAACATACAGGAAGACAAAGTCCTGAGACAAAACAAAGGGAGAAGGTGCAAGGGTAAATGCTATTTTTTCATTACCCTGGCACTTATTTATAGATTGGGAGAAATAACTCGTGCCTGCTCTTTGAACAGAGCCATTCCTTCGCTCATGCAGAGACATCTTGCAGGCCAGCTGTGCTGCCTCGGAGTTGCTTGTTATCAACTCTTACAAGTGTGTGGGAAAGCAACAAAATCATGACAATGATAAATATTGCTTCTTTACACGCTTACACAATGCCAGCCCAGTCTGTGGTCCAAAAGCCCCACTGTGGTCTGGCTCCGAGTAAACAGAGTTATTAGCAAACACGGGAGGCTGAGAGGTTGGAGATTTGAGCTGACCAGTTGTTAGAGAAAAACAACAGATTCCTCCTCTTTTTTTTTTTTTTTTCTGGACTCCTTTTATTGCTGAATCTTTCACACTCTGGAGAAGAGTACTGCTGTTGTCTGGTGGCTAAAAGCAAAATCACATAAAGAGGGAAGAGAAAGGAGAGTAAAACAAAGCTGTCTCTCACTCCCAGCTCGATAACAAATGCAGCAAGTGATCTCGTAAGCACACCAGGTAGTGCCTCTGGGCTGGCATGGTGCCCATCTGTGCCATCTGCTGAGTATCAAACCTTCCTCTGCTTCCCATCCTGCAGAACCTGCTGCAGCCAGGCTCTGCCTTTCTGCTGAAATCACTGCAGCACACAGCCAGCCCAGGTTAGCAGTTTGATAGCTTTTACTACAAAAAGGGGGAAAGGGGGGTGCACTACATCTTTGTATTTTTGCAGTTCTAATCCCTGTTATGGTATTTGTGAGTGTCATAGGACATTTCTCTAGCTATTTACAACAGGTCAGGGCAAAAACCCTGCTTCCCATATACCCTCTCACTGAAATGGCTACTTTTGTTTGCTGAGTACCACTTTAGATGGAGACTAGTGAAACAGCCACATTGGAATTGCTCATGTGATTATCGCGTTGAAGGAGAACAATAAATAAAAATATGTTGCATATATTATGAGATGCTGGACTAAAAATGATGGGCTGTCATATAAAATTAGGAACGAAATAGGAAATTGAGACCCCAAAAAAGGCAGTAATAAAAAGCTCCGTATTTTATTCCATGTCAGATGGTTTCTCTTCTGTCTGAACTGGAATGTTTCCTAAAACAATATTGTTTAAGGAAACAGCTGGTCCATCAGAATGTTTTCCCTCTGCTGTGTATCATCTGCCCAGCGTTTTGCTCTGATCAGAAAGGTAAAGAGTATGAACACAGAATGAGAGCTGAAGGAAAAAAAATTCCATTCCCCTAAATAACAATGCAGCAACTCCAAGAAAAGCCATAGAAGTATAAGAGAAATTCACTGATAAATCAAGCATTAACATTTGCAGCAGGAGAAAATACGTCCCCACCGTCATTATTTCTTTCAGGTTTTACAAGACCTGTTCTTCAGTACTTCAAATGAATAAGAATGTTAAGACTAGTGTCTGAGATTACAGGAAAATTGATTTTTTTTTTTTTTTTTTTTTGGTGCTGATTTTTACAGCACAAGGAATTTCCAAGAAATTGTGTAAAATTCATAAAAGGCAAATCTAGAAGTCTTCCATGTGAAAAGAATCATGTTGCTTTAGTCTTAAAAATTGCAAATATAACATCTGGTACAAAATGTTTTGAAGTGTCATGTGACTGTGCCCTTGGATCAGATGCTGTTAGAAAAGCCTGTTAGGGTTGGAGAATTAGGCTTTAATTCAGCTTCTGGTGGTCTGTGTTAAAGAAGATTTTGATTTAGGAGCCCTTCTGTCTAAAAAAAACCCTACAAAATAATTTGGGGCAGTACCCTATTTCTCCACAGAAGAGTTTAATTTCCAGTCTCATAAGCCTGGGAACTCTCACCTGGGAACTCTCACCTGGGAACTCTCACCTTTTGAGGTTCTTTTTCCTCCTTGCAAAGTTTTGAATCTTGGAAATTTATCAAAATTAAAAAGCAGGGTGAACCAAAGAGGTGTTTTGCCAAGAATTGTGCAAGTTTTACATGATGGTACATTTAGATTGCTTTTATTTCAACCTGCATGGACTGACTATACTTTAGAGCATTTGCAAGAATAGCACATACATGGATATGTGATGTTGACTTTGAAGGATTAGGCAGACACCCTAATAAATAGTGTGATATTTAGAGAGGATGAGTACTGAGTGACACCTAGTGAGTTATTAACCTTTACTTTGTTCATTTTATTATCTGTCCTTTTTGCTAAATTTCCCATGTTCTCAAATGCAGATCCTCTAGTTTAACTTATTTTGTTCTGCAGCAGCTCTGCTTGACCAAAACCCAAGTTTTCAAGGCAGATTTGCCAAATTCACCAGTGCTGATCTGGAATTCAAATACTCAGGTGTTTTGAAGAGTGAAAATGCTGGAAACTGAGTATCTCACTGATAGTTTTTAGTTCTTTTCAAAACGTGGTATCCATATTACCACATCTCCTCAAAAGCCCTGAGATCTTTTGAAGAATAAAGTTCTAAATGCGTATGTTGAGCATTTAAAAATTAGGCTTTGGGTTCTTTTTGGAACATAAGTCTAAAACTCATTTGAATAGAGTTAAGGTAAGCACTGCATCTCCTAAACATAACTGCCTTAGTGCAGATAGATGGGAAAAAATGTCAGGGGAAGCTTGAATTGAGACACTTAAATGCATTTGACTAAAGCACACATTTGCTCAAACCATGTTGTCCAAAAACCATGCAGATATAATCTTAAAAATGTTGAATTGAATTGGTTTGAGCTTTTTGGTTTTTTTCGCTAATATACAAGTCAACGTTTTTACATTTAAAAACCATCATTTCAGTTTCAAGAGATTTGTTTGAGGCTGTAACCAAAAACACAGAACAGCTGTACCACACAGGCACAGGAAAGAAACTCCTGTCTTTCCCCCTAAAATACATGGGAAAACCATACTCTCTGGTCTTGCTACAGTTGATTTACTACAGATTTAACTTGCCAATGTAAAGTCGTAAGTCAGAGATCTACATTGGTTTAGGTTTATCAAAACTCTTTCCCTCATGTAACTTGTTATCAGCTAAAGTTGGGTTCACTATTTTTTCCAAAGCAGGACGACAGGGTGAGGAGCCCCCTGGGCTCTGCTGGCTCTGCTGTGGCAGCCACTGCTTGGGCTGTATGCCTGGCTAAGGCAGCAGCCCTGGGAAAGGGTGCCTCCTGCAGCTGAAGATAAGCACCTACACAAGCCCCAGGACTTGCCTGGGAGTCACCAAGCTTCTTTTGGAGGAGCTTTTTAAGGGGCTGTGGGGCTTCAAACTCAAAGGATTATACCATGGTGAAATTGGGTATTGCAGTGACCATGGAGTGGCACAGCATTTGGTCTGGGCTAGCTAGAAATAGTTCATTTTTTCTTTTCCAAGGAAAATTTCATTTCAGCTGTACTTAAGGTATTCTGTTCAATGATCACCAAGTGTTTTGGGTTGTTCATTTGGAGACTGATACTTTAGGTTGTACCCGTTTTGAGTGCCACCTCCAGACACTTCTTTTTGAACCCATTGACATGCAGTGCTCCAGAGTGTTTGATTTTTACCTGTCTCTTTTCTAGGTAAAACTGCTCATCGGACAATCAGAATTTGCAGTTCCCATCTGCTACAAGCTGGGCCTTGGGCTGGAGAAGTAGCTGCAGGCTGCTGCTCTCCAAAGGAGCTCAGAAATTAGGGTCTGTCTGCATCACAGTACCAGGAGTTCATTTATCTCTTTTTGGTAAGTAGATGCAATGTGGACACACCTGTAGCTTTTATGCAGCCCTCCTTTAGGTGAGCATCTAAGATTCTTCTCCAGACACTCCCTTGAGACTCTGTGTTGGATGAGAACAAACATCCTGTAACAGTCCTAGTCTGCACTGGAAGTATTCAGATAGTAAAATCTACTCAGGGCTTCTAGTAGTTGTGCTGGACCAGGTAGATGGTAGATGGTGATGTGGAGAGCATGCAGCCTGAGCAAGGTTGCATGGAGGCACTTGGGCTGACCTGTTCTAACTCCAGAGCTATGCAAGGAATTAAATGCAGTAGAGAGAACTGCAGGGCTCCTTTTCCTCAATGTTAGAAGTCCCTCTTTAGAGACAGGGAAGCTGGAATTGCTGTCTGGCCCCCTGTGCTGACACGACAGCATTTCTAACATTGAAACAACAGTTTAATTTTTCTGGGGAGGAAATGTCTCTAAAATTTCTTGGGAGAAAGCAAAGCAAACCTTCAGAAAACTGCAGATGGAAAGCTTGCATTTATGTAAAATGGAAACATGCTGCGAATCATTGGAGAAAACCTATATTTTCTTGCCAATTATAACAATATTAGGTAGCAGTGAATGTTTCCAAGGCAACCTGGCCACGAGTGCATTCATGTGGAGTGTGTGTGACTACCTGCTTTGTCAAGCCAATGGATGGATGTCAGAAGGTGGTGTGGTGGGGGAGTACAGATCATTTCATCAATCTACACTAGGAACACTATTTAAAAGCAGAGGATTTTTTTTTTCAATGTATGTCTGATTGTGCCGAGTATTTCACTGCCTTTGTTTCTAGAATAGGCAACTGTGTGGGAGTCAGGCTGAAGACACCTGGCTGGTGAAGTGTCCACAGTTATAGGAGACCTTCTGGGCAAGACCATCTTGTCTTTGCCTGTCCCTCATTCCCCTCCACTGTGTCTGTTTGGTGTATTGAAGCTTTCTGGGTATCTCCAGCTGTCCTGCAAAACACAGAAAGTGCAGCATACAGTGTGGTCTCCCATATGTTTTCTTCAGGCCATCACTCTTGTTTCCTCTGAGGAGTCATTGCAGTTAGATGTTGTGTGAGGACCCCACTGTCAGTCTCCAGGGAATTCACTGCCTTGTCTTTGACCTTTTAAAAACCTCCAAGAATCACAGATAAGATTTGTTTGGGAAAAAAATCATCAGGGCTGCAAAATACCTGAAACAGGTGTCAGAAAAAAAAAGCAACACCCCCCTAGGCACCCAAGGGAATTGAGAAAGGAATGTGGGTCATGTTCACCAGTCCTGACTACTTTCCACATTATCAGATTGCTGTGACACAGCTATGATGTACAGCAGTCTGTCCCTCACCTTAGCAGGTTGGCTAAGCTGAGTTTGCAGGTCTGTACTGACATCGGAGTGGAACAGATCACTGAGGGATGCACTCTGAGATTTGGCTGAGCGTTTCCACTGTTCTTCAATAGTAGCCCCCTTTCAAAATTTTTTGCTTCAGAAAAAGGCAGAAGATTCTCAATTATCTTTCTCTAAAGCAAAACTGTTGCAGTACTGAGTTCACCGTAACTTTGCAGCTTCCCCTGGGAATTAAACAGTCACAGGAGGAGTTCAATGCGCAGTTATTCAGGTATTGAAAAATGCCTGTGTGATCCCTTTTGGCTCTGGCGTGAGGGCTCCAACCACATTGAAACTCTGGTAATGTGCACACGTTCCTTACTCAGTGCTGCTTTCAGAGTAGCCACAGTGGCTGCTGTGTGCAATGAATGACAATCACACCCTAAGTACCCAGAAGTAAGCTTGAGTGAAAAATTAAGATGCTGGGAATTTGTGCTTAAATTATTTTACCTAACTGTTGCTTTTTACTGTGGATTACAAAATGTCCTCTGTGCACGCAGATGTGCTCACATCTAGCTCATGTTCAAACAGCTCTCACTTTTGTGCTTTCAGCTGTGGCTCAGATGTGCATCATGCCGTGTCCCTATCCCTGCGCCAATGTGTACACTGCCATCCAGAGGTGCAACAGCTGCATGTGCAGGTACACCCAAACTAGCGGTCAGCTCACTGTCACCATGCAAACAGGAACAAAACCACACTCGCCAAAAGGCTTGGCAGCTGGAATTCTGGGACTCCAAGCACACACATGCCTGATGGCCATGGTCCTCTTGCACCCGAAGTGGCAGAGCTGTGACTGGTGCTGTTAAGTGTGTGCACAGCACCCCAGTCAGATTGTGAACATCAGGGAGAAGGCAAATGTGTTCCTCATCTCAAAGCACTTGTTCAAGCACTTTTCCAATGCTAAACTTCCAAAGAGGGAGGAAATAAAGAGAGGAGGATGCAGACCAGGAACCTACTTAGCTAACCAAGCCAGGAGAAGGTACTCGTCTAATTTTACAGAGATTTTCCACTGTAATGGCTGTCCTGAAATTTTGGGCATAAGCCCATTTTTTCCTTGCTTGTGGGCAAGGAAAGAAGAGACTTGGAAAGAGACAGCTGAGATTATATCCTTTCAGCGTCTAAAAGGGGCCTGCAAGAAAGCTGGAGAGGGATTTTCTACAAGGGCCTGTAGCGATAAGACCAGGTAAAATGGCTTTAAACTGACAGAGTATAGGATTAGATCGGATATTAGGAAGAAATTAGTTACTGTGAGGGTCGTGAGGCACTGGAGCTGGTGTCTCAGAGAAGCAGTGGATGCCCTATCCCTGGACATTGATGGAAGGCATCTAAATGTGGTAGTAGCTCTTAAGCATTGAATATGTTATTGAATAGTTGGGCCCAATTGATTCAGACACTCCTGACACTTAAGTCTTGTGTTTAAGGCTCTGAGCCACCTTAGAACTCTGTGTTATTTGGCATTTTGGGTTCCAAACAAAGGGTGAATCAAGATCCTGTCTCTGGAGACAAAATCAAACACAGGATTGAATTGCCTTTCCTTTTTACAATATGGGACACTTGACAGAGCTATAGAAATCCCATTTGAAAAATGATAGCTGTTGATTTTCTGCTTGCTGAGAATTATTAGTATTTTTCTATCCTGCAAAACCAGCCATTAAATCAGCAAAATGCTTTGGCATTAGAGCCATTTGGAATGTAAAAAATACTGCTTCTGTAATGTTCAGCTGCAAAGTTAAGAGAACATCTAAAAGGACGAATAATGATCTTAATTTGCAAGACATTTTACAAGTAAACATGTTACAGTTGTAGCTACAAAACAGATAATTGCTGAACATTTTAAAACCCAGGTGTATAAAATTAAAAACAAGAAAATCAAATTTAAGTGAAAACAAATAACAGGGGAATTCTAAGTAGAAGGTTCAGATTCTTTTTTTTTTTTTTATGAACCATTTCTTTATCTCTACAACCTCAAATATTACATAGTGGTCTCTAATCATCTACTTTATAATATTTAAATGAGCATGTACTTTAACATAAAGTGGTTTACAGTCAGTTTTTCTATTTTTGTATAAGAAATGTATGAACGAATCATGAAAAGGTCAACCACTTCAATGAAACAACTTTTAAAAATAATGCAGTTTTACAGCCATACATAAAGATATGTATTTTATTATGTCAAGAATATGAAATAATATAGCTCAGCGTTAAGCCCCAAGTCTTTCATGGAGAATACATTAGCTTTAAACTGGGATATATGATCATTGAAATACATTATTTCTGCTTTTTTGAAGTGAAAGGTTTTTCTTCTCCCTACTTCCCATCTTTGGCTAATCTTTTTTCCCTCTCATAATAGTTTATCTGTCAAAGTACTAATATGTCTTGTCACCATGTATTTTAGTAATGTCTAATTGGGAACTGAGGGCTGTGCTGGCCCCTTGTGTGCTGTCCAACGCTGTGGCCCAACTCTGCCATGCCAGGACAGCCCATCTGTTCTGACCCATGCTCCTGGAGGGTGCTGGCAGCTAGCTCAGGGAGCAAACCTGAAGTGCAGCCAATGATGGAGGTGGCACAGAGGTTCTGGAAGTATTCCCAGGTGGGATGGTACTTTGACTGGGAGAAAGAGGCAAAGAGACAGTGCTTATGAAAGTGGAACATCCATCAGAACTTCCTGAGAAGACAGAAGGAAAGGGACACTAGACCAGAAAATATACTTTGTATTTGGTCCTCCTGTCTACCCATGACAAAGTATGGCTTGGTCTAAGCTGATCCTCAGAGAAGTTCCAAATCCTTGGGTAGGTTTTTTAGCTTCTGACAAGCCTATAGCAGCCCAGATACCTACGTTGAGTTCCTTCCATACAGCCTCCCAGCATGTCCCACTTGACTGTGGGATCCCATGAATGCAGATTCCCAAAGCATCTGCTGTTACACAGTTAACTAATATCTCTAGGCCATACCTGACCTAAATATTATGCAAGTAATTAAAAGGGTAAGTTTATTTCTAAGAAGCAGCTGTTCACAGAGTTAGGAGATAGAAGTAAGGTAAAAAACATTCACATTCCCTACACATCCTTCCTCTGAAGCACTCAATAAGTTTAATTAGAGTGGTTAGGGATGAACTATGAAAGCAGCAAAGTTAGTATCAGATAAATTAGGGAAATATTGGGACAGAAGATATATGTGTGACATTTTTAACAAAAATCTGACATACATAATTGCCAGTGCTGCTTGTTATGAAGTGGAGGAGTGTGTGCATCAGGACCGGGCAGGAATAGAAGGAAAGTCTATTATAATCCATCCATTTCACACACTGTAACTGCAACCTCAATAAGTAATTGGAGGGGAGAGTGGTATAACACCCACACCACCCTGCTTCCCCCCTTGAAAATACTGGTGTTCTCTTGCTGATTAACCCCTGAAGTCAGTGGGTAAGTACAGGTTTGATATAATGCAATATGATATAATCCTCCTATGTGCAAGCTATTACACTCCACAAAAAGACTTTGCTTCTTTTTAGTATAGAAGGAAATCTTCTACAGTAGTCCTTCTTTGAGTACCAGTAAGGACAAACAAAAATCCCAGAAGATACCGACACCCCTAGATTCATCCTGCTATTTTCCAGATACCTTGAGTTAGAAAGTCTAGTTGGCTTAGGAGAGTGAATGGTTCTTCCAATTGCCCACCTACAGTTCATTCCCTTTCAGAGATGCCTTGTCTTCTTCAGTGACCATGAAAGTCCTCCCAGAATAAGCACTATGAATCTATTTCTATCAAATTTCAGAGGCTATCCAGAGTAATTCAGCACAGCTGTCACCACTGGACTGTGTCATGCAAGATACCCCTGTGTCCTTTCCAGCTTGTGTTAGCATTAACATCAACTCCACACACAGTTCAACGTAAGACACATCCTTCCCTCTTGCTGGTTTGCGGGACAGTACTTCTTAAAAATGCTTAAATACATATTTTTAAGGAAATCATCCCTCAAATGATGGACACAGTTTTAAGGCGTGGAGGTTCCACGATAGGGGTCATTTATAACTGCAAACATTGGCTTCTTGGACAAAGAATTTTAAGGAAACACTTTATTTCTAAGTTGGATTTTGTTTGTGGTGGGGCTGCTCACACTTTTGAAGTTAAGCATGTTCTTAAGAGCTTTATTCAGTTTGGGTCAAAGTGATAAGTGACAGAGCTGAGAGAACCTTTCATAGCAAACATCTTTGTGAAAAATGCTATAGATCTGTTGATACCAGAATGTTTTGTGGGTACATACTCTTAGTTCTTTCAATGCATTAAAAATACCTGAAATTTTATTTGAGGCACTGAAATTATCTGAGACACTGAATTTCAAAATTTTGTTGGCTGAAATATCTAAACTTTCAGTTTAAAATTGCTCCTCGTGTCCATATTTTTTTATTTAATTGAGACACTTAAAAACAAGACATTTTGCAAAATTTGGTATTTTTTTTATTGTAAGGAAAGGACTTATTTAGATTGGCAGAGAGAATAAATTGAATTATTTAGTGTAAAGAAGAGAATATGATGGAGGACATCTCTCCAAATAAATAAAAGGTTGCTACACTCAGGAAAATAAAAGGTTTGGGATGAGTTTTTCCCCCACTGTGGAAAATAACTTTGGGATTTTTTTTTTTTTCCGGTGTTAAGTCTATTTTATAGTGCATAAGGGATGCTTTGGTACTGTTCTGTGGAGCAACATGCAATTCTGCATGATAGGGTATCAGAGCAAATCACTGCTGATAACCTCCTTGGTTAATTGCTGTGCAATGAGTGCCTTAAATCAACACATTATGTTTAATCTGAGAACACACTATGGCTACCTCTTTGCAATGACTCCACAGGGCTTCCAGTTGTTATTTATGCATAATAGGTGACACTTTTTCGGAGCCATCTAAGTGATTCAGATACAACAGTTTAACCATTTTGCAGGAGCTCATCCCTGTAGATGATTCTGGTATAATGTACATTGCAAATGTTTCTATGTATTCCAGCCAATGCCTAGATAATTCCCTACTCCCCTTTTTCATCAAAGCTTCTAGATCCTTATTTATTCTCTGCACAGTGGCTGGATTTTTTTTAAATTCTCTTAAGTGCTGAGCATTGCACATGAGTCTCAGAGATCACCATGAGATCTTCATGGAATTTCTCATCTGACTGGAGATTTCTGTATTTTACAGTGCGGCAAAATGCTGTGTTTATTCTAGGTAGTCCTCTGGGAACTGATTCCAGGGCTGGAGAAAGATTTTAGTCAAATCAGTGGAAAGATTCTTGTTGTCATTCCTTTAGCTCAGGCCCAGAGAAACTGTCCAGAAATCAAAAATATTGCAGAGCATGGGATTTTTGTCGCTGCTGAGGATTAGGCTGGATTGCATTTTTACTAAGGAGAATTTCCCAAGATGTTTTACAGGAACTAGACTCACATTCCTATTGAATTTTGTGACAAATTAGATTTTGCTACTTCTGAAAAAACATACCTTTATGATATAACTGGAGCGAGGCTGTTCTAGTCCTAAAAGGCACACTGCTACTGCAGCATCAAGTTTCCCTAGGTTAAAATAGCACACAGTAACAAAATCACATATTTAACAGTAGGGCTGAGCAGGTTCTTGTTCACAACTTCGCTGACTGGTCACAAGACAAGAAGAACCCTATAACTTGCTCAGTACTCCTTCACTAACCACATTGCTTCTGTTCAGTCTCCATTTTCATTAGGTCTTGCACTTCCAAATCACAATATTGTTCACAGCTGACTATTTAAGTATTCCTACCATGGAAGACTGCAAAGGAAGGCAGCTTCTGTTCCTCTTTTAATCTCTTTCCAGACAAATTGCACCTCTGCAATGCCCTGTCTTTCATTTATTACTGTATCGCTCACACCTTCATTTTATATTGTCTCACACCTCCATGTTTGCAGTATTCCGTCCACAGGAATCAAGAATGTGACTGAATTTACATCACCTTGTAATGTGGGGAGTGGGATAAGAAAGGAAGGGAGACAATGTGGTACACACCTTGTTCATCTAGATAAAATGAAGTCTCTGTATACAACATACAGTTACTTCAACTGCAGTAAAGCCCAAAGAAAATACTATTTTCTTACGTCTCAGCCAGCTAGAAGCTATTACAAAAACTTCCACTATCATCATCAAAATAAATCTTTGCTTCCAGATAGAGCAGTATAAATTTTCTTCTCAGGTTCACAGAGTAGCTCTCAATTTACATCTTATATACAGAATCTGTGGAAGGAATGTGTATTAACTTTTTCATCAAAGTGTTGATCTTTGCTTTGTTGTCTATGAGGCTTTCCATTGCTTCCTTACTACTTTCAGGGCTGGTCATGTGCTGATGGTGAATACTGCTAGAAGTTATTTTTCCATCACATGCTTGGACCTATAGTCTAAGCCTAGCTTATGGACTTTAAAGTTAACCTTAAGTATCCATGAAAGTAACTTACTGCAGATATAACAGTGGTCTCTGTAGCTTCTTTGTTTATAAGTTAAAATTTTAACTTTATTTTTTTTAAACAGGGATTTAAAACAAAATATCATTTGAACTCATAAAATCCACCTCTACGAAAGAAGGCATGTGGCTTAAAAAATACTGTAGACACAGGAGTAAAAATCTCTGGCAATGAAATGCTCTCATGCAGAATGACGAACCTGCTAAAATCATACTTATCAGCTCACACAAAGAGCAGATAGGGTTCAGTAAAATGCAGGATTTTTCTGATAAATTGCCAACATTTCCATGGAAATGATAAGGATTTTGCTATTTGGGCTATTTCTGTGTATACTTTATATCATTTCTATATACTCTTCTTAAGCTGTACTTGTGTGAAAGATTTTACTGATTGAAATACTGAGAGAAATCGTGGTTTCTTGTTTGAGGAAAGTTTCTGTAGAGAACATTTGCAGATTCTGATCACATCTTGGCATAATACAGCTCTGTTATTAAATTTAGATCTTAGACTTTCTTACACATTAGGCCAGGGTCGAAGATTATCCCATAAAGGACAGTTTTGCACTCTAATCTGATGAGGAAAAGGAAAAGATAGGAGGGTGGCATTCACTGGTAAACAAGGAGTATCCTTCATTTACAATGGAAGCTAACATTGCCTTTATGTATATTATCAGTGGTTTTGTTCTTCTACCCTTCATATTTCTCCATACTTTCCACTATCCCTCAATTTTTGTAGAACAGTCCTACAAGAAATTTTTTGGTGACTGACAGCCTGAGACTGGGCATTTAAAACTATGGAATAGTATAATGTGTTAGATGTGCTGAGATTTTTATTTGGATGGATGTTTTCAAAGCAAACTTTCATCTGTAGTAAAAAGTTTTCAGCATGTTAGGAGTCAGCAAACCATCATTATTTGTAATAAGCAAAAAAGAGAAGGCACTGTTTTCACCAGAATTCAAAACAGGTGAGAGCAACTGCACAAAAATTTTGCAAACTTTAAAAAGCGTGGAAGAAGTGATCAGTGTTATGTGCTGGAAATATCAGGGACACAGGACTAATCAGCCACCTCAACAGAGTCAGATATGGCTGGAAAGGTTCCAAAGTACATTGCAGCTGAAATGTGGGTTCAGAGATGCTGCAGTGCCCAAAGCCTCCTCGATCACTGAGAGTGCTCTCCATTAGCTGAAATGATGGCCATGGTTTGCCCACCTCAGTGTCAAGTACATTTTCTGTAAGTTTCAGGACACAGTGAGTTACAAGGAACAGGTAGGTATTCTTTAAGACCCACACAGCTCACGTCTACTCTACTCCAGCTGTAGGCTGGACTGGCTAAAAGCCTGAGGCTACTCTGCTAATCTGTCTCAGAGCTGATGCATGACCCTGTGTAGAGGTACCTGAATTAAGTTACTCAGGCTCCTTGTGTTGCAGGTATTGCAGATTTCCTGTCAGACTGCTTTAGCTGCTGATATACCACAGGACTTTGGTGTCCATGTTCTGGTTTAGAACAGTTTTGTGATTGCTCTGACTCTCCTGGGACCAGACTTAACACACAGAACCTTCTAGGGAGGGAAAAGATCATGCTCAGGTATCTGGGGTCCTTGTTACATAAAGGACCTGTTTCTAAATCCAGCTTTACAGAGGCAGGAATGACCATAAATTAGTGCTAAATGAAACAAGGAAGAGAGAAAAGACAACAGTGTTTTTCCTGCATGGATATGTCTTCAGGGAAATGACCTACAGAAAAACTGCGCAATGGAAGGAGTATTTGATAATGGCTAACACTCAGTGAGCAGTCAAATCCAATGAAGATATGCCTTAGAAATCAGCTGTGCTACATGAAAGAGAGGTGCAGAAAATTACCGATGCATTCCTTAATATAATAGATGCTTTCTAAGAGAATAGGCAGAAGATGATGCTTCAAAAGGACCTATCTTTCGTTGCTTTTGTCTTTTAATGAGACCAGAGCAACTACCTTTTGTCAGGAGCAATAAGCGCTTTCTTTGAACATAAGTGCTGGTAGTTGCATAATATGAAACTTACTGATGCATGTAATGGTAGCAGTGGGCCGTCTGGGCACAATGTACGCTTTAAAATTAATCTGTGCACAGATCAGCAAGCACATGCAGATTGTCCCATGTTGACAAGAGCAATGTACTTCTTTAGGAGAAGCCAAACTTTCAAAGCCTGGCAGCTGGAGTTTGCAAGCCTGTTGTTCCGTTATTAACTCTGTAGGCCTTAGGGAAGGGGTAATGGATGAGGTGATCCCATGAGGTGCCTCCCAGACCTACTTTGTTTGGTTTCATGATTCCTAACCAAGCAGGCAATAAGCAAAAATGTTTTCTGAAATGAGCAGAGGGAAAGGGATGTGTATTAGTTATGCAAGATGCTCCATTCAGTGCAGAACAATGTACCCCATCCCAACCAGAGCTCAGCAAAGAACAGGTGAAAGGAGCCACAGCCACAAGGAGGGTGTTTGCTAGGGACCCCTGTGACCTCCGGTGCTGCTGAATGTACCTTGAGGAGAACCACATGACTGTAAAGAATGAGTTTTGAGGGAGTGAATTTGGGCAGGACAAGACTTAGGGAAAACATCTCCCAAGAGACCTGAAATGAACATACCTTGACAGCACAGTTCATCAAAATCTCATTTATTTTCTGCAAGAATAAGTGGTGTTTTACAGTGATGCCGAAATCACTCAGCCCATATTGTAAATATACCAGGTTTCTCTGTTGCTGACTTGGCTGCTGTGAGCCTTTAGAAAGCCTAAGGCTGAAGGGAGAGGTCGAGCTTCCACTCAGGGCAAGGCCAGCACTGCTTCCAGACACGTTTGCTTCAGGCTTTGTCCACTTGAGATTTAAAAGCCCCTGAGGTCTGAGATTCTGCAGCCTCTCTGAGCCCTTGCTCCTGTCCTCCCAGAAAGCACAGTTCAATACATTATCTGCTCTCAGGACTGGGGTTGCCAGAGGTTAGCAGGGCCTGGCAGGGTCAGACTGTAGCTGTATCTCAGCTCTTTGCAGACCTTTTGGTGCTCCAGTTGTCATCTTCACTCACCCCTTGCAGCTTGTCTTGAAGAGACTTTTCTTGCATATTTGGTGGTTTCAAGTAATATCTCCACTTTTTTTTTTTTTTTTGAAGGAAAAGGAAGGGCACCTTTCTTTTGAATAAAATCTGTCCCAGTCTTTTTGCAATCCTTTGAGTGCAACAATGCATTTGTGTATTTCTCCCTTTACCTTCTTCCAACAAATCAAGCAAGCCTTCAGTTCACATTTTAAATGGAACTCAGATGATTTGTAGGCAATTTTGTGATGCATTGTAGAATATTTGTACATTTATGAGCTCAGGTCAGAATTTTCCTTGTGTCTAGAAGAATGAGCTATCCTTCCCCATCAGCTTTCAGAGTCTTTCAGGCATACATGAAAAAGACTCTGAGTGATTTAGGCACCTGCTGAAAGTCAGTTAGACTGAGGACTCTACTGCACTTTTAAAAATATGACTTTCTTCAATGTATTAAAAATCCCAGCTGCAATAGCTGTAGTAGTAAGGTGTTAAGTTGAACTCTGCCTTTTTGTAAGACAGGATAGTTTTTCTCTGTGTTCTGGCAGACATATAATCCAGAAAAACAAGTCATTAAAAGATTCATTTATAAGGATAAACAGAATTGACAAAGAAAGCTAGCTTTTGAAACGAGGCTGAAAAAGTATTTTTTTTCCTCAAGAGGTGATGATAGATTTCAAAGCTCAGTCCCTGCTACCTCATGCCTACACCGTAATTCCTCCCCCAATTAGCTGTTTGTAAGGCAGTGCCATCTTCTACTTGTCACATTATAGGTTTTATTCAAATGAAATGCAAAGGGAAGAACGAGCTGATACCACTGTCACTACCTGAAAGAAAAACCTCCAACCTGTCCAGTACTACCAAGTAGAATTCTATTGTGTAAATCTGCTTCCTTATTTTGGGAACAAATGATAGGCAGGACATAAAATGGAAAAATAAATTATACTCACAGGAGTAAATGATCAGTCAGGCAATGTACTGAGGTATCATTAGGGCTGATGAATCACTATTATCATTATAAAAATAACATATAATGCTTCAAATCCTGCATTGTGGTTGACTTCTTTGCTGATGAATATTTATGCAGTTTCTTTTGTTTCTTTGTGTGTCTAACAGATGCCAAGCTAAGTTCAATAGACAAATTGCATCTCTGTGAACTGTCACAGCCTTGTCCTTGTTTTTTCTAGCAAACTGAAGTTAAATAGCAAAATGGAATAAATAAACAGAGGTCAGAACCTCCATCTCCCTACAAGATTCAATAATCTGTGAAAGAATTCAGTTCAGATCAAAGGAAGAATGAAAGCTAATTCTTCTTTATTTGAAAGGAACTGTTTGCATATCTGCACTCTGAGGATCATAAATTACCTAACCTATGCCTAGGTCATAATCTAATTAGCCACTTACCTCTGCTAAATTTCTCAGTATTCCTTGTTTCTATGCTCCTTACCTGCAGTGCAGGATGGGAGAATTATTTTAAGTGTATGGGGTTTATTAGCAAATAAGGCTTTTAAACAAATAAAAAATTACAAGAAGGAAAACAAAGACGGTTAGGTAGTGGTATTTGTGGGCACAAAAGCTGAGGTCAACATAATTTATAACCTTTTTCAAGGGGCGATAAATCAGGTCAATTAATTCAATGTCTTAGCATAATCTTGTTCCAAAACAAACTGTTATCTTAGCATGGTAGTATTTATGGCAGGTGATTTTTTTGGGTTTTTTTTTTTTTTGCATCAGGGACCTCCAAATGTACAGTCCTATTGATTTGCTTTGCAAGCTTTCTGTAGAAGGTAGAATCAATGGTGCACTGTCACCCAAACAACTCTGAAGTAGAATTTATAGATTTGGGGAAATGACTTAATTGCTGGAACCATGCTTGCAGCTAAGCCTGCTCACTTACACATGTGCAACTACTGTGCAATATTCAAGTATTAGGTATCAAACATATAACAGTACATAAAGTAACTGGAAAAATGTAAGTATTTCTGGAATGTCACCACTCTTGTGGTGTATTACACAGCATTAACTGATGCTCACACAGGGATACCATCTCTGAAGTTTGTCCCATATACTGCCTAGAACAACCTTGAGTCTTTTGACATCTTGTAAGATACACAAGGCTTCCCACAACTAACTTAAGCTATACAAAAGCAGAGTTTGCCATTTAAAAACCATGCCAGGCAGAGTTAGGTTAAGGATTTTCTCCTGTCTCACTACCAACCATTTCTCTCTGTCTTCATGTGGAAAGTCTCTCCTTGCAAAGGCAGTACAAGGGATTTGGTAATGATTCAATGGGCTAAAGAGGTAACATGCCATCTGAGAAGCAGATAGTTTGGCATCGCTTCACTAACTGATACCTTTGTAAAGATCATGTCTCTGATAAGCAAAAACTCACAAAAAAGTTGATTCTCCCTTGTCAGCTTGACTGTTCCAGTGCCCATTTTTTCGATGTAGGCAGTGCCCATCAATACAGGTCCCACTGGTGATTGTGATTACTTACAACCCAACCTCTTCTCTGAGGTCTCGTAGTCCCTCTGTTCCAACTTCTTCAGAAGGTTTCTAGTTTGTTTTTTTTTTTCTGGTAGTGCAACACTCTACATCTTTTGGGCAGCTTTGCCCAGGAAATTTTAATATGTTCACAGAAATCATCACCTGCCATACCCAGCTATACAGAAGGTACTGAGCCTTACACTGAACACCTCCTAGGTTCTTCTGTGCTTGGCCACTGCCAGGATGTTTCCTGCCAAGGGATCACGCAATGTGTAACACCATCCCGTTTGCTAGCACTACTGACTCTTGAAAAAAACATTATGTATGGAATTAGAGGAGTGTTTTTATGGGGAAATCTTTTCACACACCTGCATGATTCTGTCTTTAGCCAGTATCTCTTCATGTGGGATCATAAAGTCATTTGATTCACTTGCTTGACCAGTTTCTAATTGGATATAATGAAGCAAAGCAAAATAGCTGTATACACTCCCTCTAGCACTGCTCAATTATTCCTCACATCTCTGTGACGAGATCAGCAGGACCGTCTCATACATGCCAGGCTCTCCATGCAGCTGACAATCCCACCCTGCTAATGAGGCTTTACTGCTACTTCAGCGCCGTTACATTTTTATTCACTCGTCCTTAGATTTACACTTCATATGAGCCTCTGTGAGTACTGCATGAGCAAATCAGCTTCTTAACGCAAAACAAATACACGATCTGTATGTATTACACATATATACCTTTTGCTAAAAATCAGCTGTGCATTAAATGGACGGTATTTCTATTTAAAACAGTGAGCATGGTCTGAACAGATACACTGTGAGCAGGTTGCCTAGGCAACAAAATTCCTCAGCTTGGAGGGGTCTATAACAGAAGATGTTTAGCTGGCTTTAGTTTTGGGGCATGGTTTCTAAAAAATCTTAATTGACTCCTTTCAAATGTATTTTATGTAGTGATAATGCTATGTTTCAAGCAACAACTAGGACAGATACATCTATCTCTGCTACAAATTATAGCTATAAAGCATATAAAATAGAGACAAAGGTTAAAGGGTAACTTATTTCACAGTTTGGCAAGTGTTTAGTTGTTTGAGCCTTGCTTCTTAGCTACTACGTTTACTGAATATTTGTTTATTTTCTTCATACATGTAAAGCATCAAAAATTATTTTTGTGAATTTGACTGCAGTTGGGCTATCGGCTACCAAAATTCTTGACCTTGATTTTATTAAGTTCTATATTTTCTGTAATGTTTTCTGTAAGTCTCCTTGAAGCATGCTGTTCTCTCCATATAACAGCACCATAGAGAGTGGTTATCCATAATCCTAGAAATGGTGTTGGACCCATTATTGAGGGAGATGTGTAGACATTTTTGTCTTGCCTCTGGGACTGCACTTTGACTTGTGGGATTGCACCGGGTTTTTGATAAGTGGGATGGGCTTTTTCCTCTCAGTAGAGCATGACTTTCGTCTCCCTTAATAACCCCTGCCCCTCAGATGGATATGGGAGCAGGGTTATGTGTTAACATGGTTTTGCAGCAAGGCCTGAGGGCTCAGTGCAGGTCAAGCTCTCACGCTGGGGGTGGTGGATTTATAACAGGGTAGCTGTATTCAAGCTCCCAGAGCTTGAATCAGTCTGTTAGGGGTTGTATCAGGCTCTGCTGTTAAGGGTGACATTGTAGGGTACAATTGTACCATCAGTGTGAAGATGAGGGTGGCTGTATGTTTACCTGAGGGGATGCTGCAGCACAGCGTTGGGAAGAACCATTTCTGAGATATCCCAGCATCAGTTTCCCAAGAGTTCAGTGCTCACAACTGGAGGAAAAATGCCAAAAGGCTTATCTCCCATTAGTCTTTAGTTAACTGATGAGATAATCTAAAATATTCAATATTAGGTAACTTCTGTTGTTCTTACAGCACCAGAGGCTTCTCTAAAGCCAAGCTGGTCATGGCAGCATGGGTACATCCTGCACATCTGTAGCAGCTGACAAATTGCTTTCAAAGGTGGCTGTGTGTGCAAAGTTGTCCCCATTCGGAGGATCTCTTGGGAACCAGGTTTGCTGCCTTTCCAGAGATTTTGAAATTAATTAAAATTTGTAGGAAGTGAGCCTTCAGATCTCTTAAGAAGAAGTTTCAAAAGCAAAGGCTTAATGTTTCTGTAGGTGATTTTTTCCATAGCACTCAGGAGATTTGAGAGTGTGAGGCTCCCTGCAAAGCAGCAGGACTGCGCTCCTCAATCCCTTTAGGGAGAGGATTGTGGGCTGCCTACCCAATGACGGGTAGGACATATTTCTCTGAACAAAAAGTTGAGAATTTTCCACCTTGTGCTTCCTTTCTGCTCACCTGGATTATACTGATCTGCGCCTAAAGCAAATGTAGGGCTGGGAATCAATCAGCCATAAGTAACTGCTGCTGTCTGGATTTAGGTATTTCTTAGTCTCTATCTGCAGCTGCAGTTTAAGGGGAGGCATGTGCGATTTTGTGAATTTTAACTTTGGGAGGAAAGGATTTGGCGTACATCTGTTGTGGACAGCAGAAACCTTACACAGATGATGGTGACATTAATTTTTCTTACCTTCACCAAAATTACATCTATTGCCTCTCCCAAATTAATACTGATGTTCCCACTGTAGATTGAAATTTCTCAGCACTTTGTTTCTTGAGCAGATATTTTTGCTTTTCAGTCCTGTTTTCTACAGATGTTTTTAAAAACCTCTGTTAAGTGTATCTTGAATGCAACACATGGAAATAGTCGTGTGCACTCATGCTTGTGTATTCACAAAAAAGAAATTAAAATAGTTTGACCCTTATGTGAGGAAATCTGGTAAAAATGACCTGTCAAATATACTAAAGTTTCAGCGCCAAATGCAGGCAGTGAAATGTTTTCCACTCAACTGAGACTGGCTCATCGTCTTCTTGCTGAACACCCATGTGCTCCCTCTCCTACGTGCAAGATCTTTCTCACTTTCATTAGCTTTCCCTAAAAATTCAGAGGGTATTGTTTGTTTTCCTCTGCTGACACATTTTTGCCTTTTAAAGCTCAGCCTTGCTGTATGACTATGAAAGTACTACTGAAGCTTCTGATTCAGCATTTTTATTCTTGATTGTCCATCATTTTTTTGTCCCTGAAAATCTCAGTTGTTTAGACAAGAGAGAGATGTCAGATTCAGCTTAAAGGAACTGGCATGATAGCAGCCTGTTACTAGGACCTCTCAGTGACTCAAAACAAGATGCTTTGTTCATAAGCTTTCTTTTGCATTTAGCTCTGGACATTTATTGTGGCAGGTTCCACTTAGACAGATGTCTGTTGCAGGTCCTGTCTTGTTCTCACATTAAACAGGAAAGATGAAAAAATGTGCAACTTATTGCCAATGGGGTAATGAATCTCCTCATATTTTGACAGAGCCTGTTAATTCAGTTGTGATCCTGTGGGTTGTTTAATCAATTCTTCTTGTAGACACACACCAGAAGGGTAGAGACACATCAGTCCCTATGTACTCAGGAATAAAAACAAAAACTCTGTTTCAGGTCGATACAAAATAGACAGAAAATACCAAGTTTTAGTCAACTAAAAAATTTTAGAGCAAACTTTTCCTTTTTTTTTTTTTAATTGCTATTATTTTTTTGGTATTTGGCTGAGGTTTTAAGACATTTTAAGGTAAGATGTAAAGGGACTTTTGGAAAGGAACCGTCACTTGGAATTGAATGACAGAAGTATTTGTTTAAGGAAACAAAACAACAAAAAAACCCTTAAACCCAACCCAGCATGCCAACCTGAGATGTCTAGATGGTTACCATCCTGCACCTTGTTCCCTCCCTAGACCCACTCTGACATAAAAAAAAAAGTGAAGGCAAACCGAAAGGTTCTTTCTCCAAAAAAAAAAATACTGTAGTATTACCAGATCACCATTTTTTCCCCAAAAGCATTCTTTGATAGAAAATGCTTTACTTTGTGCTTATCTAGGAGCACAGGACATTCATCTGAATTACAGGTGAGCATAAGGAGGACTACAGATCTTCTGCTATCAGCAAAAAACAGCTTTAGAGTTAGCCCTGCACTGGAATTGCTGAAATCCTCTTCAACTGAAGGCAGTGGCAGCGCAGTCCTTTAGGAGGAAAACAAACAAACCGAAACCAATCTGTGGGGCATTTATTAAATCATATAGCCAGAATTCATGCATACAGTACTTAAGTCAGTAAAATCTGCTTGTGAGAAATACATTTGGGAGCAAAAGTACTTAGGATTTCTCAGTGTCATTTTACTTTGCTTTAATTTTCAAGTTAAATTTGGAATAGCTTAATGCTTTTTCTGAAATGTAGTAGAGCATCGAATCTAATAACTGGAGAGTGGCAAAAAAACTAGAAAGGGAGGTAAGGAGTATATACAAGTGACTGCTGAACCCTTGCTCCTTCCATGGCTAACCTGAATGCCAGGCACCTAATGCTGCTATGATATATGCTTATTTACTCCTAATAGCAGTGGAAGTAGAAAGTGCTAAGGGTGGTCCTTTTTTATTTTTACTTTTTTTGTCCCAAGTGGATGGTTATGTTGAAATTGTAGTCTGGTTGGCCTGTCCCTGCAGTAGCAGATAGGCCAGTCTAGCTAATCATGTTACAGTTTCATGTCTTCTGCTGGTATTCCCTGTCTCAGCACCCACAGTGTCCACTGTTCAGTGGGCTAGTCCTCCTCTGTCTCATCCCCCATGCTGCCTTAAGTGCAGACCCAGACATATCTGCACACAAAAAGGCCCAAACCCAGTCACTTCTTCCAATTTCATTTCTACTGTCTGTTGCCATTGGTTTCACGGAGTATTTCTCTATTTTAATCTGACATTAAAAACACGAAGTCCTACTGGTGTTCTAGGTACCCCTCACAGTTGTTGAGAAATGCTGTGATGAAACTCAGAGCTTATGTAGACTGTTCCCTCTTCAGCAATAAGCCTTCCACACTCCTTTCACCACAACTGAAATCATCTATCAGGCCATATACCTGCCTACAAGTCATATTTACTCCCAGAAAACACCTTCTTTCTCTTCATATCTCTAGAAGACTAAGACATTCCTTGGGAGTTTTAAAGAAAGGTGGGCTGCAGTGGTCCCAGCACAGCACAAAAAGGAAGTTAGAGGTTTGTCCTCTGGATTTGGTGACTTGAAGGAAGATGAAGTTCCCAGTGCCAAGAAGTTTTGTGAATGCAGGAATGACTTGAATCATCTGCAAAAAGTCACCTGCAGAACAGCTTAGAAATAATTTCTGTATTAAGTAATTAACCTGTAGCAATTGCCTGGGGAGGAATGATTTCACAAACTTTATGATCAACATAAAGTTAGGCCTGGCTGACTAGAGAAGGAACTCTCCAATCTCCATGTGTAGTGAGCTCACAGAAATTTGGTCTGCTCATTTGAACAAGAAAAATACCTTTGAAGCCCATTTATACCAAGGGAAATAGGTGTATTTCAGGTAGGTAAATCACAGCTAATGTTCTTTGAGGGAACTGAATTCTGGACTGAGAAGTCTAACTCAAGGAAGATGGATCTGGGAATATTTGCAGTGTTGATCTGCTTGCTGAAGCTAGCAAACTCACTTCTTGCATTTCAGGGATTTTCAAATGTTTATTCTGTATTTCTCTAAGTTGCCTCAGTCCTGTAAGGGCTTAGGTCACTTTGTCCTGCTCAGCAAGATGGGGGACAGGGTTTTATGACCTCACATGCCCCAGTGTCATCTGTTATCTTTCTTTGTAATATTTTTTTGCTTTCTTTCCCTATTTCTATGGCAACTTTTGACAACGTCCCTTCTATTATGCAGCTCAGCATAACTTGGAAGAAAAAAACTGTTAAATTTTCAACAGGGTCAGATGTCAGGCTTTTTAGAATGAGATTGAACATTTGGCTGGTTCTGCTCATGTTGGCAAAGTAGGGGAGAAAATTCCTTTGTGGGGAAACTTTTTCTAAAATGTGCAATACAGGCTGTGATTGTGGGTGATATGTCCCTGCCCTGTATCCCCAGCATGAAGTAAAGGCAGGATGACAACAGGGGAATAGTCCAGCCACCGGTCTGGAATACCTGCATCCTTTTAGGCAATTGCACTTCTTTCATTCTACTGCTTCCTGGGTTTCTCTGGGGGAACAAGGCAGTCTAGTGTGCTTGTTCTCCTGCTGCCGTGACAAAGGGACAGGTTAAAGTGGGCTTTGCTTCTTATCTTGCCTTATTTAATGAGAAGAATCCAGAGATACACAGCTGCCCTCATCCTTGCTTACTAATAACACCTCAATGCTGCACAGAAAAATGCAATGGTAAAAGGCAATATCCACAGGGCACATGTTCCGTTCATCTCTGTTCCTCAGCAATTATGATATCTGTAGTGAGCCACCGAGGCAGGCACAGCTATGAATGACTATTTTAGCAAAGTTGCTGGCATGGTGGTTGGTTCTTCTACATCACCTTAAGAGAAGCTGCAATTGCCAGACATTATTCAAGAGCTGGACTCCTCAGTGTAGGACCAAAATATTGATGGGGGGGTCTTCCAAAATTCTGGCCTGACTAGTTTTGCCTCTCTGGAAATGAGATGGCTAGAAGAATCTCTGACCTCGTATTTGCAGTCAGGAAAGATTGAAAGAAACTCTTCCTGTACACTAAGGCTGTGAATGAGATCAAAGGGGGCTCAGAGATCAGAACTTAACAGGAGTCAGGGGAAGAGCAAATAGCAGTTGCTTTTAAAAATTCAGATATGTAAAATGAAGATCAGCAGTTTCAAAAGATGTCATGTTTGTCACTGATACACTCAATTTATTTTTGTCTTCTGCTCTAGGAAATGACAGTGTCCTAAATGAACATAGTGGAGAGCATGGGCAGGCCAATGAACACACCTTAAAACAAGTGGCTTTCCTCAGATGAATGAAGGGACACACTGTTTGCAAGCCTTCTAGTGCTGAGAGGTGAGTGACGGGGCAACATCTAGACTATGTCTCCCCAGGGGTAGGGTTGAGGTCTCTGTCTGGGGCATTCCTGGCAGGAGATGACAATATGTGTCCCCAGCCTACCAACATGAGCTGTGAGAAGCAGAGGGGTTGCACTGGGCTAGCTGTCACCTTTGCACCTGTGATGGTGTTTGGAGGGAGACAGAAATGCAGCAGGTACGATTTTGAATCAATCCCTCCCTCCATTGCTTTGAGGAAAGCAGAGCGGCTGTCAGGAGGAATATCCCTATTCCACATGGCTGTTCCATGTAAATATAGCATTGTAAACAAAGACTTGCCTGGGAATTAATCCCAGGGTGACTAAAAATACACGGACATATTTTTACTGGCTCTTCTAACACTTAGCACAGCACTTTTTCCAGTCACAACTGATAAATATTTCCATTAATGCATGTATAAGCAATTCAAAGAGTTGCTGCTAGCAACTTGAAAGGCTGGGACTTTCAAGTATCAAAAACCTGAAGTGGAGAACAGAAGTCATGCCCAAACGCCAAGCCCAAATACTTGTATGTTGTGGTGCTGGTGAAGCACTCAAAGCAGGGAACTTTAGACGGCGTAGGAGGGCATTGCCACCACACAGCCCCACACTAATACAGCCAGTTAGTGCCTGGCTGAGCTGTCTGACTCTTATGGGGAAGAGGGGTGTATCATAGATTTGGAAGCTGCAGGGATATTTTTCTCTGGGTCTGATGTAGGCAATAACATGCCACGGTCGCACACTGCCTGGGTTTGGAGGCCATCCTGCCTCCTTGGCTACCCAGCCTTCAGGTACAATTCCTCCCTGCCTAGCTGTGTCAATCATTACTTTCCCCCAAGAGTCCATGGGAAGAGAAGTGATGAATAGAGACTAGTTTATCTATTTTAAAGAGATTAATTTATATTTTGCATGAAAGCTTTCTTATTTTTGTGAAAAATAAACCTTATTCCCTCTCTTTTTTTCAAATCAGAACCATATTCTGCTGCTTGTGGAGGATATTTGTATTTGTTTCAGTGCTCTATATTCAAATAACCCCTTCCTCACTTAGGAACTCTTGAATTTTTGAAAACTATAGGGAACTCAATGGTGTTGGCAAATGCATTTCTTCAAAATGGTCCCAATGGTGGAGATTTGAAAGCATTTATGAGCCGTTTTAATAATCCCTCTACTGAGCTACTTTATAACTTTGGATTCTAAAATACTTCCCTGACTCTGGCCTAAATCACTTCAAAAACAGAATTTAGACACTTAAATCATTAAAAGAAAAAAATCCTAGCAGTAATGCGTAAGTCCTTTTGAGAGTAAAACTCAGTGTCTTCAGCATCAAGTCCACGGAACCCACATGTCAGACAAGAAAGCAGGTTTTGCTAGCAAGAAAATCCCCTCAACTTTGAGAATTAAACTGCCACGACACCCTACAAATCATACGCTCTTTTTAGCAACCTGTCATCAAAGTTCAACATCTTTTTCAGGCCTCTCACATTGGAAAAAGTTGCCTTCATGAACTATAAGACACACAGGCATCCCTCTAGAAAGGTCAAAGCATGACAGATTCCTTCTGTGTCATATCTCATACAGCAAAATCAAGAAAATTTTAAGTGGTGCACAAATGCAGAAGCAAAAATAATTGGGGTACACAAGTTAGATGACCTACCTAATTGCACCTCAAACAAGTAATGCCTTCATAGATACACATGGGAGAGGACTTAAATATAGATCCTGATTTGTATTCTTCAACGTGAGAGTGTGGTTGGCTATTTTTTTGTGGGAGAAGGGGAAACAACAGAGTTGGACTGCTGCAAACACCTTGTGATTCTGCATGTGCCCAGCACTAGGATAATAGCTAGAAATAGTTTAGACATTCATTTTGCCTGAACCTGGATGCCTACTGGCAGACAGGAAATATGACCTGTGGGAGATAACTATTTTTCTCAAGAGGTAGCCCACTACCTGTCTGAGTACAAAATAGGAGAGATATTTCTACTTGTTTGCAGTTTGCCTAAGGGGCTAGTTCATAGAAACACAGAATATACTGAGTTGGAAGGGACCCCTCAGAATCACTGAGTCCAGCTCCTGGCCCTGCACAGAACACCCCAAGAATCACACCATGTGCCTGAGAGCATTGTCCAAATGCTTCTTGAACTCTGTCAGGCTTGGTGCTGTGATCACTTCCCTGGGGAGCCTGTTCCAGTGGTCAACCACCCTCCAGGTGAAAAACTTTTTCTTGATATCAAACCTAAACCTTCCCTGACTGGGCTTCGTGCTGTGTCCTTGAGTTCTGTCACTGGTCACGAGAGTGAAGAAATTGCTATTTGCCCCTCCACTTCCCCTCATGAGGATGTTAAAGAACATCTCGCTGCATCACAGACTGCAACATTTGCATAAAGCAACTCTTCATCAGCCTCTTGTCTCACCACTACTTCTTAGAGTATTTTGGTGGGGCACAGTTTTGAAGGGATATTTACCTCCTTCAGCAGTGCTAGAGATATTCAGGTTTTCTAGGTTTTGAAGAATGACATCAGTAACTCTGGACATCTTTGCTGTGACAAGATGTCTACTGGGATATTTTGGGGAGGGGGGGAGGATAGCTAAGCCTAATAACAATAAAAATTTAAGCAATAAAATTCTGACTAGCTCCTTGAGTTTTTCCTTTGGGGGTATTATTTTGAGGTTGTGAAAATAAGAAAAGAAATCTTGTGGTTAGTTTGGCCCACAAAGAGCTACTATGAAGACAGGGTGATGGATGTGTTTCATAGAATGAATATCGAACACATTCATGTGTTTGTTGGAGTGAATAGATAGCATTTCAACTACTTCTTGAAGCTGAAATACTGATCCTAAATATGTTTGAAAGTGGGCAGAATCTGACTGACTACAGCCCAAGTGACAGGAGAACTGAGAAATCCATGTAATGAATAATACTTGGGAATTTCACCCAAAAATGTTATTCTTACTACCCCATAATTTTTTCCCTGAACTCAAGTATTAGTTGCCTGACATCCTCAAAGCCAAACGCAGGGACAGCCCACCTTAAACTTCTCATCTGCAGTCTGACAGGCAGTGTCTATGTCCACCACTCCATCTGCTTAACCTTCCCAGGAAGCTGATGTTCATCTTTGCGCTTCAGTGAATGGTTTTGTTTTACTGAAAAGGAACCTAGCTCAGTAGCACTCAAGGGGCTGTCAAATGAAAATGGAATTAAAAAATGTTGGCAATTTCTCTAATAATCAACAGTCTGCTTTGAAATACTCTTGACACTTCCCTTTCAAATTAACTCAAGAAACATTTTTATATGCAAAAATCTTAAGGAGTTTTTCCTGACCCTGAGAGTTTGAAGATTGTCTGTTTTATACAGAAAGTTGAAGAGAGGTCCTGAGAAAGAAGTCTGTAGAAATTCTCAGTTTTAGTACTTTTATTATATCCAAAATAGGTATTGTACAGGTGAAGGCTTTTTGTTTTGTTTTCGTTGGGTTTGTTGCAGCTTCCTTGCAGTCCATCTGCACGCCAAAATGAAACTCCTTGAGACTCAGACAGGAGGAAGTCCTGCTTCATTTCATATTCGTCTGGTAATACCGGGTAGCCCTGGCCCTGGCATGAGAAAACTTGAATTTTGTGGGATTTTTGGTCAGGTTTATCAGATCTTCCTATTTGATTTTCTGGGCTGCTGGTGATTCGAAGTATCAAATACTCTTTAGGTGGAAGGTTTTGATTCAATGTTTTCTAGCCTGTGCCAGCCATACTCAGGTTCCTCCAACTATATTTTTCTGAGTTAAGGCTTCTTAGAAAAGAGAGGCATGCACACACAAAACAGACCTGAATACATGCTATAAAAGAGATCTTTGTAAGCTGAAAGTGCTAAGGCTTTTGAAAAGCAACCTAATTTCATCAGGTCCTGCTCAATCTCCCAATTGGTTTCTCTCACCTACAAAGCTAATCTTGCTGACTGTGCTTTATCAGCACAGAATTTGCAGCACTAATTGGCTGTTAAGGTTTATGCAGGTGCATTGGTGGGAAGTACTTATTGGCTACCTATTAGCTACTAGTATATCTTCTACATCTTATAAACTCTGTTTGCTCCCTAGCACAAGTGTGTAAACTTGTAGGACCAGACCAGACCAGACCTGGAAGAAAGGACAATTCTTACCTTAATGACAACACCAGCAGGTGCAGCCTTCAGTATCTGTCAGCACAAGGTGGTGAGACTCCAAGGGGAGAGGCACAGCACATGGCACAGGTCAAAGACCTGCACAGCTCTTCAGTGGGAATGACCCTAGCACAGCATGCTCTGACAACACTCGGCCTTACTGCCCACCCACTGACCTGTTCTTGCTCACTGCTAGGATGAAAGCTCACACTGTGCACATGCAGCAGCCAGGATGCAGTAACACAACCATCAACATACGGTTCACGCTATGGTAGATGTTACTGACAGTTTACAACAGGGTACAAGGCCAAATGCAACAGCTGTGCAGCTGAGAGGCCCGAACAAGTTGCACTATTGGGAGGTTATCATGTCTTGTAATTGGCAGACCAACATTTTGGCACAGTGGATAACCCACAGTCACTTCCTAGAAACAGTTTTGTCCCTGAGGGCACAGTGCTGAGTGTTCTCCTTTTGTTCACAGATTCCCACAGGTTCAGTCACTGGTGGAGTCTCTTCTAACGCGGGTACAGTGAGGGTGGCAACTTCAGACTGGTCATACTGCAAAGCTGACATACTACACATTTTACTATCTGGCTCAAAGGATGGGAAAATAACGGCTGGCATGCAGAAAAGGAATAGAATAACTTTATATTTTTACAATTACCTGATTAGTCATTTCATAACACTTTCTCATAAAGTTATATGCCCACATACTACAAATTTAGGGGGTTTTGACATCTCTAATTGAGGAAGCTCTTCTCTCTGCCAAGTACTGCTTTTAATCTGTTTTTACCTACTCCTTTTACCTATTTAAGGACCATTAATTTCTATAACATTTTTCTGAAAGACATGAAAGTATAGTTCTCACTTCTGAAGTTGCAAAGATAGCTTAATGATAACAAATTATACTTTACCAGATTGCATGTGGGAAACATTTGGATTTAATTGAATCACTTGTTTCTTCCAACTCAAATATCATTTGTAAATACATAAATTATATCTACAGAGACTTATATACATACTTGACAATTTCTACACAAACATATTCACGATCAGGTCATTTTGATCATATTTAATAGTGGGCAGAAACAGAGTTTCTCTTTTATGGACTCTGAGACACTTGAATTTACACCTTATTTTCTTCTTTCCATAACTTCAGTCATGGCCATAAACTAAGTGTTGCACCTTTTCCTCCTCATATAAATATGTAAAAATGGAAATCATTAAAGCAAAGTTAGTCAGTGAGTACTTGTTAATATTTATGTGGTGGAATTAACTATTTGCTCTCCTGTAATACTTATTGAAGACATTTAAAAATAAGATAAAACTGATGTTAATGACTATTTCAATTCTTACTCCATAGGAGTCAGATGTTAACAGCATACTCAGAAGTGGGGTTTTTAATTCTTTTATTCAGTTTATTAGCTATTATTCTTAAACTGCTGTTCACGAGGTTGTTTGTTATTTTTTTTGTTCCATCTCTGGCCTATAAAAACAAAAAGATAATGTTTAAAGTTGCAATTGCTACATTTAGGCTCAGATTTTTGCCATCTTCCTTTCCCTCACAGGAAGCTTTTAACCTATGACTTATAATCATGTGCTGTAGTGTCAACCTCAGGAAACATGAAATGCAATACTTATGCCTCAGTTATAAATAGGTAAGCTTATCCTCTCCTATTTTATTAGTTTGGGCCAGGATAGAGTTAATTTTCTTCATAGTACCTTATAATGGTTATATTTTGTATTTGTTTTGAAAACAGTGTTGATAGCACAGGGACATTTCAGCTGCTGCTGAGCAGGGCTTATAAACATCAAGGCCTTTTCTGCCTCTCACACTGCCCTGCTGCTAAGTTGGGGGTGCATGAGAAGCTGGGAGGGAATGCAGCTGACTCCAACTGACCAAAGGGATATCCCATACCATGTCCTCATGGTCAGCAGTAAAAGCTGGGGGAAGAAGAAGGAAAGAGGCGACATGAAGCATTTTTCTTCCCAAGTATCTATTACTCATGGTGGAGCTCTGCTCTGCTGGGTGTGGCTGAACACCTGCCCACCCCTGAAAAGCAGTGAATGAATTCCCTGTTTTGCTTTCCTTCCATGGTGTTGCTTTAGCTATTAAATTGTCTTTATCTCAAGCCACAAGTTTTTTCACTTTTACTCTTCTGATTCCAAGCAAGCAGGTGTGTGGGGCTGAGCTGCTGGCCAGAGTTTGCTCAAAACAACCATTTTCCTTCAACATTTCTTCTACTACAGAAGAATCAACATTTTCCTATTAATTATTCTCCCCTCAGAGATTTCTTCAGTACTTACATAGACTTTCTTGAAAGAACATGACTAAAATCAATAGCTTGAGGACTAGGTTCAGCTGCTTCTTTTAAAATGTTGTCTTGCAGAGTGTAATCCTACAGAGGTACAACAAACCAGAGAGCCCCAGTATGCCATGAAAGTGCTTGGGTTTAGAGCATTTTCCTAGAAGTTGATGGAGACTTACAGAATCACTTTGTAAGACTATCCGCTCCTGAAGTTTGAATACTTTGTCAGTGTCTTCATTTGTTTCATTATTTGGTCATTTGTTTTGGATTGTTAGGGGCTTTTTCCAATTAAAAATACTATTAGTTTTTTGAAGTTGCAGTCTTCTCCTACTTTTTAAGTGGGCTTCCTGGGCTGTTATCTGGTTCTCATTGTTGTGATTAGCCTCTGCAGCAGGCCATCATTACTAGTTAGAATTTGCACAGGAGCTTTCATGTATTCTACTTGCATATTCAGCTTCACCCTCTTAGTTATACCTAAGTAACTATGTAAAATGTAAAAATGCTGTAGCTTTATTGTGTAGTTGAGTAATGATTCAAATGGCATTTGTCACAGCCTGCATCTTCCTAAAATTTCTACACTGTGTTGATAGATGCACCAATATCTTACACTACCCAATAGTCTTACATTAAGTCAACTTTTAAGTTTGCTACATATTGAGACTGCAAACTGAAAAGCTGAGAAGTAACAGAGTTACTGCTATTCCTTGTTGCTTTGCTAATCAACATCTTATAAATTTTAATGATACTGGAAAGTCACACTGGTAAGGGCAACAGTACCTTCATAAAAATGAAACACACCACTCATATTCCTGCATATTTTGGATATGTGCCCAATGCAGAGGCAAAAGGCCTGTGCTGGGCAACTGCCCATGTGCTACCTGATCCTGCCTGGCTCCTACCACCTTCATGGGGGTAGGAGTGCAACTCCTACTCATTGTCGTGCCAGAGGGAGCTCTTGACATGGTTGTAAATAAATTGCTGCCATCACTTGATTATAAGTAGCATAGTTTAATATTGAGTATGTGTTGAATAATCAACTTACAAATATATAAATAGTAATGAATTACTAGTTTATAAATATTGTCTGATTATTAAACACTCAATAATTAGTTAATAGGCATAGAAAGTATTGTATAAGCGTAACATATCAGACTGAAGATGCGTTTGGCTACTTTCTGGAAAAGTGCCTTACTTCCTCGGAGTGGAGGAGCTGGTTCAGTCTTGAGTTTGTCTTTGGTGAGTGTGGGCAACTGGGCCAGTGGCACTGCTCCCACAAATTGCCTAGCAGGAACCATGCATGTGCTGGGACACATCATTTCTGCCCTTGAAAGGAGATAGGGAGAGACCTGCCCAGGGTTCCCTGAATCTCTGAGGAAGAAACCAGGCTGCTTGTGCAGAGGACAATGCTGCTACCTGCTCTGCTTCTGTCCAGGGGTAGCCTTGCCCATCTTTAAGCTAATTAAAGCTTCTGCTCATTGTAGCAGTGTGGGTTTTGGCAAGGTCATAAATCAATCACTGTCTTAGGAATATGAGCTGTCATAATTGTGCATGGTCTAAATGTGAACTAATGAGTTAATGACTATTCCAGCTGTTGTACACACCTTGAATAAAGAGTTGGACACACAAAAACAGTATGAAAAGTGTCTTTTTCCCCAGAGACTTTTTCAGACATTGAGTTCAGCCTGTTGTAGGCTGGTCTCTCAAACTTTGGGGACCAATATGACCGAACCCTCACCCCTGGTAGAGGTCTACATACCCTGCCCACCTCCTGCCTGCCTGGAACACATCTTCCCAATCCCTCGCACCCTCCTGCTCAGAAACAGATGACTCAGTCTCAGTTTCTGAGCCCAAACATGCAGGACTTGGTCTCTGCTCCAACTCCACAGCCCAGCCCCAGGAACCCTTTTCCCAACCCCAAAGACACAGGACTTTGTTTCATTTTTAGAGCACCCAAAACAGCTCCATGAACCTGTTTTCAAGTCTGGAAAACTCAGGACTTGAGTTTTTTTTCAACAGAAAACACAGGTCTTAGTCTCTGAGTTTGATGATTCTTGGACTTAAGGCTCAAGGACACGTGTCTTCATTTGAGGCCCACAGCCCATGATTTCCCCTCCTTTCTTGAAGTCTGATGAGCTGGGGTTTTGCACCCCCAAAACTGCCCCCCCTGAGCCCGTATCTGGAAAACAGGGTTTAGAACAGGCTTCAGTGTCCTGGGTTGCACCGGTTACTCTAGTTCCAGCCTGCCTGTCACCTTCCTCATTCCAAGGGCCACTCAGCTTATTGGGTGCCACATAATGCCTTCGTATCTGGGAACTGATGTTTTTGAAAGCAAAGCCAGAGTAAAAAAAAAAAACATAATGATCCATTTCCACATCTCGGGTAGAGCAGAAAGTTCCCTCAGGGTCACATATACTGACAGCAGGCACTGAAAGTGTCAGAGCTGCTGTGAGAGCACACAGACATGTTGGGAACTGCAATTTCACTGGAGAGCACATGACTGGGTCCGTAGGACTCTCATAAGTAAAATACTAAGCAAGGGGGAAGTTAAAAACAAAGAGAAGCCCAGTGATCTCTCTGACATCACTTTAGTGCCTCTTTTCTACAGATTTGTGCATGGGAGTGTGGATGTATGAAGGACACACACTGCTTCTTTCATTGTGCCTGAAAGACAGACACAAAACCTCCTACAACTCTTTGCTGGAACAAGTACCAGGAGAAAAGAGAAGTCTCATGCATGGAAGCCAAGTCTCCAGCCCTAGCCAATAACAGAGGACTCCAGAGGTGAGTGAAGGCTGGGGCCTTTTCAAACTGACGGGAAGTCACCCAGCCTGGCATTGCAGCTGGTAAATCCTATGCTGGACAGACCCTTCCTTTCCCTGGAGCTGTCTGGGGGGCTGCAGGGATTCAGGAGCCACCAGCTTCTGCTCACAGTTAACTGCCTCCCAGCTGCTTGCACATATTTCTAAGGGAAAGGCATAGTTCTTTTGTGATGCCACAGTGTCATGACTACCACCTTGTTGTGTTAGTACTTTGTTACTTTGTAGACTGATTGGGCTGGGATTTTAACAACACCCTTCAAATTAAGATCAGAACCTTTCATTCTCATCCCTCCTCCCTGATTCTGGGCAGTGAACTAGCTCTCTTGACTTTGGAAGATTTCTTCACAGATTGTTTTGGGAAACGAAGATGTCTTGGGAACTGGCTGTCTCTCCCAGAACTATGCAAGGAACATAAGGGAAGATACACCAAAAAGCCAGGGATTTTTGTCCGAACTGACTGTCTGATTTTGCTCTATTTCTCCCAGAGAGACAACCTGCTCTCAGGTAGCAAAGGGCAGCAGCCACTCAGGGCCCTTAATTAAGCCCCTGCTTAATTAATTAACCTTAATTAATTAATTAATTAACCTGAGCAGGGTCCTCCCACTGCCATTTAAACTCCAGCTGAGGGGTCCTTCCTCTTTTCCTCGCTGTAGGTAGGTCTTTGTACACGCCAAGTCCTTCCTAAACTTGGTGTCCTTCCCTGGATGTCTCAGTTTCAGCACCTTTCTGTATTTCCATTCTGTGTGCTGCACCTTTGGCAGAACCTGCTGTTAATTCTCGCTCTGCTCTGCTTGGCTGCTGGGGGAGCTGGGCTTCACCTATGAGACTGATGTACGTCGGGGGCTTGTTTCTGGTTGGTTTCCCATCGTGGGATTGTTTGGGGCTGGCCTGTACCTTTGGGTTCAATTGGAAGTGGTGTAGGAGGCTTTTGTCAGCTTGCAGCTGTGTACCCTAAAACTTACGACCCTTCCTTATCAGATGCTGCTCTGCTCAGATGTCTGGTGCTGGTTTCTGGCTCTTCCGGGGATATAGGGTGATACCTCTCTCTACCCTGATGCACTGCCACAGCTTGGGGATCAGCACCTTTAAGAGCAGCTAAGTAGCTCCTGGAGCTGCCTGTGACCTTTCTTCTGTCTCTTGCACCCCCAGGGAGAAATTGCTTGTGAGCAATCCAGCTCCCCTGGTAGGACTGCTGGGGCCTCTGACTTGGGACTTGTTGGTTACATCCTGATAGTGGGCAGGTGGCTGCCTTGAATACAAGGTGGCCCTGACCAACCTGATTTCCAGGACTGCCCACAGGGGGGAAGTCGGAAGAGGCAAAATGCTTGGCTAGTTCCATATACCTACCTTGTTAATTCTCTGTCTCCTCACTCATCTCAGGAGGGGTCCCTGGGAGCAACCAGTCCTGGAACCTCTCTAGACCTCTCCCTGTAGTGGAGAGCAGCCAGTGGCTGAGGGCACCAGCAAGCCTTAACTGCCCTGAGCGGTATTACCTGGTACCTCAACCTCACTGGGATTCCCCTCTGGGGTAGGGAAATGGGTCTAGACAGTGGCAGGATTTGACAAGGGCTTAGATGTGCTGTGCTGTGGAGAGTGTGGATGGCTGCCCTGGGCTCTATGGAAGCCTTGGCTGTCTCAGCTCTGAGAGACTCAGTTCTAGTCTGTAACAGGCCTTAAGGGCTCTTTCCTCCATTGGGTTAAGCAGCCAGTTTCAGGAGCTGACCTGTGTTGTATGAACTTATGAACCTGAAGTTTTTTTGGATTAACATATACTTGCTTGTGTATCCTGTCTGTGTAAGCCCTGTATAACAGTCTGCACAGTGCTCTGAAATTGGGTGCTCCATCATCTCCATGTGCTTACAGGGCATCACTGATATTTATGAACTCACTCTGTGTTGTTGTCAGAGTGCAAGTTTTGCAAATAAACAAACATGAGGGGAAAAGCATCTAAATCCTTTAGCTGCACAAAATATAAAGTCCCTGTACACACAGTAAAAGGATTGTGTTTTCTGTGATCCTCTAACTGGTCAAACCAACAGTCTTTTTGTGCTTCTGATGACTTGGAGCAGAACTCATGTTGCCTCTCCTTCCTCTGATTTCTCTCCAGATGGTGAAGACTTCCTCCCACCAAGAACAGGTCACAAACTTCATGAGCACTGTCCTGCACAAAGCTGTGTGCTAGACTAATAGGTGTATGAGGCCTGGACAAACACCTTGCTGGTGGAACACAGAAGTGAAATACTGCAGGAGGTAAGAGGCCCTTTTTATTTCCTCTTTGACTTTGGATTTTTTCTTTCTTGCTGATGAAGAGCTTTTACTGACATAAGACAGCCTGGCCACTGTTGTCAAGGGACTCTGCCTGTCAATTTGTGGGCAACTTGCTTTAGTGAAACTGTTCCTCTGATCTCAGGTGTGTTAAACTGACAAGATAATGGAAATTAACCTTATTTGGCAAGTGGCCCAGAAGGAAAATTCTTCTTTTGGGAACTACTACTGCAATTCCTAGCATGGTGAATCTTGTGGTGGGAGCAGCTAGGACTTTTTGTAACAGTGGCCAAATTTGGAGAGGTTTGCCTGGCCCCAATAGCCACTGAGGTGACAACTAGTGTGTGTGACTCCAATTCATCAGCTGGGTATGGGCCTTTATAAGCATTCAGTGCTCACTTCTCTGCCAGTTTTTTTCACTGTCCTAGCACCTTATCTGAGGAGAAGATAAAACCATACTTTTCAAAAAAGTCTTGTGTGACCTGGATTTCCCCCTCCTTTTACTAAGGCTTTGGAATAGTGTAGCTACTGAAGCTTTGGGGCAGTGAAACTTTGAAAGGTGCAACCTATCTGCGGTCCAAAAGCTGTGTCGTTTATTTCAGAATTAAGACAGGACATATGTTTTAAATGGCACAAACAGAGAAGTTTTGACATCAGCAGAGTTTATGTTTGACTATGAAGATGAAATCACTTCAACTTACAAATAACTGTCATATTTTACTGGACTATTTAATATTAAGCAAAGGCTCTTGTAAAACCTTTAAGATGACTTGTAATGAAAACCAAAATTGCAGTTCTATTGTTGAAAGTAGCTTGATTGGTTAAGAGGTCTATTTCTTGCTTGACTGCCCACCTGCCACTTTGTCCTTAATTAAAACCTGAATGACAGTCCTTCTTCTGAGAAGAAGTCTCTCCACCTTTAAGACCAAAAGGTGCAAGTACCATTTAAGTATGTATTTATGAAGGTAGTGCTTAGTGTGAGCTGTGTTTTTAGAGGTTTTTGAAACAAGGATGGGAAGTACATTGTCTTATTTGCTGGACATTAGTCTTACATGTTTGAAATCCAAAACAAGTTAGTACTTTTTGCAGCTGGAAAGGAACACGTTTGGAAGAATCAACTACTGTGTATGTATTAAGGCAGGACAGTTCTTGCTTTAAGTCAGGCCAGTTTTCTACCTGCATTGCTGAGAGCTGTTGTGTGAAACCCAGTTGGGTAGGCACTGGTCAGAGTGCTAAATCCTGCAAAGTTTCATGGGTGTTTCCATCGTTTGCTTGTGCTGACAACTGATCTTGAACACAGAATGTGTTGCTGCCAAAGTCGTTAGAGGCATTGGCTGCACTGTCCTTCCTATGAGTGAGAAATAGTGTCATGCTGAAGATCTGAACAGACATGGCCAGTAGAATGGTAAAGGAACAGCTGTAGAGACAAAAGAAAGAAATGCTATTACTGATGCTTTTCAGCATTAATAACATCCTGATCCAGTGATCTCTCATACACACCTGGAAGTAAAGTGCTGAATTCCCACACTCTCCTGGGTATGTCAGAGTGAGGGGGGATCAAGGATGCAGGTATAGAAGAGGTGAACAGGCATTTGCTTGATGTTATGCTGGTCACAGGTTCCTGGCTGTCTGGCCTGCCTGTGGAATACTTTCCTGTCTGCAAAAGTGCAATATTAAGCTTTGAGTGGACAACTGATAATTTAGAGGGTAATTTATAGTGTTTTCACATCCCCTCATATAAAATGTCTTGTTTATTTTCCTGATTATTCATTTCAACTGTACATATGATTAAAAATAATGAATGTTATTAATTTTTATCATTAGTACTATCATTACGCCTACTCATATCCTTTGATATTATTGCAAAAATTATCTTTAATAGTTTTAATCGGAGCTATTCCCCATGCTAATGAGAATATAAATCAAAGTATTAAACATGGTAGAAAGTAAAGTTTTGGGCTATATTCTGAAACTGAATCTCCTCTGTGCAGTAGATATCTTGAGGTTTTTCTTGGAAGAGTATTTATGTATGTCTCGTCCATGTACTTGAACAAGGGGGTTTAACAACTTGACTGACATCAATTAAACTGTCTGTGGCAGTAGGGAGACATATTCAAAGGCAGGAGAAAGAGCAGCTAGGATACTGGTGAACACTATTCTTGCATAGGTCAGGAGGTTTTATTCCACTGGCTGCAACAAGGCTGAGTACTCTGGGGAATCCCAACTGAAGGACTTCAGCATGAAGTAGGGGCAAGAAGCCTGAGCTCTGGTATTGAGTAGATGTCAGTCACTGAATTCCATAGGAGCATGCAATAGGATTCCCTGTTTAATTACCAGGATTCCATCTGTTAAAGCTGAGACATAGCAAAAAGGAATAAATAATCTCTCTGGTAATCTTCCAAAGGGTGTCTTCTAAACATGGTAAACCATCTCTGCCCTCTTGTTGTCCTCTGTTGCTTTGCTGTTTGTAACAGAGCGAAGCCTAGCAAGGATGTGGTGCTGGCAAGGGGTCAGAAAGTCAGGCTGGTTTCCTGTGTTTTTTTGTTTTATTGGGTGTTTCACCCAATAGCAGTTAAAATACCATTAATTTTTGCAAGGCTTTTTTATTATTATTTTTGCAGTAAATATTGAACTAAAGCTCACTTCATACAGCACAACGTTCTTGCCAATATGAGCGAAAGCAATATAGCAGAAAATACTTTGGCATGTTTTCTGTGTTCCTAAAATTTCCTGTTCAGAGTTGAGTTCCCTGCTTTAAGAGGATTGCAGACTATTTGCTATGGAGTCTGCTAATGAAAGGTTTTCAGATACTCAGTTAAAGCTAATTGTTGCTAGTCTCGTCACAATTTTTGAGGCCAAGGATGTTGCTGTGCTGCATGGGGGAATCTGTTAGTGCATTGAATGAAGCTGCTAGAAAGCAAAAATCAAGAAGTGTAAAGAAAACAGCATTATGCACCTAACCTAAAGCTGTGGGCTTTATAACTGGGTTCTGCTGGATTCATCTCTGAGGTTTTGACTTTCTCCTCACTCCATGGTGAAACCCTATTCCATGAGAACAGCAGTGATGTAGCTGATAACTCTACAATGGTTTTGTTTCTGTAAATGGGGTGGAAAGTAAAACCTGTTGATAAACTCCTCATATGAAGAAAATAGGGCAACAAATGAAACTGTTGAGTGGAGAGTTTAAAAATACTTTTTCCTTGCAGAAATTAATTAACCTGTGGATCTCACTGTTAGAGAATGCTCTGGAGGGTATTAGTAAACCTTGAGAAAGTTTTAGTCAAGTTAATGAACATGTTTAATACGTATGAATGCAGTTAATGCTCTAGATAAAACCTCTCATGGGAAGACTCATCTCTTACCTGTCAGAGTGAAAAGATACTGCGGGGTAAAAATTTGTATTTATCCTTCCTCTATAGAAGACATCAGCTAGCTGGACTTCAGTCTCATCCAGAACACATCCTCATAGCTTCCTGTTCCTAGAGTTTGAAGACAACTGGTTCCTCAGCAATTTAGGTGCTAGCCTTTAGGGTCACTGAGAAAATAGCCTGAGCCTGGTGAACTGGAGCTGGATCCTGTCTAGAACTGGTATCAACAGTGCTGGGAGGCAGAACACTCTTGCAGGGAGGGTGACCAGAGCTAAGCGATTTGGCCAAGGTCATTTTGCAAGCCTGCTGCAGTCAATTTGAACCTGGGTCACTGGTGTCCTGAGGCAACATGGGAAGTGCCCCTTGGTCCTTTCAGTCTGCAACATCCTCCATTGGTCCATGCATGGTAAGTGCTCCCCTTATAGCGATATAAGGCACATCGGAGGATAAATGCCTTCAAATCTACTTGGCTTCAATAACGGGTTGTAATGGAGGCAGGCTTGAAAAACTTATTTTTAATGTTAGATAACACTTCTGTATTATCGATGCTTTTTTTACAAGAGGAGATGAAAACTATGCAAGGAAATGGGGGGGATTACAGATGTGATTTCTCTTTGCCCTCAGTAAATGAGGCCTTCGGTGTCAGTTGTCTTTCAAACTAGTTGATTGTATATAATCATGTCTGTCTAGGAGCATCTCCCGTTTGAATAGCAACAGCTCCCTCTGTCTGCCTCGAGTAAACGATGGGCTATTGCACATCAACAGATGATGCCATTTTCTTGTTTCGTGCCCAGTGAAATTCATACTGTCTGGGTACATTTGCAGCTTAAATGGATTAACTTTGAGAAGGTTTTAGATTTTCTTTGTATGTTTTTAACAGTGGCTGTAAACTTTTTGCTATTACTTTGACTTCCAGTTTATGAATGGAATATTTGTTTAAAAAAAAAGTGGGAGGGGGAGGGCTAGCAGCTTGCATTAGTGCAAGAGACTATTTTCTGTTCAAAGGGATCTTTGAACAACCCGTGAATTACTGTCACATTGAACGTGTCTCTGGAGATTTGAAAGTTTTATACCGCTTCCAAAGTGCCACTATTGTCTGTGTAACAAATGTGAGCTGAACTGTTCTGTTAAAAGTAAGTCATGCACACTTAAGAACATAATAGTAGTTCAGCGTTAACAATGCTGCGACATTCATTTCAGCAAACTGTTACTGTAGTACAACTGAAGCTCTAGCAAACCATTTACCTTGTGATGAAGAGCCAGCATGCGATTAAAGGCATACTATTAACATTTCCTAGCTCTCTTCTCACTCTGACATTTGTCCTGTATTAGGTTTTTTGATCATAATCTCAGCAGCAGACTTTACTACACATAGCAAGCACTTGAAGGTTTCACAAAACTACCTATAAAGAATACATCATATCTCATCTGCTATTTGCTGCAATAGGTAAAGGAGAAACAATAGCCTGGCTGAACTTTGTTTTGCATTAAAATATTTTACCCAAGAACTTCCTGTCATTGTTAGGTTTTTTTTTAAACATATGAAAATAGCTAGGGTTTCAGCTTCAAAGTACAACGCAGATGATGACTTGATGCAGCTCTGCTACTAGGAAGGTGTTTGCAGTGCATTGGGATGCAGAGTTTATTCGGATGACAAGCCATAAATTCTTATTTTCTACCACAGGAAGAAAGTTTGGGAGAGTTTGTGGGAGATGTGGTCCAGCCAGAATGCGCTGGATTTAGGTGACACATACAGTCCCTTAAGCTGGCTACAGTTCCTGTGATTTTTTTACTAGAGTCTTTCTGAATAAGTCTTTCAGTGCTAGAGTTTCAGTTTGTGAGAGCTTTTCCTCTTAACATTGAATACTCAAATGGATGGAGAAATACATTTTTCTGTTAGGTTGCTGTTACCTCTTCATTGAATAGGAACAAGGTACTTTCATGAGTTTTCCCCAAGCATCCAGATTAAAACAAACAAATGAACCCCCCAACAACAAAAATCAAACAAATCCCCCAACAACAAAAACAAACAAAACCCAAACAAAACCACAAAAAAACCCCACCATACAAACAAAAAAAGCAACCAAAACAAAACAATAATAAAAAATAATAAAAAAAAAGCAATGTCAGTTTGCTGTCATTGGTGAGTTGTGCTTTTGGAGTGAATTACTAAGGTTGTCTTGGCAGGTGTGGGCATGGTCAGTGGTGTAAGAGAAGTGGCAATGGATATGGAGTTGAGTTTTGTGACATGTCTTAAACAAATGTGTATGCCTACACTTCAGAAAAGTCTTTTAAAAGGGCAGCCATTTGTACAGTCCTCTGGTTTTTCATGCTTCATAACCAGGCCCAAGGGATGGGGTTTAGAGGCATGTAACTTGTGGAAGATAAAATTAAAGCTTTGGCAGAATTAGAATGTGCTCAGAAATTTTGATAGCATGTACCATTAGCTGCTGAAGGTCTTTTAGCACCCTAGTCTCTCCTTGGAGATGACAGTTCCACCATGGATGCTCTTATTGGATGTCCCCTTCTGGATTTAACTCCTATACTTCAGACTCTGTAATTATGCATGTAAAATAAAATCCCTTTACACTGAAAGGCCACTTCTTCAAATTAATTAATATTTCATGGTTTTTCTTCTCCTTCAGTGAATGTTAGATAGAACAAACATTCTTGAATGAAAAACAGTAGCTACTGGGGGGTGGGAAGGAACTTAAGCTGTACAGCTCCCTGACAGTCCATTCAGCCTCAAGGTACATGGCTAAATTATTAATTTGGTCATTGCTGACTATTCAGTCAATGGCTAATGCCTGACCCTTTAAGTACCTTGACTCTTTTCATTTTTTTGAAGCCTTCTGCCCAGCTTGCCAGCAGGATGACTGGAGCCTGGCAGGCTGGCTGGCTGTGATCATGTCACTCAGGTCACCCAAAAGTCACTGTGGAAGGCTGGTAGTCTCTTCGCCCTGTGTGGCAGCTTGAGCTGAGTCTGAATCTGGTGATGTACCCATCAGCCAAGTCTAGTGTGATACACAGTATGTTCCATGTAGTTCTCTAACAGGGACAAAGGTATCTCAAATTGTTTCCTATAGTCAAAATACTAATTTCCCTGGAAATCTTTCCTGGATCTGTACAATTTCTTCCAGTGAAGCTATCCTTAATGCAAGCTCTGTCTGTAGAGAGCTTGTTTTAATTAAACAATGGGGGCTTTTTATACATACATATAGCAAAAATAATCCTAACAAAGCTTAATTAGAACAGGAAGCATTATGGTCCTAAAAGAATTCTGTTCCTATGAAACTTAGTCATGCTACACTCTTCTAAAACTATAATGTAAACTTGACCATAGAAAAGCAGCACATGGTGACTGCTTTTATGTAAGAAATCATCCTGTTGTCAGTGCTGTTGATAACAGACTTGTTGGTTAAAACAGGGGGAGGTAGATGAACAGCCCCTTATTAAGGACATAATGAGGGCTGTAGGATTTGGTGAGCTGTTTTGTGATTAGTTGCAGTTTTCAAAGTTATTTTGCATGTAACTAAGTCTATAGTGAGTTCAGTTCTTTTTGTCTTCACAAATAACCTCATCACCTCATTGATTGTGTGAAGCTTGGTGTTCTTTTGAGAGCAAAGAGCAGATGTCATAGGGAGACAGATACTTTGCTGGTGTGTACAAGTTATACGAATCTAGCTAGATAAATTGGAAATACGAGTCTAGGATACAACAATGTTCCCTATGCTTTACTACTACACCAGATGTCTGGCATCTCCTTCCTGTTGTGTTGGCATTGCTTGCATGAGCACCCGCTTGTTTTCAAAGCCAGCTGGCTGCAGGGAATCCTCTGATCTGCCCTTTGGGGTTACTGGTCCCAGATCACAGCCTTGATGCCTGCAAAACCTGGAGAGTCAGCCAAGAGGCATTGAAGTCTGTGTGCTTGGGTTGTGGGTGCCTGAGATAGTCTTTAAAACCCAGGGGGAACATTTCCAAATTTAGCTGGCACTTTGGATCTCTCATGAAGTATTTGAGTAACTGTAGCTGTACTGTTTATATTTGGTTGGAAAGAAGACTGGGTTGTTTTTCAGGTCAGTGAAAACTATATTGCTGTTCCAAGGGGAAGTGAATGTAATTCCCAGCTAGTTTGGTACTCAGTGTTTTGAGGGCCATTTCTGTTGGCTACAGTGACAAAGGGTCATAAGGTCCTTCCCATGTGCCTTGAACTTGTGTTGTGGGAATTAAATCCTCCATGTATGCAGGTAATCCAGAAACAGAGGCGGCTTGGTCTGTGCATCTTCTGTCTGAAGGATGGAGGGGAGAAATGGTTCCCTCATGCTCATTTGATGGTGAGCGTAACGGAGCCAGGGTGAATCCATCTGTCCCTTAGAAAAGACTTTTGCAGTGAATGAGGACCAAGGGAACCAGAAGAAAAAGGAAATATGTCTAGGAACAATGTGTAAGCTGGCCTTTAAAAGCATTTCCTGGGTGGTGTCACTAGCACCCACCTCTGTGGCACAAAGGTGGCAAGCAGCTATCCAGGTTTGTCAGCTGCTGCAGCTAGCAGGGAGGAACTGGGCTAGAGCACAGCCTGTCCATCTTCACCTTTGGGAAAAACCTGGTTTTTGGCTTCCAGCCCTATATAACAGAGTTTCCCCCGCAGAGCTGAGGCACCATGTGTAGCACAAACATCAAATGAAGTTTAAACTGAAGGAAAAGCTGGAGGCCTTGACCAGTCTCTGGTTACTCCATGACTGCTGCTGTTGCCCCTGGCTTGCTGTCTACTCATCTGCACCTACAGGGTTGTGAGCTGTAAAGAAATCATGTTTAGTTTGAGCTGTAAAACACATCTAGGCTTTGTGTGTACAGAGGGCTTTATGAAGGCTGTGAATTGAGCTCTTGTGCCAACCTTTTTGTGATTTACTTCTCGTTGTTTCTCTTTCTCCAGGAATTCCTCCTCTGAATTACCATCTGCCAGCTCTTTTAACAGGGAGCTCTGTGTTGCAGATTTTGTATTAGTACAAGTCTTGATGCTTTTGTGCAGGAAAGCTGGACCACTATGGAGGCCTGTCACTGCCTCTGTGTATTGCTATAGCTACTGGCGTCATGCAGAAGGGTTACTACTTGGTTTTTGGAGGAGAAAGAATAACTTGGTCCAAATAGTCTGCAGCACTGGGTGCAACCTAATTTCTCAGACAGCAAGGATATTCAAGGTATGAGAGAGACTGTCAGACCAAGCACAGATTATTTGTTTTTACTATCAATGTTGCAGTTTAGGTCTGTGAGGGGTTCATTTATTCATAGGCCTTCTTTTACCAGTTCTGAGTATGTTTTTAACTGCTTTCACTTTAATGCTGTAAAAAGGGATTAGGCACTAAAAACCAGCTGCAGAGATGCTTCTGATCACTTGTCATAACTTGAGTTTATTGCTGTGGTCAGACCTGCAGAATGCTGATACAATAGACTAACATAGTTTTGTGTTAGTCTTTTCAGCACCAACACTGTAAACTGCTCAGGATGATTTTGATTAGTAGTGATGGAGTTATGACACATGTGCAGCTTTCATGTGTATGTCTTTCAAAATAGTCAAGGTGACTATGTCACACTATCAACATTAAAAATTCTTCATAATTCTACTCTTGAAAGCAACAAGCATCTCCTTCTGTACAGAAGAGTGAGGGAAGCTTCTTCTGTTGAAACTCAGCCAGGTACTGTTTCTGTTTTGGAGCTGTGATGCATTGATTGTAAATACAAGATAGTAGTTTCTACTGCTTGTGGGTTGAGCTATGGCAGAAAAGCAAAGACAGGGCTATGCAAAGCAGGAATTCCAGGGAAGGATTAATTTGCCCATCCATGGAGCAAGTAATGGTTTAAGCTCCCTCTGATAGGAGTGGGTTATCTGTAAGAGACACTTGATTTCTTTGAAATAATTAGCTTAGCCTAGATGCCCGACTTGTAGCCATTTAGTATTGGTAAGATGATCCTCTTCTGCACATCTATATTAAGAAACAAGCTGTTGATTTTTCCCCGCATTTTCCATTCTTAATAATTACAGGATTTCAAAGGATATTCTAGCAAAAGTAGAAATCGGTGTGGGATGTTTCCACTCATCTATACCTCCCTAATTTCAAAGCCCACTTTGCAGATAGAAGTCTGAGAATATTGGTGAGTTCTGGATTGTGCTACACCCCAAGAAAATACTGAATGTCCATATATTTGAATAGCAAAATGCAAGACAAACATTATTAAATAATGACAGGTGCCTTCACAAGGTAAACCTCAGGGAAAATATATTGCATTCCCTGAATGTCAATAAACCCCACTTTATACATGGAGGTTTGAGGAATCAGTAAAACCTTGCTTTTGTTCTGACAGGTGGTATCTCATTTAGTGCATGTCTATGAAGGGCCTTTTTTATCTCCTGAGGTCTCTGAACTCCACTTTGTCCCTAGTTTCCTTATACACACCTGTTTTGAGTTAATGAGTTAATATGATGCTGTCTAAATGTGAGTCTCTCAGATTCACTTCACAAAAGATAGACTGTTTCTTAGGAAGCTGTGTTCAGCTAGGAGAAAGAACTACAATCTAGAGGTGGTATTTGCGGTTAGGCACCCTAGTACCATAGAAAATTGGAGCACCAATCAATTGGCTACATCTATCCCATCTTTAAAATTAAAAGCTTTTAGAAACATCTTTGGAAAGTAAGAAAGAATAGAAAAAATTCAGGCTGTCTCCATCTCTTGAAAAGGTTTGTTTATTCAAAGTCTATCCCAGAAATCCAACAAAAATAAAATTATTGTAAATAAGAAGGGGACCTATGAAGGCTTCTGCTGACATTGGTGAGCTTGATACTGTGTCCTTAAAATGAGCATGAGGAGCTTGAGGTCTCCAGTTTTAAAATCACTTTTAATAGGGCACAATAGATAGACTGAAAGCATTCAATGCTATAAATAGTAAAAGATTAGGTTGGTTATTGAGGTAGATTAAATGAAGCACTGTAGATAAATAAAGCCATACTAAAGGTGAGTTTCATTTCTTGGGTTTGAGGTGGAGTTTCTGGCTGTTTTTCTTCTCCCAGTTAACACTGCTTCGTTCTTGTGCAATAAAACTGAAGCTGAATCAGGACCTTGCTAGGTCTCCAAGATAGCCAAGAACTCTAAGTTGTGGCTGGCTGTCCAGGGTTTTCCATATCAATTTTCACATTATTCTCCCTTTATCATCACAGTTAAAACGCTTTTCACATTCTAAGGCAGAGGAAACTTTGTGGGGCTCAGGTTTTAATGCATAATTCAGTCTTCAATGTCCAAAACAAGCATGCAGAAATCAAAGGCTTGACATGAAGTAAGTTATTTGATTCTGCAAACAGCAATGCAGTGGTTCTTCCATTGAAGAGGATGTACTGCCTTTAGGATTTACAGCAGTCAAGGCAGTCGCTTGCTGGATATTGATAATTTAACTACTACCTCACTGGAAAAAGTAATTCACTAACTACTGCATAATAGTCTTCTCAGGAGTTGCTCCCCACCTGCCTACATGCTTTCCTTGAAGTTTTTTTCTTTCAGTTAGTATATATTATTTTTCTTTTGCATAAGATTTCCAACAGCAAGTGAAATTCTTGTGCTGGAAAGCAGTATTTCCACTTTAAATAGTCACAAATCCACTTTTTGTGAGGAGGCAAAGGCAGGAGCATGGCACTATACACATAGCTAGACCGCTGAGCAGACATCTTCCTATTCTTGCTGAGTAAGATTGGATGGGAATGGAGAGGCAACGTGGGGCTGACAGCTAGGCAGATCCTTATAACTAGGGCCTGGGTTTTATACATTAAAGTCTGAGAATTTCCATCCTCAACAGAACTTTTATCTATATCTATCTATGTTATTTATCTATCTTTATCTCTCTATATCTGTTATTATATCTATGATGTTGTTCCACAGGTTCAGGTGTAAGTGGTGGCCCTGCAGCATGCAAGTTTATAACTCAAATAGGAATTGACTGTTGTAACTTTGTTGTCTAGTCTGCAAGTCCAGTTGATACTGGCCCTAAAGGGTCAGTTTGACCATGCTTATCTTAAAGTATTTCTTGAACATATTCTAGTGTCTCCAACGGTAACTGTTCTTCTAGGGGCACTGTGGGGCTTAAGTGAAACTGTGGCATTCTGTTTTCTTAGTGTACTTCTCCTCCCACTACCAGCAGGTCAAAGGACCAGGGAGGGAGCAGGAAGGGGGGTGGGCTCCTGAAAAAAAATCTACTTATTGCAAAATACTCCGTGGTGTGGAAACTATATTTGTTTAGCAATCATCTCTTACCCGACTTGTATATGTTGATCGCCATAGGTGTCCCCAGCTGATAGGCAGCAACTATTCCATGCCACATCTTCAACCTTCGCATGATTTCTGGGAGGAATAGATACCTGGACCCAGTAGAAAATAGACAGGATCCAGGCACTGCAGCAGTAGGGAGCACTGGACTAAGTCTTGCAAAGAATAGGCAAGTTTGGCATGTGTGAGGTACACCCAGTAAAGCAGGAAATACCTCCATAAAAGCCTAGGGGACTGGCTAAGGTGCCACATTTAAAAGGGTACCATGCATAAAAGGGCCCCGTGTTCCTACCTGAGACTGACATGTACTTTTGGTGTCCTGCCTGGTCTGTGGAGAGATGGGAGAGATGTGCTCATGCTGATAGTCAGAAGTTCCTCTCCTGTTTGAGGCAGGTGAATTCATAGCTGAATTCATAGAGAAACACGCTAAGGCGGAGTCCTCAGTCAGTTATAAATCATTTATGCTTTCCCAGTCCTGTGCTTCCCAGACCTCAATAATTTCATTGTTCCAGCTGAACAGGAGTTTTACCTTGTTAAATTCAGGGAGTGCCACTGGTGGCAGCAGTCTTTTATCCTGTCCTTCTCATTTTCTGACAGACCCATAATGAATGATTAATCTCAGTGTGTTGCAAAGGGTTCAACTACCTGTTTCTGTTGCCTGTAATAAAATATATGCCATTTGACTGATTGTGCAGCACCTGTATTGGGATATTTTTTTCCATTTAATCTGTTTTATATTGTGAACCTACTTAAAAAGCTGTTCTATAACTCCGGAAAATGTATTTTTTCCCCTATTGTCCCTCTTTATTTTTAATGAACTGATTTCACTATTTTTAATCCACATCAGTGTGGGGGCCTTTACAACCCATTCATGCTAACACTCAAGTTTATTGATTCTAAATATACATTTCACTAGTCTTCGTGATTATTGTCAAAAATCAAACCACACAGATACACCTCTCATCTACAAGCACGGGTTTTCATAGAGATATCACATTACAAATCAAATCTCCCCTCAATTCATGGTCTAGAGCAGATCCACCATGGGTGTAAATTGCTGCAGCTCTGTGGGGCTATTCAAATGGACACCAACAGGGGCTGTGGTCTTCCAGAGTGGCATATTTTCTGATATGGCTGTATATTGGAATCATGTTAGTACATTAATAGTTCAAGAGCATGGAAACACTAGGTCTATTTCTTTTTTTTTTTTTTAAGTTATTTTAAAAAATTTTCTTTCAGTGTTCTTTTTTTGTTGAAATCCTGAAATCACAGTAAGATGGAAAATGAGCTGTACAGAGACATGTTCATAGAAGGCTCAGTTGCTGTTAGGCCAAGAGTAGGTATCTTGATTTACTAATTTATCAATCACTTCAAAATAACCATGTAATTTTATGTTGTAAATTCATTACTTGCTGTTTAATATTGCATAAACTATATTGCTGGTTCTCAGGACTAAACATACCATACTAGCTGTATCCAATATATACTTGCTTGGATAGTTTGAAAGTCTAGTGGATTTCTTGCAGCAATTTAACAAAATCATTACTGACTGACTTGCTGCAGTATAGTTTGCCACAGTTTAACTCTTTAGGTAACTAGGGCTTTACAAGTGGCCCTGAAAAGCCCAATGACTATATAAACATAATTCTGCAACTTGCCTGAATCTCATGTCCTCAGGAAAGGAGGCAAAACCAAAAGAGATTTTCAACTTGTTGGCTTATCTCCCTGATGCAGTGACTCGTCAGTGTGTTATTTTGCTTTTCTACCTTCTTGAAATGCTGCCTCATAAGCTGGTGGTATTTTAGGCCAGGATATGTGTGGGGATCTGTTTAGTAATGGTGGTGTGAACTTTTGTTCATAGGAACTCACCTGCTGCCTGTGTAACTACCCTTGGCATTAGCGATGATTTTTAGAAACCTGCAGCTGATGAAATGCTGAGCTAATGTACATTTTTCCATCACTTATGTTCAGATAGTACAGATGACCTCAGAGGTATCTACTCATTTTATGGGCACCCTACCTTTGAAGTCATTAGTGCTTAATTTTCACTGCTGCTTGCACTCAACAACGTTAGTAGTGGCTTCATGAATTACTAATGTGGTGCTTAAAGGTGAAAAGTAAAGACCTCATCAAAATCTGGATATTTGCATATACACTGCAGATAATTAAGTATCTGAGAGGCAATGCTTTTTTTCTTCTCTCCCCTTTTGCTGTCAGGGTATTCAATAAGAGAGTCCATTTAATATCTTCTGCTACTGAGGATTAACCTTTGTTTAATGCTGTCCGGTCCTATATGGTATATCATATGCTGCATTAACCCTCATTCGCACAGCAGCTTCTTGGGTTCCATTGTGTTTACACTGGCAAGCTCCAAGAGGTAATTACAGAGCTCCTTTGAAAGACATCAAGTGCAGCAGATGAAGTCCTTTCTTGTAAATCTGAAATCGCATATACAGTTCAGTTTAAGAACTCAGGGAGTTCATCTTTTTCTTTTCCCTCTGAAACTCTTCTCCATCAAATCAAAAGCAGTTCTTCAAAGCACTGAAGTGTATACTTAGCATTACACTCTTGAATTCAATAAGACACTCCTGCCTTTACTAAGCAAGCATGTATTTAAACAAAGCACTTAAACACATGCTTAATTATTATTGAGAGAAAAGGTATGGTGTATATATTCTGTTCACATTTAAAAAGAGGAATTTTTATCTCTAGTATATATGACCTCTTTAAAACAAGAAACATGCTTCTAACTTTAGTAATGGGTTTTTTTCTTTTTCAATTGCATTTCAATTCAGTGTAGATAAAAATGATCTTCTGAGTCAACAGTTTAAATGCCTATTTTGCCCAATACCTTTTGAAATCCACTTCAGACATATAGCTTCTTCAAAATAAATAATTGTGCCAGAAGCTATGTTCATCAGGAAACTGGTTTTAGTATCACCTGCATAAACCAAATCACAGATGTTTCAATCAAGGATGGTTTTATTTTTTTCTTTTAAGAAAGGCTTTGAATTGCCTGCTCTGCAGTATTGCGTGCTTGCTTGTAATTTAGTGCCTTATCCAGTGGAGTGCCACAGGGATTAGTATCTTCTGGAATATAGAAATGATTAGAAGATTAAAAATCCATATACAATTCCCTGATATTTACAGAATAGCAGAAACACTGGGAAAAATGTTTAAATTGTTACAATTCTTATAATCATGTTCTAGACATTTTTTCTGAAGTCTATTTTACTCTGGGGTTTTTTGTTGGCTTTTTCGTCTCCCCAGAATAACGAATTTATTAAGAAGGACTGACACTGGTGTGCATGAGCACTACACAAACCATTACTTGCAAGAGGAACTGGCAGGGATTTTAACTCTTGCCCATCTGAGCTGATTGCTTTAGGGATAGAACTGTGATGTTCTCCATCTTCCCATTGACAGGTAACAACACACATGGCATGACACTTTCAAAAGGGGTCATTCTGTTCTAGCTGTAATGGTGGAAATAGCAACCAGTTGACTTGATAGGATTAGAGAGGGCAAAGTCCATGAGCAGTGTCAGTGTAATTAAACCATTTCTTGTTTTAAATTGACCTCACACTGTCTGGTTTGGCAGGGCCAATGTACAACTCTGCAGCTTTTTCTATTGGTGCCTTGTGTCACAGACCAAGACAAGCTTGTGCTCTCTGCTACTGGAGCACAAATATGTGGTGAGGCAGAGGCCTTTTGTTCACCTGAAAGGGAGGTGATCGTCATCATCATCATCATGGCTGGGCTTCGCGAACGAAGATTTGGGGAGGGCTCTACCCACGTTTGTTACAAGCGTACTGGTGGCTAAAAAGACCAATACGTCCGGTTGCAAAAGGCACAGCAGAAAGACTCCTTAGGTGGTATATTCTGCAAGGCACGTTTCTTTCTGCATTGTCTTTTCTCCTCAAGAGTGATCCTGTGTGCTTTCTCGAAAGCATCAGCAGTGTTATAGATGGTGTGTCTCCAGACCTCCCAATTGGAGGACAGAGTAGACCAGTTATGGTGATCAATATGGCCAAGGCTGAGATGTTGTGTCAGGGAGTCCTTGAATCTTCTCTTTGGGGCTCCCCTCATGCTGCAGCCGGTGGCAAGTTCACCATAAAGCAAGATCTTAGGGAGGCGGTGGTCCTTCATCCTGGAGACATACCCTGCCCAGCGCAGCTGTGTTCTCAGCAACATGGCCTCAATACTTGTGACTGCTGCTCGTTCTAGAACAGATGTATTGGTCACATAATCTGACCAGTGGATGTTTAGGATTGTACGGAGGCAGCGTTGATGGAAGCGTTCCAGGAGTCGCAGGTGGTGGCGGTAGATGACCCATGATTCAGATCCGTATAAGAGAGTAGACAGCACTATGGCTCTGTAAGCACTGATCTTGGTACTTTTCTTCGGGTGTTTATTTCGCCAAACTCTTTTATGAAGCTTTCTGAAGGCACTGTATGCCTTTGCTAACCTGTTGTCCTGAGGAGATGAGGCTACCTAGATAATTAAACTGCTGGACTGATTTGAGCTCTGATTCGCCAGTGGTGATATGGGGATGATGGAAGACTTCCTGAGGTGCTGGTTGATAGAGAACTTCTGTCTTCTTTAAGCTGACTTCCAGCCCAAAGAGCTCAGCAGCGTCTGCAAAGCAGGATGTTAAACGCTGCAGAGCTGCTTCTGTGTGGGTGACAAGGATGGCGTCATCAGCATAAAGCAGCTTCCGAACAAGATGGTTTAAGGTCTTAGTGTGGGCCTTCAGTCACCTTAGGTTGAAAAGGCTTCCATCAGTACGGTATCGAATGTAGATACCGTCCTGATCCTCGAGGTCTGCCGTGGCCCTTTGGAGCATCATGCTGAAAAAGATTGTGAATAGAGTTGGTGCAAGAACGCAGCCTTGTTTCACACCATTCTTCATTAGAAAGGGCTCAGAAAGTGCATTGCCATATCTGACTTGTTAACACAGCAACTGCAGCATGTGAAAAAATCAGACTGAGGACACGTCAGTTGATTCTAGGGCCATTAACCATTTCTATGGTGTGTGACTGAATAGACTTATGCTTTGAGAAGGTAAGAGTGGGTACTGTTGCCAGAACCCTCCAAGAAATTGGTGAATAGGAGTCTGTTTGGTTTGTCATAAACCAGCCAAAGAGTGGAGTTCCAGGACACTTTCTACAGACGATGCCACTCTGCCTGTACTATTGCTAATATTAGTCAGCAGTTTTCCACTCTGTGGATATCCAAAGGTTTTCCAGTCATTGCAAACCTATTTGTAAACTCTAAGTGCAGATAACTATGTAGACTTTGTGGACACTACAGTCACCATTCATGGGTTATAGTGTCATGGTGAAAATAACTTTTTCGTAATAAGAGCAATGCATTCTGAGTAAAACTGATTGTTCAGAGCTTCACTGGAAACTGGTCCTGACCTGTGTTTATTTATAACAGGTGCTAGAGAGAGAATTCTCATATGCAGGTACATGTTCACCTGACTAAACATGTTGATACAGAGGCTGAATGATATGGTCCTGACTCTGGAACAGTGAAGTTCAGACTTGATCACAGAGTAATTCAGGAGCATTGTTTGCCAGCATTGAATAGACATCATGCTTCATTTGGAAGTGTCTAAATTTTGAGCAAGAGCCATAGTGGGCTTGAATGTCCTTTTAGCTAGTTAAAACACTAACCTGACAATAAAGCCTACTGCAGATCTGCAACAGCCATTCGTGGAGGAACAAATGGAATGATACCAAGACTGTCAACTCCATCAAATTCAGAGGTACTCGTGTCCATACATAGCTTCACCTCATGACAACAGTAACAGAGGTCTGCTGTTCTTCCAGAGATATATGGGCATTTTCTTTTTTTTTTTTTTATTGTAAGACACACAAATACCAGTTTGCATTATAGATAAGTGATATTACTGAAAGAAATAGTTGTCTGGAAATACTTCATACTTACATAGAAGTTGTCATAACAACTTCATAGTTAAATGAATGTTTATCTATTAATTTTCCTCCTCCCAATCTGCATAGATGTTTCTAAACTACCCTCTTGTTTGAAGCAGAAAGAATAAATTTGTCTTCTCTTAATATGGGGATGCAGGTCTGTGTTTGGCAGGACTTTCTTTTGTGATACATGAAAATATCAAGGCGATTCAATCTTATGAAAAGATTAAGTTTGGAAAATAGCAGTTAGCTATGCTTTCCTTTCACATTCTCATATTCCCCAGGATATCTCTTAATTGCAAATGCAGGCATGACCTATCACCTCTTTGTAGGAGACTGAAAGATCTTCAATCACCACTGTATCTGTACCTCTTGCAACATCTTTGGGAAGCAAAGCAGTGCCATTATCCTGAATCATTTGTCCAGGATCACAGAAGAGGTGAGTGGTGAAGCAGGACTTGAACCCAAGCCAGCATTCTAATCTCTCATCACTGCCTCTGTTTAAATGATTTTGGGGACTGATAGCAAAACCTTTGGAGTGCTGCTTTGCTGTGCAGGATCCTTCTGTTGTACAGTGTGCAAACCACCTACTTCTGTACAATATCCCAAAACTTAAAATGTTCTTGATTGTAATCCATGGTTGTTGGAAGCACTGAAATCAATTCATTGTAAACACTTGTTCAATGGTAATCAGGTGCTTAAATGCAGTGTTGCACAGGAGTGAGTGGTGGCAAAAGCTGCCAGGTTCTGATGGTGTGTTTAGCAGCAAGAAATTTAAAAATCAGGAAGGATATACATTTTAGTAGTTTGTGTATGTGGCTGTGTTGCAGTACCAGGGAATGTGTTAAGTCATGCTCAACAAGTTGTTCAGCTCCTACCCATACTCTTTGCTCTAATAATGAACTCAAAAAATCAGTCTCAGGAACTTTAAGTGTGTAACTTTAACAGGAAATTCACTTAAACTTTTGTGGTGAGTGTTGGAGGAAACAGAAAGGAACATCTCAGCACCAATGTTATTTTTCAAAGAGACCCACCAGTACCTAATGCATTTTTCTCATATTCAAGTAGATGGTCATTATCCACCTTGCAGTAAACATGACTTTATCTAGGCAATTGTGAAATAACTTGATCCTTAACAAGTATGATGTAATGTACAGGCATTTAGACCTGACCTTTACAAAAACAGTCTTAAAAGTCAAATGTCATCCTCTTTCTAGTTTCTATTCCTCCACAAGCAGTCTACCCTTCACTTGGCCATTTACTTGTTTAATCTTCATTGAAATAGGTCATCAGAAATCAGAGTTGCTTTGCTGTTTTATGCCAAATAAGGCTCTGGCTTTAAACTCTGAAGCTTGTAAAAAAAAATCTTACCAACTTACCTTTATCACAAAGAAAACCCATCCAAAAGACATTAGGATTTCCGTGTCCCAGCTCCCATGTTAGGGATGCCATTTGCCAACTTGGATGAACCCTGAACATGGATATTCATGGACCCGAGTTGGGATTGGAGGCAAAAGGCCTCCTGTCTGTGGCCTTTTGAGATACCTACTTATCAGCAGAACTCTGCAGGGGAAAGGAGGAGTGGAGTAACTATCTCATCAAACATCTTACTTTTTTTTTTTTTTTTGACCCTTATCTAAAATGGTTTCAGGCTACTCAAAATTTTGTAACCTTTCAAAACCTTACAAGCCAGCTGTAAAGCAAGATCTCCTCTTTTTTAACAGCCAGCAAATCAAAGTGTGAAGCTAAGGACATGCAGTAGCAAGGTATATAAGAAATGTGCCTCTTCTGCTGCATTTATCTTTAATAAAAAGACGTCTAAAATCTTCAGCTTTCTTCTATCTTTCACAAAGATTTATCAGAAGAAGTGGTACTAAGCCTTTAATGCTGTTGCTTTACATGTACAAAAATGTTAAATTTTGTTTCTATTTTCACTCATCCTGATTTGAAAAATTTCTGTGTAAAATAGCAGTCTCTTATTTTGGAATTTATTTTTTTGAGATGCCAAGTAGTACTGATTATATCAACGGAGTATTCTTTTTCACTATCATATTTGCCTTATATAGCTATGTAGCACCATATTTGACATAATTTTGTTTCCCCTTTCATCCTTTTGGAAATAATCAGAATTACATTGTAACCAGCATCATAACTTCATTGTGACAAATCTGCTGTGCTTGTTCACTGAAATGCAAAATGTACAACGTGGAATTTAAAGCCTTTGTCTGACTTCAGGGTCTGTTCATGCGAGTGCAAACTTGATACCTTTGGCCTGTGGTTTTATGGCAGGGGATGTTCTGCAAGTTTTGAGTCCTGGAGGTGAAGCACAGATCCTGCAACCAACTTGCCCTACCATAGACCTGTACCAGCACCAGAGGGTTAGACAAGGGCAATTAACTAGAGGATGAGACTGGGGCACCCTGGGTTTCTGGTGTTTCTTTGACATATGCTGAGACCAGTCACTGTAGACATAAAGGGAAGAATTGTCTTATATATCCCCACTCTTTCTTATCTCAACTTTTACTACGGTCTACCATGGTCTTGGTTGGTGTATATGGCCATGATCTATTGATTTTAATCAAATGTGGTAACTTACGTTACCCAGATCCCAGTATGATGAAACTTCAGTCTTAAAGCCCGTCCTTCATATCTGTCTGTTACATAGCTCGTGAGATCTCCTAGAATCCAGCAGTTTCCATTCCTGACCTCAACTGCTATTTCTGGCACAAGCATCTCAGAATGCTTTTTATTCTGTGACAGCATGCCCATCATCCTGACTCTGAAACATGGTTTGCTTGTGAGGATTAACAAAACTGGTTGCAGCCATGCACAGTAGTTTGTGTGGGAAGTGTCATCTCCTACCTAAAAGCCATAGCAGTACTTCCAACTACATGAGTTAGACACCTAGGAAGAACCAGATTTTAATTTTAATTTGCTTTTCTTTACTGGAGGGGAAAAAAAAAGACAGGAAAGAAAAAAAAACAACGCGACTCAAAAAACAAATTAATTGGTCCTACATTTTACAGAGAGAATGATTAATCTCCTGCATTCAGGAGCATCTGTCTACTACTTCTGCTTGAATTCCTCAAAAGGCTAAGAGTGTTTCTAATGGTCATTTAAATAATAAATGCCACCACACTCATTAGAGGTGTATCAGTCGTTCTTTTTCTGCTCTGGTGCTTGTTGCATTCTATTAATATTTATTGAATTCCAGGAAATTCATTCTGAGCTAGTGGTCCACATTTCTTTTCAAGGTCACCAAATATAAATATTTTATTTATCTAATTTAGAAAAATGACATTAGATGCAATGCAGCAAGCATGACAAGAGTATGAATTAGTGGAAAGCTTCCCTCAGGAAATGTATCCAGGTAGCAGTAATGGATAATTATAAGTCCAATTGCTTCTCTTCTAGCAGGTAATAAAGATACATAATGGCAATACAAACCCTCACCTGAAGGTGTGCATATGGCAATAGCAGTTAGTAGCACAATAGACTATTTACTGTAAGGGCACTGGAAGCATCCAAATCTCTTTCTGATATCTGGGCCCTATGTAGCCTTACTAGAACTTCAGCTTCAAAATTTGACATGGATATTCATGTGGGCTATATGACAGATTTTCAGTAGTCCTTCGGGAATGAATATGCCTAAATCCATTAGATGCTTGATGTTGTGTCTTGTGCTGGCTAAAAATAAAAGGTGCCATCACATGAGCGGCCAGAATAGCTCATTCTGAGTATTGTGTGGGTTTTCTTACCCCTCACAGTCTGCTGTTCAGTCTTCAGCCAGGGCTGCATTACGTATTTGCTGTGCAGATGTAGTCCAGGAGTATCCTGTTTCTTTCTCACCAGTTGTGAGGTGAACAGAAGATCCTGCTGAGATTTTGTATTCTGAATGGTCCTGTGGATTAAGACTTCCATACCCTTTTCTGCTGCATATTTAACTTCTGCACTCTCGGACTCCGTTGTGTTTGCTTTTCCTGGAGGTATAAAAATTCTTCTTATAATAAGTTCATTTTGAGCAAGCGCCATCCTGCCCTCTCCAAAATGAAGGCAATACAATGGGGAGGTACATTTTAGGAATTGATAATTGCATTCTTACAAATGTTGACTATAGGGAAAGAATTCTTCAAACAGGAAAAAGTCAGTAGAATGTGTTTACCACCTCAAAATGTTTGCCAAAGAACAGTTCCCCCAAATTGAGTATTGAGCTGTCAAGAATCAAAGAAAAGAAATGAAGTGGCATTTAATTTAATTGAATATTATGCTTGTGGGTTTTTGTTTCTGCATTCAATCTTCAGCGCATTGTGGTCTTTTGCTATTTCTAAGGTTAAAATTAAATGTTTACTGCTATTGTCTAGAAATATCACAGACAAAGCACAGGCTCTAAAGAAGTGGGTGTTAAATAACTGGTGGGTTTTAGCAGTACTGTTTTTAAAATACACAGTATCTAAGGGAAGACGTTACAGGAGAATTGGATACAGAAAGGAAAGGTGGTAACTGGAGCTTTGACTTCAAGGGTGTGAGACCTATGTTGCTTCCTGACTTTCCGCATAAGCATTCCTATGGCCTTTTGTACTGGGTTCACCTGGCAAGGTATGGTAGTGGGTGGGCTACAGGAGTGGCTTCTGTGAAAAGCTGCTAGAAGCTTCCCCCATGTTTGACAGAGCCAATGCCAGCGGGTTCCAAGATGAGCCCATCAGCCACATCTCTGGGATAATGTATTAAAGAAAGGGGAACAAAAAAAAACAAACCCTGCACAACAGCAACTGCAGCCAGAGAGGAGAAGTGATATCAAAATACGTGATATCAAAAGCTCTGCAGACACCAAGGTCAGTGAAGGTGGAGGAACAGGAGGTGCTCCAGCAGCCAGAGCAGAAATTCCTCTGCAGCCCCTGGTGAAGACCATGGTGAGGCAGGATGTGCCCCTGCAGCTCATAGAGGTCCATGGGAGAGCAGAAATCCACCTGGAGCCAGTGGAGGAACCCACGCTGAAGCGAGTGGATGCCCAAAGGAGGCTGTGACCCTGTGGGAAGCCTACACAGGAGCAAGCTCCTAGCAGGATCTGTGGCACTATGGAGAGAGAAGCCAGTGCTGGGGCAGGACTTGTGACCCTGTGGGGGACCCACACTGGAGCAGCTTCTTCCTGAAAGACTGCACCCTGTGGAAAGGGACCCACACTGGAGCAGTTCATGAAGAACTGTATCCTGTGGGAAGTACTCATGTTGGAGAAGTGGTGGACTGGCTCCTGTGGAATGGAACCCACACTGGGGCAGGGAGAAGAGTGTGAGGAGTCTTCTTGCTGAGGAAGAAGGAGCAGCAGAGGTAACATGTCGCAAACTGACCACAATCCCCACTCCCTGTCCCCCTGTACCACTGAGCAGGGAGGAGGTAGAGAAAATTTAGAGTAAAGTTGAGCCCAAGAAGAATGGAGGGGTGTAGGGAAACTGGGTTTCGATTTGTTCTTATTTCTCATTATGCTATTCTGATTTGAATTTGTAATAATTTTTTCCCCCAAGTTGAGTTTGTTTTACTCATGCTGTCAATTGGTGAGTGATCTCTCCCTGTCCTTATCTTAACCCATGAGCTTTCCTTATATTTTTCTCTTCCTTGTCTAGCTGAGGAAAGGGAGTGATAAGAGCAGCTTTGGAGGGCATCTGACATCCAGCCAAGGTCAACCCTATACACCTTTTCTGACCTATCAAATTGAGATTTACAGCTCTCTCTCACTGTTGAAATTACTGGCATTGAGCTCTGACAATAGAGTACTAATTGGCAGCTCATTGATATTCTCAGGGGCAAGGCCTCAATGAGAACAGGTATGGAAACTAAATCACTCCAACCCCCTTCTTGCAAAGTTTGCTTCACTCTGTAGGGAGTAGGTCTGATCTGAATCCTACCAGAAACCGTTTCAGATGGGTTCATGGGATAACAAAGAGGAGAAATAATACCCTTGTCTAGTTGCAGTAACAAACAGAGCTCTGATAAATACTGAGCTGAGTTGCTAAAATAAGTGTTAAAAGTATTGAAGATCCTTATGGCTCTTACCATGAGTAGTAGTTATGGACAGACAGCAGCAGGAGCACAAGAGGCCAAGAGGAGACTGAAAAAACTAAGCAGGAGAAATGCAACTAAATGGAAGAAGCAGATATCTCTGGAGCTGCAGATATAACCAAAGCAGTAGATCAGCGTCTGGAGGGCATTTGTCATGAATAAAATAGATCCCTACGTAGAGGGACAGAGAGTGGAAAGCATAGAGACATCTGAAAAAATAGCATACAGCTGACCAAATACCTCAGTAAGGTCCTAAAAAAGGTGGGGAAGTGTGACAAGAAGCTGAACAACCTGTATGACAGAGCAGGACCAGTGTACATATGGTAGGGGCACAGAACAAGGAGTATTTTGGGAATTATCAGTGAAGCAAGCCAGGAGGGCAGAGCAGCAGCAGGTTGTTGAGTGTGTCTGAGCTGGAACCAGCTCTGGAGATGGGCCCATTATTGCAGGAGCTACTGAGCATTAGGCTGGACAGGGAGGAGAGTGGTAATGGGTTTGGCAAACAGCTGTAACAAGGCTTGGAATTTGTTGTGTGCTTGAGCAGAGCAAAAATGATTGTGGCACCTCCATTGTTGCTCTTCTCCAGAATCATACTTGAAATTATGCCTGCTGCATAAATGTATACATCTTTGTGCAATGCACCACATCCTCCTCTTATTTCAAACCAACATGGAAAATATGCATGGCAAAAATATCTTTGGCAGCAAGCTCAACAAGTTCTAGCATGAGCTACTAAGTAAATACCTAACAGTTGCTAATTAAAGTGAAGTGTAGTTGATTTTTCAATTAGCATGCCCAGTATATAGTGGTGGCTTAATTATTTTTGTGTCTAAATATACTCAAAAGTTATCTGTAAGTCTGGTGGTGAACTCAAGCAGGCAGGTGATTCTCTGTATTTTCAGTGGTAGAGTGGTGGTAGATTTAACTGAAATGGAAGGGAAGCTCTCATTGAAATGTATCAGTCAGAAAAACTTTGAGATTAAATATCCTTGTCTCTTCCTGTTATCTTTCATTTATTTCACTTTAATCTCAGGTGAACCATTCTCAAGCAATTACTTGCCCCTTAATCAGCCTTGTGGGTAATTAGTCTGCAAGAGAGCACATTGGCCTTCATTAGATAGTTCTACCAACTGCCCACACAGGGATGAATCAGCATTCTCTGCTCTGAGCTGTGGAGTGCAATGGCATTTTGGTCAAACCAGGCAGCTGCCCTCCTTCTGTAGTTGTTGCAGAGGAGGCTGAGCAGTCCAGTCATGAGATCAGTGTTTGATAGATGAGATGAATTGTACGCTCTGGAGGTGCCTGCTCTCGCTCGGGACAAACAAGGTAACTACCTTACACAGGTCACCAAACAATCAGGGCAGGAGGGAGCAGGGAGATGCCCATGACTTAGTTGTTGTCTGGACTTCCAAATCCGTAATGATAGCCTGCCTGTTCCCATGGCAGCACTCCTAATGGCCACTCATGTAAAAACGGCTGCTTGAAAAAGTATACACCTATACAAATGAGAGATAATGGTTTAAAGTGCTCAGTACTGGAATTTTTCAGACGTGCTTTGCATTAGAGCTTGTCAGGATTTTCTCAAATATTTTTAATCAGAAAATTCCAACTTAATGAAACACAAAGTTTGGACAGGTTTTCAGAAGTATCTACAAAATTAAAGAAAAAAAGGTCAGATTTAAGGTGTTTTCAGACCAACACATGCTGACTGAAAAGTTTGTCTTCTAGACTGAAATAATTTTTAAAAGCATATGTAACTGGTGATTTTTATTTTGATTACTGATCAAATTTAGAACAAAACAATTCAAGTAATATGATTGACTTTACTGACACTGTGCCTTTAGTTTGGAGAATGTTTTTGTGGTTTTTGCAGTTTCATTATTAGTGTCAACTTGACACAGGGAATTTTTTTATTTTATTTCATATTTTCTCCTGGACAGGTAAAATAATGTCCTATTTATGTATCTCAATTGAGTGCCAGTTTAAATATGTTTCATTTTAGTAAATGTGTGGTGGGGTGGTTTTTGTTTGGTTTTTTGTTTGTTTGTTTGTGGAGTTTTTTATGCACAGTGGGAGAAAATATTAGGAAAATCCAGAATGCTTTTGAAAAACTTTTACTATATTTTGCAATGGAAGTCCTCCTACATTTTGAGGTTTAATGCCTAAAAGTGTATTTCCCTTTAGTGTGAGGGCTATGAAGTTGTCTTCACCTTGGAGGGATTGGGGTAATGGGACACATGTCTTGGAGGATTGACATTGGTTTCTACTGGTAAGAAATGTAGACTGCTGCTAAGCCATGAAGTTCGAACCACAAACCAAAGAACTGGGCTGAGAGTTGCTTTAGCAGTTGGCTGCTAATTCTGAAAAATAATCTCCCACCTGTTGTTTAGTCTGTAGGATTAAAAAAGGTTTAATATTTGAGGCAAGAGAAATTTATTGTTCCAGATGGAGCACAAATTTTTTTAAAAAGCCCTATGATTGAAGATCAACATTCAGTGCAGTAGCCTACTACTTTTAAAAAGGCAGCCTGGTACAAGCCACAGCACTTTTAATGGCAACCTGTGGACAGACTTGTTGTCCACATTCAGAATATTTCTTCTCTATTTGGAAGTCATCACAGATGAGTTTATAACAATTCTTTAACAGATATGCTGTGCAATTTTCACTTTTTTTTTTCCGCCATAGATATCATCAGATTTTAGTAAGAGGCAATAATTTTATTGTCCCACTAAGAATGTAATCACAGATGTGTTTGATACAGAGGATAAATAGTTGCTGGAGACGCAAATAGGAAAAATCAAGGGTTATTTTATTTGTGTGTTATTTCCTGGCCCTCTGAAAGAAGGAAATACTGTCAATGAGAGACTTTCAGAAATCAGAGGTATGAAGTAGATGACAGGGTAAGGTAAATCTGTTGGTTGGACAGACAGCAGAAATATTCCCAACATATTGCTGGGAATATTTCTGCTCAGCAAAAAGCAGACAACTTTCCTGATTAATGAATAATGTTTGTGACATAAGTGATTTCAGGAAATATTTCCCAGTTTGCAGAGAAGGGCATGGGGGGATACTTTTTGGTAGGACTAGAAGAGGGGATTTTATTCTGAAACAGTTCAGGGCCTGGGAAACTTACAGGGACAGGGAGATGTGGGTCCGATTCCTGGTCTGGCTCAGCCTGGGATATAAATTTGAGCTGACTGCATCCCACACTAATGCCCTAACCAGCTTGGGCATTGAACAGATTGGAAAGTTGACTTTTAGTTCCCTGCTCTTGGTGGGAATTTGAGGGCATTTGGTGGGAATATGACCAACATCATACAGGGGTGTACATTGCCAAACCAGGCACGTTGTGTACGGTCATGTTGTGGATGTAATGCCCTGGAGTTGATAACCAGAAAGTTCAACAGGAGCCTCTCACACACGTACACTGCCCCATCCTTGGGGCAGATTTGGGGATATGTTAAGTGGAAAGAGGAAGAGAAGACACTCTATACTGGAAAAGATTCATCAAGAATCTTGCTTCTGGTCAAGCTTTATATTGAGTCTTTTTTTCCAGTCTTGTACTTTTAGATGCTTCTTCCATTTCCCTTGCCTAATATTTTATTTTCCTTAGCCTCAGTCATCTCCTCCTTGCTTTTTCCCCTCTTTGGTCCTATAATTATCAGGACTCAGGACTGGATGAGGTAAATTAAATTCTGGAAAGTAAACCTCTGTTTTGCCCACAGAGCCCTTTCAGGGCAAGTCATTTATTCCAGTCCAGGAGTTTTCTGGGGCATCCTCTTGTTTTTAACAAAACTCCTATGTTCTGTGTCTTCTTTCAGTCATCCCTGAAGTTTAGCTATGCAAGTACTGCATATCAGCTGCTCCCTGTTCCCCTCACAGACTCTGTCTCCCTGTTTTGTCCACTCAGGTTCACCTAGCTGAGTATATTAAGGTTAGAAATCCATAGTAGTACACATCACTGTAATCATAGCAATCCTGTTCCTTCTGATGCTATTCCCTGGCCACATGGTCTTCGTACCTGTTCAGCTTGCTGAGCCAGCAGAAAACTGGGGGATTTTTTGGTTTGCCTTTGTGAGATTTTACTTTTTATTTCTTCAAGAAACTGAACAGGCTGGGCACAGGGTCAGATGTGGGACTTCGCAGCATGGAATGGCACTGTGGCCCTTAACAATTGAGTCCATTCAGTCTGCTTTAAAGCTGAGGTCGCAGGTCCTTTGGTCAAAGAACTGATTCCAACCTGTTGGACAGGTCCTGGGGGAACCAGAACAAAGCGAAAAATGTGTTCCCTCTTGTTCAGCTACAGCTTCTGTAAGAAAACATAAGGTAATGCAAACTGAGTACAAATCAAAGAGTGCTGCCATCTGTAATAAGTGTATAGAGTGGCAATTGGTGGCTTTTGGAAAGCTTTGTAGATAGCAGTTTGACCAGCACAACCTCAGAGTTCACATTATGTACTGTTTTAAAGCATTGAATTTAAAGCATCTCATTTTTCACCACTAGCATTTTGCATTTCAGTGGCAGTAACTATTCAAAGGCCCTAAGACATAAAGAATCCCAAGGGATGCTGTAATTCTCCCTTGTTTTTCTACCACAGACATGAACATCAGTATAGCTGGATAAGAAGCAATAGCTTTGTCTGAGTGAAATCATTAAACCAAAGTCCTTCTGTTTACTAAAGTACTTCGGTTTTCTTGAAAATATCCAATGGAGAAGATTTTTTTCTTCCTTTCTGTACTGCTTGGGTTGTTATTCCCACCTCCCCCCGTGAACAAATTCAGACATGACTGATAGCACCCCCTATGTCTGTTACGTTGTCCTACTATAAAGAGTGTTTGTCGTCTTCTAATGCTTTAAGGAGTGTTGATGTTTTGAAGTGAGTTATGTCAACCAACAGAAGGTTTAGCAGATCAGCAATGATACTTGAGAAATTCAGTGGAAGTAAGAATCTTTTGAGCCATCTTTCTGTCTGGAGCACCTTCTGACAGGCTATAAATGTTTATCATTCTCAATGTCTGACCCATCTCAGGTTATGGTCTGCTAGTGTATGCTGGGATGTCAGTGGGGAGGTACAACCGCTGTGCTTTTGTTCTGGATAACTTGTGAACTTTGCAGAGCTGGGTCCTACTCTGGTATGCCCTATTTCTGACACCTTCCTTTGAAACGGCTGCACACTCTCTATTAGCGAGGCTGGTGGACACATCTATGTAGCAGCACCTCAGGTTGGTGCAACTACCCTGTAAGAAATACCCAAGCCATCTTTAGGGAACTTCTGCCTCAAGGAGTGCTTGCAAGAATTTGAAGGAATGGAAAACTTTCAAAAGAAGATCTTAGGCAGTGACTAAGATACCAAGGGAATGGATAGTGTTGCATTATGCAGAATATTCACAAATACTTACTTACAGTCACACTGATACCACTGTAAGAAAAGCCAGGTGAATTAAAGATGCAGTCCAGTACCATAATATATCTGCTGTCCCAAAGGGTAGAATGGCTCTTATGAGAAGTATTTGGCAGACTTCTCATTATCAATGCATTGCAAAAGATAAAGACCTAGCCTTTGAAGATCTTCAACCAAAGGATTCAACAATATAACAGCATCTAGCAACAATATTTTATTGGGTGCTAGTGTTCCACTGTGGGTGCTAGATCCTGTCCAGCTCTCTCAGTCAATGTCTGCTAAGAAAACAGATCTCTAGCTATAGTGCTGCTTGTGGAAACTCTAGAATGTACATCACATGATTTAATCTCAGAAATCATAAACAAATAAAAAAATCCCTAAATATTCAGGTTCTCTCCCCAGTTCCAGTCTTTGCTTAATTCTTCATTTTTTGTAAGGATAGTGCAATTCTTCTTGGATATGAATTTATTTTTCTTAAATCACTGAACTGATAAACATTTAACAGTATTTCAAGTGGAAGAAATGGAAGAAAACTAATCCATTGACTTTGTCTTAGTAAACTGGTAAATGTTGATCTAGGTAAAGTGACAAATGTTGAGAATTTTTTCCATGAAGGAGCTGGATGGAACACAGAAAGCCTGAAACAAAAATTTGAACCAGTAGTACACATAAGTGCTGTACTGCTGCATTTTATCCCTCAAAGGTTATTCTATTATATGCAGCACAATATTAGCGTATTCCATGTTTTCATCTTTATCTTTAATTCACAGCTAATTTCACTTGGGAGACCAAAAACCCTCCTCAGGTCTTCAAATGAATATGAATACAAATACAAATAGTGCTCAGGAAAATGCCAGCCATCTCCTAGAAGTTTTGCTTCAATGGTGTATGTGGAGGATATGTAGTGTATGTTGTATGCAGACACACTGGTGTTATTCAAGGTCCAAAGATTTGCCTGGGAGCTTAGAGGAAACACTGGCTTGGGTTTGAGAAGATGTAGTGTTTGAAGACTCTGGTATAATAAGATCCTTGGGAACTTGGAAATTCATTTTGTTCAAAGTTACTAGCAGTTCAGTGCCCAAATACCCTAATCTGGCCCCAAAATCTTTGTGTCTGCATTCCTGACACAGCACTGACACAACTGGTCAAGCTTTTTCTTCTGAATCTTATTGAGACTAGGAGGTCTTTGGGACTGGGATTCTTTCACTCCTACAGTGAGAAGGTTTTGAGCGATGTGAATTAGGCTTATTAGTGCCTTTGATTTTCATATTTGGCATCTTTTAGCATCTGTGGTTTTTTACATATGTTTAAAATCTGACCTCTCATCCATAGCACTCCTCATTCTGATATCTCAAAGTAGTGAATTTTCACCAGTCCCCTGGGATTGTTAGGATTATTTTGCAGGCTGTTGAAGTCAGAAGGGATGGATACCAATCCTGCAACTTGTCTTGACATGTGTGAGTACCTTGCCAGACCTAGGGAATGGGTCAGTTGCTGGCCTCATCTAGAACATATAAAGGGTTAAAAAGTCAGGAAAAAGTAGATACAAAGGTTTTTTTCTTCTTAGTCAAAATGGATGGACTATCATTTTAACCTTACTCATTCTGTTCTTAAGTTGAGGTGGATGTATGTAAGTGGAGCTGGCTACACTTCAGCTTCCACAGTAACAGATCTATTTTGGCATAAGAAAAAGATGCAAATTATTTTTATGTGGCAGATGTTTCAACCAAATATCCTGGGATCAAACCAACATTTATCAAGTAACTTGAATCACATCTTTATGTACTCGATGGGCATTGCCCATGAGGAGGTAATGCATCGGAGGACAGAGAAGCTCAGAACACAAAGAAGGGGAAGAACAAATCACAAATCAACAAACTCAATTGTATTAAACATACTGCCCAGGGATTCTTTCCTCTGGCAAAAAAAAAACTTATTCAGATTCAAGGTTACTCTTACAAGTTTAAAAATAAACCAACTGTAGGTAGATCATAGTTTAGTAACATGCAAACAGTCAGGACCCTGAGCTCCATTTCAGATATCTGCTTGTCATATCCTTGGTGCTGGAAGGGATCGTTATTGCTGTTTAATTAAATTGAATTGGGTATGACAGAATCTTACCAAATACTGTCCTCCGAGGGAGTTGTTCTTGCTAAAATTTGAGTAACATGCTATCATGAATGATGGTGTTTTAAATTAGTAAGGATACTAAAAGAAGTAAAAATAGACAGGACGCTGTGAGATTTCCCAGCAGTTGACGTGTTTGGCCTGTTATTATATAGTTGAGTTAACTTGAAAAGACACATGAGTTTCAAGGAGTTTTAAATGTAGTGCCAAATAAATTATATATGTGGGTATGAGCTTTGCAATGTGTTTTGGTTAGTCAAAATCAGAAAACTTTCACATGTTCTTTTTAACTTATTAGTGTCCAGGAGGATGCTGAATTTAGGTTCCCCATAACTACATTCTTCATGGCTTTCTAATCCCTTATAACTTTGTGCTAGGATCAAAATCAACACAGCCAATTAAATACAAGGTGAATAGGGGTAGCTGCTAATTCTCCCAATATCAGATGGGGCAGCCAACCTGCTAAATGAGCATTACTGCCTTGTTGCTATAGCTAGAAGGTCCACAGTGATTGGCAGAGAACTGCTGCAAGTGTGAGAGTATCCTGGGAGTTCTTGCATCTGGAAACTTAATAGTTCCCTGTCCTGGGCCCTTAAACACCTGGTTCCTGGCACTTTAGCCTGGCAGCTCCAAATTTCTGACATGGGATATAATAAGTGAATATTGTATCTCTGGCACTCAGGTAATGTAGCTGGTAACAGACATAGAGACCTCACTGAAACCAATGTAATGCTTCCCACAGAATAGTCCTCTGTGTTTTTCATGTGTTCTGTTTCTAGAGGAAAAGTAGTGTCTTAGGGTCTCTTGGCAGCACTGCTCAGATGGGGTAGATTTGAGGCTATGACATGAGAGATCTCCTATATTTTCTCCACCCTGTTTTCTAGTTGTCTTTGTCTTTACCTTAGCTTTTTCCCCTTATTTCTGAGGGTGAAGCTCTTGGACAGTTCTCACTCGGGGAGGCTACGAGGTGAGGCACTGTTGCTTATGCTTTATACCTCAGTTAAACCTCAGCACGGTAAATTAAAGTTAACAGTAAACCTGCTTGCCTGTTTTCTCTGCAATTCCCCACTTTTTCATGAGACCTTTCCTACCAGTTAGATACCACAGTTTTGGTCAGTGATAGCTCACAACACAGCTTATATCAGAATGTTTCTTAATTGAGCATCCTTCAGCACTTTACTTTCTTTTTCATTTCTCAACTCCTTTAATGCTGTCTTAATAATAGTTTTCTCTGAAGATTTCTTTTCATGGCTTCTTTTAAAAAAAATTGCTGTTGAAAAGATCATACCATAGCTTTTCTCCTTTTTTTAACGCATAAAATTATCTCAATTGCCATTAAGTTCAGGGACTCAAAAGGCCAAATATACCTTCATAAATCCAAGATGACTTCACTGAAGTCTTTGAATTTACAGTCTCTTAACAGAAAGCTCAGGTTGACCCCAGAGTCCACAATATTAGCTCTAATGGGAAATTTAGAATTTTGTGGTGCCCTGAATTCAATGACACATTGGTAGGATTATCCGAGGATAGAAAACAAATGTTTCCTGTACCATGGTGCTTTTCTCTATATGTCTGCTCTATTTGAATGGTGAATTACAGTGACTGAGATTCAGGGCAATCCATGCTTGAATTCAAAACAGCTCTTTTCCTGGGAGGATTTTTCTTTCCTCTTCAAAGTAGAGAAGTTGACCAGCATTTGGGTTTATTTTGGTCTTTGTTCTTTCAGCCCTTAGTCTTCCTAAGTGCTTGTCTGTGGCTGCAGCACTGTCCAGTGGCTTCTCACACCACAGCCACTTCCCACAATGTTACCCTAGTGATTACTTGGGAGCAGCAGTAATTAACGGTAAGGCCCCAGGTCATTAATACAGGATGCACCAGGTGAGGAGTAGTGATGTGTGGAGACCTTGAACTTACACAATGATATTCAGGATGGCACTACCTCATCTTGCACTCAGGTTTTTTTTCATTAGGTTTTTGTATCCAGAGTGCAATTTATTAACCGCTAATGACTGACTTTATGTGCTTTGGTCAGAGAGGTTTCCAGGTAAAAGTGCTTTCTTTTTACTTGTTAACTTCCTCAGAAATGGAATCCAGGGTTTGCAGTGCCTCATCTCTGATTTATTTGTTTACAATATCAATTAGACCTTTATTTTACCTTGTCTGGGGGATTTGTGTTTGTTTGCCCTCTTCTATCAATGATAATCAAGAATCTGATCAAATCTGCATCTCTTTGTCTTGACTTTGAAGTGCTTGCTGATTAATGTGGGAGGGAAAATAGAGAGAATGCATTAGAAAGGATGTTCATTTAGTGAGTTCTCTATACAATATGATGTGTTGAACTCCACCTCAAATACTTTACTCTCAGTTCCTGCTGTCCCCTGTTTATCCATTTGTGCCTGTGTTCAGAGTAATGTTGGCCTTCTGGGCTGGACTGAGGAAGTCAAGACTGCAGACCTGCCTCTGCCAAGGTCCTGCTGAATCCCTTCTTCCTGCTATGTTGACTTAAGTGCTGCAGTGTCAGTCCTTCCTGCCAGATTTATGTCACATTGTTTTATGTGATAAGACCACCGGGCCAGTGCAGCTGATCCAGGTACCTGTGTTCTGCTGTGTCAGCAATCTGCTCCTCTTCTGACCAGGCTGTGGGCTGCCCCACAGAGCAGGACAGCCACTGTTTCTATGGACAACTAATCTGCACCTGTAATACCAGATGTCAAAGGGTCCAGGTAAGCCATGAATACCATGAGCAGACCTGCCAAAGATAGCTGGTGGATAGGACATGTTACCACCTGGTATATACTAGAGAACTATCCAAGTTATTATAAATCATTGCAGAATACATATGGGTAGTGAAGGCAGTCTAAGGTCAAGCTTTGGGGTTTTTTGATGTCCTGAACAGAATTTGGCCATAGCCAAATGAAGTATAAAACTCCATTTTTACAAAGCAACCTCACACATGCATTGACCTGCTTCGTGGGAAAAATGCCTCCTGTGTTATAAAAATGTCAAACCACATCCCATAGCAACAGCATCTACGTCACCAATTTGGTGGTAACCATGTTGTAGTAATCTGCAAATATTTAAATTACACATGATTGGCTTGTCAGTTTTGTCACATATGTTTATATGCAAACAGCTCTTATGACTAGCGCTTCCAAAAGAAACCAGGAATGTGTCAGTGCTGAACACTCATCAGGTTTTGTTGGTTGGGTCTGACCTGAGTGTTAATCATGCTTTTCCTTAGATGAGCATTAAATCTCTTCTGCTTCTTGAGATCAACATCAAAATTCAAATATTTAATTTGCTCATTGACATTTATTAAAATAGCTTTGTGCTTGAATATCAAGTTAAGGCGGTGGTAGCTAATTTCGTTAGTCTAGATGACGTTGGAAATAAATTTAAATCTGATTGAGAAGCATTTAATACTCACTAAGAAAAGGAGAGAATGAAAGGTCAATGTATAAAATGTTGATCTCTTCAAACAGCAGAGTTTTAGGTTTGGCTTTTAAAGTAACTGAATGAAGCCTCAAAACCAGTCGCAATAGGGATATTTCAAAATGCAGGAGAGGGTCTTCCACTTCTTCCCAAGATAGGCCTCAGTGTCCTAACAAGACAGAGTTCCTGACTCCAGGAATCTCCAGCCTAGCTCCTTTGGGTATTTTGCCCCAGAATTTACTGTAGGCACCACTGCTGTCACCATGTCCCTCACCAACTGAGGAGAAAGTTGCTAATTTAAATTTTACCATTTAATTGGAAAAATATATACATATATACACACCTATATGGTAGAAAGGCCTTGGTTTGAATGATATAGAGTACATGAGGCCATTTAACTTCCAAATTATATGAGGAAAGGCATTTATAAGTATAGATGTGAAGGAAGGACTGCATTTTTCAGGTAAACTGAAAATACAAGGAGGGACAAGAATACTCGCTGACCTCTTTAATCACATTTTCAAGTAACTGGCTGGTCTCCTATTAATAACTGGCTTGTTGGGTATCGTTCCAGTTTTACACCACTTGCTTATGTGATTGCTTGTATGTTGACCTGGAAAACTGAATTGTGAATTTGTTGTTAAGTTCCTTTTCATTGTGAAACCATGTGCCTGTAACCGAGAGAAATGTGTTTAATCCCCTGGGGTGGGGGATCAACTAGAGGCATGTAAGTACAAAGGATTATTTTTTCTCTTTTTAAGAAAAGCTTCTGTGTATTTACAGATCAGTAGATTGGAACATATTTATTCAGTAAACAAAGAAGAGCTAGTCCTTTAGCAAATAGTGTGAGATTTGCTTTGAGGGTTTCTGCTTTGGTCCTGTTTCATTGCATTTGTCTAGAAACACTTCTTTTGGACATCTCTGAGGGGGTTTTGCTGTTTCTTTAATCTTGACTGTCATGCTGAGCTAGCAATGACCTCCTGAAGGGAAGGTTAATGTTAAGTGAAACTTCCCTATGTTAAAATACAGCTGTCAGCCACTGTGCACAGGGGTCCAGTGACTAACATCAATTTGAATAAAGCTGGTTTTTTACCTAGGAGACACTGCTCTGGATTCTCAGTGGACTGTCCTACAGAAAACCTGAAAAGTCATAAAACTTCTCAGGCTGAGAGTCAGTTTGAATTAATCCTAAGTGGGATTTCACACTGAAAAGATCTTCCTGGATGCTTTATTTCAGGAACGCGTGAGAGGTAGCATACGGTCATATTGAAGAATGCAGATGAGGACATTGCTTTTGACAATTAGTTTGTCAAATGCCTACCCTAGGAAAAAGGGGCCATCCTATTTTGCAAGCAGTGAAAGCAGACATAAATTCCAGAGTGTTGTGTGAATGACATCTTTTGCTTGTTTTTGTCAGACATGCTTTTTCTCTGAAGCTTGGAATTCTGTGTACAAATCTTTGGGTCAGAATAACTTCTGTTGATAACATTACTTTGATAAAAATGCCTTGAATCCCTTTAAGCAACTTTATAGATAAATATGACTTTCCAGAGAGTAATTCTGTTCGTTTATTTGTTTTGCAGTGTATGGCAAAGTATGCTTTATTGTCTGTCTTTTATTCTCAGTTTAGTTGTAGGAACATAGAGCAATTGATTAGGCATTTCAGGTCTCATATTTTTTAACTTAATATTGAAAGGAAATGATGGAGTATTAATGGTCTTATTCAGGAAGAGGAATTTTAGCAACACCTAGTTGCTCTCCAAGTAGTTTCCCTGTGCTCAGCTTCTCTGAGAAGTGATGCTTGCAGCTAATTTACAGAACACTTTCAGCAGGAGATGAGCAACTTTCTATCCGCTGTTTGAAGAATATGCCTTTCTGCAATCTGGAAAGACCGTATGTAGGGGAAAGCTGCGTCTTTGAACTCTTGTAGACTTTGAACTGAGTTCAAGTAGCGTCAGTCTTCCCAGGCCTTTTGTGCTGAGAAGGCTGCTCTTCACAGCCATTAGAAAACTGAAAGTAAACTGCTTGGTCACAGCAACACACTCTTTGAGATGAAATCTAGAGCTGGGTAGGAGAATCTCCATTCAAAGCCTCACGGCATTCGATTTTACAAAAAAACCCCAAAATTTTCCAACAGCTCCTTTCCAGACTCATTTTCTGACAATCTGACTGAAACCTCCAGGCTCAGTAGCTCTGTGGAAGTCAGTTACAGGACTTCTGGAGCAGGAGCATTTGAACTCCCTATGCCAGGTAGAACCTAGGAGTGGCTCTGAAGGTTTGCTATATATCCCACTAGACTGATGAGTATTCAACCTTCTTGGATCTGTGGTCCTGGCAGTGTGAGGATGTGAGATTTATTGACTTGTGCTGTTGAAGGTAAAAACGATCCATGAAATGATTTCCAGGTTTCCCATGTTCAGTGCTAGGTGACGAAGTGTGTGTGCGTGCCTGTGTTTGCAGTTGAATGGACGGTGGCTTTTCTTTGCATGGGAGATGCCCCACATTGAAAAAAGAAAAAAGCCAACAATTTCTCTGCAAAATCACATTTATCTTTTGTTTCTAGCTCTGTCCAGGATATCAGAAAACAGAGCAATTCTAGTTTGAGGCTGGATGCAAAACACATATTTGTCAGTCTGTCTGAACCCTCCTCAGGACACCATCACACTCTGTGACCATTCAAACAGAAGCTCTATGTGAATACTCTTCTCTATTTTGCTCCCCCTTAGCTAATTTTTAAGGTTTTCGAATTGGGGATAGCCTACATTTTTAGCTCTTAACTTTGAGAGCACTCTAAAACGAACTTTCATTTTTTTGAGCATGTTGAAGCTCATGAATTTTCTAGCCAACTGCAGAAGGGGGGTTCATAGGTAATAGCAAACTGTCAAGAAAACTCTTGTGTTTACAGCAAGCTGCTAACAACAGCAAGTGCATGAAGATCGTGTCAACTTCTTTATATACTACACATGCTCTGATCATGTAGGGCAAAGTGTCCCCTTGAGGGAAGAACAGTCCCTGGAAGACTTGTCCCTGGGTCTGACACTTTCCCTTGGCTTCTGTGTTGAGTGAGAAGTCACCACAAGAAAATCAGACGAAGGATTCAGCTTGTATTATTAAATATTGAAGGAGTTTTGAGCCCAAATAGATTGTTGAATGTTACATACCCTGTTTTAAAATACCAAGACAAAAAGGACTAATCAGTTCTTCCAAAATTATTCACACTGAACTGTTTGGGGACACTTACTATTGGTTCCAGCAGCTGTGAAGAAAGAAACATTGCAGTAGTCTTTGTTTTTAAACTAATATTAGATAATAAGTAGGCAGATTTTCTTGCCCATCTCTGTTTGAGGGTGGTTGTGTTGTCTTGGTCCTCTGTAGATGGAAGGACTCATCAATAAAGAGCTCAGAAAGCAGCTTTTAGTGATCTTGAGATCAGACACATGTAAAACAAGATTTATCTGATGATAGCTGGTGATTCATAGCCTTTTAAAGTTATTTTTGGCTCCTCCTTTTCTCCTGTTTCCTTGTAATTTCTTCAGCCATGTCCAGGCTTAGATTTACCCAATCTTACTTCATCCAAATACTTGCATTTCCCCAGGACTGGCACAGCTAGGAGCTAATGCTGTTTGTATTTGATGTAATAGAGATACAGAGCTGAAAGACCTGACATTTCTGCCAACTGGGTCTAAACCTTCTTGCTATCTGTCTTTGCAGCTGTATGTAAATACCAGACTAGATGGGGAAGGAGACTTGCTCATTTTTATGGTCCATTGTTATATGTTTATCAGCTCTAGCAAGAGAAGGAAAATTCACTAGAACTGAGTGCTTTTATGAATGCTATACAAAATCTTGGCATCATATCTCCACTGTTAATTAAACCCTCATGATTGTGACCCCTTTGCCTTTGGGACAAAATTGAAGATGTAGGCTTAAACGTGAGTTCAACCCTTCTTATAAACTGCATCAGAATTTTAAGGCCATGCATTGTGAGTCCTATGTCTATTAAAAAAAAATTATTAGTGGTGTGGTTGCTGCCCTTCTGTAGCTTGTCTGCCCAGATGGGAACTGCTGCCTGCGAACTCAACTGGATTGTCCCAGCTGACTGCACATGCCCCAGTGGCTGCAGAGAGATCTTTGTGTTTGGGGGGAGAAAGTGATTTGCATATGCTTCATTTTTATTCTTGCAGTAGTTGTGCTCTGCCAATTATGCTATAAATAAACTGGTGTGTAGGAAGGTAATATACAGTATGTTCCTGACTGTACTCTCTGTAGCGGGAACCGTGTAGGTACAATGTCAGAGTGTTTCAGGGATTACTGTTTGCTTCACAAGCTGGTCAGGGAAAATAATTGACATACCTGCATGCCCACAACGCTCTGAGTATATAGAAGTAGAGTAGATTTTATGGCTTTAAAGCCACATGCTGTGTTTTGGAAACTCATTGCTGTCTCTTCAATTTTTGCAAATGGGCACAAGCAAGGACCCGATGGATTGTTTTATCAAGAGCTAGCTGTCATATATTGGCATGTCAGGCTATGCTCTATTCAGCTTCCTTAAACCCTTGTTTCAACCAGCACAAAAAAACTCATAATCAAATCAAACAGAAGTTTGCTGTACAGATAAATTCTATTTGACTCCAAGAAAATTTCAGGACATACCTTGGCCAATAAGGGGTCTGGAGGAAAAGATTTATAAATAAAGGATGTAGAAAATGGCTGAAGGGATAAATGAAAGCACAGAAGTGGGTGAAATGCTTTGGAAAATCCTATTATATTCCCAGTCATGTTTCCATGCTAACCCATGGCCCACGTTTCAAGCACTACCTGAAATTAAAATGCAATTTTTAAAGACATTCTTAAGTCAAATAGGAATCTTCAGTAGAATTTAGACTTCTAAGTGATTTCCACAAATGGATCTTAAGCTCCTTAAGCAGGTAGGTGCTTTCGAAAATTGTACCCTGTGGCTCTGATTATTGACACTTATTTTGAGTTGCCTGGCAACAAAATACTGGTTCCTTCTTCATGGCTTTGACCTATACACTGCTGAGAACTTATACAGAGCAATTCCATTTCATGAGGAGGGACAATGCTTGACAACACATTTCAACTTTAGGAAAGTGAATGTGACATGGAATGTGAAAGGTCAAAAAGGGAATTGGTCTTTCTAAAAGTACTTGAGGGACTGCTTTGAGATTGTGAAGGTAACCTGTTATACAGATCATCCACTCTCTCATATCATGGAAGAGACCCCTTTGGAGGCTCTTTATAGCCTGTAGGGAGTCAGAAGGCAGTGTGGGGACACATCAGTACACAGTTCCTCCAGGGAGTTGAGGGTAGAGAACCATCTCCTCTAGTGTTCTTCAGCTCTTTCCTAGTCAGCTTCAGAGTTGTTGTCCAAGTCTGGACCCTTAATAGAGACTGGTTGTCCCTTATAATTTTTCTCCCACTTAACCATTCCTTGTCTTACTTGCTCTGGTAACAAACAACCTTTCAATTTTTCTGTTTCTCCTTTAGTGTCATGGTTTTTACCTCCCCAGCTCTCTCAGGATCTTTTCCCCCAGTACCAAACCCAATCACAAAAATATAATATAAAAAGTATCCCTGTAATGAATAAACCTTTTTGTTAGACTGACTGACTTTGCGTAGACACTGTCTTCTCTTCCATGAGAGAAAATCGACACAGTTATCATTTATTAAAGGCATGAGTTATTTTTCATGTTGCTCATCTGAAATATATGTTGTTGTTCTGCAAAGGCAAGTAGTTTTTCACTTCAGAAGCATCTGCAGTCTAAGCCATAAACAAATAGAAGGTTTCATGTTGTATCAGCAATGAAAAGGTATGACTGAAGACTAAAAATTACACTAGAAGTAAATGTGTGTGTGCACATGCACATATGTGTCTATTAGTAGATGGTGAAGGGAGGATGAGTTAATTGTACAAGATGGTGGTTGTCAGTAGGCTCTCGAGTAACTGGTATCTTGTTCTTTAGTCCTGATTTTTTTGTTTGTTTGTTTAATCTGTTTTCTAGGGAAGAGACTCAGGGAACATGAGTGGGCAATTCCTTCAATAATTTCAAAACTCTCCTGGCCCATTTGGAAAGAGGGGTATTTAAGGTCATTGTGCTACTGTGTGATTCCTGACAACTGGTGTATGGTAGAGGTCAGCTATGAAGATAAATGTCTTTGCTGAGGGCATTGAATAAGCCAAATTTAGCCCTTAACACTTGTTAAGTAATAGCTAACTTGTTTGCTGTCTTGCTTGTACTGACTAGTGTAATCTGCATGAGTTTTGCTCTGGATTAACTACAGTGTGGAGTAGCTTCTGCCAGACAGGGTTCTCCAAGACAAAAAGAGGTGTGTGGATGTGCAGGAGATACTATCATGGGACACTCATCATACAGGTTTCACTGCTCACTGAGCAGCTTGTTTGGGTTGTGTTTTGTTTTCCATGCAATGTCAGCAAACACCAAATTATTCCAATAGTGTATAACACTGCTGAAAGGTATTATTGGGATCCACCCATAGGAGAGTTGGGTGGTGATTTTAAACTTTCTTACCTGTTCAAGTGTGGATTCTAGTATTAGGGTATAAAATTTACTGTGCACTGAATGCAATAAACACAGCTCTGGAGTCTTTTATTTTTCCAAATAATTGGGTGTCTGAGAATAAAGTTGGAAACACTTTACATGGAGATAGAAGGTGCCAACTTTTAGGTGAGATGTGGATCCTTATGTGGAAGACCAAAGCAACAGTTGGTGACATTGTTAGTTGGAGTTAAAATACAGGGTGAGTTATTGGGTTGCTTGTCACTAGATGACAATGTAGGAGATACACTTTCCTTGGAGTCCAAGAGAAGTCAATCACTTCAGTTACTCTAAGAATTTAATAAGGATCAAGATGCACCAGCTGCTTTCCATTGGCACAACAACAAGCCTGATGCTGGCTTCTGAGAAATTTTACCTTGAACTGGAGAGAAATTGTATTGTGCAGAAGTTTTGTGGATGTGGGATTTAGCCATTGTAACCCAACTGGACATCTTAGTGAGGAGGTAGGATATCTTAGTGAGGGTGTTTCATTTATGCTTCTGGGTAATGTTCGTCTGGGTTAGCTGTAACTACGGAGTTTCTACAAAACGTTTGACTTCTTTCTTGAAGTGTACTGTGGAATATTTCCATATTCTAAGTAGCTTAGCTTGCTACTTCTCTTATTCAGTAAAGTATTAACTTGCTTCAGATTCCTCAATAAGTTTTTTCACTACTGTTAAAAGCAAGCTGTGCCACCACCTTGAAATCTTACTTCTTCTGTTTTATGAAGTGCTAGGTCTATTCCTAGAAGCATTAATAATGTATGCACTTTGCAATTTCACTATTCAATTACTGAAGACACCTGCTACATGAGAAACTATATAAGTTGATAAGGCAAAGCCAGATGAATAGGATTATCTGTTTCCTAAGTATACTGAATACAATGACATGTAAATCTTATACCCGCAATGCTCTTAATGAAAACGTCTGAGAACATGCTTTATTCCCACTTAGATTTACTAGAATTGACATTAAAGAGCATAGAATTCTTAAATTTAGAAGAATTTTACAGGTTAGATAGTTGTCCTGTTGGATATCTAGGTTACCAACACCTTTTTGGCAGAGATGAACACAGGATATGGAAAATGTCATAGAAAAAATGCAAAAGAAAGAATGAGAAAATTTTCAATGTTGGGACTTTTTCTGGAAAATCAGAATCCAAATCCTTCTTTCAGTTTGGGAAATTATGTCAGACCTTTAACTGACCATTGGGGCTACAGAGAACCTCATCTTGAAGAACAGCATTTCTCGAACATTTCGCTTGACTTAAGAGAAATGCACTAATGAATCAGCAAAACTTCTTTAGCCTCAGGGCATTCATCAGAAACTCCACAACTACATCCTGATCTGCTTTTGCTGAGGCACAGCAGGAGAGTGCTGACAGGATCAGAGCTCAGGGAGTAGAGCTGCAGGGCCTGAACTCAGTTTTTATGTTGCTCCAGGCTTCCTTTTTTTTTTTTTTTTTTTAATAACAGTAGCTCTTTCTGAATTTTTTTTGTTTGAGGTGAGCATGCAACAGAACTGCAGTTTGAGTTGTTCTGGACAGTTTTCCAGTGGTTTTGGACAGTCTAACCAGAAAGGTACCTTGCCACTGAAAAAAAATAACGTAAGGAAACCAAATGGGAGTGGGGTCAGCTGATGTGTAAAAGCTTTCTCTGACTTTTTGTATTGCATGGCATGGAAGAATCATCCAAGCCAACTTTTTTCTGGAAGGTACTTCACATTGTTCAAAAAAAAGAACCATGCCCTTAGAGGGCATGTGACCCTACATACGTGTACTTTCTAGCATGGCTTCCTCTGAGAGCGACATGCTTCCCTCATGTGATCACACCATACAGACTGGACTTTGTGTTTGGGGTCTGGCTGCATTTTATACTCCGCCAGATCAAACTGGACCTCTTCTGGAGGCTTTTCAATCACATCATGCCTCATTTAAGGTTCAGCAAGATACAGAAGAACATGCCTTACCAGCTTGGAATAATCCTATTAGTCTCAGTGGGCTTGCTCATACACTCCAAGCTGGAAGGCACTTTGCTAAATTAAGACCTTTGTGATGAACACAGCATGAGGAAAATACAACTTCTGTTCCTTTTGATTCCTTAGAAAACTCAGTCTAACGCTGAGAAAAGGTTTAATCAGGCAAAATCTCCAGGAACATTAGGAAAAATTTTAATTAATAAACATGCACATCAGAAGGAGTCATTGCTTAGGAAAAGTAGGTGATGATAGCACTCATCGAAAAGACAAAGTTTTAAGTATTCTTTCAAAATTAAAATGCTATTGGTACTTGCAGTTGCTTTACAAGAAAGAATAGAGAAGCAATAAGATACTTAAAGGCTGAATTCCTACTGATGTCAATAGGAAAACTCTTGTGTGCTTCAGAGCAGTCTGGTCTTGCCTTCTTTTCTATACCTATCAAAGGAAGTGAGGGTGATGTCCTAAGGGCTCCTGCTTGGGAAGTGCAATGTACATGGTCTTTTTCAAGTCAGTACCTATGTTTTGTTGTGAAAAGCACAGCAGGGCCCCCGATCTTTGAATTGTGCACAGCATAGGTTTAGCTTCCTAAGCTCCTACCTTATCTCAAACCAGAGTGTGTTGTTCTGGGCAATGTCACCAAACTGGAATCACAACAATGTAATTCTGCTCAGGTTTTCTAGGTTTTAAGTATGATTGTTATAACCAGGTTGTTAGGGAATGGGAAGAAGACAAGGGATAAAGGAGACATGCTCAGAATTCAATGGGGATTATGGCAAAAGCTGTGGAACGAAGTAACAAACAGATCCTGTCCCTTCTGTACAACTCTCATTATAAAAGCAGTGTCACCTCCCATAGCCAAAAAATGAGTGAACTGCCTGCTTTCCTGAGGGCAGCTGGTTCCTTCAGGAGCTGAAATAAGCTCAAGCCTTACTTCAGAAAGTAATAAGAGAAAACGCCCATTTGGATGAAAGAAAAAAACCCTCCTGATATATTTCTTGATGGATAGGAGAACTTTAAAAATTATATGGCAACAGGAACAAAATATGCTTGCTGCAAGTCACAGGAGAATTATAACTATGACCCTATCACTGTTCTGTTGCTTTCACAAACTGCCCTGCCTTCTGGCTATGCTGGGAGGGGTGCTTTGACCATGAGAGCACTCAGCAAGTGGAGACAAGGATCAAGGGTTATCGTGCCTGTCAACCCACCACAAAGAGACCTGCCAGTCTAGGACTTGTGTGTGAGGCTCTAGAGAAGGGGAGCTTGACCATGTCCTGGTTGGTGGCTGGCTGCATGCCTCGAAAACGTGCCAGAGATTCCTATTTCAGCCTTATGCAGCAGTGGCTTTTGCAAAGGGAAGGGACAGAGAAGCTGCTGACTGTTGGGTGCTATGGAACTTATCTGTAGGTACCTGAGACTGTAGCTCCTGAAAAACCTTGTCCTGTGTATGTGGTTAACATGTGAGTCTGGCTCTCAACTCCATGATATGATGATCCAAGGCAGATGCTTTACTGGATTGCCTGTAAACTGATGTTTACAAAAGTACATCGCAGAGCACTTTTTTCACTACCTGTGAAAAGACTGAGAAGGCATTGATTTATTATATCCCAAAGTACTGTTAGTCACCATATCTTTAAAATCTTAGCTCTGATTCAATAGACAATTCCTTATCTTGGGCAAAAACATTCAGTGTTAATTAGAATACTAATTTAGGAAATAAAGGTCAGAACTTTTTTAATGCTTTCCATAGGGCATAAGAAAACCTAATCTCAGGGTTATAAACAGTGTTGCTGTGAAACAGACAGGAAGCACTTCCGACTGGAGTCTCTGAAATGTAAATGAGCCCATTTTATCCCTTGATTTTTCACAAATCTCTCATCACGTTGCTACTACAGAAGACAGATAAAGAATTTTAGTATTGCTTCCAAAGAGACCATGTGTTTATTGAAACCAGCCTGGAGCTAGGTATGGTCACACTGTTTTGTGCAATTTGTAGCATTATTTTTAATATAGATTCAATACAAATCATAAAATGATAGACTGGTTTGGGTTGGAGGGGAATTAGAGACTGTTTAGTTCCATTCCCCCTGCCATAGGCAGGGACACCTTTCAGTAGACAAGGTTGCTCAAAACCCCATCCAGCCTAGCCTTGAACACTTCCAGGAATGGGGCATCCACAGCTTCTCTGGGCAATCTGTTCCAAGGACTCACCACCTTTAGAGTAAATAATTTTTTCAAATGGTAGCTTGCAGCAAAATCTGATTTTGTACTAACTGATGGAATCATAATGGGTCTGAGCTCTCCTTCTGTATGGATGCTTCATGGTGGAGTGCACAGAACTGCTAAATGTACACCTAACAAAGACATCCAGTGTTGTTATCCTACATGTAGATGTTGAGTGAGCAGAACAGGGCTTTGAACTTATGTTCTTGTGAATGTGGGGAGCAAATAACAAAAAAACAAAAAGTGAGAGGTCTGACTGATGTAATGAAATCTTGCAGATCCTTAGTAGGAATATACTGTTGAATCTCACAACATCCTTTGATTTACATCTTACTCCTGTGCAGATCCCTTTGTTATGTTGCTAGGTCAGAGTGAGGCAGAATATGAACCTTTGTGGGTAAGTCAATGAAAAGGAATAATCTACAAGATGGACTGTGCTATATAGAACTCAGAAGATCAAAACTAGAAGGGCTGAATAATCCTGATGGTTTTACAGGACAAGTGAAGAATCTACCCAAGGTCTGGAGCTACTTATATTTCAAAGGGCTTAGAGGTTCCAGGGAGCCAGTGAGGAGCTTGGACAAGAAGAAATGTCTCAAGGAATGGTAGGAAGCTGGGGTTTTTCTAAAGAAGGAAACACAAGCATTTATGCTTTTTTTTTTTTTTCCCCGCTAAGGGCTGAAATCTCCTGCGGTTTACAGTAGTTATAGGACTGTTATCTCACAAACCCTCTAGATATCTTCCCATTTGGAATATAAATAAACTTCCACCAGTTTCAGCTGCTGGATTTGAGACTGGGATTTTGAATGGCAACTGAGTTGCAACTACACTGAGGGGAACGGTAGCTGCTCTGTGATAATCAAATTTGGGTTGCTTGACACATAATGAGATTATTGATTAGACACACACAGCTTGCCATTTCAAATCACATCTCCTCTTCATTTCCAAGGGATGATTGACATAGCCTAACATGCTCAGCATCATTAAATGGAAACAGTTATTTACGGTGTTGCATCAGAATTTATCACTAATTCCCAGATCTGACAGAAAAGAATCACTTTGTGTGCTAGGCACTTTTATCTTGCCATTAAAAAGTGTATCGAAAGCTTTAGATAAGAACTGAAGCTGAAATTCCTCCCTATTCTATATCCAGATAATCTGCCCTGCAAAGCTGAAGCAGGGAGTGGTCGGATGAGTCAAACACAGTTTCTGATCATTCAGTAACTTCTGACATATCCTGGCTGCTCCAGATGTGGATCTCAACTCAGAGCATGCTTATCCTTTGTAAAGTTCTCTTAAGCCTTACTTTCCCCTTGCACCACTAGATATCAGCAGCACCAACCATGGGCAGATTTTAGTGGCCAGATAGCACGTGCTATGTGAGTCTTCATTTAGGAATTCTTAAGGCACTGCTTCCATTCAAAGCAGGTGATATTTACCAAGAGCAGGTTTAATATGCTTTTATTATCTCACCCTTTTCTTGAGGAGAAAGGTGCATGGCATCCAAAATTGTAAAGGAGAGGCTGTGAGGGGGAACTGTGCTCTTGCTACTGACCCAAATCTGTTGGATTCTTTTATCCTGAATGTCAAGCATTTCTCCTTCAAACTCTCCCTCTGATAGTTTGAAAGAGCTGAATCCTGCCTGACAGGACAATTTTACTTTAAAGTAACTGTACATAAAATCATACTGTTCACCCAGTTCTCTCACAGATACTCATGCCATATGCTGCCAATGGAACTAAAGAGCTCTTCGGGGGTAAAAGTATATTTGATATTTTTGGTGAACAGTCAGTCTCCTTGACATTGTGACAGTACTTCTATGTATCTGAGATACCACCAGCCCCACACTTGGACTCATCTAGAACACCTCTACAGAGTCCCATTCTAGATTTCATGCTTACAGAAGTGTTGTGAGGATGGAGGGTGTTTGAAGAAAACATACACGGTTTAATGAGCTGTAAAAATATGCATTATACAGAGAGACTCCAGGAGCCCTCTCTCATTTGTCTCATCAAAGCAAAGATAAATGAGCAACTTCCTCGTAGGCTATAATTACCTCTAAGGGGAACAAAAACATTGATAATTGACAGCTTTGAGCTTGACCCTAGGAAATAACAAAATCTAGTAGTTGGAGATTGAAATTTTGAGTGGAAATCAGATGAGTTTAACCCTGTGATTAACTAACTGTAGGAGTAACAAAGTTGAAATTGTGTGATCTGTGATTTTAAATCTAAATTCTAAATCTGGGGGTTTGTTTTTTCCTTAAGACATACACTCTTCTTCTAATGTAAGTCTTTGGCCTGTATTCTCTCATAGGAAGGGCCAAGAGGTTTTAAGAGCTTAGCTCTTATTTTGACAAACAGATGTTATACAGGTAGTAATCCTGTTTGAAAGGCATTCTCCATCTTTAAGCTTCTAAAAAGGGGGAGGACTGCAATTCTGGAAATGTGGTCCCAACAGTGGGATTTGAGAATCTGAAGTATTGAGGCCGTAAAGCTGAAGAGCAAATCCATCCATCAGCATGGTAAAGGGTCTAGAGTAAACCAGACGCTGTGTTTTGAATTCCTCTGTAATTCCCCACCCTGTATTCAATTATGCCTGAAATTTCTTACAGTGGTATTTGCGTTACATCCAAGATTTAGGCTGTCTAAAAGTCCCATCTTCCCAAGCAGAATGCAATGTGAAAGCTGAACCTGGTTACACAGCACATCTGCAAACTGCCTAAGCAATGGGTATGGGTTTTTTTGTGTACTCCATGAGTTCAGTTGCAATTGCTTCCTACAGGATATTGTGTTTATGCGTCTCTTCCAATGTGCAGCAGCTGAAAAGGACTGGCAGGCATTCTTGGCCTTGGTTCAATTTCCTTTGTTTTAAGTGTAATTCCCTACATGTTTGTTTTTTTTTAAAAAAAACTCACTGGACAAAAAGGGGTCTTCTCTGCCTTTGGTCTGGGTTTATCAACATCCATATCCCTATGCAAGACTTGGCTCATTTCATATTTTGCATTTGTTCCCAAATTTTGCTCACCTTTTTCAAAAATGGAGTTTTTATTTAAAGGTTTTCTATTTTCTGTATAGCATAAACCCAAAATGGGACCATGAATAAGCAGGTGAATCAAGGCATTCTCTTGGCTAACTAACATAAATTACTTCTTTCTTCCTGTTCTTCAGGCACTGTCTCAGGATCCAAGTCAAATGAGAATCAGAACTGATGCAGCTGGGCTTGCACTGACTGCTATAACTTCTTAATTTTCACCTCTTCATGAATCCAAAACTTCCATGTGATAACTACAATATTTATGTTAACTATCAAATTTCTAAGTATAGTATAGAACAGGCCTGTGCCCTGTCCTGCCATGTAGCTGGAGCCTTTTTCAATGTTGCACAACTGCAGTAAAATAGAATCTGCTAGAAAATCAGTGTTTGAAGGTTAAATTGGGATTCCCCCCCCCCATGTGTCACTTGCTGTATACATTGTATTTTGTCTGCCATTGTGTTGGCCAGTCAATGAGACTTAGGTGTTCTTCCTCTGCAGTTCCTCAGGCAGTCCTCGCCTCTTATACTGTCCTGAATAACTTGGTGGTCTTATCATTGCAGGTGAGAGGCATTCATAGAATCATAGAATATGCTGAGTTGGAAGGGACCCATCAGGAGTGTCTTTATAATGAGAACAACATTATACTGTAAAAAACCAAAATCTGTAAGGGTTGAACTGGCCATAAGGGCCCAGGTTGGGATCAGCCTGAATTTGATAGCAAGCCTTCCTCTAGGAATGCTGAGCCTTGGGCTGAATCTTACATGACTTCCCAGCCAAACAGTGGACTTCTCCTCTTCAGCAATCCCTGAGAGAGATTCAGAAAGTGTTTTGTGATGGAACACCACCACTTGACTTCACAGACCAGTCTCAGGTCATCCCTTTCTGCTTATCCTTGGAAATAAGGTTACCTCACATTGTACAAAGGAAAAGATGTCCTTCTGAATGATTTAGGTTAACCCTAAAGGCCGTTCCAGCCAGCCTGCTCTTGCAGTATGGCTTTCTTAACTGGTCCCAGTAGCAAAACATAAAATGAGAGGACAGGTGAGAGGCATTCATAGAATTCATAGTGTGCTCATCAATTCTGGCATATTTAAGGAAAGTTCTTCCTTGCAGCTTTTTTCATAAGTTTTTAGTTACTGTAAATAACATGCAAGCCAAGGATGAATAGTATGTTTGTATTTAAGACTCTCAAACTCATTTTGTGAGGATATGAAATAGGTCTGTGATAATGCCAATCAGAAATAAAGATTTCTTTTTGTCTATGGAGAAGTTTAGGTTTTTTTACCTTTCATTTAGCTTTCTTAAAATGTAGGCTTCTGACCTTGATCCAGTTGGCCTCCTTTCTTTTCAAAGAGCTATGAAACAGCTGTGACATGCAAAAAATATCTGCAAAAAACCTGACTGCCTTCCCAGCCAACCTTGACAATGAGAGACTTTGAGTGAGACTAACCTTATCTTCACTGGAAAAGGGTTTGTTCAGTAGTGCCTTTGTGTAGCTTGTCGGGGCCACAGACACTTAGTCATTTGGCTCCATCTTCTGGGATAAGGCAGAAGAAACAGAAACCACTTGATCTGACATTTTGCAAGTCCTGTCACACAGCATTTATTGGTCTTTTATTATTCTTCATTAATGCTTCCATGCAAGCTCACATTGGATGCAAACACAGTAGGAAATCTTTTGCTTTTCTGGAGACATTTTAATGGGAGCAAGAAGTCAGTACACAAAAAAAAGTACTGAAAATCAATAGCTTTTTTGTTTTCTGAGACTAAGAAAGGGCAGTTAGTGAATGTTTGACTTGCAATTCAACAGTGGCAGAAAAAAAGAAGAGCTCAGGTAAATGGCTTTTTGATTCCTATACAGTTTTGGGGAATTAGCTCTGACTCGGTTTCAGGCAGCACACTATTTGTTCTCTGTTGCTGGATCTTTGAATGAGAAAAGGGAATAAGGCACTATTGCTATAGCAACCTTCAAGTTGGTGCTGTAGGTGGTCAAAACATGTTATTTCTTTGGGATAGAGGTTTTGACCATCACAGCCTTGCCATACAGCACCCAGAACTGTGGGATTATTTTCAATTTTCCATTCAGTCTTTGAGTTTCTCCACTGTTCAAAAATTAACAAAGTCTAAAAATCTCTTCAGCCAGCTCTTGTAAGACTTTCATCTCTGAAGACTTTTTCTATAGTCCTGCTGTTGCTTGGACAGACGGGCTCTATTCCCTTCCGGGGGGGCAGCAGCAGGATCCAGCACAGCTTCTCTGCACTCTGGCTTGGGCAAAAGCAGCAGCTGCACCACTGCCATTCACTGTGTCCACTGGTCAGCTGCTTGAGCTGTGCTTGCTCCTGTTGCTCAAGATGTTGCTGAAGGGTGGATATGGTGTCTGTTGTGGGGTTAGCTCGCAGACTGTAGCTTTCCCAGTGGGTTTTGGGGCCCTGGATGGCAACCACGGGTGCAGTCTGCATGCAAACCAAGGAATGAAGTCCTAAGGGTGAGCCCAAGAAAGCTGAGGGTTTGATGAGGTGCTGAGAGGAGGTGACTCTTCAATGGGTGGAGCTTTCCTAAATGTATTTGGGTGTAACCATAGCATCCAGGCAGCAGAGCAGGGAGGTGGCCACTTCTCTGGGCCTTGTGCCTATGCCCAGGACTGGTGCCCTCCCACCATCAGGAGAGGCCAGGCAATGCTCTTCAGGGTCACCAGGGTGCCTGTAACACTGGGGGACAAATTCTCTTCTCCTCTGTGGGGTCTGTATGGATGTGGGGTGGAGAACGCCAGCTTCATTTCTGGCAAAGCAGCAGCATCTAGGTAAGGAAGACATGCTTTTTAGCTGGCTTTTGCTGTTCCTATGTCTGATATGATTAATTCTTTTGTGAATCTTCAGTAATACTTGGCTTTTGAAATTGTGGGGATGGTGACTTGCTGCTGCCAATGAGCTCCCAGAGAATGTGGCTGCTGATGCCTGACAGCTCCAACCTGTCGTTGGTCCCAAGCACAGGGACAATAGCTGCTTTCATCTTGGAGTAGTGATGGCAGTGAGAGACCTGGAAAGAGGTCTTTGCGTCCCCAGTACCAAACTGTGCTGGTTATTGGTGTGTCGAGGGGAGTTCACTTCAAAGCAAACTTGCAGAAAATAAATGAAGTGTTAAATCAGACCTCTGTTCCTATATATACATATATATATATATGTGTATGTATATATGGTACTTTATACTTTATTTCACTTCTATGTAATTTATGAGAGGTAACTAAATGAGTAACACACTTGACATAGGTTGTCTGAAATCACGCTTTGTATTCATGTATATAATATCTACTTCTCAAGTAACATGCTTATAATGTTTACTATGCATTTATTGAACCTTTACGAATACATTTTAACAGGAATCCTGACAAAAAAGGGAATACACCTCTTTGTCTTCTGTGAAGGCTGAATTTCTTTGAAATTTGTGGGTTTGACTTGAAAATGCCTTCTTAATGTCTAAGATGAAGTTTGGTAATGAAATAGTGTGCACATTAGTAATAAAAATCTGTAATTTCGTAGCTCAGGGAAGTGTAACCTTTAATTTAGAATAAGTGAATTGTAATTTGGAGGAAAAGGAGCTATCCATACAGATGCCTCAGACACCACAGGCATACAGATGGGGGTTCCTTAGCTCAGTTCTGTGTGTTGGACTTCTGGGAACTGTCATGCTGGTTTTGAACTGATTCTTTCTCTCACTGCCTTGAGGAAAGACCCATTTCCTACAGCCTCTGGGAAGATAAAGTCTGCTGTTCTCTGAAGGAAGGTTTTGGCTTCTTTGGTTTATGGTAATCCTAGTCTGGTAGGCTTGGAGAATGCTTTGCAGGTCAGGACCCTTGAGAATTAGAGCTGAAGAATGGGTTGCTCAGAACAAGAGGCATTGAACTGCTAGGGATGCTGGGCCTTTCTGGAATTAAGCTTTAGGTTCAACTGAAATTTTGGAGAGACAACGTGTATTTGCAGACTTCTTGCCAGTTCTGCATTAGCCAGCACTTGATGCAGGACTGTGCAGTCTGGGGCTTATAGGTATAGTTTGAGGCTTTCAGATGAGGTCTAACCATTAAAGTTCCTTAGCAGGGCTTGCTCTCTCTTACCCTTTGCCCTGAAACATGATTTGACACTTTACACACTGTAAGCTCTGGCCATTTCATCACGTTCCTTAAAAAAACAAAACCAACAAAAAACCAACCAACCAAAACAAACAGAACAAAACAACAACAACAACAAAGAAACACAAACTGAAAACCAAAACAAAGAAAGGAAAACAAACAAACAAAAAACCCCACAAACCCCACTTTTTTTTTCTTGACCTTATAACTCCCGTGTAGTATTATAAAATCACCAAGAATAAAGAGTGAAAGACCTCCAATACCCACACCTTTTGCTTTCATTATTGCTTATGCCACAGAAAACCAAGGAGATTTGTTCTTATAAATAACCATATTATTCAGAAATATATGGGCAACTGGAAATATAGCTACTATGTTCTCCTTTGGGTTTCCTCACTCTTGTCAAAATTAACCTAACTTAGATGTTTCTTCAGTCAGATCTTTGAAGATTTCTCTCTGCAATTTTTCCTGTCCTGCTAGTCTTAACACTAATACTTTATACATGTTGTTGAATACTTGGCTTTTCCACTGATTTATGAGTGCTAAACTGTGTGGAACCATTACCCTGCAGGTAGGTACAGTTGCAGGAAGGTGAGAGAGGCTCTGTGGGGGTGAGGAGAGCATGTGTGAGTCCTGTCTGGAGGTACCTGAGGGAGCTGGCACCGAATCACGAAGGGAAAATTCCCTTTTTCCTGGCAGGGAGTTGTATGAAGGGGTATTCTGAGAGATGCAGGTAGCCTGGCTCTGCACCAGAGGAACAGCAACCCTGAGGTAAGAGGGAGACATGCCTGAAACCACTTTTTGCTGTTCCTCTTTTTTTGATTTTTTTTGTTAATTCCTGTACAAAACCTAAATAACACTTGGCATTTGAGCATGTATGAGCAGCAAAACACTGTTGATAGTGATCTCCCAGAGGAGTGGTCTGCTCATACCCAACTGGCTCCAAACTATGGGTGTAACAGATTTTTCACAAGGTACTGGCTGCAGGTGCAATAACTGTCCGCTTCCCTGATGCATCCTTTAACTAAGCTTAGACAAATTTCAGCCAATATTCTGAAAACAAAGATGAAGCGTGAAAGAATTCCTAAAAAGCCCTTGAGAACAATTTCCCACACACACTTCTTGCTTTAGATAACCATGTTTGCGGGAAGGCAAACAAGAGTTTTGTTCTCATAAGTAAAAACAAAAAGCAGAAAGGCATAGGTGACCTTAAATATAGCTGTTAGTTCCTGCAATAGTTATTGGATATGCATAGACATAAACATGTGAATGCTGAAAAGAAACTAAGCAGTTCTGCTATAGATATGCATCATTGGAATTAAACAAACTAAAAACTTAAGCATGGGATTTGTTTACCCTGCAGTCCCATTCAGGAAAGTGCCAGGATGCTTGCTGCAATTTCTGAAGAGTCTCACTGGCTCTTCAGAAGTGTGCCTGCCTGTGCCATAAGACATGTATTTTGCCCCAAGGTGGTTTTGCTTCACAACTTTCTGCATTGGTGAGTTACTGAAGTCGTTTATGATTTCCTCATCCCTATGAGGATTTTCCTTCCAAAAGAAACCAAGGCATGCAGGATCATGAGACACTTCATAAAGGTATGCCCTGAAGACAAGGTACCCAAGGGTAGTATGTGCCCTGCATGTAGGCACAACTAGCTGATGTGTGTCACATAGTTCCCTTTTACCTGCTGTTGAGTCGTTGTGTTCTCTCTTAATACTGAATGACAGATCAGGAGAGAGTTGGAATAAATGGGTCTTGTCTTTTATTCTCATGTAGTCCAAGCCTCTCGACAACAGGAAAAAAAGAGGAGATGAATTCACAGTGGCACTCAAATACCTAGCTCTGGTGTGAACTGAAGTGGATGAGACAGTAGCTGAGGTCTCTGCAACTGTTTCCATTGCACGGTGCAGACATGTCAAATCAGACAAAGCTCACCAGCAGCAAGCACTTGATGTACTTGGTTTGCTTAGGGCAACCTTACAGTAATAGCTGTTATGTGCACTTTTGTGCAGTATTTCAAACTCTCAGTTCAAACTCCTTATCCACATTTCAGTCTGTGATGAGATAATAAAATATTTTGCTTTGCTGCAGATAGTTAAAAATTAAGGCAAAGAGTTGGAAATATTTATAAAATTTTTTACATCAGATGTAGTGAGAATTTACTTGCTCTTCCAGATGGCATTTGCAAAGGCACAGAATGTCACAGGTTATTATCTCAAATTGAAAAATAAAATATGCACCAGTTATTTTACAGCTGCTTTAATACCTGATTTGTAAAGTGATGCCAGTTAATAACAAATAATAGTTGTTATAATTAGGACTAAGTCATTTGTAATTATGGAACTCCAGAAGACTACTGAAGGAAGTGAGTAGAAAAAACTTGTCAATTGAACTCAGTAGCAGTATTTATTAAATTATGAATATTAATTGATTATCAATTAAGTAGTTGTTATCTGATATAAATTATTTATAACTGGAGCTGAAATATGAGTTTGTGACTGAGAACATCTTTGTGACTGGTCCAGAAAGACTGAACAACAACCTGCTTTTAGTCCTGTTGACTTCAGTGGGACTAATAGCTGAGGCTTTTCTTAAGTGAGATCCTTCTGCATTCTATGCTTTTTGTTAACGCAAGCTGCAGGACTTTACTGACTTCATTGAGTAACACAGTTTCCCTAAGAGCATAAAAATGACTGAACCAAATTAAACAACAGGTCTGGCAGCAGCATGTGCTTGGAGTAGCTGCAAATGGAGGGAGAATGGTGGTACTTGTCTGGGATGTGGTTTCTGTCAGCCTGGAACCTAGAGTCTGCTTGGAGCCAAGGTGAAATTCTCATCTAATGGTTTTCAATGCATTGGGCTTCTATAAAAATGTTTATTTACTCTTTGAACTTGTGTAAAATTTTGATGTTCACATAATCCCATAATAATGGCCTTTGCGTTTTTACTGTATGTTGCATGGGAAATTGTAGCTTTTTCTTTGTTTTGAATCCACTACCTGATGATGTGGCTTGATGCTTTTTAGGCCTTCTCTTATAACAAAAAAAGTCAATATGGATTTCAAATTAATTTTTTATAGCATTTTTTATTTTCAATCTGTATCGTATCATCCCTATTGCTTGATTTTATTCTAGGCTGAAAAGCTGTAGGTGATTCAGTTGTTCCTTGTTTTGAAGGTATATCATACCTCTGGTTTCCCTTTTCCTTTCCAGTTCTACAGTGTATTTTTAGAGATTTGGGTAGAAGCCAAACCTGCAAGCAGTATTCAAAACTTAGGGTCACTTTGGATTTATACAGATATTTTCTATTTTGTTCTCTGTTATCTCTACTCTGTCTGACACTTTGACTGCCACTGATTGAGTGTTTTAATAGAACTCTCTTTTTTAATTCTGAATTCACTTCCCCGAGAGGTAATAGTTTGTTCAGACTCCATTATTGTGAATATGAAGTTAGAATTGGGTATTTTTATATGCATCACTTTACATTTCTTCAACCTTTACTTCATCTACCATTTTCATTGCCCATTTACTCAATATAATGAAATTTTTCTGCAACTATTTGGAGTTAGCTTTTGGGTTTTTTTCCTGTCATGAACAGCTCAGACTCTTTCCCTCTTGTGCTTACTTCTATTTTTTTGGACTGTTTAGAAAATATTCAGCAGCCTATTGCCATGTGCTACCCCCTTTCCTCCTGTTCTAGGACAATACAGTACTCATTGACATGAAATAGCACACACATTTTGGTGTATGGCCAAACTCTGAAGCCAAATTGCAAGGCAGGAGGGATGCTGACTGCTACACGTGCTGGTTTGTTCTGCTGCAGATCAGGGCTAGTTAGCCTTTGTGAAAGTATGACTGAATGGGTCCATCCTCTCAGCTGGGATGGCCAAGAAAGTGGAGATGGATTAGTAGTAGACGAAGCTGTACACCAGGGACTTTTTCCAGGTACTTGTCTGCAAGCACGTGGTAAATTCTGTAATTGCATATGGTCTTCTTGGCTGCCATGGACCAGGCCACAGCTCTAGCTCTACATTGGGATCTCTTCTGCCTCAGCTCCAGCTCTTAGCTGGAAAAAAAATTGTGACAACCCATTCTTACAGGCTTCCCCAACTCTTCATTAAATGAGTGCTACCTTTCTGGGAATTTGTTGTTGTGGTCAGTATAAAGCTTAAGTACGGCGTAAGCTGGGGGTGAGAAGGGGAGTTGGAAAGGCACAAAGGCTTATGGGATTGGCACTGAGATGGGCATTTCTCTAGGGAGAGGCACCAAGATGGAGGTTTCTCTAGGGGATAGTTGGGGATACAACCATTTCACTCCCAATGGGTATTGGTTGTTTGCTTCCGCTTTGCTCTGCCCCCACTGAAGGGTGCCAGGATTGCTTCCTGGGCCAGAGCGTAGGATCCTGCAGGCATTACATATCTGTTGCCCAGGGAAATGTGTTTCATACAGTGGGCCCTTGAGCACTGCTACTGTGAAAACTGTCCTTTCAGTTTGAGGGCTTCAAACACGTATCTGCCAGATGCCAACCCCTGCCACAGAGCTGTAAGCTCACCTGGAAGGTGTCAGCCAGCCCTTTCTGTTGAGGAAGAGATTTGTAGCAGTGTAGCTCCTGCACCGCTCATACATTTTACATTCAAGTCATTGAATTAAAGGAGGGAGGGCAGGAAATGGGTCAGGGCACAGAAAATCCTGAAAGCAGGCATTTTAATGAAATGCAATTAAATTAGTCTTTTAATCCCAGCTTGCAAATGTAAAATAACAATGATTTAGCAAGACTGATTGTCATCACGCACATATCCTCTCCACCCAAATTTTCAACCATGTTTACTGTAAATAACAAAAAATCAGAATAAAAAATGTATTGGCAAAAATTGTGTCAGTACTGTTTCTCTGGGGATGTATATCTTGAGGATATAGGCAATTCTAACACTTAAGAGACTAGAGAAGTGAAAGTTATTGTACCTTTAGAAGCAGAATTAAAAGAAAGTGACATAATTTTTCTTTTCAAATACATCACAGCATTTTTAAAATAGCTGTATACATAGTTAGGCTGATTTCTGTTACTATGAATTACTACAAATTGTTACTAACATAATGTTGATAAATAGGTATTTGGGTCTTGGGAGAGGGAAATAAGTCAAACTTTACACATATGGTGGTAGATTCCAGGCTGGTTGCTACTCCCCAGGAAGTGTTTTTGGGGTTGCAATATTAATTTATTGTAGTACCAAAAAAGGACATGAATATTAGTAATTAATTATCAAGTGAAAGAATGGGGAATAAAATGAACCTGCTGGAGCTGGTCCAGAGGAGGGTCACAAAGACAGAGGGCTGGAGCACCTTGCCTACAAGGACAGGCTGAGGGAGTTGGGATTTTTCAGCCTGGAAAAGAGAAGGCTTCTGGGAGACCTTAGAGCCCATTCCAGAACCTAAAGGGGGTCTACAAGAAAGCTGGAGAAATACTTTTCACAAGGGCATGTAGCGATAGGACAAGTGGGAATGGTTTTAAGCTGAAGGAGGGTTGGTTTGGATTAGATATTAGGAAGAAATTCTTTACTGTGAGGATGGTGAGACTGGAACACATTGCCCAGGGAACTTGTGGATGCCCCATCCCTGGCAGCGTTCAAGACCAGGCTGGACAGGGCTTTGAGCAACCTGGCGTAGTCAAAGGTATTTCTGTGAATGGCAGGGGGGTTGTAAGTAGGTGGTCTTTAAGGTCCCTTGCAACCCAAACCATTCCATGATTTTGTGATTCTAAGTTTGTCGTGTACTGTTTAAATCCATAACGCAATTCCATTTTGACTGTGTAATCTGGTTCCTTCACCTCAAAAGAGATATAGAAGGAAAGTATGGACAGGCTTCCATGCTGGTACTCATTAGCCAGGATAGCAGGGAATAAGGGGAGGGTTTGGCAGGGGATCTGTGAAACCTTGAGTGGGATACAGGAGGTAAATAAGGACTATTTGTTCGTTTTCATGGTGGAAGAGAAGTACAGCTTGGAGTCAACCAGTGAAGCTAGAAAGTGTCAAACTGAAAATAGGGCAGCAACTTTACACATTTTTGTGGATAATAAACTTTTACATGGCTTCCAAGGGCAATTTAATGAAGGAGATGCCTGTCAAAGGACTATAAAAAAAATAATAATAATAAAGAAAAAAGCAGGAACATTTCTGAATTGGGATGCAATTCAGCAATTTCTTGGTTGTCTGCAAAAATCAGAAAAAAAATCTGGCTGTTTCAGAGAGAGGATGGATCTTTCACCTGATCTTGATGTAGCCACTCTTATCAATGCACGTGGGAAGGGTCCTAGTGCTGTCAAAGCTATTCCTATGTGGTTATCTTAACTTTATAAGCATGTTGAAACAAGTGCCTTACACTTTTGTGCATCTGTATGTGAAGATCAAGCATAGATGGACTAAAAGATGAGTAGTATGCCTACCATTTCCACAAGTGTGACAAACAGGAAGGACTTGAGCTGTTAGCAGAAAGCTATCCTGGTAATATGTTGTTTCACCTGAAAACAAGATTTTAACCCCTGTCACTCTGTATTTTTAAGGGAGTTTAAGTGTTGGCAAATATCACTCTGTGCCTGTAATCTGAAAAAAACAAATAGGCTTTTTAAAAAAGAGCAAATTACACACCGGAGCAAGCAACTTTCTGTGATGATGCAGTCTGTTGTTTTTTTCTTCTCCTGAGGGTTTGTTGTTTTAAAATGTTCTCCATATGCATGCCTGTATTTCATATTTTCCACCTCAGAAAGCCATCCAGAAGATTTGCTGTCAAATTGTTGGAATGATGTAAAGAGTAATTTAAAAAAAAAAAAAAAAAGAAATAAAATATCACCTTCTCTCCGGATGGTCTTAATTCAGGGAGAGGTAATGGTTAGAAGAAACTGCCAGCCTTGATCTCAAGGCTCAGGGAGATAGTTCAGATGGGAGGGAGCAATCTTAATGAGGCATCTCCTAACTCTTTGGGGTCAAAGACTATGCCCGGTGCTCCCCCAGGTTTGTAATAGAATCTCATCTGATACATGACAGTGATTTTTTTTTAATGTGGTAATGATCCCTGCAGCATATCTGAAAAACTCCTCTTTCTCTTACCTGAATCTCAAGCTCCAGTCCTTGCTCCTTGAGCAGGACTTGCTAAAGGAGGCCAGGTACAGCCACGAGGATTACTAAATATGCCTGTTCCCCAACACCACCATAGCCAAGTCATGTGATTGCCTTTGTGTGCGCAAGCAAACGTGTATTTCTGCCTAGGATTTTGCAGATGTGGCAGTATTTGTTATTCAGTGTCTTCCTTGCAACTAAGTGATGCAATCCAGTGCCCTTGTGTACCAAAGCAATGGGGATGGGTTGAGAATCTAAATAGCATTGAAGGCCTTTGCTAGTTATTTTATATCAGCATCAAGCTTCAGTGCACCTCACTCCAGTTCTGGGTTACTTGTTTCCCAATTATTTCTTATACTCTGGTGCAACGGAGAGTCAGTCCTGTAGTTTTTAAAGTTCATTTGAAACTTTATGGAAAGGAAATCAAGTAAGTGAAGGAAGAAGGAAATGGGATGGTGACATTTTGAACTGATGATTAACTCAGCAGAATTACAGTGTACCAGCTGACATTTTCTTACAGTGCTATCTGGGAGACCTGCCAGTGTGGGATGATATTAGTCAATCTGTGAACTGACAAGATGCGTGGTCTGGTGTTTGCAAGAAAGAACAAGATTTGATTGCAGATAGAAGCCTTTATCACCTGATTCCAGTGTGAATCAAAAGATAAATGGAAGTCCTTTCATAAAGCTCAACTAGTTTTCTGCCAATTAACACAGGAATTATTGGCGTAAGCTTTACAGAAGAGTTGATGTCATTATGAGCATTTCCAGTTTTCCAGGAATCAAGCAATTAACCACAGCTGGTTTTAAGAATCTGATCCTGAAAGGACCACAAATACTGAAGCAAAAGAAGTATTAGGTGTGAGTGAAGAGCAAAGAAACCAAACCTCACGTGACTAGAAATTAGTATTTCTGGGACAGTACCATCTAAGGATATAAAAATCCCAGAAGCATAAAGTAAGAATGATGGGATCTGAAAATAATAGAATAATAATAGACCATCAAATTTCTCAATAATTTTGCATTGCATGCAGTAAGAGCAAAGCAGTCAAAATACTGACCCAGTGCAAGTGCTGAATGAGAGAAATTGCTAGGGAAAAATTGGTTCTTTTTGGGATCGTGCTCTTTTTAGGATAATAAGAATCACTGTGCAGCTTCAAAATGAACTGAAATTGCAGTGAGAGTTAAAAGAGTTGCAGATTAGAAGGGAGTCACCAATATGTCTGAAATCTCTCTATTTTCTGTGGTTACTATTCCAAAGCTTGGAACAAGAAGTATGATATTTCAAGTATTTTTTAATTTACTTGAAATAGACTCATACGTTCCACAACCATGAGCTTACTGCTTTTTTAAATATGTATTTGAATCTCTCAGCAGCAAGATAGGCAGAAATGGGGAAAGCTGTTGTCATTGAGGCTTACACTGCCTTACCTTTCCCTGCAAAGCAAGCTGCTCTGAAGGAAAGAGAAAGTTGTCAGTGAAGTCTGGCAGCCTGCTGGCATATAATATAAGCAACAGGGTCCCTTGGGTCTGAGTGCTATGGATTTCTGTGGGTAAAGACAATTTTCCGAATGGATTCTTGCATTTGAAATGAGAAAAAAGATGTAAAATGTAAGTTGGGGAGATGGTGGGTTAGACCAAATTGAATGGCAAATAACTATGGCTGTGCAGACATGAAAATAAACTGATTTATCCCTGATTTCTGCTACCAGGGATGGTATAAAAAATTTTTTTGTTTTCCCACTTCTTTTACAGCTTTTCATGGAACAGTCTGTCTTTGCTCTCTTTGTATTCTAAGAATAGACACATTTCAGGTTTTGGCTGTGAGAAATTAGTTTTGGAGACTTCTTTCTGTGGATAAAATGTTGTTTCATTTCCTGTGAGAGTGTCTTTGATTTCATAAAGAACAGTGATTTATTTGTGTTCAGTTGTTGATTTATTTCCTGGGAAAAAAATAATGAGAAAATGTTGAAGCAGGTAGTCTGTGATTGCGAGTCACAATTGTAGAACACCTCAGGCTGAGAAAGACTTCTGAGGTTTGCCCAGTTGGGTTTTGGATATCTTCTGTACTGGAGACTCCACAATCTCTTCGGGCAGCCCGGTCCAGTGTTTGATCATCCTGACAATAGTATTTTCTTATGTTTAAATGGGATTCCCTATTTGTGTCTATTGCATCTTGTATTGTCACTGAGTTCTACTGAGAAGAGCCTGGCTCTATCTTATTTACCATCCTCCCCCCTGCTTCCACCAGGTACACACATACATGTTATCTCCTCTAAACTTTCTCTTCTCCATGCTAAGCAATCCCAGTGCTCTCAGCATATTTCAAGTGCTCCAATCCCGTCAAGTCCATTAACCCTTTGTTAAACATTCTCCAGTATGTTTGTATCTGTCTTGAAAGGCAACTTAAAAAAACACTGTTTAATCTCTGAAAAAAAATGACAAAAATACAGACTTCTAGAAATAGTCTTTGTAGGTACTGACACTAGGGTTTTCAGATACCTTGATGTCAAAACTGGAATTAGAGAGAATACATTGATAAATCATTATAAATCACTAAATCACTTCCTTCTCTAAATCCCACTGCACAAATGGAAATTTCTTACGCCTTTTCAGTAATATGTTCCTACGTGATACCTGATAAATTTCTCAAAGAAGGAAGAAGGGAAGGAAAAAGAATAAAACCCCTAAATCTGACCACAAACTATGTTTTTCTGAAGGTGTTACCTTAATTATCAGTTATTGCAGTGCTAAAGGAGTGAGACAGAGTCCTTGCTTTGATATTTTCAGACTCTTAAAAGCTGGACTACTAAATAATAATACTAGAGCTAAATAGCTGATCGTATGTTTACTTCAGGAAAGTGACATTACTCCATAGGCATACGAGCTATAGTAATATTGAAACACTGGAACTGAAGACTGGATCTGAAAAGCATGCAGCTTTCAATGATTGCTGTAAACAATGCCATTTAAAAAAAGGCAGCTTTTAGGAGGCATAGAAATGAGATCTATGCTTTATAGAAAAATCCATTCTGGATTACTTCATTATTTGAAAAGAAAAAAGAACTGGTAGTGATTTAACATTAAATAAAGAATATAAGCAAAATATAAATATTTAGGTGGCATTTGAACACAAAATTCTTTTGTGTTTCTCCAAGAGCTGAAGTGAAGTCAGGAAGTGCTGTTAGAATTGGAGAATGAATAGATGCCGGCAAACACAACACTGGCAAGGCTGGCTCTCCAGCAGGAGATACTATCCTAACAGAAGTAAACATGGCATTGGTTTGCTTTGAGGCAAAATGAGGAAAAGAAATGAGGTTGCTATTTATGACCCAAGGGAACTTAATCCTTGAGGTATGTGGTATGAAAGATTATTTCCACATTTCGAAACTGCAAAACTAGTTACAGTTCCTGGGGTTAGAGAAATCCCTGTGCTATAGCTCAGGGTGGACCTACTGCCATCATTGATACTAAGTACTGTGACTGTAACAGCATGGTGAGGGGGTTTTACCTTTGAAGTCCCCCATTATCCATGAAATCAGAGTGTCTTGAAAATACCTTTGTAAAATGTGCTCTAGATGTGAGGTCAGGTTCCTTGAGACGTAAAGCTCCCTCTTTCACAAGGTACCTTCCCTTCCCTCCCCAAAGGGTTTGGTGGTTTGAATCTTTTTTTCCTTCATACATCTGCCCACATAATAAATGGAATCAGTTCAGACCTCTGATCCTCCAAGTGAACTGAGACAATGTGTGGGCCCTTCCTCCCACACTGAATATTATGTCCAGAAAATTGTTTGAGGGGGAAGAAACAGGTGGGGAAGATATAACTTGTGTTGAGCTGATTAGCTGGAGAAGTGCCAGTTGAAGTCCAGGAGGAGCAGGCTCTTCTGTAATGTTTGCAGAGAGCTTGAAAGCAGCATAAAAAAGAGGTTTCTAAACCCAAAGAAAAGTACAAATACTTTGAGGATGAACATGGGATTTATTTAGACTGATACAATAGGTCTTCCACAAAAGAATTAGTTCTAATCTATTGTTTAAAAATACTAATAGAAAAAATACCCCCAGGCTAGAGCCCTCAATGTTTAAGGTAAATTTTACAGAAGTTGCAGGTGCTTATTTTCTTGAGTAAATTTCATCGGCTCTTATAGGAAGGAGAGCAAAGAACTAATGGTGAAAGCAGTTACTTATGTGATTCAGTCTTGTTTCTTTTCAGAAAACGAAAAGTCTATGCCTGACTAGAGGAAGAATCAAACAGCAGGAGAAAGAATCAAGTGGTGGGAATGGCAAAGGTCCAAGGCTTCTCTTTTCTTCTCCACACACTGTATTCAACCTAAAAATATTTCACTTTAGGATTTCCTTGAGGCTTAATTGTTTGTTTGTTTTTATCTGAAGTATTACTATGCTTCTCTGGATTTGTTTCTGCTCACTCCCTTTACCACATAGGCATGTCCACCTAAACTGATGACTTTCTGGGAGACTTTGATCCAGTTTTTAAGACCATTTCCCCTCTAAGTTTTGGGTTTTCCATAATAGAGGTTTAGTAGTAATCTCATACTCAAGGAAAGCTTCATGTTCTTCAGTTTTAGCTAGTCACAGGAAATTAATGCCACTATGACCACAGTGTAGGAAATTAAGTAGCATACAGTATATTTAAAACATTTTAGACACGGGGGTTTTTTTCCCTGTGAATTCTTGACACCTACTTTAAAGAAATTTTTTTTTTTGCATGTTTCAGGATAGTTTTTTTGAGTGAGGTTTTATGGTACATTGGTCATTCTTTGGGGTTTTTTGACAGTGAGATTGCTCTGTGTCCTACTGCCTAATTAGCCAAAGGCAGCAATGTACAATGTAAGGACTGGTACCCTGTTGTGCAGACACCTAACAGGATCTCAGGCAAGTGGGTATGAATGCAGTGGGTAAGTTAGCATGGCTTGGGATCAGGCTTGGGATCATCATAACTTGTTTTGTTGCAATTGCTAAATGTACATACAAGACCCGCAGGAAGATCATCGCCTTGCTGTTTTCCCTAGGACTTTCCTTTTACCCCCTATCATTGGGATATTTAGATGCTTTTGAAGGAATAAGAGGATGTGAAATTGAGAGGGATATTTTTAATTCCCTTTGGTGTATGAATCATATGGGAAATTTGGCTTTAATGATGTGTCTCTTTGACATCCTTCCAAACAAAGTTACTTTCTGCCTTGTGAATTCATGTGTCTACCGAATGAATTCTTTCCCGGGAGCCCCATTTGCCCTCTATGCTGGTAGCTAGACATTAGGTAGTCATTTTGCAGATAATGAAAGATAAAACAAAGTCACCATGGGTGACTCATAGGCAGAATATTTCCCTTCTGTTTAGACACACAGAAATGATTTCTGATTAGCTGGCAGGTCTTGATTTTTGTATTTTAGAAAGATATTGTTTAAGTCCAAAGCAGTGCAGATGATTATTTTTGCAGTTGAAATTAAAATACAAATGTATTAAACTTAATATTCCTCCTGGAAGAACAAAACACAATAGTCAGAAGTCACAAACACTTATGGACACTGTTCAGGGCAAAACAAAACTTAGCTTTTTGAGCTAAGTGTCTCCTGGATGCAGGTAACTTAACTGGATACAATTTTGTTATCCAACCACCCAGAAGGGAATTATGCAGAAGAGCGTTGGTATGGAAAGTGTGTGCTCCACAGCACTGTGTAGAATTTCCTGAAAATGTGTGTATTAATTAACTGTAAATTTAACTGTTGTTTTTCTCATGTGGAATTGTTTACAGATCGATTACAAACAGCCAAATACTAACATTTACTAAGGAAAGTGAGAGCAGCGGTGATGCTCAGGCCATATTAATTTGTTACTCAGAAACTCTGAGTACATTCTGTGCTTAATGTTGCATTTTAGAGTGGATTTTAAGATGACACATGATGGAACTTTGAGCAGTGTTCTGCTTCTTCCCCATCTCTGACATTGTTTATGCAGTGCTGGACCTAGACACAGTGAACTGTTCCTGCTTTAAAGGAGACATCTCTTGCTCCTTTTGCACCCTGTTGCCCAGCAGCTCTGTTCTGAGAGAAAGGAAAGCGTCACCTGGAGCAGCACAACTGCCATGGGGGTGTTCTGCCATAAAGCAGAAAGAGTGTCCAAATCTCACTTGTTCGAGACTAAACAGAGATCAATGGAATCATTCAGTACAGATGAAATGGGAATGAAGTCCCTAATTTGTCTTCCACAAGCAAAATATCTTCAGCTCTAAGGAACAATACCTCCTTCTGATTTCTACCCCATCCTGCGGTGGCAAGTGAAAGCAAAAATCTGTTATTGTTAGTAATGCTGCTCCACAGAGTTTTAAACAATCCTTTTTCTTAACATCTGGAAAGACTTTTACTGCCAGTGAGTGTGCTAAGTAATAATTTGGCTCTCAGTGAGAGGACACTTGTAGGTAGAAATGAAATAATCTAGCTTTCAACTGGGATGTGGTGGCCAAATCTAAGTGCTGGACTTAAGTATATTTAATTCAATATTTTAGACTTCTTACCTCAGACAGGCAAACCATGAACAATGTGTTGCCACAGCAACAGGAGTCAGACAGTGTTTTGAATACTATTTTCAGCTAAGTGCCTGTCAAATAACTGCAATTTTTAAAAGCTGTAATAACCACTTTAAATGCGTTTATGCCTGAAGAGAATTTTTGTACATATGTATTCCTTTAAACTGATCCAAGGAGTTAAGGAAATGGTTTTAAAATGCACATTACCGACATATCTAGACTATTTAAATGGTTAAAATGTATCAAAATAATCTTTCGGCAGTCTTCAGTTTTATTTATTCTTTGCCTAATATCATGTAGTTAAAGTAATTTTCTTTCATTTTTAACCACTGATAAAAAGTACAGAAAATGAGAACTGTTGAGCATCTTCCATGAAAAGTAATTTCTAAACCTCACTTCAGTCACATGTAAGAGAATAATTGTTTGCCACTTGCACAGTATAATTTGGCACCCATATCCACTAAGGAAGGAAAACTAGGTCAAGAATACAACATCCTCATTTCTAATCAAACTATTTATTTGAGTGTATTAGTTCCCTGCAGAGCTGATGATCTCCCTCATGGTTTTCACACCTACAGCTTGTTACAAATGGTGTGAATGCCTTTTATAAGCTGCAATAAAATTGTGTCTTGCCAGAGAGAGTAAAAAGCCTGATTTTTAATATTCTAATATTAAATAAGCCTGGGTTTCTTCACTGTGCTCAAAGGCTTGCTTCATTTTGCATTTCCATTTGGCTGAACAAGGAATGAAGTTCAATAATGTACAGTGTTGGTTTTAGGTCTGAACATCTCCAAGTCCCTGAATAAGAGGATGCAAGTGCAGACACCCAGGGGAGAAGATGGTGTGAGATCACTTTCCTTCTGGATCTGTAGAGTACTGCTGAGGTCATCCTCTGGACTATTTCAGTCAGGCACTATACAGTTAAAGCAGGATGGGGGCAGAGAGAGACTGTCTTTCCATGAGATGCCTGATCACTGGTGTATGTGTATGTGGTTAAGAGACTCTAGCATTCAACTTCACTGCAGGTTTGCAAACTCATCTTTATCAAGGAGGTTATTAGAAGGTAAGACCCCAGACTCCTGCACATGGGTGAGTGAAAGTTGAACTGTGTGCTTCAGTCAGGGTAGATGTTTCTATGTGAGTATCTGGCCATTTCCATAACCAAAGTTATGATGTTCTATAGATATGTGGGTGCTCGTGTGTGATTTTTTTCCCTTGCTGATTCCATGAATCCACCTGTGGGTAAAACAGTAGGTGTTCAGATATTGCAGACACAAAAATACCTCATTTGGGTACCAGAGACGCCCATACTGAAGCCTCACAGAGTCCAACACAGATTAGTCTCGTTATTGATTAATTTAGTGGCTGTGTTGAGCAGAATATAAAGTGCAACTTACTACAGGCTATTTTAATGTTAGGTTAGGCATACTGGAGTCATGTCATTGTTGCAGAAGGCCATACCTATAGAAATTGCACAGATCACTTCTTTAGGATGTGGTTTGAAACATGCAATTACTGGAAAGAATAAAAGACCATGTTTCCTTCTGAGGAAACTTTGTCTTCTAAAAGAACATTCCTCGAGGAAAACTGGCAGACAATAATGTCTGTAGAAAGAGAATTAAAGCAAATTGATTTTATATCTGGTCTTAGGATGACTGCATGAGAGCCCTATGGGTAAAGTATTCTCTGAGTTCCACAGTACCTTATGATGTATGTCACTGCAAAGCACTAACGCACTTTTTAAAGGAGGTTGGTGTTTAAGCTGTGGGAGCAGCTCAGGCTCTGAACAATCACATCTCATTCCTGGAATCTGACAAAACTAAGAAGCAACATACACATTATGAGCACTAGTGAATATGAAGAGCAATATTTCTGTGTAAGCAGGGACATGGCAAAATTTAGTGGTGTTTTCCTTTAGTATGTCTTTCTGAAATTATTTACTGCTCCTCTGTCAATTAATTTGCCATAAGTGCAAAGATAGAGCCCTTTGCTGGAATGACTTTTCCTACACATTTCTGTGAATAATCTGGGGTGAGGTCTGCCTTGTATTGTTGCAGGTTGATATTGAAATAATTACACTGATGTTGATACCTATGGAAATGGGATAAGTCAAAAGATCTTTGTAGGCTCATAAATCTATGCTTACCTCAAAGGTAACCCTTCTTAATGGTTACTATTTTCTTTTCTGATCCTTGTGCTGTTCTCTGACTTTTAAATAATTACTAAGAATAAAGCCAAAATAAATAGTATATCTTTAAGAAAGTCATCCTTCAAAAGGAGAGGAGCTTTTCTTTTTAGGGGAAGAAATGCCCAATTGAAACTTCAAAGGGATAACTGCACAGGGCTGATTGAGCTTCTAATGCTTGAAAACACATCAAAGACTCATGGACTTATAATCTTCATATTTTATTCATGAGATCCTTAGAAGGAAATGATTCAGCATCAGTGAATTTACAAACAAGACACAAAGAAGGAGCTTTTAGAAAAGAACCTTATTTTAATGCGAGTTGAAAACTTTCTATAAGGAACCATCATAATCAATACTGATGTAGGGAGAGGAGCAGAGTGCCTGACTAGATTAGGAGGTAGTTTAGCTTTAACCACTGTGTCTTTGTTTGTGCTCCATACCTGATGAACAGCAAGTTCTTGTCAGTGTGCTGAGTCAGCTAGCAAGGCTTCAATGGTCTTTTTTCTACTGCAGGGACAGCCTTATCATAAAGTGCTTGCTTTTTATGCATCTTGGCTCCAGTTCTGGTTGGGGTTGCAGGTTGAATTTTTTTTTCAACCTGGAGAAGTTTCTCAGCATCTCCTTGACCCAGGTCATGATTTCTGACCTAAAATGTATTTGGAATGACAGGTTGACCTTGGTTTGAGAGGTAACTTACTGCCTGGCACTTGGGACTCTTCTCACAGTTCAGTTTGTGTGAAGCTGCACAAGTAACATCCATCTTGAAGAATAAAGATATTTATGCCAACCTTGTATAAGACACTTACAGATCTAATGAAGGCAAATGCTTTGCAAGAGATCATATTTCTTCTGAATGGACTCTTTTGTGTTCTGAATTTGTAGCTTGAAAACAGACCTACAAGCTCAAGTTCTGCAGAAAGGAGGGTTTGGGACAGCATTATCAGAGGGTCACCTAGACCAATTTACTATTTAAGGCAGGATGAACTATTCCTTTTTCCCACCAAACGTGTCTAACCTGTTATAGATATTCCATGAAAGAGAGACTGATTTTCCCAGTGCTTCTTAGTTTACTTAGGTATGAGGAAAAATCTTCCTAATTTAAATGGACTGGATGTGCTACAGGGAAACCCTTCATATCCCACTGTTCACTTAGAGATCATACTTGGCACTTCTAAAATCTATTAGTAGAGGCAAATGAATAAAGGGAAATAATTGATTTTTTTTTTCCATCCCTTTCCTTCTGATCCTGGAAAACTGTCACCTTGGGCAATTTTGCTGGAGGATTTGATACACCTCTAATTTTAGTTGTTCAGTTTGGTTAGTTGACTGCACTGCCTACAGTCTTTGTGTAGGTAATACGGGGTGTAGATCCTCCATGGTGTTCTGAAATATGCCCATTTTTCTTCTTCTTTGAAGTGGGCTCTGAGGGAGTTGTGATCATCACCTGTATCCGTAATCTTCCAGAGCACAGAGGATAACACGAGAGGATAAGCCAAGAGGCTTTGTAGGCTGAAGTGGTCTGCCAGGTTTGGCTGGCATGAGATATTCCCTGGAAGATGCTGTTAGAGATCCCTACTGTGTATTGCTCAGTCACATATATCAATCAGGGTGCTGTTACTCTTTGAAATGTCTTTTAGGACTTTGTCCTTCTGGCAGGGAACCTTTAGATTCTTTTTTCATATTTCTTTGTTTAAATTAAATATTATCCTTCTTTCTACCCACTCCCAGGTCTTTTCTCCCACAGCAGTGATCTAAAAATATTGAACCAAGAAATTAATCTCTGCTTACTTCCATGTCCCCAAAGAAGAGCAAAAATCAAGATGTAAAAACAAGTCTTTATGCTTTGTTCTTCCCCATTTGTTCTGCGGCACTGAGAAATTGAGATGTTAATAAGCAGGGCAGCAGTCTAGATATCAGCATAGTGCAGAAGGTGCTTGCTGGAAGTATATATGATTTTGTGCCTGCATTTTTCATTTGCAGCTTAATGTCTAAGGAAAGACAGTACATTTTTCTAGGAGCGTAGCTGATTGATTGAAAAACTTGACTGGAAATAAAGAGGTTTGGGATATAGTGTTCCAGAAACGCTAACCTTTTTTTATTCTTGCTCTTCTTTCATCTTGCAAGCTTAGCCACGGTCTTTACTCTTTGTCTTTTTCTTGGAGAATGCAGCCTTTCAAAGATTAGTGTCTTTGAAAATTGACTGGAATTTCTAAAGGTAGCTATTGTAGTTGTTTAGGCCATCTAGTAATCTTTAATTGTTCATTTGTGCGATGAAATAAAGGTCTTTTGGATGTAAAGGAGGCGAAGAAAAAGTTAAAATTGATAGTGGCTGAGAGGGTAGCACCTTCCTTCTATACAAAGAGGTTTGGATAGGAAAATGTTCAGTGAAATCTCTGCCATCCCTCTGTTTAGGGAGAGCTGTTGCTGTTAGTCAGGATCACCAGGTGGAATATTGGCTTATATTTTCTTATGAAAACAAATATGATTATTCCACATTCACACAATATTTTGAGATAAATAAATTATTTATTATCAAAACTTTACTCATTAATAGGGAATCTTTCTGTATTACCCTAAAGTTTATTAAAAGGTTCTCACTAAGCTTTGTTGCACCTGTTGATTTAATTTCACATTTAACAGGTGATTGAATTTGCATAAATGTAAGTTTTTCAGAGGTCTTAACATCTGAAGGCTTAGCAAGAACCACTTACTGGAATGTTATACAGTATTCATTGTTTGTCTGATACTGCCAGTGAAAGCTCTGCCTGTAGCTTTCTCACACTTTCATATCACTTCAGCATAATTCTATCGAGTATATGTTCACTCTATTGGGAAATAAACCTAGAATGGTTTAGACATTTGAGTTTTGCTGAGGACTGGGTAGCCATTTGTCTTCTTTATTGTCACTTTTTAGCTCAACCAGCTGAGTTTGGTAAGTGAACATATGGGATAAAAACAATGATAGACTGTCCTGTCTCTCCCAGCTGCCTCATGTCTATTTCATCTTGTCCTACTTCTTTGCCTTCTCATCTCCTTTCAGGAGTCAATTGGCTGATGTTAATACATACTACATGCTACAAAAGAGTAAGTTTGACATATAAAGAGCTGTAGCTTCACGGTGACCTCTTCTCTGAAGAGGCATGCCAGCTTGTTTGTCTGAAGTGTTCATGGCTTGTTCTGAAATACTTTAGGATCAATCTTTAAGTTGTCCATGTATCACCTTTCTTGCAAGCAAAGCATTGCTATGAGATGAACTGTATCCTGTGTCCCTCTCTTATCCCAAGTGGTGTTCATCCCTCCTGTAAGGGTCTCGCTCAAAACACTGTATATACTGAATTGTCCCTAGTAAGATGCATAATAAACATTTTTTAATATATAGAGTCCATGTTAGATGTAAACAAGCAAAGCAAAATCCAGAAGAAAAATTAGTTATACATGTGTTGCATCCCATGTGTTTATTATGAAACTACAGGGATGTGACTTCTGTGGATTCCTGTGGACCAGGCTGGAAATATCACAGAGCACACTGTGTTACTCAAAGTGGTCTGTCTGGAAGGCAGGTCTTTCCATATCTACACATTTTTCAAATTACTTCAAGGCTGCTCACATGGCATATTCGAGTCCCTTGAAATACACCTTTTTGTTCACAATAGGTCCTTCCACAACAGAAATTATTTCACAACAGAAATCTGTGTTTTCTAGCCTTGTGGTTTTAATGATTGCCTGTCTGGATGCATAGTGAAACACAGCCCACAAGACTCCTAAACCTATTTTGCCGTAGGATCTTCTTTCACCCATTCTGTCAATTTGTAGGGTTTGATGAATGATTTCAGTGATAGCTGTAGAGAAAAACTTCATTTCAGTAGCACAGTGGATTTCAATAAGAGATCTGATCCAAAATACATGCAGCTCTTACCCTGGGGGTTGTGTGTAAAAATGAAACCCATGCAACCAACCATTTCCTCGACAACTGCAAACTTTTGATATGGTTTTTTCAGAGCTATTACCCAGGGTCAGAATAAGACTATAATATGGCTCTTAACGTAACACTGCCTTTAATCAGAGAAATTGCTATTGCATGGAGAAGCTTCTAAGACATCTTAACAGATATTTCACTAAATCATCCTGCAGTCTCACGTTACATAAAACTTCAATGGCACATTTCACTTTTGACTTCCTAGTAATGGGATTTTCTTTATGTCACAAAACATTACTTCTTTTTTGCCTTGGCTCAGAACAGATCCAGCTGCTGCTGGGTGGTGGTGCTCCACTGCTACACGGTGGAATGTTATTTACTGTAGTCTGGTGCTAGGTAAATTTCCATGTAAGGATTTCATGGGAATGGGGTCTCCAAAATAGATGTTGGCTTGGTTCTTCCCTTTTTCCCTACCCTTGCTTTCAATTAGAAGTACAAATTTTCCATCAACTGTGAAATCTCTTGTAAAATTTAAAATTGCAGATCTCTGCAAGTAGTGAATCTGCCTTTAGTGCAGCTTTTAAAAGAAGGACTGCTAAAGTAGCTAGCTAAGTGGGTTTTATGTATGTCACACTGACAGGCTCTTAATGCTGCATTTCAGTGCTTCAAAGTGACTGTTTATCTGTGAAGAACTCTGTCCTTGGTATTAATACTTGTAGTCAAGGCCCTCAAAAACCTTGGACTAAATAGTTCAGGATATGACTAATGTTATTTCCTATAGATGTACTGTTGTATCCTTTGTACCAGAATGAAGTCAGTACTTGTACATGGCTAGATATCTCGAATTGGAAAATGAACCATAAAATTCAATCCACATTGATATATATCTTTCAAAATAATAGTCACAATTATACAAATCACTTTGACAGCCATAATATATCTGGCTGCAGACATTCCCTTTATTCTGTATGGGATGCCTGCTTCTAAGAGTAAAACACTACAGAAGTTCTGCAGGGGAATAGAGAAATAGGAATTAATCCATTTGATAAGGTGGGTTGGAGGGAAGAAACATAAAGGTTGCATGGTATTCTGTAATTAAGTATTTGCAGTCATTATGGGGAGTAACTATTGTAGGTATACTTTGGTTTGAAACTGAATTTCCTCTGTGCTTTAGGAAGTATCAGAAGCTTAACGTATCTGGTACTTGATACCAAGAAAGTGACATAGAATTTTGAGGAAGTAATGAAGTGTCTTAACAATTGGAAGTACAGTTATGTTTTTAATTACTTTGCACAATGATCTTAAACCATTGAAGCAATCCATGCTTTAACAGCTCTCCCATTTCTATGGGATTAGGTGTTAGGCATACTAAAGGAATTTTGCAGTCAAGTCTTGCAGGTATTAATTAATGTGAGAATGACCAAATTTTGCTTGTGTGCTCAGCAGAGGCCTAAACTCAAATCAAGATAAATTGGAGAAAGCTGGGTCAAGTCTAGCACAACCAACTTTACAGCTGAATGCTCCTCTGCAGCTCAGACCCAAGGCATCTAAACTGTATTATAAAACCCAAAAAGCAGTAAAAGTGAGCCACCAGCACAAACATTGGATTTCATGCATTCATTTTGCTGTCAAGTGTACTTATGTTTCAGTGCAGGTGGCTTGTGCAGCTTTCTGTCATCATTTTGTTTCTCACTACCAGGGTGCTGAAGAAGAAGGGACTGGGATAATTCATTTTTTCACAGATGGTCCCAGCCCAGTAACTTGAATATCTTCTTTCAGCCTCACATTTTCCTGGTTAGGCTACCATCTAGAAATACTCCTCTTTACTCCATAAACTGTGTGAGGAAGAGATAAAGCCCCTCTCAAGGGAAGTCTTGAGACTCCTAACATAGATCTTACCTAAGCAACATCTGAAGTATCTAGGCTGCTGACTTGCTTCTACAGGGGCTAAAGGAAAGAGGTTTCTAGAACAGCAGTTTGTCCAGTGACACAACCATGTAAAATCTCAGTAACAAGATTTCAAGAGGGACTTTTGTTATCCTCTTATTTTGAGAAATCAGGAGAAAATACAATTTTATCTCAAGTCAAATGAGAATGATTGTAGCAGAAGAGCCCTGGGAGTTTAGCTTGGGAAGCTCTTCACAGGACCTGAGGGATGGATGTGGAGCCACCTGTGGTGATCAGAAGGCAGGCTGTCTGGTGGGAATCTACATGGGGCTGAGAACACAATACCTTCTCCATAGCTGAAACAGTGACTTATTTTTTGCCAGCTTAGCAAGCTGAAGTGGCTCAGTGCAGGGTTGGAGGAAGGCCACAGTTTGTGATGGACAAAAAAAATCAGGAATGTGGCAGCAAGTGATTAGATCAACTCAGGCTAATTTGGAAGAAGAGGTTTATTTTTCTTTAATTTTTTTTTTTTATATTTAGACTGCTTTCATGCTTTGTACCTTCCCCAAAGGTTTCTCTCCTGCTCCATGAGTCCTAGTGAGCCCACTAGTGAGCCTAGTGACCTCTGCAGCACCACATGACCGTGACCGCGCTGCATTACTCATGCTTTCCACTTGCTCAAAGTGTGTATGCCTGGCAAAACTGGGCTGAAGTTGCGAGCTGTTTGGCTAAACCTACTTCTGAAAGTCTAAAAAGAAGCATCCTTGAAACCATGGTTTTTCTAAGTAGACATTTTTGGACCTAAGAGGCTGAAGAGGTGGCATGTACAGGGGAGAGAAGTAGTATGGGAAAGTACAGAAGTCTGTTGCTGAGATGACCGACTGGTGATACCATATAAAAATGGTTTCTTAGGCACACAAGAAAGTACTTGTTGGATTGGAAACCTCTTCAGTCAGGTGCACAGGAGGTGCTTTGAAGAGGTGGTGCAGCACAAACACAAATGTTCTTGCATATGGCCCTGGGACACATTGTTGAAATTCCCATCCCTGTTCCTTTTGCACGTTCTCTGCCAAGCTTCAGTAATCGAAATCCCTGTTCAGCTGGGGGTCTTGGTGGCTTATACTTTCCCTACTTACATGAACAAGAATCACATCTGTGGTGGTTTGTAACTCCAGGCAATTTAGATAGCAGTCTAAAGTGGATATGGAATAAATAAATCATGGGCTTAGGAAACAAATAACTGCATGGTTGTGTTTCAGAGGTTACTTGTGTTACAGATAGAGCACCAGTTTGTTCACTGCCAGTTGTTTCTGTCTGTCTCTTTGCAGTTGTACATAACCCTGTGGAAAGCCACTGTAATGCAGCAATACATCTTTACTGTGTGTCTTCTCCATAACTAACTAACAAGGATGGAAATCTGGTACATGTTTGTGGATGGCGATATCGCAGACTTTCACGACTTGTGCTTGTACCTCTGGATATGTTAGTCAGCTTCTGGTACCTCCTTTTTCTTTTCTTCATGTCTATCAGCATTTCTGAATTTTGTTTCTATTGTATTCAAGTGTCCACATATTTTTTTAAAAGGTGCTTGACCAGAAGGTCAGTTACTTTGGGTGTGTGGAATAATGATTAGCAGAAACTGAAAATGAGCATGTATCATATTTGTAAAGCACTCTTCCTGCATGCAGGAATGGGGCAGTAATAGTGGTTAACACGAGATAAGCAGGTCTGACTGTCTGCTGATGGGAAGGCCTTCCTTTGTATTGTCACGTTCTTGTCACGTTAGTGGGAATCTGTTCCCTCTTTGGTACTTTAAAGGATGAGTTGTTAAACTGCCTGTGCTGGGGGATAATAGATAGACTGCCTATATCCAACACCTATGAGCTGAGATTGCTGTTTGCCCAGTGGGGACTGTAGGGTTTTGCTGAGACTTGGGCAATGACAGTCTCATCTGGGAAATGAGAGGCTTCAAAGCTTCCTTTGGCCAGAGGTGGGATTTGTAATGAATGGATTCCCATGTACCTGCTGTGGTTGTGGAAGTTATCGCAGGGTTATAGGTGGTGCAGTTACCTGAGCAGGCTGCTCAACCCCCCCAAAAGCATGAAGAGAAATATATGAATCGATGACTGTCACCAAAATGATGCAGATTCTTTCAAGGTTTCCGATGGATTAGTGGGAATGGGGGAGACCTCCAGGCTTTAGGCTGCTAGCCCATTACCTGTGAGGTGAATGCCCTTCCCCCCGCCCCAGCATGTGGCCCTGCGACCCCGCAAGGAGCACACAGACCACCAGGGAGGGATGGACGAAAGAGGAAGTTTATTGTGGGGTAGGGGTTTATAAGGCTTCCAGGACGGTCAAAAGGGGACCAATCACAAGTTCAGGGTCACATAGAAAAAACCATCAGGTGAAGGGTCAACAGCCAATAGAAAGGGGTTAACAAAGGCCAATGGGAAAACCTCAGGACACCTTCCCAGGACACCTTGTGTGGGAGCACAGGGGGTGTTGGGAAGAAGAGGCAGTGACTCTGCAAAAAGGTAAAAGCCATTTTAAAACCTGTTTAAACCACCTTAAAAACTTCAGTTTCTGTAACATTTGAACTGTTTTCATTTTCTTCACTAATCCATCTCTGACAGGACTTCTTCCATCCTGCATATGGCAAATCCATTGCCACAAAGGTTTGGAAAGATTTGGCTTAATTTGGGGATTTGACAGCAGGTTTGCCCAGGTTCCTACATGCAGCATGTGGTAACAGCTTGTACCCATGCATGTGTCAGTCTGTGCTTTTGTTCTGCAACTTTTTCCAAGGAACATTTGACTGTTGGGTTTGAATTTACATGTTTTACATGTGATTTATACACAAATAGTTTGCACTGTGCTTTTTCCTAAAGGATGATCAAGATGGGTAGGAATGATTAGCTGTAATACATAAAGTATGTACATATGAATACAATTTTAAGCAATAGACCTCCCTCCCTTCTTGGCAAAAAAAAAAAAAAGAGAGGGTACATATACCTAACATGTACCTAATTATATATGGAAAAATCCATATTACTCTCATGCAAACTCCCTAATAGAGTTCTTGGTCTTCAACTTCACTGAAAAAACATACGCAGAAAGTTAACTCTACCTTTTATTTTGCAGTAATATTTCGATGTTAAATTCCATTGTTATATGTCTTATTTTGCTACCAGTAAAGTAATAAAGGCATAAATGTTCTCATGAAACCACTGTCTCAGGTAAACATCATTTAGTTCCTCAGAAGAGATGCTGTGGTTTACTTTAATGGAGCAACATCTGTTCTTTCAGAATTAAATGAGTTCCCTGCACAATAATTAATAAAAATATTTCCACTGAATATGTCTGACATATTTTTTATAATACAAATATAAACTCATACAATTGGTGGAAACAAGAACACAATAAGTGCTCTTGTCTTCTTTCCTCCCACCTCCCTTAGAGGATCTCTTAACAAAGAACTTCACTAGATAGTTGTTTTGTTGGTCTGAATGCCTAAACACTGATAGTTCTTTTTGCTGGGAAGACTTGATGTGTTTTCTCGATAAGCAATAACTGCAGGAAGATTTCTACTTCTTCTGATTGTGTGATGCTATGGAGTTAATAATCCAAAAACATTGCACTAAGATGCTGCAGAGCCTCACTACACAAAAGAAAGTCCTAATGTATGCTTTTTTAGATTGTTCCTCCCCAGCAAAATTCACTAGTAAAGAGAATGGGCCACTGACCTTCCATCAATCAGCACGCAGCACTCCACACAGAGTGGATTTTGAGATCTGCAAATAAAAATGAAATTCCTCAAAGTATGACAGGAAGAGAATGGTGAGTGTATTCGCTTGATTTTTTTTTTTTTTTAATATTATACAAATATTAAGCTGCATTGCCCTCATGTTGGACATCAGATGGTAGGGTGTTCTTAAGTTTGGTGACAATTTCTACTGTAACTCCTCTCCTGGTCATTCATTGCAAAGAGGTTTACTATCTCACACAGCAGTTAAACAGGCTGATGGTAGAACTTAAAATGTTGTAGGAAAGATGTTTTCTGTAAACAATTTAATAGTATATCCATGTTATGCAGTGATATTGGAACATATTTTCCTCTGTTGACAACTAAGGAGCATTGCAAGTTGGATTTTTCTTCCCCCCCCCCCCCCCCTCCCCCATGGGCTTATATTATTAAAGAGAAAGAGAAGACTGAGTAAATGACTTAATGTCCCTTTCTTTTTAATTTCCCTGGCTGTGATTACTACTTTCAGCAACACCTTTGCCCATTACATTTACATGTGTCTTGATCTAAGACTGACAGCATCTGTGTAAAGGTCAGTTTTGGAAAGAGTGTGCTGGGATTTAGCTTCCCTGGAAGCATGCATCTTTATTGAAAGGGAAACAAGTGGTTAAATTTGGTGGGGATGGGAAGCTTTTATGTTCCATTATGAAGGAAAAATCCTTTCAAGCAGTTCAAGCTCCGCAACTGTCAACAATGCAGACTGTTAAAGGGATAGCAATCAGCCTACACACCAGACACAGAGATTGAATTCTTACTGCTTGTCATGTAACCAGAGATAAGAGTATTTTCCAGTGACTCTGTTAAAATAAATGCTGTCATAATGATTCTGAGTGAGACTCATCCAGATGTTGTAGACTTCTTGCTGTGGTATTTATTCATAAATCTTGTTAAAATATAATCAGAGAAAACATGCCTCAATTAAAACCATCAAAACTCTGTGACAATGTTCATGCAAATGCAACAATAATCCTGAAGTGTTGACACAAAATTTGTGCAGTAGGTTATTGGTATATTTGAACCTGCTGATGAGAGCTCACCAATTAATACAAATATAACTTCTTACAAGTAAAAGGGGAAATGTAAGTTCCCCTCTACATGAAGGATTATGGATTATGCCCTTTTTGCCTGTATTCATATGACTGCTGGGACTTCCACAGTGGTTAAAATTCATAAAAATTTTCATATGTATTAACTTGTACACGGGCTCATAACTTCTCGTACTTACTCTATACAATTGTTTTTACCTAATCATGGTGCATAACACCATTTCATTCAGAAGTCTGGTTGTGTAACATAAGTACAGAAGAATATGAAGATGAAATAGAGTATTTGTATGAACAACCTAGAGGACAAAACAACTTGTATAAACTGGGGTATCACCACTCTTCTTTCAAAAACTTGACTGTGCAGCCATAGCAGTCTGCTTTTCATTTCCCTCTGGTGAGCTGTATTTAAAGAAGCAAAAAATGCCTAAAGTCTGCATTTCCCTCTAAATAATCTGCTGCCCTGCTGTAGAAATACTACTCTTACCACAGTGAGAGGATGGTTCTGAGCTGATCATTCTGTTAGGATGTGATCGTGCCATGACAGATTTGTCTGTGAAACTTTAAGACTATTTGTGAATACCAAAAAGAAACAACTTAGCTTGGAAATTGTAACATCATGTGTCAAGTATAATTTGTATGCAGAAAGAGCTCAGGGATAATTCTTAATTTTTAGGCTCAACTTTAAAGCTGGATGAGCTTTTTGGGGACTGAAGTGCTACAACAAAGTCTTTAGGGTACTTGCAAGTTAAGGCGTGACTGGCAAAATGTATCTTAGCGAGTTCAGGAGCATTTCAAGTAGCTGGATGGAAGAAGGCTAAGCACACTTTTTTATTTAATGTGCAGTAGCTTATTGCTCTCTAATAACTTGTTTGTGTGTCTGACCCCATGGTGACAAAAGTTAAGACTCTTGCTAAAAATTTGTAGCAAACTTGATAGAAACAAATTCTCATGCTGCAAGACAGAAACCACAATGCTGAGGCTTGTTAACGGCAAATTGATTCTATAAGCCACAACTGTGCAAGCCCAATGTTTATCTTTCAGAACCGTTGCAAATGGTTCCCTGGGATTTGGGTATTCTCTAACTGCCTTACCCCAAAGTAGAGGACTTTCCCATCAATCTCTGACCACCAGGATGCGGTTCCTCCTCTCCTATCACTACCAAATTGGACTACACAACTTCTGGGTTGGCACAGAGAGCCACCATTTTCATACTGCTGAAAAATGTGCAAAAGAGGTGTGTGATTGTTGCACTAATATCTGGTTGTAAGCAGTTTTACATCCTGTCTTGATACTAGCCAGGCATCAGAAAATTCTTTTCAACTCAGAATAGGTGAAGGTGAAACTGGAAATAAAAGAACATAAAATATCCCAAGTAAACCCAAATTACAAACTAGATCCAAGTTACAAATCCCTAAAGAAATTATAGAAGAAGGAATGAAAGAAAACCACATATGATGTAAATTCACTGATCTACAAAGTATCTCTCCTTGTACTCGGTAGAATTCCTTTAGAATCTTTCCTCAGGAGAGATTGTGTCCTCCCCCATGACCTACATCTCAGACTCACTTTATGCAGACAGGTCCTAGAAGAGGATCCTAGCTCTTACAGCTGACGACTTGTAGTCCTCCAGGGGTTTCCTTCAGTCATCCCATTTTCTCCTCCAAAATGCATTTACCTTTGAGTTATTCAGGGAATACACTTTTAGCTTCTGCTGGTAAAAGGACTCTTTCACTTTTTCACTGTTTTTCATCACAAAGATGCAGGTGTTTTACTTTTGCAGACTGCATGACATTTCCTGTCCTGGACTGGCCTAGGGGTCATTCCTTGACTCTGAGAGTTATTTTCGTCTCCCTCACTCCCACAGAGAGCTAATTTGTATGCTTCAGTGTGAAGTGTCTCCATCCACTAAGCCTGTCTTTCTTCATGCACAAACTGATGTAAAATGTATGTAGCTCATTTTTTCTTTCGAGAGCGGATGCTTTGGGTGAAAAATAGGTTTGGAGTGATAGACTCTTCAAATCAATCTTTGGTAGTGCAACACACAGAATTGAGCTGCATAGCTTTCTTTGTCCTTGCAAACCACACTGTGAAGCAGGAAAGTTCTATTCTCTGTATTATACCTAGCAAACCGGAGCACAAAGAGGCTTAGAGGAGATTCCCCTAGGGATTTCAGCAGTCAGTGTTGTGTAAGTGTCCCTCTACGGCTAAATCCATGTGCAGGCCACAAACCTCCTATTTAATACTGTAAGTGCCCAAACTGCCTTTGCATCTTAAGTCTTGTGAGTTCCCAGAACAATCCTCATCCCACCTGGACACAGGAAATGAGCAGCTGTCTTCAGCTTATAGACATTTCCAAGGAGAGATTGAAGGGGTTGGAGAAGCTTTTGTTCAAAAGTTGTTCAATAACCGACAGCAGCCCAGTACCTGAGCAGTGCATCTGGGATGTGGAGAGAGGAAGGTTTAATGCCTAGCTTTGCTTAAAACATTCAAAACCTTTAAGCATTTCAAGTCTGCCAGCAGAATGAGCAAGAGCCTGGCAACTAAGACATTTTATGGTGGGAATAACTCTGTCTCTTGTAATTGTATTCTCTCTCAAGATATTTGAGAAGAAAATAATGCCAGAGTTACTGGGCCAGAGTGGAGTGGACTTGATGGTGAGTGGAGTCACCTTGGCAGAGAAGGGTCAAGACCCTGCTCCACACACATCACGTGCTCTTTGTCAGACTTTCACTGTCATAAAGGTACTTCCGTCCCCTAATGGTGTTGATTTCTGCTCTCCTTGACCCCACAACTCCAGAGTCACCGTGTTGATCACAGCAACTCTCAGGTCTCTATAGTAACTTGGCTCCTACCCACAAACAAGAAAGTTTATGTCTAAGCAGGGCATTGAACCAATTGCAGTCTTAAATAACCATCCTTCCAGTAAATAATTTGATATTTGTTACCCGTTATTTCTTTCAGCTTGTATTTGTTAGTTGGGATATCAAGGCTAGAGGTGTCTTCTTGAAAGACAAAATAGCAATTTTGAACTGTAAGAGTTAGGGAATGGAGGTTAACAGCAAGTGTGAAGGGTTAGGCACTATTATTAGAGTACATGTGTTCAGTATGTGATGAAGGACTTTGCAGTGATGTGACTCCCTTGTTAATTTGGAGACCACTTGGCATTGAGCAAAGGAGTCTTTTGTGCTCACCAAAAGCACTCTGGTATCCAAATTAAAAGTGGGGATGACCTCTGAAAGCGAAGTAGCATTCTCAACTAAAATGTCACATTCTCTTGACGTTGCTCTGTTGCTGGTGTTGAACTGTGCATGTGCACTTTGGGAGGAGGTGGAAGATGTCCCTTATGAACTACGTCTGCCATCTTATGCTTCCAAGCCTTTGATAGTCTGGTGTCTGGATAAACAGTAGTGAGGCGTTTGCTGATGTCTTAGAGTCACCTAATCCATTTGGTTGAATACTGCATCTACCTTGCTCTTAAAATCTTGGAGTGTGGTACTGTTTCTCATTTTCATGCTGGAAAAAAAAATTATTATTTCCAAGACTATGAAGCATCTCTTGGTTAAAAGTTATAACCTGTAATTCCATAACCCTTTATTGTCTCCAAGTGTGTATCTAAGGAAATATTTGAGTAGACTGAAGTGGTATTGATACATTGTCTAATGGATCTACAACAAATGCTACTCTATGGAGGGCAATCTAAGGACTGTGGCCCAAAAAACAAGTAACAACTGAAATGTAATCATCACTAGCAAGAGAATGAATCTATGACAGAAATTAATACGGGAGAAAAAATGTTTTGGACAGAACAAATGCTTCCTGAAGGATGGATGCACGGCTTTGTGCTTATGATTGAGAAAGTTCAGGTTAAGTTTGCTGAGGGGGATATTTCTGCAAAATCCCTCTTGATGAAAGTCAGGTCCTTAATTTAAAAAGGCTGTCATACTGTCTGCAATCTATTTATCAAAGTAGGATGGAAGACACTCTTCTTCAAATTTATAGCCTCGTCAGCTTGTAAATGTAGAAGTAAACTGAAGTAGAAAGTGTTGTGTTATTTTAAAAACTGATTACTTTCTAGAAAAGACCTCTATCTCTGTTTGCTTGTCTCATTATTGTGACAGCATTTCTCTGATAGCTTGCTGCTGCCAGTCCTTATTAGACAGGCAAACACATAGGTGCTTTTGTAGGCGCTGCTATTTTGTCCTCTGGATGGACTTTGTCCTCTGTCTTCCCAATTTGCCTATTGTGGACTACTGCAAACTGAGCAATGGGAAACTCTTGATTTCAAAGGTGAGAGTCTTGTACTCATGGCTTCGATTTTCAGCTGTTAGAACAGCCCCATAATCTTCATCTCATCTTCATCTACCCAAAAGGTGTGAGATAGGGTCCATGTGCAATAACTTTTTGATGCTTAAATAATCCAAACTAATGAATGAAGTTCTCTTTATAATCACAAACTACCTTTGGAGACTGATCTGTCTTGTTTTGTCACAGTGGTTGTGAAGTGGCAGGCTCAGATGTTTAAACTTATGTGAAAGCAATGTCACCTGTTTTACTCAGACCATACTGGAAAGGGTTATGACCAGGCATAGAAGACCAGATGTTCAAAGGAGCTCAGCTCCCCAGTTAGACACTTAGATGAGGTCAGTTTTTCACCTTTGTTTCTCTCAACATAAACTAGAAGGTGCTCAGCAGGGCTGCACAGTTTTGTAAAATCATCTCAATGCCAAAAATAAAGCAATGACAAAAGGAGCTGCATGTCTCAGGAAATTGCAGCATTTTAGTATCACTAATCTCAAGTCAGAGAATGAATTGAAATGCATCAACGTAAAATTCACAGAGCACAGAGATCTCTTACTTCATTATTTTGTAGTGATAATAAAATATTTCAGCGTTCATAAATTGTACTGTTGGTTTTGTTAATCTCTTATAGGCTGCAGGGCTCATATGGGGAGGCACTTACAGAATATTTTGTGCCTCTTTACCCTCCCTTTCTCACAGCCAAGATGAGCAGAAGGTGCTCTATCACAGGCAGCACACTCCTGTTTGTCTTTGGTGCTTCTTTTCTGTCCCAAAAGCAAGCACAGAACTGGACCTTCAGAGTGTGAGAACAACCAGTGTAATGAAGACAGTAATAAGAGAAAGTACTTGATTTAATACATATGCTAGACAAACAGATGAACCACTTGCTGGAAAACAACCTAAGTGGGATGAAATCTAGTTATAAATAAATTATTGCTGGTGCTTGTATGGCAAGTTTGAAAGTTTGTCATGGCACCCGCTTTTTATTATGCTATTCTTTGAATGTTTGACACATGCCCTGACTTGTACAAGCACATTGTGGGTTTTTTTCTTCAAGCAAACAAGCAAGCTTGCTTTTTTTTTTTCTGTACAAGAAACAAAATCTGCAAAAATACATTAAAAAAACAGGAATGCAAACTGCATTCAGCCTGCACCCTCTGGCAGCCATCTTTAAAAAGAGTTTGGGTTCTTACATACACAAGAGTTTGGAGGATGTCTTCAGCTCTCAGGGGGTTTGTCAGGTCTGTGAACCACAGCAAATCTCACTAGAGATAGACCATGTTAATAACATCCCTCTTTCTTCAGACATGCAAATGTCCACAGCAAACAGCTGCTGCACGAAACAAATAGGGCACAGGATTTGTGGCAATTAGGAAAGGGGTGTCTCCCTGTCCTGCTGCTGGGAGGCAGCTGCCACTGAGAAGGGAGTGGACTTGGAATTTGGAGTGAACAGCATCTCTGGTCAGCATAGGAAGGGCTGGTAAAACCTGTCACTCTGGACCAGTTCTTCCACAAGCTCTGTGGAAGCTGAAGCAGGAAAAGGCTTTGGACAGAAGACTGAGATGCTATTGCTTTCTCCCCCACAACCCATAAGCAGCTAGATATGCTGAATTTGCTGTGTGCAAGGTCACAGTGCAACAATAAGTTTTTTCCTACTCGCATAAAAAGTTGGAACCTTTAAAAAGGGTAGGGTGGATGCTTGGATGCTGGGAGTAGCAAATGATCTTGGTTCTAGCTTTTTCATTAAGAAGAAAGTAAATGCTTGCTCCTGTAAAAAGCAAGGTTTTGAATTCATGTGTGCTAAGCACAACTTCCTTACATCAGTGGATAGATAAACTGTATCAATGTATGTATAGCCAATTTGGGGTTTTGTCTATTAAGGTGATTTAGCTAATAATTTTAAATGATTTTTCACATTAGTAGTTTGGTTTTTTCCACAAGGTATTTCTATTTGATTTTGTGTTGTTTCCTTGAGCATTAATAAAAATTGATTTAGGCAATAAACATTGTGGTGGCAATCCAATAAATAAGAGAGACCCTGTAAAGAGGTATTGAAATAGGAGACTTACTGTGAATTACCTGAGCAACAATTTTCCCCTTCAGGTGCCAAACCATCAACAAGTAGCACTAACTTATGCGCAATAGCCCTACTACTGTAAGGAAGGGACAGGCAAGTTTTTGCTTTCTGCAAATCCAGTAAGATCTTGTTCCTTCTATGAAAGGATTATTTTAGGGCAGATGGTGGCAAGGATACCATATGATAGAGAGGTCTAGCTGGGCATATCACAACCAACTCTGTGCTGTAGGTATAGCACAAAGTGCTTTGGCAAGAATCTGTCATTCAACCTCTCCTTGTCAACTGTTTCTGAATTTATGTTAGAGGAGTGCATTCTGGGAAACTGAGGTACCACACTTTTTCTTCCTTTTCCTTTTTTAGAGAAAGTGCTGATGAGAGGAAAAAAGTGTAACTTGACAGGGTATGGACAAAAGACCTGCAGTACAAAAAGCATTGTGTTGAAATTATAAGGTACTGTGCACTTCCTTTAATCTAGAGCTCCTGAATTCCTCAAAAACAAACTTAAAAGAAAAAATTGAAATACAAGTAAACTATTAAACTGATATTTTCACCTTAAATGCTGATTCTTACCAGGTAGTCCCTTTCACAAAATGCTGCACTAAGGTGTTGGCTTAGTCCAAATGAGAGGTCTTTGCTATGAAAGTCAAAGCAAAAGGATTAACTGTGCTGCAAAGAATCTAGACTGAATACAAGACTGGGTTGCAGATGGACAGATAGATCCAAGCCAGAGAGAAATTTGGATGGTATGGTAAGTAGCAGCCCATATTTTACCTGTCTTCTCATTCTCAGATGGTGTGTTAGTATCTAGTCAAGCGGAATTCTGGTGAGGATTTCCACTGAGGTTATTAGGGAGGCTCTGCAAATATTTACAGCTATTTTTTGAAGACAGGAAGGGACAAAGACACAGTTTTTTTAATAAATAGAGGAATTAAAGACTGTTTTTTCTCCAAATGGCAAATCTTGGCAAGTAGATGAAAAGCTTATGGAAACAAATTGAACCCCAGGACTCAGCAGTGCTTGCTGTGAATGGTGTAACATTGCAGAGTGCTTTGAAAGGCTCTGATTTTCACTAAGAGCCTTTCAAAAAGGAGGTATCTTTTCACCCCTGACCACTACAAACCCACACAGTTGTTCAATGTCCAGCAGCTTCTGTGGCTCTGATGTGATGCTTTGTGTATTGGGAAGGTGAAATTCCCAGGGACATAAAGAAGTGGCACAAGGGAGATGCTGATCTGGCAGACAGTTTGCTGACAAATATTGTTTGCCTTACAACTGTGTAAAAATGTGATGACCAATGACTCCTAACAGGAACCCATCCCTTTGGATGAAGGAATGCAGAGCTGAACCTGTGCCTAGCTCTGGAAATCAGCCGGATATCTTAGAACAGACTGAATGTATGTGCTGGAAAGAGTAGCAGAAGTGAGAGAGGAGGAGTGGTTCTGGAGGGATTGGGAAGTTAGGAGCTCTCTGCAGCCCTATGCTATTTGAACAGAGGAGGAAGAGCTTTCTCCAGCGGGACTCAAAATTTCCAGTGATCTCAAGCAAGCTCTGACTACAAAGAGATTGGAAATCTGTGATCTGAGGCTTGTACTGCCTTAATGTAACAAGCCTAGTCAAAAGTCTACAGCCGTGGATATGGCCTGTGGTGCTAAATGTCAGAGAATATTTAAAGCCTTAAACATTTAATTTGAGTCAGAATCCACAATGGAGTAGCCTGGACAAGGGATAATTTCTAAAATGAAAAGAGAGAAATAAGGTAAAGATAAAAAGAAAAAATGTATTTTTAAAAATGAGGTAAAGGGCATGAGTTGATCTGTGTAATGATGTAAGCCACAGGGCTCTGTGGGCTTGGCTTGAGAGGCAAAGGAATAGTAGGATTTAAGGATGTGGTAACCTAGAAAAGGTTTTATACCCAGTTTTACTTGGGAGAGACTTTTCTGGGTTCTGGCATGGATAAGAGGTGACAGTGACTTATTATACAAGTTTAGCAACACTGACTTGGTGGGACTTGTGATGAATGGCTTGTGGGGAGAGACAGCAGGGAAAGTGTTGGAGACTGCAGGAGCAGTCTGTATGTGAAGATTAGGAGGCATCTAATTAGGAGCATCCTGTATGTGAAGATTCTTGTCTAGTGGTGACTCTGCCCCATTTTCAGCTGAACTTCTATATAAAATAAGGCAAAGTTAAAATATGAAATTTCCAGTAATAAAGACCTTTTTGTCCTCTTTATCTTGATTCTTGAAGTGACTCTCAGCTTTTGGGAAATGGATAAGGAAGAACCACTCTGCTTGAAGGACTTGTTTATTTCTTCCAAGATCTCCCCTGTTCCTTAAGCTACAGTAGCAGCTGGTTGTGGGTTGTTTCTCAGTGTTTTGCCAAGTGTCTAGAGAGTGGAAGATAGCATAGAGTAAAATAATTATTTTGAAAAAAATTAGACCTGATGTACTTTTACATCTCTTTCAGGCTGTTTTATTGTGGTGGCTGGTCATAAAGGAGAATCAGATTATCACCTTCTGAGAAGGATGTCTTCACTGCTTGGCTTTTACCTGCACAAATTGTTTCATCAGTTTCTGATAGTGAGGGGAGTACAAGTGCATGTGCTTAATATGCAGTAACCAACTGTCTGAACAGTGGCAGTGTGAGGCACTGAGAAGTGTTGATGTGAGAAAGCCTGTGGTCTTGGTGCTGGATTTCCAGAGCTTTTGCCTTTAGTAAGGAGAGAATGAATTGTGATGCTGAATTTCACATCTTTTATCTGAGTGGAGAATATGTAAATAATCTTTGCATGACAACCTGTCCTGTCCATCTGCAGAGTTGTATGTGCAGAGTATATGTACTCTATAGGAAGAAAATGTTACCCATTTGTACTTATGGAAAAAGAGTGTGAAATGGGTAGATCCTGTGAAGAAATACAGCTAATACCTTGCCATTAGGTAAGCTGGAATGTCAAAATTCTACCAGCTTGGACAGTCTCTTAAACAGGTCATATCTTTTGCACTTCATCTTTATAGTAATCGCATCACTGAACATCTTATCATTCTTAGGGTTTAAGTTCAAGATGGTAGGAAAAGTGTCTTCCTGGTCAGCAATATCACTAGATGAAAGAAGTTTTGAGAATGTCACTTTACACAACATATTTTCTAGGAGAAAATTAGGAAAGGGTCTCTTTTGTGAAGTTCAGCAAGCTCCTCCTGACCATTTCAAAAGGAACTCTTTGACCTCCACCCACCTTTTTATAACTGTTTTACTTCACTCCTTAAAGAGTATTTCTAAACTTTTTTTGGACTCTCAAATGAAAGTCAGACATTGTCTTGCAAAAAAAGAATGGTTTAGTCACTGTGCTGTTCTCCATAACTCTGTTTGAAAGAAGCTTTGAAGGAATTTTTCCATTTGGTGGGACAGTAAAGTGTCAGCATTCCCTGCTGAACTTAATTGCTCCCTAGCAAGTGTTTGCAAGAGAGCTGGGTCTCGCTGCAGTTATACTTTCTTGTCAAGACCAGATGCCTCTTCTACAGGGAGGAAAAAAAGGCAAGGTTGTTTCCAAATATTAGCTGTTTGCTTTCTTTAAAAAAAAAAAAAAAAGGCAACTTACTAAATTGCCTTTGGGGTAAATATTGCCACAGTTAAGTTCCCTGCAGTTTTCATTCTATATTGTACATTTCTAAAACAACACTGCAATTTATTGACTAATTTTCTATGGTATAATATAAACATTGGGGTGGTTCTTCTTTTTATGTGTTTACCTGTGACAACCCAGCCATAAACATAATTTAAAAGGTAGTGAATGAAATCAGAGTATTTTTTTTACAGGGTTCATTATAATAATATAACTTTCATATGAGAATACCTCACTCTTTTCTTGCAAATCTCTGAACAGATTTCAAGGCACTCAGTTGCACTGTGCTAAGAAAACTAAGCAACTCTGAGACTGCCCTCATCCTTTCTGAACCTTATCTCTTTACATTTACAGGCACTGATTTCCACTGGACAAAGTATATGGGCAAAGTAAATGCTTGTTGTTAAATAAATAAAGGCTAGGGTTTTTTTTCTTAAACCAGTAGAGAACACTAAAATTTCTTCTTCTATATTCTGGCCTTCTCACAGGCACTTTAACAGTTCTGCACATTTTCACTCTTTAGACTTTATTAGTTTTATATTAATACAGCTCTTTGCTAATTCTCTAATTGCAAATGTTCTCAGCACTGAGGAATGATGCAAGCAGCACATCCTGAGCCATGCAGTCACACTAAGGCTTTTCACTCCAGGAGTTTGTCTGTATGACTGCAAATACTTCCTTTTCATGACTGTCAGGTCTCAAAGTAAGTACCTCTGCCTGTCATGATTGTCCATGTTCAGGAGAGGATGGGCAAATATTTGGGCTGCTTAGCAGAAGGAATTGTATCTTTCCTTTGTAGTGGAGTGGTGTTTAGATCTGAATACTATGTCCAGGTAGCTTAGCAGCTTCTCGCTTCTCCCTTCCCACCAATATTTGACCTCACTTGAAGGTGTGAGCCAAACTGAATCTGTGAGAGCATGGAGAAGTATCTTCATTGGCTGTATTTGGATCAGAACTATGTGGGAGAGTTTGGTAGAATAACTCTGCTATAGTGGTTTCATTATTAGGATATATATCATATTACAAGAACAAAAACTAAAAAAGAAAAAGTCATACACTTAAAAAATGCCAAAAACTTAAAAAAAAAAAAAAGGGCAAAAAAACCCCCCAAACCAAAACATTTTTAAAAGCAACGCAATTATGAGGAATGAAACTCCTCTCCTAAAGTAGAAAATCTGTGTTAAATTTGGTTTAAGCTTGGCAGTGTTCAAGCAAGGTACACGTTAAAATATCAGAATATTTTCTGTCATTTCACTCCTGCGTTATGATGCACTGGCAGTTAATCACAAATGATCTGTAGTTTCACTGGGGATGGTCTTTTTTTTTTTTTTTGAGCTCCTTAATCACAAAACGGATGCTTAAATGAGAAGTTCACTCTAGAAAAGCATTTACTGTTTAGAAAAAAATGCCAGCTATATCCTGTTTTAGGTACTTATAGTTCGAGACACCTTGATTTCAGTTTGACTCGAGTATATGGGATGCTGAGCAATGGGGCTTCAGGTCACTTTTGGAAATGCAACCTATGTTCCTGGCTCTTGTTGGTTAGATTGTAAAAACAGTCTGAAAGCTTTTGTAGTTGACATTAATTAAATCTTGATCAGGGAATTAGGAGTTTGGAGCTTTGCTGCTAACTTTGCCACTCATTGACTTTTACAGCCAGGCATTACCTATCCCTTTTTTGGCCTTGTTTCCTTTTCCAGAGTTTAGCTAATGGCACTACAGGGACTTCTGAGTAATTTGTACTTATGTAGAATTCTTAGTGCTTAGCACAGTGTCGTTCATTTTCACTAACTATACAGTACTATAATAGTCCTGATGAAAGCAATGGGGTGGGATAGTTACATTGCTGGCTTGTGGAGCTTGTGGACATGCTTCCTTTTGGCATGATAACTCCTCTGACATGTAGTGTTTCATTTTTTCTTTTAAGCATCTGTTTCAATACCATTTTAGAAATGGCTGCATGCCCAGCAGTCTTGGTCCTCTGAGCGCGTGTGAGTAGTAAAGACGTGCTGCTTTAAGGTAATACTTATTTTTGAGATACTAATATTGGAGTTCATTGATGAAGTTGTTTTAGCTTTGGAATAAGGTGGTGTATACATTCGGATTATTATAGCCAAGGATAGCTTTTGGGTGAAAAGTCACTTTGTCAAAGATACATTTTGGGATTGAATGCCTGTTGCAGGAAATAAAAAGCAAAACAGAAGAGCATACATTGTAATTAATTTTTATTAATTAACTATTTCAGTTTTAATATCAAAATAAGTTGTATTTTGCTTGTATTTAACACTAAAAAATTATTTTAAAATGACATTGTAACTACAATAGTTGTAGCTACAACCATTAGTTAACTTAATTTCTTTTCAATTGACTTTAAAAACAAAATATGACCGATGATTTACCTGAGGTATGTGTGCAGTGTGTTCAGGGTTATTTTTCGTGGTTTCCAGGAAGTCAGTTGTTTGTTCATCTTTTAATATGTTTCGGTTTTTTTCATATTTGAGTATAAGATGACCTTGCTGTCTGAGTTTTCAAGACTACCACTGAAAATAGAATAAAGAAGGAAGAAAGGAATAAATAGAAGGTAGAGAAGAAAGTGTGTTTTGCTGCTACTTGCATTTTGCATGTATGTGTAAATAAGGGGGCTTTTAGCACAGTTATCTAATGATCAAGATCTTCAGGGAGTTTTTTCCCCTGTCTATTAAGAAATATGTCTGGAAAGCCTGCTGACTGTGCTTGTCATACAGCTGAACAGTTGTATTGTGACACATGTTAGAGCACATTCGAATACACTTAAGCAAGCATACAAAACTTTGAACTTGGTACATTCTTTTTTCTTCAAGGAAGTTACCATGTTCATCTACCATTTCAAACCAGACTGTTGTACAAAGATTCAGGAGTGGGAGGGAAGGAGAGGAGACATTGAAGGTTGAAGTCATATCAATTCTATAAATAAGAAATGTGGGCAGTGCAAAGAGAATCTGTAACAATGTTGACATCTAGTAAACATATAAAAAATATTTTCCCCAAGTTAGAATAAATTAAAGGTTTCGGAACTGTTTTGTGAAACTCCTAGTAAAAATTCATGAAAACAGGTGGATGTATTAATTGTTTTCCTATAAAATCTTGGGAAATTGAAAATATCAAGTATCTGAAAAAAGATGTTTCTCTACTCATCTACAGTGTTTAGATACCTTCTACTTCAAAAATACAAAGTAGATAAGAGACAGACAGCCCTTCTTGGTCTCACAGGTGTAATGATGCAAGGCTTTTGGCTGTTCTACCTTGTAAATCAGAGCACTTTCCCATTTGCAAGTGTGTAAATATCTCTTATGTTATAGCTAACTGATGCTTTCTTCCCCTTCATGTTTAAATAATGCATGTCATGGGTATCTAGTTGTGCCTTTGGGAAGCTTCTTAATAATTTCTTTGCTGTGAAACAGTCTGAGCTTTAGTTCCCTTGCTTCCAACCCAGCTCGACTCCCATGGCATGCCCTCACCTATTTTTTTTCATCATACTGGTCCAGGTTGTGCTGCCCAGACTTGTCAGTATTTTATCAAACACACTTTTCTGCTGACTTGAAAAGATTTTATTTGCTATGGTGGCACTTGGGCTTTGAAGAACAATATTGTATTTCTATTTCATACCTGCAATACCTACCATCTCTGTTTTTAAAAAGGAGACAAAGAAAACTGATCTAGTAGCATTGCAAGTTCTCCCCATATCTGGGGAGTAAAACAGGGGCACCACTTCCTCAGGAGCTTTTTATTTTTTCTCAAATTTTTCTGTCTTCACTACTCTGTTCTCTCAGTAGCCTGTTTTATTTCTCTCAAAAGGTCTTTAGCATTCAGCTTCCTTCTCCTTCCCATGAGTTTCATGCATGTTGTTTAAGGACTTCATAAGAGCTTTGTTGTCAGTAATGCAAATTATATGCTTAAAAAAATTATGGATGGCAACCAGAAAGAGAAGCTTCATTTTGTTGCTGATTTCAGGTAATTCCTTTATTTCTCTCTTCTTGAGATTGACTTAGTGACTTTTGAACTAGCAGAATGTGGTGATGTTTTTAAAAATACATAAAGCACTTAGGCAAGATAGCAATGTGGGATTGTCCATACTCAGTTGAGAGGTGTGGAGACTGTGTCAGTGCAGTGCAGAGCATAAACGAAAGGAGAACCTGGATGTAAGGGAAACTTGGGCTGGGTGTACACACCACTCTAAAGCCAGAAACTTGGTGCTTTATTTCTGTTTCTTCACCGGCAAAGCTGCCCATTGTGTTATAAATGCTTCAGGAGGAGGAAATGGCTGGAAAGATTCCTATTCTCACAAGCAGTAATGCAGTAGGCCCAGAGGGGTCCTCAGAGTGTCTGTTCTCTGATGTCCTACTGGCACAGGGCATTTGTACAGAGCACTTTACAGATACTGTTTCAGCTGCACTCATGTGAGGCAGCTAATGCTGGCTTGCCTTGGGTGATGTGGGAGTCTGTGTCTAGTGAGATAATGCATGTGGTGTAGGGGTAGCAGCACAGATGGAATTGGACTTGCTCATGTTTCTCTAGAGTAATAACCTACTTCCGTTTCCCAACCGAATTACTCGAAGTCTGTGGTATCCAGGCCCTGAACGAGGAAGGCGAGATCCCTTGGCATACATGGAGCCCTGGTATAGGGTAGATAATTACTGTGCTGTATATCCAGACATAGAATGTCTGCCAAGTTCTTTGCGTTCATTGACTTTCTGACCGAGCTGGTGGTGTTTCAGATGTCAGCCTTTCCTCCGGGTAGAGCAGGTGGGAAATGAAGTTATGTTTCTTGGTCAGTGTAAGAGCACAAGGACCTGGTTTCAGTCTCTTTTTATAGAAAGCAACTGAATTGCTCAAAGCAACCATCTGAGAATCCTAGAGAAAGCAGAAGACTAAATGGGGAAAAAGAGGGGAGAAAGCTTCAAATAAGAAGCAAAAACTTGATGGTACATGTTTGATATGTTACTTCAGCATATGTTCTCCTCCCTCCCCTTATACTCAGTAACATAAGAAGCTCCTTACAGCCAAAAGGAACCATAATCCCTAATTTGCTTCATGAATCTGACCTGTATGAATCTGATATTCATAAATAACAGCCAAGCAAGGGTTTATAAAGAATGTTTTCCACTACTTTTTAATAAAACCTGAGACCATAAATGTGCAACCCATAGCAAAATTTTATTCCAGCTATCACTGTTGAAGACAACTCAGAAGGTAGAAATGCAGCTCAGTGGTTCTATCCCTGATGCTCTTTCTAGGTGGAAGAATTTTGCTCATTTATAAATGGGTGGAAAAATTCCAAATTCCCTTAACAAGAATGAAATCTAATAGCAGGAAATCTTTCTTGGTCACAACCTAAGGCACATCAACTGGTGTCTTTTCCCATGTACTTGTGTTATGCATACTCCTCTAGGCTGTCTGAAAGTCCTTCCTTTTTGCTCATACTCTAATAATGTCCAGCAAAACCTTCCATCCCTCTCTTTGAAATCTCTCCCTTAATTTACTTGCTTTTTCTGTCCTTCCTCTTGGCTGGTCTGAAGCTGAACTGTCGTTGTTACCCTTGGCAGCTGCAGTGAGGCTTGCTGGAAGCTGAACAATATTTATATGGTTTCTACTTAACTGTGTACTTTTTGGATATGCTCAACTGAGTTAGAAGCCAGTTATATTAAAAAATAAAAGTCATTTATCAAACTGGGAATTGGAGCCTTTTAAAACGTTAAACCAAATCCCTGTTCAGAAAGGGATGGAGTAAATATAACTTCATAACCAAATCCCAAAGGTTGAATTTTTTCCATTTTATTTTTTTTTTAAAGATATTCTCTTGCTTCCTTACAAGAGAGGTAATATTTCTTTTCCACAAGAGAGAGTGTTTGTCTATGGCAGTATTCAAGGATTTTAATGATCTTAACATTAGACAACATGGTATGTGAAGGGACCTGTTATTTCCCTTGGGTCCTCTTACAGAATTTTTGCTTCATTCTTTGCACTTTTAATCTCCTGCTCATTTTGGCTGAGAATATCTCATGCAGCCATGTTTAAGTCAATATTTGAGTCTGCTCCAGAAAGCACAGGAAAATGCCAGAATTTATTTTGTGAACTTGAGTTGTCATTGCTGAGGAGGGAAGTTTTGATATCTCCTTTTGGTCCCTGATACAGATGAAACTTCTGGATGCTGGTGTTTGGCTGCTTCAGGGATGTCAATGCAGTGCTTCAAGGGAGACAGAGTGGAGAGTCATCTGAAGGATGGTATCTCCCTCTGAGAAGGTTTGAGATGGTGCAGTATCATATGGAGCCACAGAAAAGTTATACCTGGATGGCAAAGGAATTTGCTGCCATGTTGTCTACAGGTGAATTGACTGAAAATTGCAGTAGTTTGTTTTTCTCAAAGACTTCAGAAATTAGAATTTTATGTGAGACTGGCAGCTTTTATTTGAAAATACGTCATGGCATGTTTTTAACTGTTGCTCTCTATCTATCTACTGACAGAAGAAACATGTGATGAGTGAAGCATGAAAAGGACAGGAGGCAACTAAAACAAGCAAGCATCACGTTACTTTTTTGTATTTAAAATCTTTGGGTTTTAAGCCTGTTATGTTTATTCTTGGAACCAGGCCCAAGGTTTGTGAGCTGGGTGTTGGCAGCACTGCAGCTGACATCCTTCTCTGCGCATCATCCTGCATTCTCTCTGTTTCAATCTGACACACAAATTTTTAAAACCAAAGAGACCATTATCACCACCTGCAGATCACAAATGAAACAACTTCACTCAGTAATTCCTGAACTTACTATTAACTGTGTAATGGAGTGGCTGCTAAGATACAGGTGAAATACAGACCATGACTGTTTGGGATTGGAGTAGGAAAAGAGAACCAAAGAGCCAGTCACTGGACTGTCCCCTGTATATATTCCTGTAAGCCAAATATATGCATTGGAATGTGTTTTGACTGGAAAGTGTTTTTCCTAAAGCTATAAAATGACATATAAAATAGGATTGTGTTGCATAAATGGAAACATTAGGAGGCTTAGAAAGCCATTTGGCAAGCAGATGTGTGGAGTTCTATTTTATAGATCTCTCCAAAGTTATTGGGAAGCTGACATCTAATAAAACTTAATTCCATAACATTAAAATACTCACTTATTTGCCATGGCAAAAGCTCTACTTTGTGGAAGAAAAGGGTGGAGGGGAATGCTCCTGGTCACTAGGCAACATGTTGCCACATTTCTACATTAGTGCAAATGAGACATTTCCGGGTGAGTGTGGATGAAATATTGTGATTACAGGAGGAGCTTTCAGCTCGAAGAAGTTATCATATGCAGATAAAATACAAAAAGAACGGCAATGAGAGCATTATTAATGTGATGGGAGAAAGGAAAGCTGTGACACACAAGACTCTAAAAGGCTGCAATGCTCTCTAAAGGGTTACAGCCAGGCAGCCACTCCTGGCTGTATTGCAGAGAGCATTGTTAGTTCTGGTCTTGGTGGGGGCAGGCTACACAGCAAAATCTAGCTACACAAGGCCTGAGGATTTTGTTGGTGAAAAAATGTAAATAATTGACTTGCTTTAGCAATGGGAAAGTCCCTAGAGCTGAAGGGCTGCTTTGAAATCAAACAAATTGAGCTGAAGAGTAGTAAGCACTGTGAAAGGGTTGACGCAACATTTCACAGAATCAACATTTCACAGAATCATAGGATGCAGAAGGTTGGAAGGGACTACAACCTTTCTGGACAGCCTGTTCCAGTGCATAGTCACCCACATAGTAGATATTTTTTTTCTCATATTGAGGGGGAACTTCCTGTGCATCAGTTTCTGCCCATTGCCTCTTGCCCTAGTGCTTGGCACCACCAAGAAGAGCCTGGATCTATCCTCTTGACATTCTTCCTTCAGATACATATACACATTGATGAGCTCCCCTCTCAGTCGTCCCATCTTGAGGCTGAAAAGGCCCAGCTTCCTCAGCCTTCTCTCACAAGAGAGATGCTTTGATCCTTTAATCATCTTTGTCACCTCCACTGGACCCACTCCAGGAGCTCCATGTCTCTCTTGTCCTGAGGAGCCCAGAATTGGACAGAGCACTACAGATATGGCATCACTAGAGCTGAGTAGAGGGGCAGATCAACTTCTTGTCATCCATCTAGATAGAGAAAGCCTCCAGAACGAGGCTTATCTGAAAAGGTGATGGAGCTGACTGGCCAGTGGTTCCCTGGGTCCTCCTTCTTGCCCTATTTGAAGACTGGAGTGACATTTGCTTTGTTCCAGTCCGCAGGCACCTCTTCTGATCATCACAACCTTTCAAAAATGATCATGACCTGCCTTGCTATGTTGTCCACCAGCTCTCTCAGCACTTGTGGATGCACCCCATCAGGCCCATGCACTTGCAGATACCGGGTTTGCCTGGGTGTTCTCTAACCCAGTTTTCGTCAACCAAGGAAAACTCTTTCTTCCAACATTCATTTACTCTTGATCTCCTGCATCAGAGATTCCTGAGGACTGGTCTTGTCAATAAAGACCAATGCAAAGAAGGCTTCAGTAACTCTGCCTTCTCTGCATCCTCTGTTACCAGGGTCCCCCCTCTCTTTAGTAACAGGTCCACATTATCCTTAGTTTTCCCTTTTGTTATTGCTGTATTTGAAGAACCCCTTCTTGTTTTTGACATCCTTGGCCTGATTTAATTCTAGATGGGCCTTGACCTTCCCTGTCTCATTTCTAACAACTTCTCTCTATTCATTCCAAGTGACCTGACCCTGCTGCCATCTCCTGTGTATTTCCTGCTTACACTTGAGTAATGGCAGGAGATCTTTATTCATCTGCACAAGTCTCTTGCCCCCTTTGCCCAATTTCTTGCTCATCTGGATGCGTCGTTCTGGATGCATCATTCTCTGAGCCTGGAGAAAGTGATCCTTGAATATCAATGAGCTTTCTTGGACCCTTCTTCCCTTCAGGACCTGTTCCAATGAGATTCTTACAAGAAGAGGCTAAAGTTAGCTCTCCTGAAGTCCATGGTTGTAATCTCACTTACTGCCGGGCTTCTTCCTCACCAGATACTGAACTCCACAATCTCATGGTCACTGCAGCCAAGGCTGCTCCCAGCCTTCACATCTCCAACAAGGTCTTGCCTGTTTGTTAGTATGATGTCAAACAGCACACTATTCCATGTGGGATCCTCCACCACCTGTGTCAGAAAGTTGTCATCAATTCTTTCTAGTTAAAGTAGGAAGGATTTATTATAGTCATGTCTATAACTTTTGGGGTTTGTGGCTCATTCTCAACTCTACATTGCTGAAGATAACGTTCAACACTATCATGCACCTGATATATGCTACTTTGTGTATTATTTTGATGTTTACATGGTGATAGATTCTCTGTAGTGGGAAAATATCAATAGTATTTATACTTACAAACATATTCTAGCCCATGAAGAAAAATACCCATTAATTATCTCCTTTGTCTAGTTGCAAATGCTACAGTAGTTAGTAACTTAAACGGTATCTTCTAAATTAAATTCCTGTTGAGGGAAAACATTATTTACTGGTATTTAAATTTCATCATGCTGTTTTCATATAGTCTTTACTCAGTTTACATTTATTTGCATTGGTACCAAAACTGCCATTTTGGAGATCCACAGTGCTTAACAGCTTTGGATGGCTGGCATAACTTTAGCTTACAAAATTAGTATTTTTCTTCTCTCCTCAAACTATGAGTCTAATTTCAATTTCTGTACGTGGATCCAGTGTTAACCAAATAGCATACAAGCTCAGTGATACATTTGTTTAATCATGAAGGAATGATGCAGAACTGGGAGCCACAGCTCTGAACATTTAAAATAATTTTGCTGGAAGTATCCATGCAGTATCTAGTTGTGGCTTTAATCTCTTCAGAAGCATGTGTTTAACATGTTTTTTTAAGGAATGTTAAACTATCCTTTTCCTATTTTTGGGGAAAGTGTGTGCATGCCTGCTTACACTCTTGACCTGGAAGGGCTGGAAGTGTGGATCTTCCATTGCTGGAGCTAGGTAGGGAGTCAGGGCTGCAGCGAACTGGGAGCCTGGCTGTGTGACCACCTGGGATCCAACAGATTCCTTGCACAAGCAGTCAGAATGGAAGTGCAGCAAGCCTTGCAGACTTGCAAGTAGGTGACTATGACCAGCAAGGCTCAGTTTGGAATAATGTGCATCTTGGTGGTGCTTTGCATTACTTTTTAGCCTTCCAGTTTCATGGATGTGTGTGTTTTTAGATGATGAGGAAACAGTTAATCTAGCATTATGTAAAATATGGTAATAATGATAATTATAAAAGCTCACCATTGTTTCTAACTTGATTAGAAGTTAGTTCTTTTTTTTCTTGCAGACATGCTTTTTATGGTAAAGCTAATGTGCTAGAGAACCCACGAGAGACCTAAAGAAGCTATTCTTATAGTTGTGTCCTTACATGGTTAGTTGGTACTGTATTCCTTGACTTAACTGTTGGACTTCAATTATCAGTCTTTCCTCTGTCACATATGGAGTTATAGGGTAGGGTTTTATTCCTGCTGAAAAACCACATTGCTCTGTGTGTTGAAGCAGTGTGGTGTCTCCCTACCTACTCTGGAGATAGAGAACATTCTCAGACGTGGTGTGTGGCCAACCTTTTGAACCCATATGCTCAAACTTCTTGCCACAAGATCTGGCCTGATGTGCCAAGGAGGGAAGGTGGCACTGCCTGAGATACCTGCTGGTCCCATCATCTGTGGGGCTGTGTCTGACCTCTCCTCCTGTATCTCAACTGCTTTACCTGCTTACCTGCTACAAACTGGCAAGGAGACCACTAGCACTGAAGAAGGCTTACCGCTTCCAGGTATTTGTCTGTGTTTGCCTCCAGCAGAAACATGGCTCTGAAGGAAGTTCAGTGAACTTTTCCAGAGAATGGCTGAATAACAGTGACAGAAACAAGAGCTGATATAAAGTAATAAGCATTAAATTTATTTGAGAGCCTGGATAGAAACCTTCTACCTTAATTTAGTATGAGAAAGTACATTTATAAGGATTTTCCAGGTAGCTTCAAGCTCTTAAGATGGTGTAAAATGTTGACAGAGCTTAAGAATAGGAGGAGAGCTTTATAGTTAACATACTTAGCTGAAGAAGTGCCAGCTGTTTGATTTGATCTGCCACTGCCTAATTGGCTTTACATTTAAAACAGAGACTAAAATTCAATCTGCCTGTCAGGCAAAAATGCCAGGTCTAAAAAGAAAACAGATCAGAAGACTGGGGTCTTTAAAATTGGGCAGGTGTGATGGAAACAGGGATCGTGCCTTTGCAGGGGGACTGCTAACATGCTAGGCACCATGGGCAATAAAGCCGAGGAAGCTTTATGGATAATGAGAAAATTACAATCTCTATGTCTGTTCTTAACTGAGAAGCTTTGGGAGGTAGGCAGACTAAAAGTGCTTCAGAAATGCATCCTCCATAAATGGATTATTCTATGCTGTCAATCATTTCATTTTTGTGCTTTACCTATGAAGCAGCCTGTGCTGCTGTGATCAGGTTCAGGACACTTGATGAGTATAGAACAGGCTTAATGTATTCTGACAGCTCCTGTGTTGAAAAGCATGCTAGCCATATACAAAATTAAGCTATGGCAAGTAATTATGGACACTATTATTATGGCTTCAACAAAACAGAGATGGCTTACTCAAGATGCATTTCAAACACAGAATAAATCTTTCTTTCAAAACAGAGTTTCAAATACTTGATAATCCAGTATCTAATAATCCAGTCAATCATTAATTTAAGACTATTTTCAAGTTTGAGCATTCAGGAAATCTTGGTGACAGCACTTGCTGGTGAAATTCTGACACTCCTGTTTCTTATCTCTAGGCCCTGCAGATGATGACAAAAGTTTCTCAGAACTCCCTGTTTTTCTGCCTTTACCCACAGAGCCCTCTCTCCCTCGTAAACCACACACTGGTGAAAAGGTCTGTTCTCTCATGAGCTTATTGGAGGATCAAGATTTAATTTCAGGAAACGTGTGGTTTTCATTTACTTTCTAATATGGAAAGGATCTAGATATGTTCTGTATGCCTTTGAAAATCCTATTCAAATGATCTCCTGCTTGGGCAGCTCCAAAAGCTCAGCATGTACAAACACAAACTCAGAACTTTTTAGGGGTTGAAAGCTGTGCCCTGCTCTGTTAATCCTTTAATCACTGAGCAGAGAACATCTGAGCACTGTTTCCCAACCATTGATTTGAACTACAGAGCAAAACTCACAGTTCCCCCTGAGACTTGCATCCATGGATCTGAAACCATCACCATCCTGGCGCAAATATATTCTGAATTATTAGTTTCATTTCTCTTTGTACATTACCTGAGAAGTGATACAGTGCAACATCTTCACTTAATGTTTTCAAGATCTTCCCAGTCACTCAGCACTAAAGTTGCTAATATTAATCAACCCCTCTTAGTAGCTTCTCCTTTTTCTCTCCTATTACAGCTGTTTTGGAAGTGATTTGTCTCCTGATGTTATGGTTTTGAAGTGTTTGTCTTTTTCCAGTTCACCATGCACTAGAAGTTCGGTGTGCTGGATTGTCTCTAGGTAGCATCATCAGTGCATACTTTGATTTTGCTGTTTATATCAAACTGAGTGGGGGAAAAAAATGATCCAGAAACATTTTCTTATCAGATTCCTGTTAGATGACATTGTCTCTAAATGCAGGTAGCAAGAATTGTCCATCCTACAGATTACATGACTGTGATCAGGAAAAAAATCCATTCTCAGCTAGTGCTAAATTCTTGTTTTCCTCTCATTTATAGAATAATTGAAAAATAAAAAGCCACTAGTAGCATACAGTTCCTTATGTATCTCTGCAGGAGGCTTGTGCTTCCTGCATCTGAGAATGAACTGTAGGACTGGGAACCAGATGTTATGGTGCTGCTGTTCCTCATCTTCATATTAAACCCTTCATCTTTGCAGTATTCTGGGGAAAAAAAATTCAATGAAAAGGTCTGTTATTTTTTGCTCAGACATTAAGCTCTTCTCCTCAAAGCAAAATTTTGCTTTTTGGTGCACTAGAGGAAGGAGGAAGAGGAGGAGTGGCTCTGTAGTTCAGAAATTTTCATGAAGTAAGAAAAACATCTGTCATTCCAGTCCGTGCTGTGTGTAATTCTACTTTTCCCCGAGACTCATATAATCCTTGTAGCCTTCTCACTTATATGTTCCCAATTCAGAATCAGCTCCACAAGGACTGTCTATCTCTGGGTGGTCTGATAAAGGGACACCAACTTTCTACTAGAATATAGGAAATGGAGGGGTTGCCTCTACTCCATCTGTAGACTTCTGTTCTTTGCTACTTAGGGATGAACTCTGCCAGGATGTGCTGACAGTCATTCCTCTAGAAAACTTAACTGCTCAAGAATTAATTTAGGAGTTCAATTTTGGGTTTAGGGAGTCCATTACCCCTTAAAATAGCTGTAACATGCTGACTTTTGCAAGTGGTGCACTTTCATAGCAAGGATTTCACTTCTGAATTGCTGTCTTGGTCATGGGTGATTTCAGTTCCAGTAACAAGTGTATAAAGCCTTTCTTTTTGGGAAAGGTTACCACGGTATATAGTTGAAGAGAAATTCTCAGAGTACTTTGGGAAAAATAAACCCTCATCTTCAGGTTCTGCCTGCACCCGCTTCCAATCTGCTGTCTTTGAGCACCTTGGACAGTAAGATGTTCTGCCCTTAATTTTCTCAGGGAATGCTTGATAACTTTTGAGGGATAAGATACTCTACAGGAAAGTATTTTTACTTTTGTGGATGGCTCTTATGACTGCTTATTTAGGAAGGGTTTATGGCACCTTGACTTGACAAGTCTCCCCATATTGGAGGAGGGCTAATCAGTAGTTGTAAAGATCAGTTATTCAGCTTATAGCATATAGCCTTTGAGTCAGAAATCTTCATTCTAATGATAAGCAGTTTGAGCTCCACATGGTTTCTACAGTGAGCTGTTTGTTTTCTGCATCAACAGCTCAAGGTTGTAAATGGTAGATGGTTGGAAAGAGAGTCTTAATGATAAAGTGTTTAGGCAACTCGCCTCCGTATCCTGAAGTACTGTATCAGCTGTGTAATGTGTGTGCTATTCATTCAGATCTTATGTATTCTGCAACTTTATTGTGGATATGTGATAATATACCCCAGCCTTGGCATGCCAATTGTATGCTCAGTGCCTCTTGTACATCAGTGTGAACTTTACAACAAGTTTATCTGCATTGAAAGTTTGTTCCTCCATGATAGTGCATCTCTGAAACAAGGGGGTTAAATATTTATCCTTCGTTTTGAGCCACTTTGGTAAAGGTATCTTAAGTGAAACTGAGCAAAATGAAGAAATTCAAAACACATATTATACTGTTCTAAATAGTTGTGAATTATATTGTCTCTCTTGGCTGGGTGATAGGCAATACATATGCCTTCCTGTGGGCACCACGTTTTTCCCAACACATATTGGAACAAGTGTACGTTGCACTGGTGCTATGAGCCAATCAAACTTTGGTTCAGTTTGGCAGCTGATAAGCATCCTGTCAGTTTGGGCACTGATGAAAGTTATTCACCACTTACAGCCATCAAATTCTGCAAGTTGTGCCTACACTCCCTTTTGCAGGATAGTCAGCCTTTGTTTCTCTGTGTGCCAGAGGCTGGACAGAAGGAAAAGTACCATTTAGGTTGGCATGCAGTGTATGTTATTCCCTGTGGGATCTCAGAAGGGAAAGCACAAGATGTTAATTAGCATTTCTCCTGTCAGATACAGACTGAATTTATTAGAGATTATGGACTGTGAGGCCAGAAGGATGCAGAGCTGTGTGGAACTGCTGTATGAGAAACAGATGTGGCTATGGTTTTATACCCTGCGTGTGATTTGTGCACAGTTTGACCCAAAACTGAATGGAAGCAGTTGTATGGGCAGGGTCTCTCACACAGGGGAAAAGCAGTTATATGGTCAAACTCCCTTCCCCAAACCAGCAACAGTGTTAAAACATACAGCTCAACACACAGCCAGCAAACACTCGTGCTCCTGCTGCTTGAGAAAGTTGACTCTGCTCACCTTTCCACAGGAGACTGGTAGGACAGATTTGTCCAGACTTTGTCCATCTCTTCCAACAAAGGAGTCAACAACTGGCCCTGGAGATGTAGTCCTGCAGAAATCAGCCCAAGTCACAGCTGCTTGTCCTCCCATGGCCCAAAACAGTAATAAAACTGCAAAGGTTTGAGAGGGGATCTGTGCAGCATTAATTAATGCGACCAGTCCATGGCAGCAGACTACGTGTCACTGGCTTCGTGGGGCTTCTTTGGCCATAAAAAAGTGTCTGCTCTTCCTGTTTTCTTTCCCAGCTGTAAAACTTTATGGCACTGTTCTTTCGATCGTGGTGTTTATTTGACAGGATGTACTAACAAACAGGAGCCCTGTTACATCTTCTTACTAGTTCTGTTAAAAAACAAACAAACAAACAAACAAATTACCACCTCAACAAATTTTAAAAGGTAGATAATTATGGGTTTACTTCTTTTTTGCAGGATTTGTGATAAGTGTAGAATTTCCTTTTCCCTTCAATCTCTGCAGAAGGGGGCTATTTCTTGAATCAGAGGAATGTCTTGGTAATAGGGTGTAGAGACAGATTTAAAATTATGGTTAAAAGGGATTGCTGATGTGTTACACTAAATTTTCTTTGTGTTGGGTTTAGCAAATAAAGTTCACCACAAGTTGTAATAAGAATTGTGTTGAATTGAAGAGTTGTAGTCACAGAACTGTTGTTCCCTTCTCTGAAGACGATATGACCCTAAAAGTTCCTTCTGTGGTGTGCTCAAAATCAGGTTTTGAGTGAAAAGATAATGTATGGACTTGGCTACTTTTTGATTGTTTTGTTCAGCACTATCATTGCTACACTGGCTATCTTGTGGGGGTTTTTTGTTTGTTTTGTTTTGTTTAATACACTATAAATAACATCAAATATGATGAAATGGTGGGCTCTCTTTTACTCTGCATACCACCTGGAAAATAAGATCTATTAATACTATCACAAGATACCATCCCTCTCCTGAACAGCAGTCAGAAGGAACAGCTGTGTGTTATTTCTGCCTCGGGTTGGAGCTCATTTCAATAAGCTGAGATTGGCTACGTTTTCCAAGACTCTGCGAGCTGGCTCATTTGTAACAGCCATTCTTCAGAGCTCTTGCATCTGTCAAACCTCATACAAATCCTCCCCTAGAGGAAGCAGATGTTATAAAGTTATAATTTAGATGTTTGTTTTGCCTCTTAGAAGAATTCTGGACAGCAATCACTGTGGTCTGTTAAACATCATTAGCAAATGCAAATTTCTGATGAACCTGTATTAGTTTGCAAGTGATTTTTGTAACAACTTTTCACCTCAAGTATTAGACCTAGGGGAATAAAAAGGCAATATACTATTACAAACATCTAGAAATGAATAAGCTATAGATTCATGCACAGAGCTGAAGCATGCTCACTGAGTTATAGTGCTATAAATATATTGCTGGAGTCATTAGGAGCGTTGACTAAATGGAGAAATCCGGATAGTTCTGTCTAACCAGTGTTAGATGTGTGAGCACTTTCCAGAGAAGACCTTTCCTTCCGTTTTTTCAGGTTGGTTTTTTGGCAGTCTGGTGCTTACTGATGCTTACTTTAGTGGTTCTCCTTTCCTAGGGGTGTTAGAGCAGAAAAGAGCATCTACCTGGTAGTCTGAGGGGCGTGTTGCTATTCAAGTGGTCTGCAAAGCTCCAGAGGGAGATCGGGTCATTGTATATTGGGGCATGGATTGGGGAGCATGGACTCTGTGTGTGTGATTTCAGAGTTCATTCTGTGAGTGCACTGTGTCATATTGGTTTGCTTTTAAAGGTCACATGACAAACAGTAGCAGTAGGGAATGGGGAGGGTCTGTTAGTCTTGACCTGGCTGCTGCCCTTCAGGGATTAAGCAGATGAGCAAAGTATTTGTTTCAGCTAGCTGGAGTTCAACACTGCAGTTAGCAGGATGGCTCTCTGCTGAGGCAGGTTGAGAGGGATGAGGCTATTTTCATGCAACTGTCTGATTTCCTCAAAGAACAAACTCTTAACAAAAAATGTGAAATACAGAAGAGGTTGCACCTATTTTGTCCTGCGGCAAATGTAGCAACTTGCAATGCACTTTTGTAAATATCTTGAAGATGTTAGAAACAAAAATGCCAAAATGTGTTGAAGTCACACATTCCTGCTCTGGATGCAGTAAAATACATGCATTCATTAAAAAGCATGTGCTGCACACACAGCCCAATTATTACACTACTTCTGCACTCCAGGCCTTGGTGTACTGAGAGAAGGTCACAGGGCAGATTTTAATGAATTAAAAAAAGTTCTTTTTGCTCATCTCTTCTAAAATACCATACTGTTGTTGAATCTGATCTTCTCTACTTTTGCGTTTAAAATCTTAGAAAATAGAGAGGTTTTTTCCAAGAACACAACCTCTATATTTTTCTTAAAATAATGATAAAATGTTCTATCTGTTCACATGCTGAATTATCATAGACATTTTTCAAAAATAATTATGGTCTGTGGCACACTTTATTCTTAATTAACAAAGAAAGAGTGCTGCTGTTAACTGCCAACACATTTTGATGTGGGGAAAATTGATTATCCATGCTACAGGAGATGAACAGGTCAGATTGTCAGCTGAGATAAGCTGTCAGAACTGCAGCTGTTTCTCTTGTCCCTAGTTTAGTCTTTATACTAAAAGAATTTTAAAAGAACCTTTTTTATTCAAGAAATGTTTCTCTGATGGTTGAGAAGTGAAGCTAAAAGTGAATTGGGCAGAATCTACCCTGTTTTACTCTGTTACATAAGTCTGAGCAAGCTACCTTAAGCTCTCTCTGCCTGGGATTTCCCCCCAGCAAATAATCCTGTCACATCTAGTTAGGCAGAGCTCTTTTGGGCTGAGTTTTTTGCAGGGTGCTCCATCATACCTGATCACACACTGCAGGTATCCAGTCATTAGCACTCTCTCAGGTTGGCACTGATCATGTCGAAGTGGGGAATTGTCTCCCCAGGGAGATGAATGAAGCTGAAGGAGGGATAACTAGGAAGAGCAGAAGGTAAATAAACTATAGTATATGAGGTCATCTTACAGTTTTGGGGGATACAGGGTTTAGTGAGGCACTTAATCTCACCATAACTGGTTATCACAAACTGCAACTGAAATTGTTTTGAAGATGCAGAGGCTGTTCTTGTCAACCACGTACTTGGTCTCCCACCCAGCTATCCATCGTGGAGCATCCATCACTGTCCAGCTGTAGCTGTCTGAAGCTTTTCCAGTTGCTGCCTCACAGAGCAACAGTGTTTAGGACCATGCAAAACATTAACCTCACCCAAATGTTTTCTCTGTGTTGATTCTGAAGATTAATTGTCCATCCCATTTGCTAAATATATGCAACAAAAATTGACCTGATATTACTTTCTGTTCTTCTCACTTCAGCTCCAGTTACACATGATGTTATGACTTTCTAGGGAATTAAAAAAATCTTCTGCTTCAGGTTATTTGCTTCTTATATTGGCACTCAGACATCATGATCAATTCACTTTACATATTATCTGGTATTTTACCAGTTTATTATTCCTGAAATGTACTTGATAAAGAGAACTGACAATATAGGTTGTCTGTTTGCAGAATGGATTGACAAAACTTTTAATGGTTCCTGGATTCTGCCTCTGTTGCCTGATGGCAGAATTTATTTCCTTATCTTTCAAATATCCCTTTTAGTGTATATTGCACTTTGCAGCATCCCAGAGTTTTAGAATCATGTGGGAGTGAATTCTAGAAGATCACCTCATTTTTAAATTTATCTTTTAAGCAGAGAGAATTAAATCATAGTATTTTCTTTATAACTGTTTATCTTGGCTTTTTTTTTTTTTCCCACTGTGGGGTGAATATTATTCTGCATTATGACAGGTACCAGAAACTCCTTGGACCACAACGGGGCTGGATACACCTTTGTTCTACAGACTCACAGCTAGTGAGAGGGGAGGTAGGCAGGAGAAAGTGATCAAAATTGTAAACAAATTAACATTTCCCAAAGGAATTAAGTTAAGAAAGGCTTAAAGTTGTAGACGTGCAAAGATATAGGAAGGATAAATGTGATTAAATCAAGCCCTGGCCCATGCCTTGAGATAAATTAGATCTTTTCTGAGGCAGAGGTTTTGCACAGCCTCAGAGGGTCCACTCAGATAATGGAGAATCCACAAACAAGTAACTTGAGAAAGGCCTTTCTTCTTAAAAAAGTGTTAAAAGGACAAATTTGAGTAAGGATTGGTCTCTGGTACAGCTGTCAGGTAGGTGTTTGTATGCAGTGAGCACTTAGCAGGATAAAACAAGCATTCCTAAGAATATACAGCTACATTAACAAACAAAAGGATGTGTGACTGTGATGCTGTGATTAGTCTTGACAAAATCATACTTCATCAGCTGCTTGCAGCATTTTGTAATGCTTTTGCCTGCTCTGTTGTTTGTACTCATGCGTACGTCTGCTCCACCACATAGGTGCTAGTGATGCTGGGAAACCATCCCTGAAACATCATTGCTACTTGTGGTTTCTTTCTGAGGGACTTGATGTATTTTTCTAGAGCATCTGCCATAGCCCCACTAAGCTCTTTGACATCTCAGTATACCAGTTCTACCTTGTTCTCTGAGCTCACAGAGACACATCCAAATTTGTTTTAAACTCACTGTTTGGGAAGAGATGGCATATCACCTTGGAAATTTCTGCTTGGCCATCAGTGTGGATACCCCATCCTTACCAACCCTGTGTGTAGGGGGACTCTGACATCTACGCTAACACCATGCTGGTAAGGTTTGTGTGTTCCTACATCTGCACAACAGCTTGTTTGGCTTCACAGATTCCCCTGATCCTCTTTATTCAAAGCGGGATTTAATCTGCTCTGGAAAACTCATTTCTAGTGCCCAGGTAGCTAGGCAGTACTGAGCTCTGGTATGGATATGAAGTCTCAAATATTGTATTACCCATTTAAGGATGGGATACACATCCTAAGGACACATGGGTCTTCAGTGTGGCTAACGCATGCCAGGAGCAGCATTATCATGGCTAAGAATTTTGTATCAATGTCTTAGTGCAAATATGGGTTAATACGCTTCCTCAGTCATGCTTCTGTATGCATTGGCCGAAAGATTGAATCAGAAGCCTTGAGAAAACTTGACTGTGCAAAATGGGCATTGTTTAGATAGAACCAAAAGGAAATAGTCTGTCCCTGACATTAAGACTGTCATCTAACATTTATTGGTTTTAAGAAGCAATTTTCAACTTCGTTTAATATGCCAATCAAAGAGGGAGTTGCGGGAGATAGGTACTGATACTATAAAGCTTAACTGTACGACTGAATTGGGGTCCAGGTGTCTATTTCATTACTTAGTTCTCAGATAAGTGCATGTTCCTCCATGTAGGTTGTTGGTTTGTTCTTTATGTGTCTTAAGCAATAGGTACCTCAGCTTTCTCTCCCTGGGAAAAAGTTTGCAGAGAAAAATGCATTATTTATTGATAAGCTGTATGCATCACAAGCTCTCTAAAAGTTTGGCTTCCTTGACATGTCTTTAAGCAAAAGCATACCTTTTTTTCCTTTTGCAAAATGCCTGTGTCTGACTGCACCAGTGGGAAATCTGCAGAGTGCTGTAGGTAAGGTTCAGCAAGAAACTACCCAGTCACCACCCAGAGGAGGAACACTCTGCAGTACTGGTGCAGCAGGGAAAGTGCAATTGAACCAACAGCGTTACTTGCTTGCAGTTTTGTTGTCAAGCAGCAACAATTTTCCACTGAGTCAGAATAGCTGTATTATTTGTTGTTTGTTCTTCCCAGAAACGTGCTCTAAAATACTCAATATCATTAGAGTGTGATTACAGTAAAAAGAGCAACAGCATCAAGTGGGATCTGTTTAATGAATGTGGTTCTTCTGTACCTTTAAGTACTGCTGGTTACTGCACTGATGCTGACAGTACAGAAAAAGACTTCCCTGCTCTGTAAACCCCATGTAGCATTTCTTGTTTGTTCTGATTATTGCTGTTAAGCACGGCAGCTGGCAGCTCCAATCAATATCAAGGCCCTATTATGCTATTGATTGTGTAAGTGCATTGTAAGGGACCAGTCCTCAGGCAGGGAGCTCACAGGATGGCAGAACTGGAGCAGTGACTGGACCAACAGGCAACTGGCAAACCCAGAGCTAGTGTACAGGTGTCTTGGAAAGCAAGTAACTTCTGTCTTCTGCTTTTGAAGAATATTGTCTGTTGCAGATGACCCAGAAAAATGAACAGGCAAGGGTAGAGAAATGAGCAAACTTGTGAGTTTTCATCCAGGAATGAGTCTGGAGCAAGCTGGAGGTTGAAAACTGTTTCTGCAGGAAAACTCAGCCAAATCATTGCAAATGCAAGCAAATGAGTGAAAATCATGACATGTTTTCTGACGTTGTAAGTCTGTGAGAGTGCTCAGTATGCCAAGTTAATAAGACTTGTTAGGACTTTGCCCAGCTCTCAATGAAAAAATCATGTGTTCAGTTTGTTATTTGACATTTTTCAGATAATATGGCTGCTACCAGAAAGTAAAGATCTAATAACTGTGAACCAGGTCTTTAAATGTATTCTGATATTCAGGTCTTCACTTGGTAAATTAAATAATAAATCACCATGTCATTGACTTTAGGTGCAAATACTGGTTTTCCTCTATTTCCTGTTAAATTGAGATTTTTTTCAACAAAATATTAAAATATCATCTGTGTGGGAGTTCATCCTGACACAAGTTTTTTTAATTTATTTATGTCAGCCGTTGAGACAGTGGTGTCAGCAACAACAGTGCTGACAGCAGCAGTGGCTATGGTAAGTTCTGAGGGCCTGCATGAAAACATGCAGCCATCCAGGTCTCCGCTTGCAAGGAATGCCAGAGCCTGGCACTGGTATTGGAGAGCAGTAGAAATGAAAGCTGTGTGACGATGCTGAATAATCTACTCAACCTAGTTGCAGAGCTAAAAAAAGAGGTAGAAAGGTTGTGAAATATCGGGGACTCCGAGGAAGAGATAGACCAGTAGAACTGTGCTCTGGCCTCCTTGAGACAAGAGCAGAGACCGGATAGAAACATGGACCATAAGGGTCCTGTATCTTCCCCCTGCCAGGCTGAAGGCAGTAGATCAGGAGGAAAGGGTGAATGGAGGCAAGTCATTGCTCAGGGCAACAGGCAACAGGTCCTCCTTACCCACCTCCCCCTCCCAGGTGCCTCTGTACCATAGGTATGAGGCTCTGGATGTGGCAGGACAATCAATGGATGATGAGGATGAAGGTCCCTCTCCACCAGAGGTGTTGTCAAGGCCGGAAAGGTCTACACCTAGCATCAAGACCCATTCCACAAGGAATAAAAGAAGGATTGTAGTGTTAGGCAAGTCCCTTCTACGGGGAACAGAAGATCCATTATGAAAAAGGACCCTTCCATCAGGGAAGTCTACTGCCTCCCTGATGCCTGGGTTAGGGATGTTGCCAGGAAACCTCTTAGCCTCGTTTGACCTTTGGACTGCAACATGTGGGCTGGTCCTCCATGTGGGTGGTGCGAAGTTGCAAAGCATAGTCCAAAGGCCATCAAATAAGAGTTCAAGGACTTGGGATGGTTGGTGAGAGAATCAGGGGCACAGGTTATTTTTTCCTCTATTCTTCCAGATGCAGGTAGTGACAGTGAAAGACGCAGACAGACCCAGTGTATTAATACGTGGCTCCATGTCTGGTGTTACCACCAAAATTTTTGCTTTCCTTGATAATGGGATGGCCTACATGGCACCATACCTATTGAATTTGGACAGGATTTGGTTCTATTAAATGAGGAAGAGGATCTTTAATCAAGGGCTGGTGGTGCTTATTGATAGGGCTTTAAACTAGATACAACGGGGGAGGGGGATATTATCAGGTTTAACAGTGATAAAATGTGGGATGACATGCCATCCCACTCAGTTCAACTCTGTTTACTCTGAGTTAGATGAACTGTTGTGTGTCTGTTGATCTGCAAATCAAGCATAGATGCTTAGGTAAAGCAGCAACTTAAGTTTATGAGAGTGATTTTCAAGCTTTTCTTGTTGCGAGAAAGAAACAGCAAGGTAATCTTTTTCTTTGGATTTTTGGCTTAATTTTTAAATGAGTGCTCATTTCCTGATATTAGAGAATATACTTGGAAGTACATTGCTTGTGATCCTGTTACTTTTATCTCATGGTTAGCTAGAGGGGTCAGATCAAGGAAATGCCAAATATACCATTACCTTAACAGAGGAGTGTAGCGAACACCTCTGGATCTGGTACCTGTCTGGAGGAATTCTCCACACCTGCATCTCTTCAGTGCCTATGTGTTGCCACAGTGAATTAGAGCTTTCTGATGAGGCTCTCAGTAAATATAATTAGTTCAGGTCTCCCTGAAGTGAAAGGCTTTCTCATTTTTCTAACAAGAAAGACAGTGAGACTGTCTGTGAAGCTGGATAATAAATTATTAATTATTATTAATTGCATTATTATCATATGCTTACCTGGGATCCTCACTACCTCGTACTGATATCAGCAGGTTTATTTTAAGCAAGTAGACTTACTTATGTCCATGGGACTTCTCCTGAGAGTAAGACTTTGCAAAGTCTGATATCAGCACTTTAATAAATTAAGTCTCACAAACAAAAATATGCTTCCTGTTTGCAGGTACTGAACCTATGTACCAGATCCATGTCAGTGGGGAAATATGCCTGTCATTGAGCAAATGTTCTAGTCAGCAAAGCACAAGGATTAATGATGGAAAATACTAGATGAATGAGTATTATAGAAGCTGCCAAAGCTCAGACTCCCATATCAGTTACATTTTACCTTACACATCCCCTTGGTGTAGCAGTAAATTATTAATGCTGAAAACTGTTATTTCATTCATGAATAATTTAATATGGCACTAGATGGGTGATGAGTATGCAGCGTAGGAACAAAGGCAGTGACTCCTGCTGATCCAAGATTCTCTGTGTGCTGAGCGAGATAAACCCTGGATCATCTGTTGCACATCCAATGGTAAGTAAGGAGAGAAGGGATGAATCCTGGATCTCTTCAAAGTGCATCTGGCCTGTGCTGCTGAGTGATACCAGGAGCAGTATCTGCAGAGAAAGTTTTAAGGAGTGACATTTAAGTGTGAAACTCCACAGGGAGTGTGTGTTTGTCTCAGCTCAGTATTGCATAGCACGTTCTCTGCAAAGGCTAGAAAGGGGGAACTGTACTTGCACCATCAAACTTGGGAGGCAGAAGGAAGAGTAGACTGAGTTCTGTGCCAGAGGCTGCTTCATATCATCTGGAGGGGAATTTGGAGTACCCTGGTGTTTTGCTTGAGTGCTGTGTACTGCTCTCTGGAGAACACTGTCAGGGATCTCAAATACATAGATGTCTCCACATAGATCCTTGAAATTCTTCCTGGTTCTTGCTTTTGTGTTTGCAATCCTTTTCTTTTCTGGAGCTGCTCAGGCAACAGAATCACAGAATTGGTCAGGTTGGAAGGGAACACCGATGGGCTCATCTGATCCAGCCTCCCCGCACAACGAGGATCATCCTAGAGCACATTGCGCAGGATTGCATCCAGATGGTCCTTGAATATCTCCAGTGAGGGAGTCTCCACAACCTCTCCAGGCAATCTCTTCCAGGGCACGGTCACTTGCACAGTAAAGTTCTTCCTCGTATTCAGGTGGAACTTCCTGTGCATCAGTTTCTGCCATTGCCTCTTGTCCTATTGCTTGGCACCACCAAGAGCGTGGCTCCATCCTCTGGACACCCTCCCTTCAGATACTTACAAACAATGATGAGTTGCCCTCTCAGTCATCTCTTCTTGAGTCTTAACAGGCCCAGCTCCCTCAGCCTGTCCTCATAAGTGGGATCCTCCAGTCTCCTCATCATGTTTGTTGCCTTCTGCTGTACCTGCTTCAGGAGCTCCATGTCTCTCTTGCACTGAGGAGCCCAGAACTGGAAACAGCACTCCCTATTTGCCTCACCAGAGCTGTGTAGAGGGGCAGGATCATCTCCTTCGACCTGCTGGCAATGCTTTTCCTAATGCTAATGGTATCCCAGGATACCATTGTTGTCCACCAGGACCCCCAGATCCTCTCCTGCAGAACTGCTTTCCAGCTGGTCAGTCCCCAACCTGTCCTGGTGCCTGGGATTATTCTTCTCCAGGTGCAGGATTCTGCATTTGCCTTTGTTGAATTTCAGACAGTTCTTCTCTGCCCATCTCTCCAACCTGCCGAGCTGCTTCTGAAGGGGCTGCACAGCCCTCTGGGGTATCAGCCATTCCAGCATTTTTAATCATCAGAGAAATTGCTGAGGAGACATCTGCCCCTTCATCCAAGTCATTGATGAATAGGTCAAACAATACTGGGCCCAGTATTGACCCTTGGTGGACATCACTAGTGACAGGCCTCCAACTGGACTTTGTGCCACTGATTACAACCCTCTAGGATGTGCCAGTCAGCCAGTTCTCAATCCATCTCACTGTCCACTCATCCAGTTCAGACTTCCTGAGTTTGCCTATGAGGATGTTGTGAGAGACATTGTCTAAAGCCTCTATGAGATGGAGGTAGACAATATCCACTGTTCTCCCCTCATCCATCCACGTGGTTGTTTCATTGTTGAAGGCAATCATGTTGGACAAGGATGATTTACTTTTAGTGAATTTATACTGACTACTCCTGATCACCTTTGTGTCATCCATATAGATAGAGATGGCCTCCAGAATGAGGTACTCCATTGATTTCCAAGGAGAAATGGTTTCTTTAAGTCCATCACAATTCTAACTCTAAAATTTTTGTTATAAATATAGCATTTCCTTGTCCCATGAAGTTGTCCCAAACCCTTGTTGAGCTTCTTAACCCCATGTGCACTAAAGTGAATTAGGGATATTTGGAGACTTGTAGTTGGAAGAACTTGTCTGTCAAGGCAAAATGTTAAGTAGGCAACACTACCCTGTGCTCTTCAAACTCTTCTGAATGTCATTTAGCATTGCAAAGTGTTTGATCTCTGAGGATACAAAACTGTGCTTAAAATGCACTTGTTTGGAGCACGTGCCTCTGCATCAGTCTCAGCACAAGAGCACCATTAAGTGTCCTGAAGGGCTATTGCCCGGTGCCACCTTCCAGTCCAGTCACCAGGGTGGGGAGCTGACTTAGGTTTTCAGGTTTCGCTATCTTTTTAGATGTATCATGAAACACAGGGTAAATTATCAAGTTGCTGGGGTGATTTCTCTTTGTACGAGTTTCACAGCTTAGTTATTCCCTTTTGGAAGGGGTGGAAATGACAAAGTGTTGGGGATGAAGGAAGGTTTCTCACTGTGATATGCCAATTAATTGGTTCAGGGCTGATCTGAGACCAAGTGTGTTTAAAGTATGGGAAGAAAATGAGGAAAAGGTTAGACTCACCATCATATTTTTTTCCTGTGGAGCTACTGATAGCTGTGCAGAATCTACATTTGAAGAACTGGGAGCCTGACTTTTGTGTGCAGTTTATTTTAGTATGATTTCAGGGGAAATAGGGGACCCACTTCACCTTCTCCTTGCAAAAAAATGAGACCCTATCATGCATGTGTGCAAAAAGAGAGGTGAGTACTGGGAAAAGCTGCTTCCTTAAGTGAGGGGAAAGTGAACCAAAATGGAGGTACTCAGTGTCTTCCTTCATCCTACTATTCTCTGAATACTTCTACCCCCTTACTGTTGTTCTGTCTCTACCTTTCTTTACCTTGTGCTTCGCAATATTGAGCATGCATTTTGAGTAATGTCTCTGTTTCCTATTGTCTTCAAGGGAACGAACATCTCCCCTAATTTCCTATCAAAGCAGCAATCCTTTGACTCTAGCATTGGAGAATGTTATTTTGATGCTCATAGCTTTATTTGGCAGTATTTACACCTGGCTGAAGTTCAACTATGCTGAGAGGTTTTTCCTGACTTTGGGAATATTACTTGCTTTTCCTAATGAAGGGGATAGATTTTGCTTTGCTGGCACTGTTCATAGTACATAATTCCATTGACTATGAGTGACTCTAAGCCACAGAGATGGGCTCATAAACAAGATATGGATGAGAAGACTAGTTGATACCTTTTTTTAATTTGCAGAGATATGGTGAAGCTAAGTAAATTAAATGATTCATTTATGCTAATTTCACGTGCACACCAAATAATGCATGCTGCTTTTGTACTTGATTGTAATATCTCTAATTTATGGAGATTATAATGTAAAATCAGCAATACTGTGAATCGAGTAATTGCTGGAAACTCCATGGCTCTCAAAGTGAAAGGAATCTGCCTCACAGTGAGGCTATCTTTAGAAATGAAAGAGAGGAGGGAAAAGGAGGGGTGGGCACATTCATGGCATAGTAAAAAATCTGTTTGAGTCAGACAAACAGCCTATAACCAGCTCACTTGGAAGAGAGCAGAGTAAAATAAACCATCTAATTTTATAGGGAAAAACCAATCTGAAAAAAATTTTGACGTAACTGGACCTTATTAAGGCCACACAAAGATCTGTCCTGCTGCATCAATAAAAAAAATACTTTTGTTTGCAATTCTTGTCTTATATCAATATGTTAGAATGTAAGTCTGCTCTTGCTTGGTGAGAATCTATGTTTCCATGCAGTTACTGCACTGTTATAGAAATGTATCTATTCAAAATAGCCTGCTCACCTTAACCTGATCTCCACTTGCACAACAATTAAAAGCCTCATTGAGCCAGAGAGCTGCAACTGAAAGAGGTTGTGAGTGTGGCAGGTGTGAGGAGTGGCGTCTCTTCCTAACACAGCTTGTGGACAGCATAAATATCTAGATTTTACCTTTGGAATTTCTCACCATACTGGTAAAGGTTATTTAAGTTCACTATCAACAATTTTATGAAATATTTGATTGGAATGGTAATTTGTGCTTGTTAATTAGAAATCACATTGAAGCATCTTGTGACCTAGATATCAGGATAATTTGCATGCAGAGGCCTCAGCACCCAGTCATGTCATAAACTGAATAATTTTAGATGCAACAATAATAAATTTGTAGTTCTTTCTGTTTGATATCTTCTGCCTTCTCATGTTTTCTCCTCTTCAGAAATATAAGTATTACTGACGCAGAACAAATCTGAAAATTACCAGCACAAGTCTGTGACAATTATATTGCTAGACCATTGCCAGCTTAATCCAAATGTAAAACCTGCATAGATTTGTTTTTATTAATAAAAATGACACCACTTTGTGAGGGCAGGAGTCTCCCATCCACAGCTTTTCCCTTCTTTTGTTATTTATATCCTAGGTCAAATAATATTCACAGTACCTTTTTGGATCACTGACAAGCATTTAGTGCAGAGACACAGAAAATTCTGTTTCAGAAAAATGAAGGTTCTTGTAATGGGAGCATTGCAAATTGGTTTCTCTGTCTGTAAAATCTCAGATGCTTCAACTTTCTCATAAAACAGAGGCTTGTGAAGTGGAACTGATGTTAGTTAGCATGCAAATGCTGCTCTGAGCTGCTTGCACACATCTCAAGGAGTTGCTTGTGTTTATCTTAGCAGAGTGCTTAGAAAGGGTTCTCAGCAGCTTCATACTCTGGGCTGAAGAGCAGCAAGTGGTTGATGGATGCAATGTTGTGTAGCCCAGGTGACTGATAGAGGAATCCTGGGCATAATCCCACCACAGGAAGGTCCTGTGGGAAAGCAAAAAATGTGGTAATGGTATCTGAGTGGTTACAGACCAATGCTACTCTTTGTAAATCAGTGTGGCCAAGTCACCATTACAGAGGGAAATGTCACAGATGCTGAATCCCTTTACAAAAAGCACATTCCTTCTGGGAAGACTTGAGGATTGAAATTGAGTTCTTCTGCTGATGTTACATTTTGAAAGGTGGGTGAGGAAGTTTGAGACTAAGAAGGCAAAGGGGGAAGCCCCTCCTTTCAAGAGGCAGACTTTTTCCCAGCTATTAGTTTTCTTTTTTTCCCTCCTGACACGGAAGGAAGAAGTTGAGCTGATTTCCATTTGAGCTGAGTGGTGAAGAGCAGTGTTATACTAGAGTAGTTTGTCCAAGTAGACATTGGTTTCTTTGGTGTTAGAAGAAGCCAAACTTCTCCTGGCAGTCAGGGTTTACAGTGTGCAACTCTAGGAAGGTTGAGAAAGATGATTTAATGTGGTGTGGGATGCCACATGCAGCTGCCTTGAATGCAGAGACTCTCTGGATGAATGGACTTGCAGCTATTAAAATTCTTTGGAGATTTGCGGGGAAACTTGAATGAGGAACAAAGTTTCATATCCTTTATTTGAATCCTCAGTTTCAGTACCCATGTTATCATGTCTTGCACCCCTCCACCTCTTCCCTAGTAAAAAGTCTTTATTTCATATTCTGAAATAGACCCAAGAGTGTTTACAAAAGGAGAAACACCATCTGGTAGGTGGGATTCAGAGAAAGTCTCTCTTATTAATTTTTCTGGATTGGAAATAAAAGTGCCCAAGGGCTTGATCCAACTGTTCTGTTACTTTTTGATGATGCCCAGAAGTCTTAAACTGAAGCCCTTCATAGTGTCTGCAGCACCTGGTTATAAGTATTAAACAGTCATATCTGCCACTGATTCTTTTATTTTATTTGATTTCAGTAATCAGTAAAGGAGTGCTGGAATACAATTGGGATGTTTAGAAAATGAGGCCCATTTAGGACAATTCTCATGTTGGGAATATTTTTAAAACCCAACTCCTGATTTCCAGCAGTGTGTCTGAGACCAGTATCTGCCTGATTCAGGACTGAGGCCATAACTATATGCAAGTCAGATTTTAGCTAATGTGAATGGACACAACTTGAGGGACTTGGCTGATTAATGCCATGTTGGTACCTCAGGTCTCAAGGTATGGCTTTCACAGCATTGTGGCGATTGCTACGTGTCTCCCGAAGCCTGAATGATGCATGAACAGTTTAATTCTGCCACAATTTAAGTTACTTTAATTTTACTGATAAGGCCCAAAGTGGACTTTGTTCTCTGACTGCACAAGTCTCCAACTTTTTCCTTTGTCCTTTTATTGAGAACTAAATAAAGCTGAGTGGAACTGCTGATTCATAAAAAGAACAGTTGATTTAAGAAAATGTTAATATCTTGTGATAAAGTAGTCATTGTCATGTTATGATACCTGACAGAAATTACCCAGTTTCTTTGCACACAATTAAATGGAATTATCAGCCCATTAGGTTAGATACATTTCACAGTAGGAAAATAAAACCTAATGTTTATTTATCGATGTTTAAATAAATTGTAATTATCATTCCATGACAGTCTCGTACTACTGTAATTAAGCTTTAAAATAAAAGATAATTGGAATTAAGAGGACTTATTTACATTTCATTTAGAAGTTATTGTTGAAGTCAGCTGTGGTAATGTGCAATAACTTTCTGAAAACAGCATTAACCTGTTTGTGCCATGGATTCCATGCAACGATGCTGGCACTGTAGAGAAGAAATTTGTGTACACCTCACTGAGAGAGCCATAAGAAGCGAGCTGCATGTTTAGGGAAACTTCCTTACATTGAACAGTGATATTTTTCTTCCTTTTCTTGGGATCGAGTGTCTTTTGAGACTGAATGCCTTTTGAGACTGAGCTGAGCTTTGTTTTTCTCCTGGTCTTTGATTTCTGTTTCTTGCAAGAATAAGTTTTTCAGTTTTCATTTTTTTTCACCCAGTGTGGCAAATTGAATTATATGGATTACTGGCTGTTTGATTCAGCAGGCTTTCCATACAAACCTTTGATTTACCCAGAAAACTCAGAGTTGGGTGAACAAAAGGGCCCAAATCTACAAATTCCTAAATTTTATGCAGACAATAGGACTGGGACCTTCAGTGGGGTGAATTTATATGTTAAATAGATATGGGGTGGATGTGGGGAAGGCCACAGGGAGAGAAATCAGCTCACCACTCAGCAGGAGCAATATAGTGAGGGTAATGCATCAACTGAGACAGTTCTTGGCACTCCTCCCTGAACAGAGGCGCGTCTGACTCAAGCGTTCGTTAAAGACTTCAGCAAAAGGATTTTAAAGGGACTGAGACTCTTCTGAAAATAGATGATTCAGAAAACACTTGGAACAAACAGTCTTCTGCCAGAGGTATCAGTAAGTGGTGCATTTGGGTTCCCAACAGCAAAGGGATGTTCAAGCATGAGAAAAGTTGTAGCCTCTGGCTGCTTAGGTAAAAAGGATTCTTTTGAGACTATGCCAGATACTGGGAAAGACTGTGATCAAATCTTTTATGCAGGTTGGGGTTTTTTTAATGTATTTGTCTTTTTTTGAAGGCTTTGAGAGGCAAATTGTTTAGTTTTTGTTTAAATTTCATTTGGATATCGGGAATATTTTGCATAAGCAAGAGAAAGCAGCCATTCATGTACATCAGTCTTTTGTTTGAAGCTGTTTGCTCTGCTGGATTTGGGGTTGATCTTGTTTCTTTCCTTAAATTGCTCTGTAATAAGAATCAAATTTGCCTAATTAAGGGCAATATTTATTTGAGTTCCTCCTCAAGCCCTTCAATGCACCAAGAGAATAAACAGATCCATAACCTCATAGGCAAAATGCATTCCCCATGTGATAAGTTCCTTTGGTTTAGTTTTGTAGTGCACATGAATGCTGATGATGTTTGAACAGCCTTGCATGTAGTCTTTATACCTTGTTCTTGTTCCATTGTAAGTAGGATGAATTTTCCTTTTCCTCATGCCTGTCTCCTCCTCCTTGAGTCTATGGGATTCCTGACACGCTGTCAGGGCACAGTAGGAAAAGTTCAAGTACCAACAAGTGCATCTTGAATATCTCCCATAGTGAGTTGTTCGTGTTTCAGAAGCCATGGAGATGGACACATTCTTTCACACTTTGAGGATCTGATGGCCTTGACCTGTTTTGTTAGAATAGCCAAGTCACTTTCTGCTGTTTAGCTACATGTAGCAATATCTTAATTTGAGGGGGACAGCCTATGTCAAGACATGAAGTCAGGACTGAGAAAGCACTGCATGCTGGATAGGGGTCAAAGTTAGCTTTGATTGCCCAGATTGGTATCACATTTTGTCTGGCTTCTCATTTTTAGGTACCAGTATTTCTCAAAAGCCCATATAATTTTAGGGAGACACTTTAAACTATAGATTTAAGACCCATTTTTTAATTTGCTAGTGGTCTTTGGAACTCTTTTATGAAGTAGAGTCTGTAAACATTCAAAGTGCTCTGAACGGAAATTCACAAAGGAGCTTGCTTTTAAAAATATTTTGAGGACTGTGGCTTTTGAATTTTGAGAGGGAACTTTTTGAAAAAGCCAAAGCTGAATCAAATTTCTTTTTTTCCCTTAAGTGGGGCGTTCAACTTGAAGGATTTGTACTAAAGCTCATCTTCAGCTTAAATATGATTTACGAATGCAGAGTGAAGACATAAAGACATTCAGGACTGGCAACTATGTAAGTTTGAAAACTAATTAGGGAACAAATCAAACTAGAAGATCATATTAGTTATGCTGTACTGCTATGTATTTTTTTTTTCTTAAGGAAAGTAAACCCATGAAACTATTAGTTAGCTAGGATAAATCAGATTTGTTCCTGTTACTATGGATTTATATTAGCTGTGGATTTACTTACTCTGGCTTTTGTGTAGCATGAATCAAAATCATTCCCTTCTGATTACCTTGAGATTTTTTTTCAAATTTTGTGTGTTTTAGAGAAGTCAAACTTGCAGCCTTGTCATTGGAGTGAAAGGACATGAGATGGCTTGGAAGAGAATTTTTGTGGGTTTTGAATTTATATTCTGAGGCTGGAATGTTAGGAATACCTTAAACATACTCTTGAGTTTAACGTGGGGTGATTTTTAGCAGTTAGTCTTTGATATTTATAATATTCAGGATTTTTTTTTTTAATATCAGGTAAGCTTAGAGCTCAGTTGGAAACGTTTTCAACATGTGTAAATTAGAAGACCTGACCTGACTTTAATCCCAGTTTATACCAGATAGAAATCAACTCATGAAGTGGTGACCAGAATTCAAAATATTTGGAAGTGATTTTTTAATGGTTTTCCATAAACTACTTGTTAGCGCATTTATAGAATTCTGGTTTTGTTTCTCTCTCTCTCTCTTTTTTTTTTTTTTTAATTATTAATATGAGAGGAAAAACAGTGCATAGATGAACCAAAATAAAAGAGAAGGTGTCATCTTACAGCAATGTTGCATTAAATTTTAGTGTTTAAACTAGAAATGCCTTTGCAGGCAGCCAACTTGGGGAAGTTTTAGTTTGATGTGCTAAGCTAACATAATTGATTGTGGTTACAGACCCACTGAAGTTAAATGTAAAGTTTCTGTTGTTTAGTGGGCTTTGATCAGTAGTTGAAGAGGGAGGTGTCAGACACATCGATCTCCATGTTAACTCTATCCACAGTTAAGTCAGTGGGTTGCACACAGTTTCCTAGGTTGGACCTGCAGTTTTGTGAATTCTAAGTTAGTACCTTGTGCTGTATCCTTTCAAAGACAAATATCAGAAAGAAACATGGACCATATGGAAAGCTTGCTGAAAAAGTTATTCTTCGTGGAGTTGGTTGGCAAGAGGGGCAGCTGAGGGTGGCAGGTTTGTTAGTTACGTAGAGCTGTGTCTCTTTGGTGAGGAAGTTCTTGTGAGAGTTGTGGAGCTGTTGCTCTGCTTTCCTTTGGGACCAGTACCTACTTTTTGCACAGGGCACCTTTATTATTGGAAGCTGAGAAACTCATGGAGTAAGGTCCTTCTTCCTTTGAGTGAGGACACAACAGGGTAGCTCTCGGATGCTAACGCTCATGATGTACTTTGATTTCGTGAATAGTAAAACATACGTGGTCTAGTAGACACCCACAATCTCAACTGCACTGGGTTTTGTGAAGGAACATGTCATAATACATATAATAGACAAAACAGCATTGAAACAGTAAAAGTAGTTTTAAGATTTCAGTGCTTGTTTATTCTCAGTTTGTGATCTTTACATTGGAGAGCAGGTGATGTAACACCTCTGTTTTAGCCTGAAACCATGGAGTACAATCATGCTTTCTTATTCCACTATAAAATTTTACATTGGCTACAGTTGACATTTTGGTGCAATAGGCCATAAATTAATGCAGGTATGAACTATAAAAAAAAGGACATTAGAATAATCAAGTGGCTACAGAGCTAGTTGAGTGTATGAGTGTCTATAGCACAGAATTTTTCGATTAGCTTACTTTTATGAGCCTGATCTGTTCATTCTGTCTATATCCAACATACCTTAATTTCATTTTCTCTTGGAAGTAACTCAAGGGATTGCTGAACCTCTTGAGTTACGAGATTTTTGTGTCAACAGAAATTTAATTACTTCAGTGAAATGAATCACTGCAGCCCATCTATAATAAATCACCACAATATAATCCAGGGAATAAGTTTTCTCTTGAGCCACAATGTATAATCTTTATCAGCATTTGTCTCTCTATTAGTATGACCATGTTAGAGACATACCTGCTCACTTTTTTTTTTTGTTTTCCTCTGTGTATGCTTTCACTTCCATTGGACTAGATCTCTATTATGAGGGTAAGGACCTGTACTGCACTGAGGTTTGTATTTCACAGAGACACTGTCAGCACTGCTGAAGTGACTTGCTCATGCTGTGTTTGCCAATATGGAGCAACTACTTCACACTGGAGCTGACAGTTTTTCACTCTGCCAATTATTTAATCAATGTTAATGGCACATTGAATTACCTTGAATTGCTCCTATTTCAGAGATTAAGGTCTGGACTTCTTTGTGTGGACTGTTTCCCATAGCAAGAGCATTGGCAGGAGCTGGGGAGTAAGTATCAAAATGAGAGGAAGGAAGGGCTTTGTTTTATACTACAGGAAGAATTGTGTACTCTGCTCCATGTGTATTTGACCTTATCAATTTCACGTGTAAGTTTGTTAATTCAAACAGAGTTCTATGTAGTAATAAGATAAGATTTTACTTTCCATCTACTGAGTGAAATTTCTTTTTCTCAGGGGTTAAAGTTTCTCAGTTGCCGAAACAACCTGAGCAAGACAAGAGTGGTTGTAGTTGTTTATTGGTTGGTTGTTTATTGTGTTTTTCCTTAATCAGAGTTCAAAATCAAAAATAATCCTAGTGCAGAGGGAGCCAGTTCTTTCTCATTAGTAACTTGGTAAAAATTGAGCAGATTTCCTTCCAGTTAAAGAAGAGGAAAAATGACTTTTAGATGGAGAGTAGATGTGAAAGCTTCAGTCCCCACACTAATTCCTAGGAAAGGTTGTAACTGGAAAAAAATTTCTTTTGTCGTTTTCCCATGAGGAAATCATGCTTATTTTCCTTATAAGCTTTCTTACTGAATGCTGAGGAACTTCTCAAGTCAAAAGAGTGAAACTGGTAGTCTTCTGGGCATTTTGTTCAAATATCTGCCTTGGCAATACAACACTGATTTATTTCAAAGATATATCATTGAAATATCCTGTAATCTACTCTCAATCAAATTTATTATTACTGTGTTATTTCCGTGTCAATGCAGCCTTTGGATCTGTGATCATCTTTACAAGATTATATCTTGTCTTCTAAATAATGTTCGGTTTTGATTCCTGTGATGCTGTATTTCATTCTAAAACAAAAAAAATATCTCCCTTGGGGTAAAGTTGTATAAACTCGTCCTATATAATTTGCTTTTGCATAGGAATTCACTCTCTTGCACATACTTTGTGGTAAAGATCCTCTTCTTTACACATCTGCAGCCCTGTGAATATTATTGGAACTGCTGTTGTACCTTCCTATGCTGTTAGAGAAGTTTCCATGTTTTGGTAGGCCGGTTGCAGTGGGATTAGTGGGATCAGTTATGGTTCAGAGAGCTGCCAAGTTTGGCGCAGAGAAATCACGCGGCACTGAAAGAGATGTGGGATATGCAGTTTGTGACAGAGGATATTTTTCTATCCTTGTTTTCATGGCCTTCAGCAGTGAGGATTATTCACCTTTCCCAGCCAGCTTTTTTGTAGAATCATGTAGAAATATTTTCCTATATTTATCCTGAAACTGTTTTGCTGCAACTTCTCTGACTCTGCAACAAGGACTCCCATGACTTCTCTGCACTCTGCAACAAGGAAGATAGATTATTCCAATGCCCTTGGCATGTTTAACATTTGGATGTTTTACATCTAATGCTGTTATACTTCCCCTCAAGTCCCTTCCTTTTAGGTTGTAGCCTAAACTTATTCTGTCTTGTTGGTAGGTTCTGCTTTCTAGACTTAAATTATTCATGGTGTTCCCTTCTGAATTTTGCCTAGCCGCTCCTTTTTTTTTTTTTTCCCACCTGCATCTAATTTGTCAGGATCATTTTTGGACTCAAATGTTGCTTTACAATGTCGATAATGTCCCTACTAGTTCAATATGGTCCTCAGTGGTAAGTTTTTGTCACTATTGATTCATTCAGGCTGTTCGTGAAACAACTGTCCTAAAACAAACCTCGTGGGGAATAAGCATAAAAGCATCTTACTCTAAGAATGGGGTAACCTGCTTCTGTTCATCTCTAGATGAAGGTCATCCCTGTTTGAAATGGTGCAACTTAGGTACAAATGAGTTATGGAGGTTTTGATTTATATTTTTTTAATTTATTTCTCCGTCTTTTTCCTATGCCTGTTAGGGGTTATGCTTCCATAGAAATGGTTTTTAATAATTGCCAAGCAACTCATTTCCAACCCATCGAAATAAAAATCCTACTGAAGCAGCTCAAATTTGCTTTTAGGTCTTAAATTGGACTGATAGAGCTATTCATTATTGCTAGTCCTAATGAGACCAAAGCTACATGACATGTACTTACACGTACACAGAGAAAGAATTAAAATGTTTCTTTTGATCCAACAACAAGACAAAAATATGAAGACAGGCAAGTGAATACAAAGGACCACAATGTGCCAGAATGATATGCCACTCTGAGACCATCCACCATTCTCAATCTTTCCAAAAAGCATGCTCTGTTATTGTACAGTACCTTTTCAATTTAAGTGTGTCCACAAGATACCAGCAAATATTGCTGCTGTTATAAGCCAGGTCTTCCCTTGCTGTAAATCACTGAAGTTAATAAAGCAATACCAATTTCTCTAAGAAATGATGAAAATACAATTTTCTGACAGAAACTGCTTATTCAACAAGATCAAAACATTTTGTGGAACATACAGACTTCAATCACACTCCATTTATAAAAGAAATCAAAGTGAAATAGCTTTTTACCTCATTAAAAGATAGCTTTTTGATTTTTTGCTTTGAAATTTAGATGAGAAATTATAATATTATATTTTTAAACATGTTCTGTTTTAATTGATTAAATGAAATATTTACAGAAATATATACTTTAGGGGATATTTTGAATGTTAGCAGTTCATTCCGATTCTGAATTAAGTGCAGGAGTAGTGCAAATTCCTGCACATCTGAGGACTTTTGTTAGGCATTCAGGTATGCAGATCAGAAGCCGTTATCACTGATGACTTCTTGGTATTTTCAAATATAGCCAAGGAATGATTAAGAATGAAGAAGCAATTCATCCCTAAGGTAAGAATGGTCCCTATGGTATTTTATAATGACAAAAGTGTAGGGAAGTTTACATTTCATACAATATATTGCATACTTGCATACCCATGTCTAAATGGCTATGCATTTATGGATAAAAATGATTATTTTCAGATTTATTTCTGTATAATATAAACACACAACATGATAATAATGCCTTTAAGTACAGCTAATGAAACTTTACTAGCCTGTGATAGCTACGTCGATAAAAATGTGAAGGATGTGCAGCTGTTCTGAAATAAGCTTTGAATTGAGTGTGGCAATGCAGTTATTGGCATCTTTGCTGGATAACAACACCCTGTAGAATCAATGGAGCTTTGAGGAAACTAGCAGGAAGTTGAAACTCTGGCTCAAGATTTCCTGCTTTGCTGTGAAAGTGTGCATACTATTTTGGAAGAGGAGTGGAAATTCTGGCCATGAGACTGTGGTTCAGCCAAGAGCATGATGGGGAAGGTAACAGACAAGCAAATGGAAAATCTCTTGGGAGAGTATTTGCTGGAGACTGCTTGCATTACGGCCATGGAGGTGTTTGGTTTTGATGCTTTCCTGGAGCTGAAATTCCGATGCTGAGATAGGTGAGTGGGGTAGGCTCCATACCTGTGTTCCTCTGTAAGAGCAGGCAATGGTACAGTCATTGGACCAAACTGGGACTTGCTGGCATAGACAGCCCATATACATTCGTAGAGTAGCCAGGAATAGTCAGGCTGTAGAAAGCCTTGGAAACACTAATGAGGTAGTGGTAGCTGCTCCTGCAATCCCTGGAGAAATATAATCTCTATCTCTGATTAATTAAGTAAAAGAAGCAACTATGATTCCTCAGCTCTAGCTGATATATTGGTTGTTGTCCAATGCATGTCCATATAAATCTGACAACCAAATAAAAAACAATAAATTTGGGCTATAAAATCAGTCAGTGAATGCTCTGGTGTTAAGCAATTCTTGGATCCCATATACTATAGATGATTTGTGCATTATAAACAACTAATAATCACATATAGAGCAATGTGAAAACGTTGCCTCGCATAATGGAGTGTAACAATTTTATAATATTTATGTGTAACAATTTTATAATACTTATAGCTTTGGACAGTGCTATTTACCTGTGGTTCAGGTCCATTTCATTGTGAAATGTGACTTCACAGCTTTCCAGGCTCTACTTTTCTATTGGTGTGTATTTTGTCATTAGAGTGGTGTGGGCATTTCAGAGAGGACCAATGCTACTTCTGCCACTGATATTATTCCCTCTACTGCTGTTCACGTGCTTCTGGATTCCTCATTGCTTTAGTTGCACATAGTTTTGTTTTGTTTTCATAACACCAGTCTAGTTGACAGCAGTGAAGGATCCAACCCAAAATGTAAGCAATATCGTAGTGTAATGCGAGATATAACAAGTTTCTTCAGAGAAAGATGAATTTCAAATTATCTAACGCTGAGTCATACCTACACGCAAGCCTGGCTGAAACTGGGTAGGCTGAGAAACGAGATGTGCAAGACAAGTCAGTGCTGCTCATTTCAGTGCTGAGTTTCCATTAATCTTAGAGGTATGCAATTTCTACATTCTTTTGCAAGAAGGAATGAAGAAAAACACTGTCAGAGTATATTTACACATATATTTGCAGTTGCATTCAAGGTTCACAATACCAACCTGTGCTGCAAAACATAAAAACATTGCTAGGAAAACAAATTACTCAAGGACCCTTTCTCTCTAGGGAATTTTTCTTCCTGAAGAGAATAAACCTGTTGTCTTTCCAAGTACGAATTAAAGAGCAGGAGTTGCATTACTGCTAGCAGATGAAAAGATAGCTTTTTCTGTGCTGTGCGCTGATCAGGGTCTAGAGCATGAAACTGAAGTTACATCGATTATTTCAACACAATTCCTAGGCAGAGCAGATTTTTCCACTATGTTACAATTTTTCATGACAGAGAGCATAGTATCTGCTTTACAATTTAACTTTCTTTGATGTTTAGATACCAGAAAGATAAGTGACTTTCTAAAAACTTTCCGAGACTTGGTAATAGCATAAAAAACCACTGCCTCATCCTTTGTTTATACCCAGGTATAGCCTCTGGATATTATCCACAGTTGTTAAGCAATTCAGAATATTTTAGCACCTCTTTGCAATTTTTCCATCCCTTCAGGTTATAGCGTTCATTAAAACCCAGTTCATTAATTTACTACTGTCTGTGCATTATTTCTAAGTGGCAGCACTAATATTCAAAGTTATCAGTTATTGTTTTCTTCCAAAGTATTTTGTTGTCTCAGCTTTGTACAAGCCAAGCACTTTAATTGCAGGTTTTAATCTTTCAAAGTGCTTTGCGAAGATGAATTAATTAATCATCATAACACTCTTGTTGAGCAGGTACAGTTGTATTGGACATAAATTGCAGGACTGTGCTTGCACCTGAGTGCCCAGTTATCTCCCACATGGGCGCTGTATCAGGAATATGTCAGAGGATTTCAGGCAATCAGGTTCTCCACTTTCCAGTAATTTACTTGGAGGATTACAGAGAGTCTAACTCCAGAGCTGAGCTACCATAAGGGAGATGTGCCCCAGAAGAATAGGGTCACTGTGGACAGTGGATGGAGGCAATGTTCTCTCTCTTAGAGCCCCTAATGTTTAGGGTAATGTATAATGTAGTGGTTCTGTTTTCTGTGACATCAAATATTCTTAATTTAGTGCAACTCATGGCCCTGCAGGTCTCGTTTGCTCATAGTGAGCACATTCCTTCCCCTGAGTTTCTTTGCCCATAATTTAGTTGGAGGGAGGAGGGAGCTGGACACCCTGGTCCTATACTGGCCAGTCCCAGGGACTGAGAAGTTCACCTAAGTAATAAAAATCAATTTATGTCTTCGAAAAGCATTTTCCTTCCCTTTTAGTAGTAATACTTGCACCCAAAGTCTACTGGGGGAACCTTCTACATGAGATACTCTTCCTGGTTGAAAAGCAAATTTGAAGCAATCATGTGTCCTATAAATCTTTGACTAAAAAAATAGGTTGTCAATTTTATCAAAGTTGCATTGCAGAATAGCCCTAAGCAGGAGTCTCTAAAACCCTACTTCATATTCTACAGATAAGGATAAATTATAAGCCTCCTTGCTATATATCTCTGAAATATAATGTACCTATGTCTGTAACAGAGGCTATAAAATGGAAATGAGATAGCCAGCACTGCAGCGTTTTTCTGATGTACAGAGGTTATCCTGGTAATAGATCTCAAAAATCTCCAGCAATATTTTAAAAGATCAGCAATGTCAATTTGCATAATTTGGTATATAATCTTTTCATTTTTTCCTAATGGCTGAGGAATGGTGAATAAAATTTCACACTATTCTCTGTAAGAACAAATAATTTCATGTGTGAAAATGCAGCTGTTATCCGTTACACAAAGACTGAAGGAAATATACTATACATGTGTCATTCAGAAACCTGTCAATATTATTTTTGGCTTATACATTGTACCTATAGTGGAAATTATTTAATTATCTCTTCTGCCAAACTGAATGGATATGGAAATTTTTAGTTGACCTTTGACATTTTGCTAGAATGTAATTAATTAGATTCAGCATTTAATAGTGTATTTAGCTAGTATTACTGCTGTGGCAGATCTATGCAAGTTTTTTATAGTAAATGTTGGTTACTCAGTGTTGGGGTTCAAAATTCAGCGGTACTGACAACCATGAGATTTATTTTTTTTTAACTAGGTCTTCACAGGACGAAATGCTTTGGGCTTCATTTTCCATAAAGTCTTGGGGGGTTAATTTTTTCCCAGAGACATATTTGAATAAAACATTTCAATTATTATTCTGTGAAAGAAATTTTCTTCTTGATGTTGTGTGTGTGGGGGGGAATGTGAGTATTTGCTAAACAATGCAAATTTTATAAAGAATTATCAGCAATTTCTAAGTCAATGTTTTGTTTTCTTAGCAGGTCAGAAATAGTTTGTTTCATTCTAAGTGAAATTGTAACTGTCAGATTTGGGGACAAAAAATAGAAAATGTCATTTTGAAGGGAAAAGTCAATAGTTCCATTTTAAAATGTGGTCACAAACTTCTGACTTGGGCTAAACTTTTGTCCTAAATTCAGAGAGATCGACCCCAAGCTTTCTGTTAATATGCTAGCTGTCAGAAAACTGTAATCAGCCTCTCAACCAGGTAAAACTTTTCCGAATATAGCTGCATTTGACCTATCGATATGACAGGCTGTCTAATCCATAGATATTTCTTCTGCATCTGTCTCTCTGGAAATATTTGTTCAGCAAGTTAAACTTATTAACTGATATTTTCCAGCTCTTGAAACCCGATCAATTCCTCGGACTCAAAGTATATAAATTCTCTCCCGTACATCATCTTTTCATCTCATTGATCTCACTATTATAACTTCCCTCTGTGCGTATTTCAGTGGGGGTTGTGTTGAAAGAAAACAGACCAACTTGAACTGGAGGTTTTGTATTTAGTGTTTGTTTACTTGTGTTATGTGAGAACCTTCATAGCTGCTGTTGCCCTCATGCTGCTGCTGTGCTACAGGGCAGATGTGCCCAGGTGGATGTGCTTCAGTTCTGCCTACGTAAGACTCTAACAACTGACTGTGCAAATGTGTTTTCTACAGGACTGTGTTCATTCTTGCATAGAGTCACAGATTTGGAAACATTGCCAGTCCCATTTTTTAGAGAGAGCTCTATAATTCATGATATATAAGGATATTGCAACTTTATTCTTTTCCCAAAAGATCACTTTCACAAACTGAATCATGTTTGCAAAGATATATCTTGGGTATCTCCAGAGCAAACCAATACAGATCCAGCTAACTATTTTGACAAAACTCTATCTGCTCCATAATGAAAAGTTTTGGTGACTCAATTTATCCTTTAAAAAAAAAAAATTAATCCGCCTAACTGTTATAACACATTTATTAGTTTGACTCACCCAGAGTTGATGTAAATGCTAGAATGTGAAGGATGTGTTGACTTTCAGTCCTCTTTGAAAAGAGTATTCACACAGTTAAAATGTATTTTCCTTCTGCTTCATCTTAAAGCCAAAGATATGGCAAATCTGTGCTTTAAGACCCAATAAAGGAGTGAAGTGAGACTGAAGGATCTTACTGCATCAGCAAAATATCACCTGCATATTTAATGTTCCCCTGTTTAGCTTTACTGTCATCTCAAACTGCTTTTTTAGGTAGCTTCTCCTGAAGGCTCAAGTGCAAGCACTGATTGAAATGAGAGAGGGGGATGCCCTAGCTTCTCTTCCTCATCCCAGAACAAGGTCAGGCACCCATTAGCAGTTTCTCAGAAGACTGGCCATCATTTTTTCATGCATCTGATTTTCCTGGTTGGCCCTAAGCCAGTCCTTTCAACTGTAAAACAAGAGGCACCCTCACTTTACATCTCGTGTGAATAGCAAAGTGCTCTGCATGTATACTGTTGCCGTGGTCTCCAGGAGGCCAGATCCTCATGTGCTGCTGTCTCATCATGCACAAAGTCCCCAGCTGTCACCATTTGCACCTAACTGATGCCTGCTGTATCCAATATCATCTTGCATCTGCTCTGTGGGTGTTCGTTGCACAGTTACTAATTTCTTCAGCACCATATGTAGCCATTTCTGTGTCACTGGTGTTTTCTTCTTGCTTCAGGCCTCAGATGGTGGATGTGGAAAACAGTTTGCACTTCATCAAGACCTGTGGGTGATGATCCTGACTGACACTGGTGGCAGCACTGCCACTGATTATAGTGGTTTCAGGGGTTGATCCTAGTGTTTTTATGGCATGCTTCTTGCACAAGCTTCCTAGTCCTATGACCATAGCCTTCTTAGCACTGCCCAAGTACAGGAGAGAATCCGTAACTGGGGTGAAACATATGCAATGTTTCTTTTCATAGGTAATGTGGTTTGACTTACACATAATTTTTGTTAATGCTGTGTTTTATTTTATCAGTCAGAGCATATTAGCGTGTGCAGGGAAATCAGTGGACTTATTCCATGTGAATGAGCACTTACTTGCCTCTTTTGTTTTATGAGTGATTTCTTTATTTTACAGGGGCAGAATTAGGTAATGAGCAGACACCATGTTGTCTTACAGGTGCATGAAATGGAAGGGAGAGGACAGTGCCCCTGCACAAGTGGGAAATTGGACTATATCTACATTTGTTCTGTTTCATACCTAGTTCCTCGCAATTCATCAAGACTGGGACTTGGTTTTATTTTTTTTTTAAGTTCACTCTAACCAAGAGTTTTACTTCTTCATTAGTATGGATATGGCATCTTTTGTGTTAAGGATATGATACTTTATTACATCTTGTGTTAATCATGCACTATACATAAAAATCACAGTGACGTTGGCTATAAACTGTGTTCAGTGCAATTTATTCCAACCAACTCTGTTTTCATTAGCTAAATCCAAAGTTTGCAGAGTTAGTCCATGGATTCTGTCACAAGGTATCTTGCAATGAACTGTCTTTCGATTATAAACTTGCCCAGGAGCTGTTTGGGACTGCTTGCTGTCTTCTGAATGTGCTTATGTGATGCAGAGCCATGCATTGAAGAAATTCTTTCTTTAGTCTTTGGCTCTGAGTGATTTCTCTACAGCAAATGATGTTGGCAGTGGAAGGAATGCACTAAGAATTTTAGCAGTAGTAAGGTTTTCTAAGCACACTGTACTTAGAAAACCTTACTACTGCTAAAATTCTTTGGAAGTCCATAGTGTGAGAGAACACTTCAGCTACACTTTACCATCTAACTGCAGAGAGCAAACACAAGTTAAGAGAAAGACAGCCTCTGAAGCCTTTGAAGGGTTGAAAAGATCTCAGTTAACTTGGCCAGAGTTTGTCTCTGAAAGTGCAACACAGATCTGAGCAGTTAAGACTTTGTTAGAGACTTCAGAAGGCAAGGGAAATGCAGAAAATAGATCCTGGGAAATTACCTAAGCCAAGTCAACAAAACCTAGCAAAATCTGGTATTGGAAAGATTTAAGAGAGCTCAGGCCCTGCACAGATGGCCTTGCTCTGTGCAAGCATTAGTGCAATGCATAGATTGAGGGAGAAGATAGTACTACAAGGGTTATTCAGAGAATGGGATGGTGTGCCAGGACAAGACAAATGACCTGTCAGCCTGAAAGTAAAGGGACACTTATTAGTTTGAAGTTGGATACAGATTCAGAAGCCAACATGGTGCCAGAAACCATAGTGTTAGCATTGCAGAAGAAACCACAGATGGCTGAGAGAAAATAGTTCAAAGTCCAGGATGACAGCTGGGATCTGGCCTCTGCTTTGGAAAGACATGAAACAAATGTGTAGCTAACAAGGTGAAATCATAGAATCATCAAGGTTGGAAGAGACCTTTAAGATCATCAACTCCAACTGAATAGATACACTTTTTAAAAGCATCTGAGAATGGATTATCCCTGGGTTAAAAACCACAACAAATCCTTGGTTACATATGGAAAATGCTGCTTTTGCAAGAGCAGAGTAGAGATTTACGTATCTGTCCCTTGAAGACGTACTCAGACGCCTTTCATCAACCTTTCTGCACTGTCAGAGTCTGATCAAATCTGCCTGGGGATCAAGATGTATTTGAATTGTCAACCTTTGGCTCAGGGTGAGTATGGAAACCCTTGCCACACCATGCAGAAGGTATCTGATTTTTTTTCTCATTAATCAATGCTTGCCTCCATAGTGCCAAGATGCAGTATTTCCAGACTAGGAAATATTTCCAGAGGCAGCTAACCACTCAGGAATGTGTGGTTGTTTTCACATATCCCCACTTTAGCATGGGAGTTAAGGAAGCAATGCTGTGCAAATATGGAACAGTCACCAAACTCCTGTCTGTTCACCTGTGAGTTATATATCTATCAGTACGTTTCTAATTCAACTTTACCTTGTATTAACATGCTTTTTAGTTGTTTAATTTTTCCAAGTACGTGTTTGCAGCAGCTAAGTAGTCATTGAAAAGAAAGCTGTAGATGGACTGATGTAAAAATAAGTTTTATTTCAGTTCATCAAGCTCCAGTTTGGGTGCTGCACTCATGTTCTTGCAAAACCAACAGGAATCAGACTGTTGCTTGGCATTTGGTGAAAACAGCATTTAATTGAAGACCCAACCAGTAGTTACAGATGAATACTATTCCTCATTTTGCTTCTGGACACTTTAATCAACCTGCCTGCATGTTGGGATCAATCAGTTTCAGCAGTTGTGTTCATTCATCTTCATCCTGCCATTCATCTCATGGCAGCAAGGAGAACACTGTGTAATTGAATTTAGTTGAAATCTAATACAAGGACGAACTGTGACAAGCCACCTATAATCAGCTCAATTCTGAATTTTCAGAACAAATATTAGCTTTGTATTTTCTGGAAGAATATATTGAGGGTCCCGTAGAGCTTCACTGAGAAAGCTGGCAAAAAAAGTGAAAAACTGGAGACATGAGGTCTGTTTTGTGGTTTTGTTGGTGGGTTTTTTGCCATTTAGAGTTCATTCAAGATAGGATATATGATGTCTTCCTTGCTTTCACTTAGCTTCTACAGTGTTTGCTTAATTCAGAAGGGAAATCCACATCTTTTTCCCTCATGTAAAAGGTATAAAATGACATTTTGTGATGTGTGTGTGTGCACTTGGTTTTTTAAGATGAATGTAACAAATCATAGAGATAAAATCTCAAAATAATTTCACTGAAGCAGGGGTAGGAGTAGAGTTTCAGTTTTTCTAAATTGCTCAGCATTCAATCCACATTTCCACATGGGCTCCCTTAGAAAATGATTGCAGTAGTGTCATGTTCATGGAGTTACCACTTTTTTGAAAGCAGGATATTAACCACCTGGGTTTAACATGCTGTAAGTTATGTATGTTGTCTTTAAAGTTTCAAGTGATTCAACTTGACTGAGTATTCCCATGGAGCTTTGGCTTTTGCAAGTCTTTTAACATTGCAGATCTTTCTGACAAAATGGGAGGACAGCAGTCCAAACAGAAACCAGTTTAGGAATACTCAAAGTATCTCCCACTGCCTACAGATTCTTTATTTTTGGTAGTAGTTTTATACATGAATTGTGAAATTAATTCATGGTCTAAAATAAAGGAGCTAAAATTTGGGAAGGAAAGGTCGCTATATACACATGTATGTGAAGGGATTGCAAAATAGTCCATCAAGGACTTATTACAAGGGCTTATAATGTTTTACTCAAATATGATATATAATAAGATGTCCTTTTTTTTATCACAATACATTACAGAGCTCTTACAGAGTTAAACTCTTGGGAAGTGCTTGTGTGACCATTTTTTCAGACCAAATGTGATGAGGGGAATATGTTCAGGATACAATTTTAATTTTTTTATAGCAGCTAGACCCTGCTTTTCTCCCCCTCCTTTCAATGCATAGACAGCAATATTTATGGTCCTAAGGTTCTTGGAATACATTGTGCATATATAGCTAAAGCAAAGTCCTTCAAAAATATTATTAGTTGAGGGAGAGGAGTAATGACTATTCTTCACGTACTGTTTTAAGAAACCTAGGAAAATCGCTGCTTTTACTGTGTTTTGACTTCTGTAGGAGTGTCACTGAATAACAAATGAATATGCTCAAAATGCAGCATTTGGATTTTTGGTGATTTCATATTATGGTGTCAATGATTGTTTAATGTTTTACAATTAGGAATGTCTGCATAGCCACCCACTGTGTAGCATTTAACCATTTGGCGGTGCGCAGTTTCTGAATTGAAACGTCCCATATTTCACGTGCCATGTTGCAAATGAGTATAAAAAATGCAGAAGATTAACCATGTCAGAATACCATTTCTGCATGTTAAAAGGACTGCTTTAACTGTCTGTGGCCATGCCTGGCTACAGGAAAGGAGCAGCTCTGTGTACAGCCTTTTGTCACGGGGAAATGAGGAAAGCACACTGACACAAACGTGTTGGCAGACTTGAGTTCACTCCACCTTTTTTCTGACCTGGCTGGAGATAAACGAGTTTTGGAGTAAGGCAGTGCCCAAGCTAATAAGCCTCATTCAGCCTCTCTAATTCAATTACCTAAATTTCCTAGGTCTCCCAGCTCTCACAAGCCCTCTGTCTACTGGACATCTTTCATATCAGTCAGTCACTTCAGGGCATGGGGATGAGCACAGTAAGTTGTAGGCAACTCTTTTCTGTACCAAGAATTGGGATTCCAGTTTTTCAAATCTTTTGTGTTTTCAGAAACAAACAGAAAAACCTTCTCAAATAGCACTATGGGCACAGTAGTTAATTTTCTCTCATTATAACCAAAAATGAAATTAATCTTAATTGGTTGGTGGTTACACTTGTTATTTCCCTGCTCTGGGAGTAAGGTCTTGTGTAACCAGAAAAGGAAAAACAATCCCAGACCCAAAGCCTGTAAATTTAGTGTAAGATAAGAAATAGTGGGAGAGTACTACAGGATGGGCAGTGAGCAGTGCACAGACAGCTTATGAGGTCAATGTGATTAATGCAATAAGCCCTGGTCAAATCATAGCAGATTTTTGGGCCAAGAAGTTTAATGCATTTTTTTTCCTTTCATGTTAAAAACTGGCAAGTGCCTAAGCAGAAACATGGCTTTATTTTGATTTTATCAGATATTGTTTGCTTTTCTTCACTGTTAGTAAATAATCTTTAATTACAATGTTCTTGTGTGTACTCTCCTTACTTGCTTTCTATTAGTGTATTTTTGAAATCACTGGGATTCTAGGAAATTATTCAAACAAAACATCCATAATGTTCTCAAAGACATAAATATTATGTGGGAATGAGGCTGCTAAATCTTCTTTATCCACTAAATTGGAAACATGAATAGATTATATTCTGAGACAGAATATAATTTAAGGGGGATGTAACAACTCTCATTACATTCCCATTAGTCAATAACATAAACCACTCCCTACCTGTGGAAGATTTTGCAAGAATAGGCTGTGGTGTTGTATGCATGAGATGCTATTCATAGTAGTGATTAATTCCTGTCATTTCTGAGGTATTCTTGACCTGCGCTGTCTCCAGTGTTACAAGTACCCACTTGTTACAGTGTTACAAGTACCCACAATTCAAATTTTCAGTCTGTCTTTGGGTGACAGAGTTGTCGTCCAACAGGTATAATTGCCTACTGGTGAGAGCAGGCCACTCCAGGGCATGTTCATTAAAACAAAACAGCTTTTTTTCATTGTAAGTTTAGTGTGCTGCAAGAGGGAAGAGGAAAACAATTTTTTGAATTAAATTAGATGAATTAATCAGGCTGCTTCAGCCCAGTTGAAAATAATTTTTACAAAATAAATTCTTCCAGCTTCAGTCTACCACTGAGTGTCTCATATCTTGTACCATTTGTTGAACTTTACCAGGGCTTTTACAGTGTTTCTAGACAGTTCTACTGACATTGGTAGAGTTTGCCCTCCACTTGTATGCTTTTTACCAAATTTTACTAATTCTGAGATATGTTTTAAACCCTGAAAGCATCATTTAATTATCTGACTGTATATGCTAGTAAAATACTCTGTAATGCAACTGAGTAGCAAAGTGTTTTTGTAGACCTGGAGAGGGATTGGAAGAAGTGGGTCCTTGGTCCTGATTCTTTGGCACTCTATCCATTTTACACTCAACAGTTACTGTTTTCTTAAATCTGCACAGCAGAAGAGAATAGGGACAGGAACATGGGACTTCTCCTTTTCTCAAAGGATTTATTTCATGCCAGCAGCCTTTCAAAGTGCACTGCGTGCAGAAGAAATGTGGGTCCAGAAAGTTGGCAGGAGTTGCTCTCAAAAGGCAAAGATTTTGTTCTGTCCCTTATGCTTTAATTTACTGTAAACAACCAAAGCATTCTCACTTATGTATGTGGGAAGGTCTAAATCATTGTAAGGCAGTGCAAACAGAGGAAAACTTTATATGCAGCCTGTCAACAGCAAATGTCAATGGAAGAGCATTAGTAATAAATGTCATGGTGTGCTCTAATTACCTCCTACAGCTCTACTCCTTTAGGGTAGATGTTCTATCCATTGAGGTCATGCTGTGGTACATATTAATTAAATCTCTTCGGTGTTATCTGCTGTTTCTGGAAGGCAGCAAATGTAATGCGCAAAATAGTGGTTTATCTGGAAAGAAAAGAACACATCCCAGAGCAAGGAAATATCTTTATCTTTTGAAATAGATATCATCTATTATTAAAGGGGGAAAAAATGAGCACCTGCTAGATTTTCTGCTCTTGTTAATAACGTAGTTTAGAATGAAATATTGACTAGAAAGAGAAAAGGGAAATATGTTCAGACATGAAAGCACAAGTGCTATAGTTGAATAAATATGTGTTTCTATCAAAATTACGACCCTGTAGAATCAGTGGCTAGTAAAGAGAGGCTTCCACAAGCATTGGAAAGAAGGACAGCTACAAGGAGCTCTTTGCCCTTTGTGTGGAGAGATTCCATTTTGCCTGGTAGAGAAACAAATTGTTCCAATCTAAAGCCAGCTGAAGTCAGTCAGGGGAAAACTGTGAGGCTTCCCCTTGATGCATGTGTCTGGCTCAGGTTTCTGATACCCTCCTCGTGTATATTAACACTCACAAAGTCATTTTGGACAGAGATATTTTTAAGAACTATTTTTGCATTTTTATTTCAGTTGCAAAAAATATATACCCTCACAGGCAAAACCACCTATTTTTCAGTGAAGAAATAGGATTACTGCTTGATGACACAGTAGAAAGTGGAAATTTTTGCAAAGTGTCTGAGGAAAGTGAGAATGCACTTTGGGTTTGAGGCAGCATGACTTTGCACTCATGTATTTGAGATCTTAGCAAAAATGCTTCTTAAATTTTTGGGAATCTTCAGAATCACTAAAGAGCAGCTTATTCTAGGAGCAAGGAATTGACTCAAAGTAGGAGAAAAACCCACTATGGTTAATTAACAAATTTAGTATATTTCAAGAAAAATTAGTTAGAAGCACTGCAATGCAGTTCCTTTGGTTGTCTAATATCTAGGCACTTGACACTTGTTTATGGATTGTAATGAATGTTCAGTGGCAAGCCAAAACAAAAAAGGCATTTCCATTAAGCTCCTTCTAAATCATTAAACACAGACATCTTGTACTAGGGCGTGTTTGCTTGGGTTGTGTTTGCAACACAATTACTGGTGGAGAAATATTCAAGGGAACTTGGAGTGTTTAAGAACATAATTCTCAGGAAAGCTCAGGAGTAAGCAGTTCCTGTTGCTCTTTGATGTGTACACCTGTTTTGAAACCTGGCTACTGTTTTAAGTTCTTGAGGGATTAATCTGTTAATTATCTGACCCACAACAGTTTGGATGCAGCATCTGATGAGACCCAGCTCTGTTGATAGCATGAATGTACCTCGCATATTTTACAAAAAGTCTGGGTCCAGCTTTAGCTCCATTCAACCCAGAAACTGTAATTTAGTTGTACCCTGGGCAGAGCCCTCTACTACATAATGATATGATTTGTGGAAGAGCTGGACTGCTGTCATCTTGAATGCTGATAATCTCAGGCTTTACCAACATAGATCTTCACCCATGTGTTCAGCACATGTTGGCTGAACACAAATTGTGAGTGTTCATGCACACAACATGATCCTGGCAAACCCAGGATTACAGTGTGTGTGCTTACACTGGACGAGCAATGCTGCAACTGCTCCCTTCAACTTGGCAACCCTAGATTTTAGTTGGTGAGTATTCAGAGTAGAGAAAGTAATGCTTCAGAAGGGCTCTGCAGGGCTGCTGAGACTGTGATAAGCTACTTGAACCATCTCAAATACCTGAAGCGGTTTTTGGATATTGAATAGCAACAGCTAGCATAGTACTATTAACATAAATTATTACTTTAAGTGAGCTACTTTGGTCTACTGCCAAGCAATTACAATAAGTAGTGTTTAACTAGGTGTTAACATGAAGGAGAATTTCTTTCTTCTCTGTTGTACAATTGAAGAGTTACCAGGTAAAGTTCAAAAGATGAAATGGAGAAAAAGAACACGGTGGAAGAGGATCCCATTGCACCATCACCACTCAGCTCAGGTCTCTTCCTCAATTTTCAAAGGTACAAGGACCAAGTCACTAGATGGATTCTTGGTTTTAGATCCAAGTTACTACCCTGAACTTTTCTCTGCTTTAAATCAAATCCAAATTTGGGAGAAGTTTAGACCTGGATGCAGAGAGTAATGTCTGTTTGCTTTGGAGGTAAAGTGTTTAATCTAGATGTGGTGTTCTAATGCAAACTTCAGGCCTTTTTCTACTTTAAAATGTTTTCAGATTGAACTTGTTTCTTTCTGAGGCAGAGAGGAAGCAAGGCAGCCCTGGAGAAAGAGGGTGTTGTTTTCATGCCATTCCTTTTCAGTCTCTCTCATCTTGACTTATAAATATTTAACTATCAACATGCTTGACAGCTTGTCTTCATCCGGTGCCTAGACAGAAGGCTCCTGCAGATAAACACCACCACTTTTGTGCCTTAGTCTGTCTGCCCTAAATGTCCCTTAGTGCAGAGATGTGCTTTAAAGGGTGTTGAAACTGCTTTGGTTTCTGCACACATCTCAGGCTCTCAAGCTCCAGGTCACTAGCAGGTATCAGAGGCCATGGGCACCTTAGACTCCCACTACTGTCTGCATTTCTTGATCAGGGAATAAGGAATTCTTGTGGTATTCACATGTAAATGGAGATCTCATTATGAGAAGAATATCTGGATATCTGTACTAGCTCTTGGCTGTAGTTCAAGACTCATCTGTCACCGAAGGCTCGAGACTGGCATTGACCTTTTTCTGCAGACATGGGGTGAAAAAGTGAAATTAGAGGAGCTAAACAAAAAAATATTGCTTTATATTTTCAAGAGTGAGTACATAAATTCTCTCTCCACAGCGCCAGGGCAAAGGTATGTTACAAGTAATTGGAGGGTTTTCTCCATTACTTTGTATATGACCTGCTCAAATAGTGGTTCTCCGCTCATTTCAAATGCTCATAAAGAAACAACCTTAATTACCTAAAATAAATAGATCTTCCCATATATCAGTACCCAAATGTAGCTTTATGAGTGTTAGATTCCTTTCCTTTTAACCTGAGGTAGTAGCAATATGCAAGAGCATCACACAAAAGCAATTTATGCCACTAATGATGTTGCAGCTGTCCAAAGGCATCTGCTCTTTTTATTGCTGTACATCTTTTAGTGATGTGAAAAATTATATAGCTAAGGTCATGGCGCAGAAAGATATGGGGATGTCGACTTGCACAAAGATGAGAGCTTCTTTCTGCCAACAATTCATTAGTAAGTCAATGACCACATGCAGTTGCACACAAATTTGCAAACATTGCTCTTTATTACATCTAGTTGTGTCTTTCATATCACTGAGGCCACTCCATTTGATTGTACAGTGGTGGCTCTACTTACTGGACACAGCAGTATGAGCATCAAACATCACAGGAGCTTCATGGTCAGACTACTAGGCTGTTTATTTTGCTCTTCTCCCCCCACCTGAAACATCTATTTAACAGGAGATCTGACAACTTCACGTCTACTGAAGTAAACACACCTTGTGAGCTCCCCTATGTTTTCCCTTCCCCTCATCCTTTGCACAGTAACATATCCACTTCTGTGTTTGTGTTTTACTCAGTTGATATTCTCTTACTCTGCTAATAATTTCCACAGCAACTGTTCTTTCCCAGACTGCAAAATGTAGTAAAAACATATTTGCTTGTATGTATTTCAAGAAAGCGACCCTTACGGAAGAACTATCCTTTGGTTTAGCTCAGCCATGTACAATATTCCTGGTTTACCTTGACAGAATAAAAGGTTTACATACAGTGGCTCCTTTTTTAGTCAGTGGTTGGACACATGCATCACAACCAGCTGTGTGATTTCAGCCTACAAACACACACATCCCCCAGGCATCTGATTGCACCACAGCTGCAAGAGCTGACAGCAAGTGGCACCTAGACAGCTCCCAACTGGGTCTCCATCTGCACTGGAGGCATGCTTTGGGCAGACAATGGCAATGAATGAACTTCAAATCCTGTGAATTATTCCAGCAGTGGGGGTGGATATGAACTATGGCCCGGGACCTACTTTAGGTTGCAACCGTGTTTTCAATAGCATGCAGCCCACTGTTTGGTTGGGACTGCTGGTTATGAAACCACCTTGTACTCAGGGATACAGTTACCTGTAGAGAAATACTGGGAAGTACATAGAGGGAAGTGCAGCCAAAGTGACCTGAGTTTTAGCTCAAGCTCTGATGTGATCTTGTAGAGAATCTTGAGGAAGTAATTTTGCCTCAGTTATATGTAATTCTGGAGCTGTGTTTTTCTCACCATGCGTCAAGTTGATTTTACTCTCTGGCATATAGTTTGATAAATTCTTTTCAACCATGCAAGCAGGTAAGTAGTTAAATCACTTGAAAAAAACAAGCAGAAGTGCAATGCTGGTGTGAAACAGAATTGCATCTAAGCATGGCAATGCTTAAGAGACCGATAGACCACTAGGCAGGAACTCCAGTTGCTTGTGTTCTCTTCCTAAATCTGTCATTTGCTGTCATGTGGCATTCACTTGTCAGGTATCCAAAATGCTTGCAGTCCTTGCCTTGGGACAGACTTTGTTCAATATCACGGCTGTGAAGGGATGGAGCCTTGAGAAAGAAGCATTGGAAGCACTTTACCATGACCACCACAGCTCTCTGCTCAGTTCCTGCTGTCTAGTCCTAAACCAATCACCTGCATAGTATAGTTCCTCTCCTCACACTTGGTCTTTTTGCTCAGACATTGTTCCTTACTATGTGTTTATAGACTACCTGAGAGCAGTGGAAGGCTCTGTGCTTGGTGGTAGAGTAGTGAAAATCATCTTATAGAAAAAGGTCCAACATCCTTTTACCTGCAAGGCTTCATCTAGATGCTTTGATGCATATAGGAATTTTTAGATGCTGCTTATAGAGGTTGCCATTAAAAGGACAATGTTTATAAACAAATGCTTCATCATATGCTTTGGGATAACACAGCTGGTTTACAGTACTACAATTTTCCTTGGTGTTCTTGGGAAGAGTGGAGTTCTTTAAGGCACTCTCAGCAAGATGGTTCTTTAGTTATTCACATTTGCAGCACTGAATCAGTCTTACAGGACCCTTCAGTTACTAAGTATATCTTCAGGAAACTAACTGGTTTGCCTCAGTCTTCAAAAATCCTGAAGTCCTGAAATCTCCTTCTAATTCTAAGAGTGTAGATTACCAGAAATGCTGCAGAAAATTGAATGCAAAAATCTTTCTGAATATCAGGTTGAATTTAGGTGTCCTACTTTGAAGAAAATTGCTTCAGCTTTACTCTACCAAATCATTTGGTGGCATTCATGACATTAAGTTTTTGACAATCTCCTTGCCCTTCTATTTTTCTAAGGATTGTTCTGGTTTGGGGGGGTTTTTTTGTTGTGTGGGGTTTTTTTTGGATGGAGAAAGGGAAGGAGGAGGAAAGTATTTTAATATATTCAGCACTACTTTGAAAAACTGTCACTTGTAAAAAAGTGTAAACATTCTTGATATTTTTTACAATTTAGCAGAGTACTAACAATAGCATAAGAGAAAATGGATACATAAAAGACAGTATTTTCCTTCTTTGACAGAGAAAAAACTGTATCTCTTGTAAAAAGGAGGATCATTTGTATTGGGCACTGTGGTTCTGACAGATTAGTAATAAAGCTGTAGAATTTTTCCTTTGAAATCTGTGGTTCCAGAGGATTTATGGTGGGACAGAGAACTCTATTTGATTCTGTTCAAAATTTTGGGCATGAAAAGCTTAACTCTAAAATTCTTTTGAAGAGAGTCCAAAGTAATAGAAAAGATAATTTTGAAGGAGCTATGACTTAAAAAACTATTTGTTTCAGAGTTAGGAGCTCTGCAGTGAATTTTGTGCTTTTCACAAGAGCTATAATGTAGTTCTTCTGCCATGGCTTAAGGCCAAATATTTGCCCCTACTTTCAGGGAAGTGATTTACAATGTGGTTGTGCCTTTAAATAAGACAGTTTGACACCTCTCCGGAATCTTTCCTGTCAAAACCAGTCATTGCCAGTCTTCAAGTGACCCACAATATATTTCTTTAATCGGCTACCTTTTGGATTAGACTTTCTGTTTTTTAGGTTTTGTTATCTCCTTGACAACCTTCACAATATAGTAGTGTTAAAAAACAGCAGCATTTTAAAATAGAGGCCTCTAAATCTGGCTGGTTGGTTGTGTTATGTCTTTTTGCTTGGTTTATGACTGTTGAGAAACTGCGATGCAGATAAATATATTTTTGGTTTCCTTTAAAGACAGCAGCACCTGCCAAGCCATTTTCTTTAATGTCATTTATTAACAATGACTGAGTGTGCCATCCATGGGTGCATGTTTGAAGACACTGTTATATTCAGATGATAAAAAATCTCACCTCTGAGTAATAAGGACTGTAGCACATGTGGAGTAAGAGTTTTTAGGTAGCTCTGAAGCTGGTTTCTTTGGGGCAGGAAATATCACAGGTAGGATCTTTTAAATGTTGCTGTGTAACTAGTCCTTATGCTCTTCAGGAGAGGAGTTCTGCTGAAGTTTCAGATTCAAATCTCACCTCAGTTTTGATAGCCTTAAATATTTTTTGTTCTTCTAAACTACATTTTTTAAGTGATCTTAATATCCAAATTGAGTCCTGACAAGTATTCATGCTTTAGAAGGAAGTGGATAACATCTAACCAGGTCCCAAGGAGTCATTTTCAGGATCTGCATTTAAGGTCGGAAAGGTAGAATGATTCCTGCATAGTCACTTCTCTCCAAGTTTGTTCAGTCTACCTACTTTACTTCTGCTTCTACAGTGACTCATTCATGTGTCCTCCAGGACTTCCTTCATGGAAGTTTATTTATTTATCTCTGTTTCCATTTACTGCTGTAATTTGGCATAATGAAGTAGATTTCCGGTTGTGTCCTGATTTTACGCAAATTTATTTTCACGTGGCCAGATGCCAGAAAGCCAGATGTTATATACAGTTATCCTTATGATTTTGATGGACATCATCATTTGGGTGTCAAATAATTGGCTATCGCATCTTGTAAGGATAAATAAAGCATCTCTGTAAAGCCTTTGGCATCACCTTTCCCACCCTTTTCTCCCCTGTTGTGATTTCTCTGTACCCCAGGCTGTGATATGTAGGCACTCTGCTGAGGTAAGATCCAAATATGTTTACAGTCACTCCCAATTCCTCTTGACTGCTAGAGACATCACTTCAAACAACCACTAGAGTTGAGAACTAAATATTTCTGCTTTGAGGCAAATGTCTGTGCAGGCAAACTATGTCCTCAGATGCTTAAGTGCTGTTGTCACTGAAAAATGGGGCTTTCTTGCCTGGGAATGAGGAGGTTTTGGAATGAGAATTAAGACTTTATGAATTGGCACTTTTGTTATTACTACTTTTGTTTAAGACAAGGGTGGAAGAAAATTAAATAACCTCCGCGAGCCTTAACAGTCACTTTTCTTTTCAAGAAGCAGAGATTGTCTGTTGGGGAGATTTTAAAACCTGAGTTTATGTGTTGACATAAGTGGCCCAAATTTTATATATGTTATAACAAACATGGCTTTTTGAAAGTCTTACCCTTGCTGCTCCTACCACCCTCACAGAAACCTTTTATTAGAGAAAGCTCATCTTGTTGGTCATGCTGCTAGACTTGAAAGTCCAGAATTTACCACAAAAATGAGCTAGGTACGTCTGACATACCATTTCACCTCTCTTGGTTTGTTTCCCCCACCTATAGGGTGCTCCCAATGGGATGTTTGGACTTTGTGCAAACAATCTGGGCATCAAGACCTCTTGCAACCTGCAGGACTGGTCAAATGGCCTGAGCTGAATGAGCTCACATTAAGTTACATGTTGCACCTTCTGATGGAGATATGCCTTTTTCTTCCTCTGTAAATTATAAGCAGCAGTGGTTTGGGGAGCATTTCTCCCAAGTAAAAGCACTACCAGCTAGCTCAGTAATATGTCTCACTGAGCAACACATTCCTGTAATGGTAGGCTTTTAAAATATTTTATGGGGTGTTTGTATGGGATGGAGTAAGACTAAATAGAATTGCATAGAGCATTTTCCACAAAATTTGCTATAAACCCCTAACAGAGGGTAAAGCTCATTGCAGACTAATTAAACAGATCCTGCTGAAATGAAATTTGTCTTTATTACTCTCACTTGAATAGCTTGGAATACAGCAGTATAAGCAGACCACAAGATTTTTAATCTTAAGATATAGTAGTAGTATTAATAATATTTCCCACTATTTAACTAAAAAGACAACATTGTACAAGGTCAAATCATCAAAGATCATCTTTTAAAGCTAATCCAATGTTTGGAAACAAACTTTCCAGGTAGTCTCCATACTTTACATCCCCTCCATATGGTGTGCACTTTCTCTGCAGGTGTCAGCACCCTGCAGCTCTGCTGAGCACCCAGTGCTGTGCAGACTGGGGGTTTGCTGTGTCTGGGAGTTCAGTGGTAGCTGTCTTTATGTTAGGGTTTGAACACCTTCTGTATGAAGTCTGAAGCTGTAACAATATCCTTGTGCTAAGAAGAGAAGTAAGAGATGGTACCTGACTGAAAATAGACTAGGTGCAGAGCTCTCCCAGTTTCTCCCTGTTTCCAGACTTTCCCAAGTGCCCAGGTTCTGTCAGGAGCGAAGACAGCAAATGCTAAATAATCTTGATCTGTAGGCCAGAGAACATATCTCCCAGGTTTTTTTATTTTTCATCTTGCCTTCTGAAACTTGGAAGAACTAAGCAATATATGTAGTAGAGGAGAAAAAATATTTTTAACATGCACAATAATTGCAATGTCTGCTCTGGTGTGCACTTCATTATGTGTTGATAGTTTATTCATTAAGGGCTTTATTACAAACACACACATCTGACACTTTAATTGAAAGAAATGGAAAAGTTTGAGAATTATTTTGTGCTGAACTCTTATGTAAAAATTACAAACAATTTCTCTTCCTGATATATAATGCTGATTTTTCCTGCTGGAATGCTTTACCTGTGAAATTTCATCCAAGAGTGCATATATTAGCTGAGTTCTTAACCCTTCCAAATAAAAGTGTATAATGGAAATAATGATAGAGTGAAATTCCACCCTTAATTTAAGCTGTGTTAGAAAGCCTGGGTATAACATTATTCTATTACTCTTTCCTTTTTCGAAAATGAGTATGTACTTCTGTCACTTGGCTTTACGCATATTCATACACCATTTAGCACCCTTTACTCAACTGGATGAGATATTACCTAGGTAATCTAGCTCATTTATCTTCAGCAGTGCAACTTGTGCATGGAATTATTCACCAGTGGGACCTGTTGGACTGGAATGGGTTATTTCTTTTTAGCTGTAATGTGTATGTGCTTTCAGTTGTAATAAATGCTGAAAACTGTATATTTAGATGCAAGTGTATTTCCACACAATGAAGCCTAGCTCAGTTAATGAAGCACTATCTGTGGTGCTTTACAGACCCCGTTCTCCACTATGTTGTCCCCATCCATGCTAGTGTGACCATTGGTGTAGGAGCAATGGAGAAGTGGTGTGATAGAACGGACCATCAAATTCTGCAAAACCAAGCTCTTGCGAACCTCTTATGATAAAAGCCCATTACTGGCAGACAGCAGTATATGTGAGCTCCAGCTCAGGTGACTCAGTTTCACAGGAACTTGCAGAGAAAAATTGGGAGACCTTGTTAAATAGGTTAACATAAAGGAACTGCTCAAGTAAAGCTGGCTGCGGGTTCCCCACCTCAGCCCTTCTGAGCAGCGTTACTCAGGATATAGCATTTTAATGAGGGCTTCTCTGATACACATTCCTTCTCCAAAACTTCTGTCAGCAGAATGCTCATGCCAGGAACTTGGTGTTCAGTGGTGAAGTCCTGAACATCACAAGCTGTTTGCTAGTACTGTTCCAGCTAGGCTGATGCAAAGTACCCATGAGCCTCTTTCTACCCTCTCTCTCAAATTGCTTACTGGAAGACCAAGCGGGCTCACGGTTTTGGACTCACTTTCAGTGCCACATGCTTCCAGCTCCAGCGTTTTCCTGCTGCTCTCACATGATGCCAGGGAGACTCAAGGCTGTGCAAGGTCTCAGCATGGCTCTCTTCTGGCATCTATCTCACCCCTAATGCACAGGGCCAAACAGACTCAATGTTGTGATGGCACAGTTTTGAACCAGTGGAAACCACTAACCAGCATGTGCTTTGTGGTGATAATGGTGAAGGCTTGTCCAGTGGTCAAGTGGTAAACAAGGAAAAAACAAGGTCCAAGTGCCTTCCTTAAAGGCAGCACATTGTTTGGGGACTTGTTTGGAAGAGTGAAAAGAGTTTCATTCTACCCAATTTGGGCTTCTCTGTCAGATTCTTGCATTAGCTGTAGAACAACTTAGATGATCTTTTGTCCCCCGGTACATGGAAACAAGAAAGGGAAATTGCCACATTTAGGGTTTTTTAATGACTCTCTACAGTTTTAGACTATCAGATCTCACACATTATTGAGGAATGTTTTTACTCTTTATCTTTAAGCTGAAGGAGAATCAGTGGTTTATGCCCCACAACTCTGGGGAACTTGATTTTGATTTGGGCTGTGTCCCTACATAAGGAAAATGTCCTTTGGATGTAAATGTCTCATCAATGTAGGTCTGCCAACCTATATTTCAAGAAAAAATAATGTTTTCTTTCTCCTTCCCTTTAGGCAATGTTGAATCATTAAAAGAGTCTTTTGTTTGTTTACTGTGGGGTTGACCCCATGGGAGCACAGATGTCGTGCATGATAGATTTATTGACAGATAATAATTTGTTTGGGGCTTTACCATGAAAAATGGCTTCAATTCATAAGTATCACCTTCAGAAATTATTTAGAGCCTTTTCTATTTAAATTATGAATCGTTTGCAGCAGGGGAGTTCTTGACAAAAGTTGTCTGTAGGAACAGGAAACCTTCTCATATATCAGTAGCATTAACTAAGCAAGTAAACTCCTCTAGGGTACATCTACATGGGCTAGTGCTGTACAGAAGAAATACCCATGCTGGCTCAGAACAAGCTGCAGTAATGTAAAATTGTGAGCTGGTGTCTCTTTCCTTTTAAATATGTGTATCCTTTGTGTATCTCAGATAGATATAGTATGGTACTGGTCACAAACCAGATGGCTCCAGTACCTGGGCTGCAGGGCTCAGGGCTGCTTGCCCATTACAACTTAACAAGAGTTAAATTAGGTAGGGGGCAAAAAAAAAGAGAGACTTAGACAATGTGAACTTAATAAGGATAGAAGTGAAAGCTAGTATTTAAGTGGGAAGAACTGGTCTCATATAGTCTCTGTAGAGTTAGTAGTACATGTACAATTCAGAGTAGCTTAGCTTGTCACTATTACAAGACTGAAGAAGGGCTTTACTTTGATGCTTCATGAGTCACTAAAACCTGCTGCTAGTTGCCTCAGTCTGGAGGCCTCATAGGGAAACAAAAACAAAGATCCTGCAGGTGTTCACAGAGCAGCCCTATTGTGCTTCATGGATTTGATTCAAGCTGTTCTCAGTACCAAGATGTGAGGTGGTAGTGCTGTTGCCATCTACATTCTGTGGGTCCTGAAGTGTCTCAAGGAGCCCCAGCAGGTACTAGGGTTTCAAAGTAACTGGTGTCATGCAGGGTAAAAGCATCCTCCTCCTCCTGCTCTAGGATCCCAGCAGTGTGTAGAAGGTGAACAAGGAGGTGATGCAATATGGGGGAGAATGCAGAACAGCAGGTAACATACCGTAGACAGTTGCAAACACGGTGGAGCAGTTAAATCCACATCAATTAGCACCATAACTGGTACCTGATGGCAGTGCTTTCTAGACACTGTTGCAGTAAATGTAGGTTACTTAAGAAGATAAAGAAGTTACCTCTCCCAAAACACTATTTGCTTTGGGGGTTGTTTTATGTACTGTAAAATCTAGTTGATTCATTTTGAACAGCTCAAAGAAGTTTAATACGTGCTATACAGACACTGCAGTGCTTAGGAACACTGTATGGGTATTGGATATATGCTGATGATTATACTGGCAAATAAAGGTAAGCCTTGAATACCTGCCATTATATATTACAGTATTTTTGTTACACTACATTTGCTCAATAATTTTCTGTTAGAGAGCATTTTGTTTATCTGTCAGGCATGAATTGTTGTTACAAGAGAGAGGCAAGCTAGTCTGCTAGAATTAACTAGAAATTAAGTAATACAAATTATCGTGAAAACTGATGTTTAACTGCTCCCTTTTGCTTCTTACAGTACAGCATGCTCTTGTGTCCAAATGATTATAGATTGAGTCAGTTGTGCGTGAATCGGGCTAAGTACTGTTAAAGTAAAACAATGTTATTTGGCACTTACACACCATTGTGCATATTCAAAGCATTTAAAAATATGAAAGTTTAGATTATGATCCGCTGCCGCTACTATCAGCCCCACATGAGCCATGAGTCAATGGTCAGCAAAGAAGGCAATGCAGCACAAACATTTCCCTCCCTGTGTTAAAATTCTTGTTTGCCACATACGTGAAAAAATTATCATCAAATGACATTTATGGGTCTCCAGGGCTGTTTGTGCTCAGAATATCACAAGGCTGACTGTTGTATGAAGAGTCAAGCCTGATCACCCAAAATGTGAAGTGCAGTTTTTATTTAAAGTAAAATCAAAGCAGAAGTGGGTCAAATTCTTCCATCTGAAAGTTGATTGGAAATGTGTGCCTGAATGTCTTCCACCTTTTGAAACTCCAACCTAGGTATTTTATCTTAGGAATTATTATCAGTTAAACATGCAGGGTTGGAAGCATGTAGTTTGGACATGCCATTTTCTGAAGAACTATTTTATAGTCCTGGTATAATCCTACACTGTTCTAGAGGAATTTGACTTTATGGTGATAAGATGCTTCACTTTAGTGCTCTATCAGTTAATATTTTAACCTTTCCTGTAACAGAAGTGCAAATCTGATGTTGCTTTTTTTTTTTCTCCTAATGGCAGTTTTACACCTCCAAAGAATATGTCTTCAGGCTAGTAGGCACAGCACTGAAATGTGGGGGTTTGCCTCAGCTGTTAGACTGCTGTGAGTGACTCATTTTGCTGTACTTAGGTGTCCATACCTGGCTGGGTTTCAAAAAGAAAGCAATGATTTCTATAAAGTACTTTGGGAGTGGTCTATTGGTTAACATTTTTCCTTTTGCTTGTTATCTCAAAATAAAATTTCTGTAACACAATTTTATAAGAAGAAAGTAATTAATTAATAAGCTACCCCAAAACTCTGAATTTATCTCCTTGTGTTTCTGGCTAGCTTTGTCTGCTAACACCAGGTCACTTTCCCTCACAAAAACACCCATGTTCTATGCAACTGCTTCAGGTTTGCTCTTGTGCTGACATGTTTAAGGCAGGACACCTTTTAAAATGTGGACAGGCTCTTGCAAATGTAATATATACAAAGAAAATAGTGAAGATCACCAATGCCAAATTAATGAATTATATTATCAATGCCTTATGGAAAGAGCCATGAATCACATTACAAGATAAAGAACGAAGTTTTCCCATTTGATTTTGAAAGGAAAAGCAATATATGGTCTCAAGTCTAGCTTTGATATTTCTCTCTACTCTTCTCCCTCTCAAAGGTTTCTTACAACCAATAAAATGCACAGGTTTTCAGTGAAAAGGCAACTTAAAAACTAATATGCTACGTTGGCACCAAGTGAAAGAAATTGATTTAGAAGATGACAGCAAAGGGGCCATGCTGAAATGTGTATACCCAGACAGTGTCACACTTCCTTGGAAAGCATTCAAATCAATTTCTCATGGAAATATATTCCTGAGGACCTCCATCAGACAAAAAAGCTTTCTTCAGGAAGTGCTGATCTGTCCAGTGCACTGCCCAAGTGCCACCCCAGGATATACTGGATTAAATGTACTTCAGTGTTGCTCTGGTGTGTTAGTAGAGTCTGCCTGAGATGGCAGGTGAGGCTGGAGCCCAGGCCACCCGGTGCTGATCTCAGCTTAACTCCTTAGTTGTCACTTGGTCAGGGACAAGACATGTGCTTTTTTAATTCACTCCAGTTTCTCCACCTTCTGAGTAGGACAGCTGAATCCTTTTGCTCAGGGCTGTGAAAAAGTGTCTGAGGAAGAAAGGATAAAACAGCTAGCTGGTTGCTGCTGCTACAATTGTTATATTTTAGTTAAAAACATCTGATTTAGGTATCCATATTTAAGACCCAAATAGACTAGATACCCTTTTCTGCTCTTATGCTGTATCATTGGCCATGCCAAGTTTCAGGCTTAAACAGGAAGGACCAGATTTCTGAGGGAGATTGTGGATAGCAGTGTGAAGCAGACCACCAGCATTTATTTTTCAACATTAGCGTCACCAGCCACAAAAAGTCCCTCTTAAAGTATTAGGGATAGCTGGGTTTGGACTTGTACGATGGCCGGTTGTCCAGAGAGCCAGGATATTATCACAGGAAGCAGAAAGTTTTTGTAAACTCTTAACTTTGTGACAAAACCTATTTAGTTTTAAGATCACAGATGAGCTTTTGGGCAGATAGATAATACCTAGAGAAATGGAGATTATATCCATAAAGAAAGGCAGTGAGATTGGACTGTTTAGAAATTTGTCTTTAAAGAAATAGTGGCTGCAGGTTTCATATTCCCAGAGAATGAGATTGCATGCACACCGCAATACAAAAAAGGAATAATAATGTGAAATGGAAATAGAGCAGATGAGCGTGAAGGTTTTCTGGTTGCTGCTCTTCCCTTCTTCCCCTGAATGACAGTCTGTCTGCAGAATAAAATGTTAGAAGTAGCTGCTTTTTCCCTGGCAGCCAGAGTTTAGTAAGTTGCTAACTTAGAGGTTGTGTTTTGCAGTTTCTTGAGGAAGATCATCACCATTCTTCATATGCATGAAATCCTGTATATCACTTCACTGCTGCTGAACTCACTGCTTCTTTGGAATTCATTATTTGAGGGATTAATTTTTTGTTCAACTTAATGATTTTGTCTGTGTGGTTTGAGGGTTTTGTTTAATTTTTTTTAACTACAGTGAAATACACTGGAAAGCATTTCCTGTATCTTAAAAACTGTAGAATTGTTTCAGTTGAAAAGACCTCTAAGATTGAGTACAACCATTAACACTGCCAGTTCTCAAGTGCCTGCATACCATCTATTCAGATGCATAGTTCCCTTCCTTCTTCTCCCTTGTTCAACCCTTTGTTGTTCATCTAACCAAATTATACCCCTTTCTCTTTCTTATAAAAGTCTCCTACATTTACTGTATAAATTGAGAGTTGGTCTGGTGTACTAGAGGTTGAGTTTTGCTTTCCAGCCTTTCTCTATCCTAGCTGGTGGGAAATGGCAACAGGCTGTGAAGGGTCATCTTTGTAAAACTTGGAAAGGATTTTCTTTATGCTTGGGCTTGGGCATCTTAATTTCTGAACAGTCCAGTCTTCCTGGTTGCTGTTAAGAGCTACATGAATCCTTTCAGATTGTTTCCCTCATGCTCAGCTCAGTTGTCTATAGTGGCCCATTTTTATTGGAAAGTGGCAACTCACGGACACCTCATGTGATTCCTGATATAAAGCTTCACAGGGAATTGTATAGTCTCTCCTGCTGTGACAGGAGTCAGAAGGGTAACAGTATAAGCATGACCAAAGTGATCTGGCCAAAGATGCATGCATTCACTCCTGTCCTGCCACAGGAACCTCAACCCATCCTGTCCTGCCACAGGAACCCCAATCCATTCTGCAAATGCTTTAGCCTGTGCAGGACAGCTCCATCTACAAGTTACTAGATTCTCTGAGAATCTGCTTTGAACTGGATCCCACTGCTGAGCAATTACTGTGTGTCTGAAGGTCACTTGGCACTGAACCAAAACAAAGTCACTCCAGGACCAACCTCAAGCATTCATTTCTTATAAAATTTTTCTACGTCCTCTATAAGCACATTTTGTAGGTGGTTCACATGAGACTGCATTTGGAGCAGCTGAAGGCACTGCATTAGTTTATTCAGTTATAAAAAGATAAATGCAGCTCTTAATAGAGTCTCCTGAAAAAGTGGGTTGAGGTGCAGTGGAAAAAAAAAAAGAGCACTATGAAAAAAATAGTTTCGGTATTTTTTCATGCTTTATTCCTGTTTGTTTGATGAAATTAATGGAAAGCTATTGGTTTAGAATTAAACAGAAACACATTTTCATTTAGATGCTTTTGAGGGGGGATGAGATGTTTTCGGTTTTTCCCCTTGAGACTGTTACACCTTGTTTCTAGATTTTATCTCTTATCTCAATCCATCTTTGTAGTGATAAAAAGGAGAGAGCAAGGAAAGGAAAAAAAAAAAACTTAAGTTTTCCTCTCTGATTTATATCAGCATATACTTTACTTTGACTCTCGGAAGGTTTTACCACTGTAGCCAACTCTACCTACTGGTGAAGTGAATGAGGCAAAAGTGTATCATCTGGGTATGTTTGAAACAAGGTAACACTGCTTACAATGTAATATATTTTATAACAAAACAGTGATGCTTTGTAAGCAAATGAAATAGCATGTGAAGAGTATAGATAATTCTTGCCAGTTTTCAGTCTGGTAATCACTGGAGTGTCATATCAGTGTGTCAGTTTTTCCCCAGAGGAGTAAGCAGGGATTATTTGGTTTGGTAGCATTTTGTTTCCCAAGTTTTATAGGGGAAAAGTCTAAATATTTTCAGATATCTAGCAGTCAGATATTGAGGATTTAATATCTCTATTGGTGTGCTATCAGCAGGTTAGGACTGAGTGCCTGAAGAAGGCTTTTGTTATGTATTTGTACAGTACCTGCACTGTTGGGTTCTGGCTGAGCAGTACATGCTGTCATTGCTTCAGGACCTGAAAGGCAGTAAGAGCTCTAAGCCCCAGCAGAGACAATCCACTGTCAAGATGAGTTAACAAGGATGTTAACGCTTGCTAATGAACCTTGGAACATGCAGTATACATGAAAATGACATTTTCAAAAGCAGCAATTTACAAAGTAAACGATAGAAGCAGATACTTCAGAATGCAGCTCTATTTGGTTAAAGAAGTTTTCCTGTATGGTACTTATTTTTTAAAATTATAATAAACCCTCCAAACCAGATATTTTATTTTCTAGTTTTCTACTCAGCAATTCTTCTTGCACCTTGCAGTATCCTTACTTAAACAAGAATCGTATTTTGGAAATATAATTCACTATTTGCCAGTCTCACTTGATGCACTCACTACAGTGGGCATTTGCCATTTTGCAAAGGCTAATGGGCTAAGTTCTTGAGCATAAAAAGACTGAACTGAAAGTTATCTAAATATTCAAGGTGTCTGGTACAAGTAATTCACTGACATATCTTGTCCTAGCAAGTGACTGAGGTAGGAAAGGCAGTCCTGGCAAAACGTGGAGTAGGATCCTGCAGCTGGCTTCAACCACTTTTCTAGGAATCATCTCAGGCCCTTTGAACATACCCAGCTACCTGCAAAGATCCGTCTGATTAGGCCTGTTTGCTTATTTCCTTTGACTAGTGTGCACAATGGTGGATGTTTTAGACTCTGTACTGCTCATGAGGCTCAGATTTTATGAGTATCAGGTAAAAGCTGAGCAGTGACACCTGTCTTCCAGTGCAGAATACCAGTGTATCCTCAGCATCTCTCTTGTAATTGTGCTGCAGCAGGGCTGAGCTGTGGGCTATTGATATCATTCAGGGTGTTCAGATAAACTTCTCATTTGCTCTGATGCTGTATGATGTATGACGCTAGAGATTAATTAATAGAATATTTTATTTAGCAAAGACTAAAATTAATTAGTAAGCAATGCACTGTCTGACCTGAACACCCAGTGAGTACTAGTAGTTTTCATTATCCCTCAAGAAATCATTGACTATTTTATGTGATGCAGTAATGTATTATTCATAGACAATTTCATTGGTAACATTATTGCAGATTCCAAATGTAACAAGAACATACATAAAGCCATGAAGTCCTTAGGAAGAGAAAGACAGGTGATCTTCCATAAAAATGAGAATGTACATCCATATGCATACACACAGAGGACTATAGGTCTTCATGAAATCAGGAAAATGCCTTTAATCATGGCATTGAGCCATATTCTTAAAGTATTTTTGCTACTACTCATTATAATGCACTAATCATTATCAGTTTCTTAATGATAACTCTAAATATCAACCTGAAATGTTGTTCTCTGCCTGAATCTGAATATTTTCAGTCCTGTTGTTAGCAATTCACCTGTATTTATTACAGGGATGAATATCCCCTTTCCCAGCCAATTTATTCACCAGGCTTGGTACATAAGAGTATGCACCTGGAGAAACCCATCTGCTTAGCACAAAGCCTCATCTTCTGCAGTGACAGGACACAGCCCACACCGTCATTTAAGGTGAAAGACTCAATTTCATAGTGTCTCTTTGGCAATGTAAAGTAACAGTGGTAACAAGACACTTGTTCAGCCTCCCCCTCCTGTAAAAAGGCATGACTTCTCTGGCATCAGGAAGGTTAACTTATCATTTCAGGCCATGTCATCAACTGTAACTTTGCCTTTTCTTCTCCTTGAGTTTCAGGCTTTCCAGCCCAAGTGCTACATCCAAGGCATCCAAATGCTTCTTCTCTTACCACAGCAGGTTTTTGTCAGTGGTGTGCTTCTTTCTAATCCATGGTTCTTCAGGCATTGTGAAATCAAAGAATGAGCCCTTGCTCCAGTGGTAGTAGATGGCACTGCTACTTTACACTTCGACTCTAAAGCACAACCCAGCCGGCTTGAGCCCTGCCACGAGAAGTGAACTGATCTCTGCCTCACCCACTGCTGCTGCACAGGTTTAGCACATGTCTTCATTTGCCTTTGGGGACCTTGATGCTGAGGCTGCACAACTGGGATCCTCTAGAGCTGCTGCCATGCCCGTCATCAGGCCAGAATCTGTCTAAAGGCAGTGGAGCTTGGATTTCAAGCTAGCCTTGTATCCTCCACAGTGTGTCCAAACTGGGTTCTTGTGGCAAGGACTCATAAACAGAGACTTTGTGATACTTGCAGTGAGTGCAGTGTGAAAGTATATTGTGTTAATCCTTTTCTTTTTCCACTGTGTCTTATGATTGTCCTTGAAACCTTACAGATGGTGTTGTTATCTAACTGAGATAGATTGCTGTGAGAGCTTGCTACACTGCATTGGGCACTTTAGAAAGCTTTTACCATTTCATAATTTAAATGTGTGTTTGTCCCTCTTTAATTGAAAAGCTGTAAGGAGTGAAAGGTTTGTGTGTTTGCTTTGTTTGAAGGCTGCTTTGACTTTTAGTTGCTGAGGAAACTGTTTTAATGTAAAATTGGATTCCGGTGACCTCAAATTCTCTGTTCTCTTAGGGTCTGTGCGTTGTTCAGGATGGGAACTCTTTCAGTGGGAAACTGTTTCAAAGTGTTTTAGTCCCATCTGGAGTTTGACATACCCAAAGAGGGCTCATAGGGTTTGAAAGTTCATCCAGCATTGAAATTTCTAGCCCAGTTCTATGTTGCTTATGGATCCAGGGTAGGACCCAACACCAAAGTTGCTGACTCATGAATACATGTGCTAACATGTTACCCAGTATCCTTACTCATATCCTCAACTTCTTGTCTTACTCCTTTGCCTGGTCATACAAGTGGAGTATGCATCAGTGATGTCATGGTTTACTAAGTGGTGGTTAGGCGTAATATACTTGAGACTCTTCATATTAAAGCTGCTATAAAGATGGGAAAATTGCCTGCTTTGTACTGTTACTGATGAAATCTTACATGAAGAAGGCAAAGTAGGTGATGAAGTCTACAGGTTTGCATTTCTCATCCATCTCATGCTCAAGGTGTTGAACAAAAGAATGAAGCCATCTCTTGAAAACCCATGTTGAGACTAGGATGCGTCTTCACTCTCCAGCTATATTGTTACTAAAGACCCTTAATTTATAGCTGAACCATGAAAGTGTAGAGTATGGATTTGCTAAAACCCTTGGAAATAATAGCTTGACTCTAGTATTTCACAGGAAAATCATGGGACATCTAGTAATGCAGCCTCTGTCTTAGCTGCTAATCTCATTGTTCCTGAGGCTGGAATGAATAGTCACCTAATTTAAGTGGACTCCATTGGCAGCAGGGCCTCTCTTCTCACAAGCTGGCAGAGCTGCAGAGCAAATAAAAGCTGTAGTGTAACCTCTGGGGCAGGAGGACACAATTAAACCTGAGTTCTGTAGAGGAGGCATTTCCTTTTCATAGGCAAGTATCAGAAGGTTGAGTGATCAACACCTCTCGTCCCCACTGCAGTATTTAACAGACTGCATGGGATGGTGTAGGAAGGCACTTTATACCCCATGGAAGTCCTGATACTTCCTCAATTGGGCTGAGGAAATAGAGTGGAGGAGAAAGAGGGGAAAGACTCTTCTATCTTAGCAGCTCAGACATCTGCCATCCAGAAATAGCTTTAGATCATCCAAGCTGCAAGAGTGCCTTTCACCAGCAGTTCTCTCCCAAGTCAGGAGAAGACAAAGCTTATCTACCGTGGTGGTTATAGGGAAAATAACTTAAAAAGAAAGTGTATTTTCTCCTGGAGGCACATCCTTATATACCTTTTATGTGGAGCATGAATACGTTAGTACAGCGGAAGAACTCACTTCAATAGCAGGTTCTGCTGTGCAGTAAAAGGCTTCAGCTGCCTAGACATGAGCCTCCAGCCTAGAAGGGGAATTGCACATCAACTTTGGAGGCTAATAAAGGCATGACCTTCTTGCCTAATGAAAGCAAGTTTTCCCAGGGGATGCTGTTCCCTGCTGACTGCTCTACGTTTTTCCAGTCACAGGCTACAGTCCTGTCCCTCCTTTGCAATCAGCAGTACTTGTGTTGTCACCCCAGCACCAGCTGTGGGAGGGAGCAGGTCTGGCTGGACGTGAAGCTCTGGATGAATGATCAGAAAATATTTTTTCAGGCAAAGAGGTCAATAAAAAATCATTTATTGCAAAGGAAGCATAGGATATGAGGAAGGTTAGCAAAGAGAATTCTTGGAGATGGCTGGGAGGACAGATGTGGCTGATGAACCCTGTGTGGCTTAATGCTTTAAAGTTCCTGGAGATTATACCATCTGTAGGAATGCAAGTAGGCTTCAGGACATCTGGCCAATTTTTTTGGTCCTGGTAAAATATAATAATTATTACATTGAATGAGTTTTTAAGGTTCAAGGGCTGAGTTGGAGAACCCTTGGTGAAACTGATGTATTCATTTTTCTTTCATCATGATCCAAATAATTTCTGAAAATGAATTGATTTCTGCAATGCTATTTTGGAAGGAGTGGGGGCAGAAAAGATTGAACAATGTCAAAACACACCATTTTGATTCTGGGAAGTCTCCATTTGGGTGGGAATTTTGTTTGGTTGTTTTTTGGTTTTGTTGTTTGGGTTTGGTTTTGTTTTTAATGGCATCTTTAAGTTATATTGCAATGAATAAATGTAATCTACTTTATTTCATAGCACGATGTTAGATCAGTCCAAAGCAATTATTTTTCTCCAGGAATGTCATGTTTAATTTTGCTTTTTAATGAATTCAGAATTGGAAATCTCAAAGCTGTTGATGAAACCAAATGTTCATAATTTTTTGGACAGTTCTGTTCAGGTGCTCTACTTTTGGCTCTGGTAGAGTTGCTACATAGCACAGACTGCAGCATCTTCCTCCTTCCCTGAATCTTCACTGGTTGGGGTGAAATCACTTCAGAAAAGAACTGTCTTTTCCTATGTAAACTGTGAAGCAGAAAGGAGTAGTAATTACCATCAAGTTTTCCAGGGTCTACTATGGTACTAATTCAGGCCACATATCTTGTAACAGACATTAACAACAACTGTATATATAATAAGTTTGACACATTTGAGTTCTAACAACCTTAAACTCCAGGGATTCAAGCCAACTTCATTAAAACAGTGGAAGAAAATGCTAGCAAGTCATTTTAAATGGTGTTGGCATATATACACCTTTTGACTTGAATCACTTACTGTTTTCCCAGTAATTTAGTCTGGTTTTTCTTGCATACTGTGTGAATGCAAGGAGGAAGTGGTATGGTTTCCTTAGACTCCCACTAATGCTTTGACTTAAATCTTTGCAGTACTTGCTCCCTCTGTGTGAGTATATGGATGTGTATTTATATATATATATACATATATCTCCATATATATATATATATATATTCCCATATATATATGTGAAAAGCTTGTATTTTTCCATATGCAAAGTATTATGGAGCATAAACCCAGCTTTTTGCACCTAAGTCTCTTAGGTATGGCAGGTAGTGGGACTTAAATAATTCTGCTGTCTGGACATGTATATTCATCTCTTTAACAGTTTTTGAAACTGGTGGCCAATTTCAATTACATTTTGAAGAGAAGCAGTGGTGTCAGAGGGACTGCACTCCTACAAGTTTTTAAAGGATTAGTGGCTCATAGAGAAGCCACAGTCAAGAAAATCTAACCCTTTGTTAGATAGCAGGAAAGCATGCAGAAGAGACACTTGTGAACCTGATTTACTAGTTCCTATGGCTCATTCAAATTATTTGTTTAAACCTTAAATATACCTTATTTGTACAGAGTGTGGTGTGTCTACACACATTTGTCTGTTATACACATGCATAATGTTCACTGAAATCCTTCCAGAAATTAATTGTGCTCCCTCTTGCTAAAAGCATAACCTCAGCTCCATCTGCTGGCTCTGTGGATTGATAAGACAAAACTGCTGAAATATGTCTTGTCTGGGATTTTGCTATTTGTCTAGTGAAAAAACATAAGCATAGCACCAAACATACAGATGTGTTATTTTCCTTTAGATAGATATTATCTATAAAAGAGGAGACCCTTATCATTTGATTCCTTTTTGGGCGGGTTTCATATTTTCTGGACTTAATGCCTTTAGAGATCAGGAGGCTTTTTCTTCAATCATGAGAGCTAAGAAGCTATTTAGGAAAAAGGAAGAAATTTCTCTTCACCTCACCCTTTTATCTCATGAGAGCAGGAGGTAAAGCTTTATGAAGAAGGTCAAATATTGTATCTGAGTTGCAATGTCTTCCTGATTTATACCTCTTATCATGTAACCCTAGGAACAAAGCTTCAAGCTCTAAAACCAGGAATACTCACTGACTGTCCCATACAGCTAATTCTTCACTAATAACATATTTTGATAAAATTCAAATACAAGAGTGGGTATTTTCTTGCTTCATTGCTTTTTCTCTGTTTATATTAGGAAGGCATTGGGCATAGACTGTCTGTTATGCAAGCTGTTTTGTAGTCGGAAATTATTTTTATTCCAAGTGGAATAACAAAAAAATTCTGAAATGAATTTTTCATCAAAAATTAGTGTTAGATCTGGCAGAGTTTTTATTTTGATTTTGATCACATTTTGAAAAAAAAAAAATAAGGCAATGCTCAAAATAAATAAACTGTTCTGTTCAGGCAGTGCAGGTGTGGCTTCACGTTTTCACCAAAATAAGTGAGGCAAATGGATGAAACACCTTTTTGGTGAAAAATAAAATGGCTTGTGGCAGCGAACTGTACTGTCTCTGTTGACTTTGCATGAACATTAGGGTCTGGAAGTAGGGCAATGAGAATTAGTATAGGCATGTGTAAGGTCAGCTGAAAATTAGCTTCTTTGCTCTTTTTCCACTGTGAATTGATACAACAGCACTACTGAAACTTTGATCTACCTCATATAATTTAAATGCATTCTAAATTGAAAGCTTTTGTTTTAAAAATGTTACCATTAAACAATTTGTTTTCCCTCTTCCGTCCAGTGCCTTCCGAACCTGACTTAAACTTGATGACAATTTGGATGGTCTCAAAAACGTCTGATGAATTTTAATAACGGGGCTGACATTTACAATTCTTCATCCCCATTTGACAATTAGCGGAATTGGTGGATCATTGTTCAGCTTTCTGGTTTTGTTTTGTGTATTGCGTATGGCCATGAACTTGGCCATATGCAACCATTACACATAAGATGCTGATTGGAATAGGAAACTGTGAACAAGGCCAGTTTCTTCAGCAGATACTTGCTGACAGAAGAAGCAAGGCCCAAGGTTGTGGTATGGAAACAGTAATCCAAGACTGAAATTTACTTATTCCTTGTACCTTGTCCTTTGGGACAGCCTGTCTCTATAGCAACATCCCCAATGCTGTTAGTGCTACAGAGATTGAGTAAACATAAGCCTATACAGGTTATGGGGAAGAGTAAGTAGGTCAAGGCATTGCGAAGTGCAGAAAATACATCCAGGCAGAGCAAACTTGTGAGTCGAGAACCCAAGTAAAACCAGGACATCTTGCAGGCAATTTTAGTCCTTAAGAATTCAAGTTTGCTGCAGAGGTGTCCTCACTGATGTTTACAGCCTCCATGTGCTCCTGGCTTATGTTACACTTACCCACTGTTAGGCGTTTGGCAGTTGAGCAGTTGCATATTCTCTCCTTTTATACATTGCACTTTCCTATGTATGGTGAAGAGTTTTTTATAGCCACAAAGAGTTTTATATGCCTTTGTGATATTTAGTCTACATACTCCCTCCTACTTCTCCATTTTCCTAATGAACAAACTGTAGGCTGCATATTTTGCATACATTAATGCTTTGTCACTTCGAACTCAAGGCAGAAGACCGTTCCAGGCAGAAATACCATCTTGTTCCTGTGACAAGGCTTAATACAGGAGCAAATAAAAAAACGTAGAACTTGGAATCTTTTAACCAATTCTTTGCACAGGGTGTTTTCCTGTCTCATCTCTTTATCTTAATAATGCTTAAGATCCCAAAAGAGAGCACTTTCTCAATGTGGGAAGCACTGAGTTCATTAATAATTAAATAAACCCTTTTATCTAAGCTGTGTACAGTTATAATAGACAGTGGCCAGGAAACATCCATCCCTCTTGCCAGGAACTGGTGCAAAAAGCAGACATACCAAAGGTTCCAACAGTGTGGTTGTGTCAGAAGGGAGATTTAATCTCTTACCAAAAATGAGAGTGCTCATACACACACACAAAATGTAACAAATTACTTAAGATTGAGGCTAACTAAAACAAATAGCTTTAGTTTACAGCTAGACAATTGTAAATGGTTTGCCCCAGAGAAGGGAAATGTGCAAAAGAGTTAAGCAAAGCACATGTGACAACACTACTATTCCCCCGTTTCTACCACTTGCACCCTGAAACGGATGCTAAACACATGTTTGAAGGATGGCATCTGCAAGACAATATTTTCCCAAGAACAAACAGTCTCATTGGAGAGTAAAGCTGTTCAGTGTTTTCTATTCCACTCATGAAATGGAGGTGAACTTTTCTGGCATTTGTAAAAAGAAACAAGCCCAAAGGACACAAGAGAGCAATCATACTTGCATGTGTTTGTGTTTGCATTCGGGTGCAGTGGGGAATTATGGTAGAAGAAGGCCAAGTATTGATCTGGGGAGCAGACACTTCTCAAGAAAGGCTGAAAGGATCCACAAAAAAAACATCATAGCCCCTGGGGATCCCCTGGCTCTCCCCTACCTCTTTTGAAGTGAGCAACCTCAGCTCTGCTTCATTGCATGGGGGTACAATCCCTCTATGTGCCTGTGTGCACATTTTAAGTGTGGGATTAGGGAATGAGGCTCTCTATGTACAGAGGCAGGATTTGTTGAGGGAGCATCCCATGCTACCTCAGAAAGGGCACTGACTTACAAGCTCACCATCACATGTCCCCATAGAGACCCTGAAATGTCAGGTCTTTAAGGATACAGTAAATCTAAAATATTTGTTTTAGAAGGAAAATGGTCTTGCCCTGCTGATCTGTAAGGAGCATGGAAAAGATGATGACTTGACAGGTAGAAAAATATATAGCATACATCTCAGATACCCTTATACCTAATCAGACCTTTCTGATGGTAGAGAAGCCTTTTTCCTTTTTTGGTTTGTATTTTGGTTTGGGGTTTTTTTGTTTGTTTGTTTGTTTTGGGGGGATTTTTTGTTTTTGTTTTTGGGGGGATTTGTTGTTGTTGGAGGGGGTTGGGAGGGGGAGATGAGGACAGGGGCAGTGTGAGGCGGTTGTATCATTTTCTTTGTGCAAGCAGAGAAATGGGCAATAAAAAACCAGAACTACATGTTCATAGCAACAGTGCATGTCTGTAGCATCGCCACATTTTCTGTAGAGATTGCAGCACTGTGTAGCACTCCCTTACAGCAACTCACTGATAATTATTAGCTACAAATCATAGGAACTCTGTGGCAGTGGAGGAAATATTTATTTTCTTGTCTAGTAGTTAGCTAAAACCTGATTGTTTTATCTTATTTTAACCAAAAAGGGTAAAATCAATCATAAAATTAATATATATTCCCAAATCGAAGTGTGTTTCTTAATTGGCAACTTTTATTGCAGTAACAGCTTTTAACATGTCTGATGCAATTTGGACATGTTGCAATTTGGTCTGTGGAGTTCCAATGGTTGTATGTGAGGTAACATTGATTTTAGATTCATTTTTCTCCTTTGCTGTTTTTCTTAGTCACCCGCTCTGGCATTTGAATCTACACACATAAGATGAAGTGTTGTTCAGTTGTGGCGCTGTCATTGCATCTGAGCTTCTCTCCTTTGATGTTAAGGGAGCCTGCAGAGACCAGGCTCCTGGCTTAAGCATCAGAAGGAAGGTGCTTATTACTGCAGGCTGCCTGAATAGTCCTTTGTTGCCCCTCGTCGTCTCTTGTAAGACTTAGCTAAAGTCAAGCCCTTACTTAGCAATGGCATTTTTATAAGAATCCTTAGAATGGACTCAGTGGATTTCAGGCTGGGAGTCTCTGAAAACCTTAACGTAAATACATTGTATTTTTATGCAGTTATAGAAGAAGAGGAGGACAGCTGGAGTTGTAGTTTGGATATGTCTGTCTCACTGGTTGTCTGCCCTCTGGAGCTGTTTGCACTGGACCAGATCTGAGCAAGAAAGATGATGGTGGGTGTAGTGAAAACATGGGGAGCCCTCATCAGGGCTGGCTAACCTTTCTATCCAAGCTGTGGGTCTTCAGCATTTTCATCCTTTAGAAGCAAATGTCCAAGGAACTGTTTAAAATAAGTGGTCACTTATTTTAAGTGACAGCAGTATCAGCAAGAGTATCCCTCTGCTTCACAGGGAGCCTCACAGAGACACTTCACAGTCTATAGAAAAGTAATTTTTAAGGATGACAGAAATACTAACAGTGACAGAACATAAAACAATTTTCACAATGGTGAAAAATTCATGTACTTTGCCTCATATTTATTTAATCAAAATATCTGACACAACAAGTTTATGGTTTGCCTTGGCTTCTGAAAATTTTAGGATGACCCTAAAAAAAGCTTTGGCCAGAGAAGATAGACCAGACAGTCAAATTCATCTAAACTGAGCTTTTGAATTACATGTATTTGTACTGTGCTGGTTGAAAAGATGAGTTTATACCATCCCGTCCTAGAAGAGGTTTTTATTTTTGGCATCAGTATTCACATTATCATCAATGACTTATCACTTTGTCTGTGTGTAGCAGCCCAATTCCTCTCCTGATCTCTCACACACGCTGCTCTACTCAGAGATGCCTGGGAGAGGAGGACTCGGTGCCCAGGTGCAACAGCAGAGATTCCCCCTCAAGGAGGTTTTGATTAAGATCACAAGGCAAAGTGCTTTTTAATTTAAGGAAAGATAATACCCAGAGGTGATATATTCAGTCACAGCTTAATTGAAACGAAAGAACACTCAAAAAAGGTGAGAGAGACAGCAGACAAAAGGTTAAGCAAAGCACCTTGTATCAAATGTTCAGCTGAGGATTAGTTGTTGATTGTGGAGCATAAGCCAAAAATCAAGTTTTATTGTGTGCCCTACAGTGATTTCTGTGTTCAAAATGAAATCAGAAAAACAGGCACTTGTTTATCTCCATACACTACTGCAGCATGTGTGACAAGAAAATAAAAAAGTCATGAAATATTATTAGTGTTTTCTTTTTATTGATTACTGAGTTTAGCTGTAGGAAATACTGGAGAAAATTTATGGCTCCAACCTTTAGTTTAAAATTAATGTAATTGTTATGCTTTGGGATTATGAACAGCTGCTTGTTGAACAGTAACCTTTACAAGAAACACCTAATATGCTGCCTGCATAAGGGAACTTTTGCACAAGAAGAAGAGTTGACCAGTAAGATGAATAATTTGCTTTAAAAGAGGAATGTAGATGACAGTAAATAAGAACAGTTGTTGAAACAGGCACTTCAAGGCACATAATGAGGGTGTTTCAAAGAGATTTGCAGTAAATATAGGTTTTTTTACTGACAGGATGTTTACAAGTTCCTCACACTTTTCACTCCTAACTCCAGCACGGTAATTCCATTGGTTCAGATGGCACAGTAATCTAGTAAAGTGTGATGAGAGCTAGATTTCTGTTCTGTAACTAAATCATATCCACTTCATCCTCCCAGTTCACTTTTGCTCAAAAATGTTGTGCTGTGTTCTTCTTTCACGAGAGTTAAACAGTGGGCTCAGTGGTTTTTCAAATAAGTTATTGATTTAAATCAGCGTTTGTGGTTGGCACTTTTTCTGTTCATATTTTAAGCTGCCATTACAGTGCTGTTTTATCTTCAATGGAGTAGTGACTCACTTTGCCCCATCCAAAGCACAAGTTATGTGTGCAGGGAATCAGAAGAAACTATTTAAAAAAAAAAAAAAAAGGTTATTTCTGCTTTATTGTACAATATTTCTGTTCCTAAGGCATCTTTCATCTGATGATTAACATCAAAGCATTTTGTAGGCCTTGATTATTTATCTTTCTCAGTAGTCTCAAGGTATTTTGAGGAAAAGGGTTTGCGTAGCTCAGAGTTAAAACCTCTTAACAGCACAGAGCAAGGTGGCACAATTTGGACCAGAATTAAAAAGAAAAGTGATGGTTGGCTAAAAATGTGGGAGAAAGCTGGTGTGGAAAAAGGACTGTACAAGTTGAGTGCTTCACAGGCAATTGAGACTTCCCTCTCATTAACCTCTGTCTTATTTTGTCTGTAAACCTTTGGAGAAAACAAACTAGGAAGTAAACATAGATTGTAGAAAACCTTGCTGAGCTAGAAAATGTAGAAGTAGTTGGAGAACATCAGTGTTGTGTCTAAGGCCATGGCTAGCTTATGAGAAAGCCAGGTCTTGGGGATGCTGGCCAGCAGATGTATTGGAGGAGCAGCACCACAGTTAGGATGTGTGGTCCTTGAAAGTCCTCCATGTCCTGGTAGCTGAGAGCTGGGAAATCCAATAGCTCACAGGAGGACAGCTGAGGATCTGGTAAGGTAAGCCATCCAGGAAGGGTAAAAGCAATCCTTCATCAAAAGGGAAGTGGTTGATAAAGCCTTTTAATTCTGGCAGTTAACTGTTTCTAATGGAAACAGTTCTACTGAAAAGTAGCTAGTCAGTGTCAGGTATAAGCCCTCAGAGATGTTTGCACGTTTTTTATTTCACACTAAGGAGTGGTCAAAATAATATCATAGAAGCCATTCACAATAAAAAAAATTAATGAGCGCCCAGTATTTGCAAGATTGAATGAGCAGATATGACCATGGGATTAACAAATAACATTCAGTTAATCACCCTGTGTGCCTGGTTTCCAGACATCTGTAGCACCCACAGCAGGGATGATTGTTTAAAGAGCTCTGTGTACTCAAAGGGACCAGATTTCTGAATGGATCAGTACTCTTTGGGAACTATCTATTGCCCAAGCATCATGAAAAGATATGCACAGGCTAAACTGGCAGAGCATGCTCTGACCCGCTACAATACAGTCATGTATCTCCATATTCAGTAACTAGCAGTCAGTCCTAGAAGATGATACTGAAGTGGAAAAAGATAGGCAGCCTGGGAAAATAATGGCCAAATTTGTTTAACATACTTTACAACAATGGTTTTTCACATAATTTTAAGTGAATCTTGTTCATTAGAGGCTGAGCCTCTGCATTCGATGCTGTAGAAGGCTGAGGGAATCGCAAAGAATCTGTCTAATTGGCATCATGCATGAAGGCTGCTGAAGCATTGGGAATGGCTAGGTCTTCCGCACCAGTAATGATCTTATTGCTATAGTTACAGTTGTCTGACTCTCCTTCTCCCTGTAAGTTGACAAATCTCATTAAGAATATTTGCAAAAACTAGGATATAAGTAGTTGAACAGCTGCTTTAAAAGCCAGTTCTGTCTATGCTCATGCCCGATCCTACTTCAGCTGTTGGGGGAACCCCTTAATTGTTTGTAAAACCAGAACATCTACTCCCTCCTTAGTCCCGTGTACTGCCACCCCAGAGATCCTTGATCATTGTGGATGCTCGGGGCATGCTGAGCCCTATGGAGGGCTGTGAGGAAGAGCAGACATTTCTTATGTGCCTTCCTTCTTAGGGAAGGGAATAAGTATAATACTTGTGAACCTGTTCAGATCAGGAGCCTGGGTTAGACATGTACGACCGGACAAACACTGAGATCAGGGTGAGTTGGTCTTGACTTGTCTTGGCAAGGCGGAAATGTCTCTTCCTTCTATGAGGTGTGAGCACTGATTCCAGCCGCCTGTCGAGCCATCTTTCATTCTCTGTCAGGAAGCTGTGCTCTACCTGAACCATGCAGGTATATAAAAGTACCGGCTGTGAGCAAGAGCCAGAGCAAGAGCATTCATCACTTTTGATTAAAGAGCCTCAACTCTTGTTCTGTGAATTAAAGAAAAAAAGTCTCAAAGGAACATGGTTACTAAACATGTTAGTACTTTAAATGCCAAAACCTATTCCAACCCTTCCCATTTGTATCCTTTCCACCCCCCCCCCCCCCCGCATCTTCCTGTTAGCAAGCAATAGTAGCTTCTTTTTCCATTTTTTCCATTTTCAGTCCCTCTTGTCTCAAACTGGGTGCTAAACAGGGTGGCCTGACCTAGTCAGGTGCCTAGCAGATATTAAGAGGAATTTTCCCTTCCAAAGCACTTTGTCTCAATTTCCTGGCTTGTCTGTGTGATGATTTGGGTAGTTTCAGCATACTCTACAATTCACTGTCTGTCTCTCTCTCTCTCCATGGAAAGAGTGAGGATGTCATTGTCTCATGTGGGCAGCAACTAGACTCCAGGCATTCTTGCATGTATATTCTCCTTATTTTGTAAGCTGACTTGATAAACTAAGAGTGGGTTTTGTACAAACAAGTGGGCTAGCAGACTTCAGAAGAGGCCCTTCCCTAGGCTTTGCTACAATTAATGGGGTGGGCAAAGGGTCTTTTTGTCAAGCACACTGTCTTTGTTTTCATCTGCCACCTCCTTTTGTGGACTCATTTAAGGGAAATCTGAAACGTGTTTAAAGTTTCAGGAGAAACATCCATTTGAATTGAGATCAGAAAAGCAGAAGCAGAAAGCAAACTTGAAAATCTGGAAAGGGTAAAAAATGTCATGGATCTGAGGCAAGGCTTATTGTAAAGGGATGTGGGTCTGGTGAGAGGCAGGGCATGTCTTTGGCTGACAGGTTGCTGTAACTTTGGTGGATGGTGTCAGTGAACCTCTCCCTCCCTCTCAGGGACAGAACTTCCCCTCTGGACTATGCCTACTCAGGGCTCTGAGGCCACAGCAACTCTCAAAGAGGGAATTTTTCAGCATCTCATGGGAAATGAAGTCCACCAGAAGCCCTTGACTTTGATGGAGTCCCTGGCACAGAAATACCCATGAGGAGCCACAGCAGTATTCCCAGTTAACTGACAGTGGCACTTGACAGTTTTCAGTTTTCAACGTTCCATTAAAAAAAAAAAAAAAAAAAAAAAAAAAAGAAACTCTTTTCAGTTGAAAATACTTTTCTACTTTTTTTTCAAGCCTTTGCTATCATCTTTTGCACAATTTAACCTTATTATCCAGTGTGGAAGGGATGAACTCTATATATGTGCAACGTGCTCCACACTAATGGCATTAGCCTCTCCTCCTTGACCATATGGATTCAGGTTTTGGACTGTGACCTGTAGCCAATTTCATAATGGCCATTAATAATATTTCAAAGGGTGTGTGTACTGAAAAGGGAGGAAAGCAAGCACTCTCTTAGTTGATCAAACAGCTGCATCATCTGGGCAAAGTGACTATTTTGTCTAGGACCATGGGTTGGGTGGTTTTTTGCCTGTTGGGTGAGTTGACTAAGATTGCATCATGCATGATTTAGAAAGCATTAGACCAACAACATACAGTGACTTACACTGTATTTTGCCATTCACAAGTTCTTTGAACATTAAGTCAATAGTTATTAATAGTTTGCAATGAGAGATCAAACTGTGGTCTTTGATATAGTTTTTAAGTTGAACCCTACTGATTTATTTAACTGTGCATGCACAAGATATATCTACAATTGCATCTTCAATTTTGAGTTATAACCAAGTTGTAGGAAATAAAAACTCCATACTGATTAAATTATAGAATACTTTATTTTACCTAATCTTGCCCAGCAAGCTAAAATAAACATGCATCCTTAGATGTACCAGTAATTCATGTAACCTGTTAATTACTCAGTGTGCAGTCATTATATTTCCAGTAGCACTCATTACTCCAACAGTTCTGAAGTGTTTCTGCAGCAACACTTGGCTTGTTGTTATAATGATACCATTTCGCAAGTTTCTGAAGGCATTTTTTTTACCCTGAGTTGCATTGATTGCATTTCATTTACCTTTTTGCCCCTGCTATTGTTTATTAGCAAGCACTTATCAATTAGCTTAGTTGAGATCCAAAAAAACCCTAGTGTTTCACTCACTAAAAATCAATAAGGAAACTCAATAACTCCTTCCAAAACCCAATAAAGAAGCACCAAATTAAAGCATTTGCAGCAGATATGTGCACAGGGCTTTGGTTGAATAGTTTATCTGATGAAAAAATTATGGTTTTTGTTAACTGTAACTACCCACCCAATGCAGCCTGAACCTGCAAATAATTTGTTCCTGCCCCACCCTTTTGCTTTTGCTTCAAAATACTGAAATAAAGGTGGCATTTTCAAAGAGAAAGTATTTTGATCATTTAGAAATCATATCTTGAGAAATAGGTTATAGAAATGTGAAAGTACTACCATTTTTGAGGGTTAAAGCTGTGCTAAAACCAACCCACGATGTTGTTTGCAGGGATGGGATGGAAGAATCTTCATGTGAAGAGGAAATGCTGCTCAGCTCAGACCAAAGCAACCACTTCTTGCTTCTACTTCCAGTGTGACTTTGAAATTGTTATTTTGACCTCGGTGGACATACATTTCTCATGTTTAAAATAGGAGTCCATCTGGAGTATATTTCTGGGGACATAGACTAAAGCTCATTTGTTCTTTTTATGCTGAGACTAATGTAGTAACCTTCATAGCAGAAAGCCATAAGAAATTATTTTGTCTTGTAGTTCGAGATAAAAAAATTCAAGAGGAATATATCTGATGATGAACTAACTAATTCTAATGCAGAAGCAGTAGGGGTTTTCAGCAGAGTTACAGCAGGACCAGTTTTCAAATGCCCTTTAGATACGGCCAATAATTCTTACTCTTTATACTACTGTGGCAGCAAGAGGCTACCAGCCAAGCCAGGGTCTGGCATACTGTGCAATCCTGTATTGTTTGTGCATACAGCACAAGACATTCCTGTCCCAGAAGGTGTGCTAAAATAAGTAGATAAGGCAAAAATACTGAGGGAAAGAAAATATTTTTTATTTTTGCTTGATCAACTCAGGAAGATATGGGAGAAGTTAAGAGATACCTTCTGATTACCCATGGAGTTGCAAGCACAACCCTGAGGCAAATGCTAGTGCCTTCATTTCCAGTAGGATACTTTAATCTTGTATTATCCTTCATGTGCACAAGAATCAGAGCACAGCGATTGGGAAACATTATGCTTCTCAAATTTTAAAATGGTCCGGAGCAAGCTGCCGGTTTTGCGTAACAAAACTGCTTAAGGCTTGTCAACAGTTAACAACATGTGTAGAAGGGAAAACATATATTTTTAAAATCTGCTTCACTCTGATCAGATTAGAAAATAATGTCAAGGCAATTAGAGGAAAATAAAGAAGGATGAAACTGTTCTCAGAGTAATGGAAAAATAATTATCAGTGTGCTAACTGATTGCGTGTTTTCCCTGCTGGATGCCAGGGGAGAAACATCTATTTTCAAAATCCTCTTTGGGCCTCATCCTACATTGTGTTCAGCTTGCTCAGTTCCCATATGATATTGATAGAAATTAGAGGCACCCAGCACCTCAACAGCTGCCCTGAGCACCTTCCAGAATCAGCCCACCATAGACAAGAGCAGCTCATGCACTGGCAATGAGAACAACGCGAAGGAGTCGAAAACACAACAAATAAACATAAAATGTATTGAAAATGTATTGAAAAGATGATGGCATTTAATCATGATTTATTAACATGGTTGCTGCCACATTTCCAGTGATTATCTGTGGTTTTGGAAAAGTGTCTTCTTGGATGTGCTTACACATTTGTGTGTGTTTATTGTGAGACAACTCCACAGAGCAGTTCAGCAGCTGCGAGACTGCTGGTATACGGGAAAGTGCATGCATCTCCTTGAGAAAAGTCCTCTGGACTTTGGTGAGGAGAGGATGGAGGTTATTGTGGAAAGACTTTGAAACCTTGTCCTCCTGCTCACAGTAAGCTACTACTAGACAGGGGAACTGAAAATAAAACAGGAATATAGGGATGGCTCTCTCAAAAGGCCCCTAGAAAATCTCTAAATATATTCAGTCTCTATTGACAGGAAAAAGGTAGAGCTCAAGGTTTTGTTGTGCTAGCTGTTGTGTAAGCATAGTGATAGAGCCTCAGTAGATGGACTTTTCCTGTGCAGGCACAATTATCAGCGCAGGCACTGGTGCTGCACAGGCAAGGTAAAAACTGAGCAGTGAAATTACTTGACCCAGGGCCCTAGTGTCAGAGGCAAAAAGCATTTGCAGGTGAAATATGGGCATTACTGGAGTTAATGGCCCTTAGTTTGAGCTGCATCTCAACCCAGTATTCAGCAGTCCCACTCTGCCTTAGACCGACATGGATACTCACATAATGACCCTGACTATGATTTTAATGACAGCTTTAGAAAGGTTGACATTTGCTTGGATGGTCTTTGGTTAACAAACTCTTGCAGCAGCAAAGAGAGAGCTCAGAAGTAGTACCGGAAAAGAGAGCTAGCATAGCTGATATTTCTCATGGCAGGAAAAAAAATAGTGAAATCCATTAAGCAGTTGGGTTTTATTCTGCCTTGCTGCTATTTAGCAAAGGTAAATGCCTTGTGAAGATCGGGGCACAGCAGTCATATGCTCTGACCTGTGACATGAACACATATTGAACGATTCTGAAGGCTTCCCCTTCCTGGCTAAATAGACGATGGCAGCAGGAGAGCTTACGTCTTACCCTCCTGCTCTAAATGTTCTTAGACCTTTATAAGTACAGCCAAGGGGAGGACTTTCTTAATCAACCTCACTGGTGATCTGACTGAAGGTCTTTAGCAAGGTTTATTATTTTCTTCATCTTTGGCCTGAGTTGGTGAGATGGGTAATTAATTATAGTTTATCCATTTGTCAAGATGATTAAAGCAGCTCTGCTATGTAGCTTGACCTTCAGGTAACCACAGTACTCCTTTCACTTAGCCCTACCTACCACTGCATGAGATTTGTGCAACCTTCTGCACCTAATATTTTCCTCTACATTTTTCTGAATGTTTGTATTCCTCTAGTAGAATTTTTTTTTTTTTTAACTAGAAAATGCACAGAATAATTCTCATTAGGGTTGGGAGAATTCTGGGACCTACAAGAAAACTCACATTGAATATTGGTGGGCAGTCTTGTAGGTTTATCAGCTTCTCTACAGATCTACAACTCTTTTATTGAAACTAAAATATAAAACTTTCCTACCTCTTAGTGATTCATTCTCTCTCTCTTTACCAAAGATAAAGATATTTCTTTTGTGATCCTACTCTCAGAGATTTCATTGAAAACTACACTTTTTCTTATAGAGGATCCTGAGAGAACAAGTTTAAATGACTACCAGAGTGGTGGAGGGTAATGAGGTTTTTGTGACTATGAGTCCAGACTGATGCTGGAAAGGGTATTCCTTCAGTCAAACTCTTGCTTGTGCTGAAACAGTAAAACAAACTAAGAATGCCTTTCAGATTTTCTTTGTCTTTTCCATTACCTGACTTGAAAAGTATCTCAGTTTCTTTCTCTTTCCGGATTCTCTCTTTTGACTTGCCTAGCTAGACAACTCCAGCAGATGCTCCTGTTTCTGTCTTGGGAAGGACTTTTGGTCTAAGATCCTAAACCACAGCAATACAGAATTGGCAGCATGATGGAGGACAGTAAACCTGATTCTTGGCCACCTTCCTTCTGGTGTGCTCTTGAGAAGTGCCTGCTTTTTATACCCTAGTGACTTTTCTCACTAAACTATTGTGTGTTAGTTCACTGCATGTCAAAGGAAAATGTTCTAATTTAAAATACAATAGTGTCTGATGTTGATACCGTAATTGCATATTCATATTCATAGATTACTTCAGAAAATTCCGGTACTTACCAGAGTAGAGAAACTGTGAGCAAAGATTCCGTAAGTCATGAGATTGCCTTAAAATCCTGAGACTCCAGGACTTTGTGTGTGCTTGTGTATTTCTCTTGGGTATTTCTTTAGGGTTTATATTTTCAAACTTTCCCCTGCCAGCTGAAAAGCAAGTCACTTATGAATAAAAGAAAAGCTGAGAATTTTTTTTCCTGTTAGAGGGCTTCAGGAGCCACAACTTGAGCATGAAATGTCACTGGATTTGTAATGCAGTCATAGGAGCTGGCAGGACTACCAAATTCTGTCCTTTGCCTACTCCTTAAAAACAAAACCCTTTAAAACTGAACTATTGTTCCTGGAAAATTAAATATTACTGTCTTTTAATGCATTCCCCCTGTTCTGTGAACTCATGTTTAATTATTTTGCAGTAAACCTAAGATTAACAGCAGAGCAGAGGTGTTTAATAATGATAAATAGCTGAGAATTTAGTGTATATCATAGATGTGAGTCCATCTCTTTTTTTGTGTTGTTGTTTTTTAGCTGCAGTTACACATCTGCAATAAAACTGTAGTAAGTACTTTGAGGAAACATTTGCATTATTCCTTCCAAAAAGATTTTTATCCACAGCCCAAACTTTTGTAATTTAAAGCCAAACATGTGCATTGTCCGCACATTTCAAGAGGCAGCTGGATTAAAACCTTTTGGATGAGATTTTAATGAATTACTGTGTTCTCTCACTGAATCAGTGCAGGGAGTAAATTTTTAATGACTCATCAACAAAGTTAATAGTTTTGAAAATCATTACAGTGCTATTCTATTATTTTGTTTCTTTTTACATTGTGCGACTAATGCTCCATGCATCATAGTAATGTTTTCCTTTTGGTGCTTCCAGCAGAAGTTGTTCTGACTCAGAGCTTCCTCTAGGAAATGTGTTACGAAAATGGCAATTTAGAAATAGTCTGAGATGTTCAGGAGTTGGATTTAAGATCCCAATAGACCTACTTGAAGGCCAGACATCACAGACCATATGGGCCCTTGAGGAGGAGATACATACCTACTATGAATTTCAAAAGTATTTTAGTAATCTAACATCTTGATTTAAGTATGAATCAGAGGCCAAATCTCTGTAGGTACCCTATAAGATGCCTAGGAAAACTAGCTTAGTTTTCCTTCCTTCACTGTCTGAAATGTTTCAGATGGTCCTAGGTCTGCATTCGTACACCCACTGACCAGCAGCCCTTTGCCTGGAATAACAAGAGCTTTATGCTCAGTACTGTATATTCCCTTCTATCTACAGGCAGCACTTTATTTTAGCTATATTTTATGTGCAGATATATCTTTTATAGGAGCCTTTTTGCTACAGCTGTCACCATGAAAATCATTCTGTTGGATTCAGTTCAGATTGACTACTTCCAGAGGATAAAAAAATACCTAAAATTATTTTCTGTAATTTATCTCTTAGTCAAATGTCTGTATAGTCCATTGCCCACTGAGTGAAGAGAATTTATAATAAGTGTTAGCTAACAAGCTTCTTCCTTGCTAACTAGAGCATTAAATTCATTGACAAATGTTGTCATGACTTGGTTTGTGAGCAAATAAATGGAGTTCACAAGTAAGGAGAAGAAATATGAGGCCACAGAAAGGGACCTGGAGAAATGTGAAAGCTTAACACTTGTCAGCCTTAGAGAAGACCTTTATCCTGACAAAACCATAGAGGGCAAAGTTTTATAAAGTGATTAATGGAGGAGGTAGTATGGTCCCCCAGCCCATACTGAAAGGTATATAGGTATTCAGAAATATCAAAAGGGGTGAGTTTAAAACTAAAACAATGATTCCCATTGATTTGAGAACAATTTATGATGCTAAATGAGACAAACGTAGCGGATCCTATTTTTTATGAAGATTGTCTCCCACATAGGCTCATGGCCAGACTTCCCAAGATGTCTGAAGGTATCAGGAGATGGTATTTACCATTTTGCAGACAACACCAGTATTTAAGCCTGCACTCAGGACAACTTACTTGGGCCTAAATGTAAAATAAGCATAAGCAACTTCCCCATTTGGACTCCCCTCTTTCCTATCTAGCCCCACCCAAGTATTGTGCAATTTTCTCACAAGATCTTTGGAGTTGAGGAACCTATGCAGCCCATACCTCTACTGAGGCCTTGATATGCAGCCATGGGAGCATTATATTTCTGAAAGATGCCAAATTGTAGGACACCTTGTTTCTGTCTTGCACGTTTCCTGCCGTTCCTAACAGTCTTACTGCAGGCCTGCATCATTGTCTTCATATATATCTTTAACATGATGGGGACCGTCATTCAGGAGATCTTCATGGATGATACTTCCTTAGTCTGCAGGCAATAGACCCTGCAATAGTCTCAGTCTGGCTGTTTTGAAGTGACTAAAGCCTGCTGTCATAAGAGTGAACCAGGTCACTGACAGAAATTAAGTACTTTCATGGTCAGGACTACAGGGAATCAGGGTTTTATAGGAATTTTTAAGAAACACTATATCCATTTGCTTTTACTTACTGATAATAAAAATATGTTTCTTTGGCTGCAGGCATATAATCTTGCTTGTCAGTTATGTGTGATACTCTATTAACCAGTGTATTTAGGGTTGCCATTAATTCAGTACTTTTGCTCTCCTTCCAGTAGTAATATGAGGGCACAGTACCTTCTCAATGTGCCTATGTATGTAAAGCTCTTTTGAGCTAATGGAAGATATATGTGGCTACATTCATGCTAAAAGCACCTGAAGCTCTTCTACCTCTTGATTCCCCACAAGAACAGGAGACCCCATTTATTTAATGAGGTAATAGAATATTTGCTTATGAACCAGGGTGAGAGAATCTTGTGGTTTATCACTGAGCAGGGCTGGGGAAGCTGGCTCCCAGGTCTGAGCTGGGCTACAGGCTGTTCTGGTCTCTGGGTATAATTGGTGTTGGCTGTGTCCTGTCGCTGTGCTGCCTGTCAGAACCACGAGCTCAGAGCAGTGAGCTACTGCATAGGCAGCGTTGCCACCAAAGCCTTGCCTTTGGCAGCACCTTCCATTGTTCTTTGTGTCTTTGATTAGACTTTGTGGGGCTGGAGGATGTACAGAAACACAGAGTAACTGTTCAGAAGGCATCTTTCAATGCATCAGGCTTGCAGTAGGGGTAAGGTATGGTCTGCATAAAGAGTATATGGATTTCTCCAGACCTTCCTGAGCAGGGTCTGAGCAGAGCACACCATGTTTCCTACCTACCCAAGAAGTGCTTGCAGATCCCACAATGGCGAGTCAATAAACTAAGCAATCCCAGTGGAGATGAGAAACTGGAATCGTTTATTCATACAAAAAGTGGTATTTTATGGGTCTGGGGTACTACAGATTCATGGCAGGCTTTGCATATTCATCGGAGGGTTGGCTTGTTACAATTAGGGGCTTTACAGAGATGAGGTAAAAGAGGAAAACCCAGGTTTACAAATTTGGGGGTCTTAACACTTACACCACAGGGGGAAAACCCACTTTATCTTAGGGGAATTACAAGGGGGTGGGGAAAGGTATTCAGATTTACAGAATACACAGGTTTGATGGAACTCAAAAGGAGAGATAGAGCACAGTAGATCTTCTACAGAGGCTTGATAACATCAGGGTATGGTCTCTCTGTCTTGACAGGGCACTTCACACAGTGAATATCACAGAGAATATCTTATCTGCTTCTCAAACTGAGGGTTTTTTCCCAATTTTCGAAGCCCATGGCTTTTTACTGAGACCGCTCAAATTCCTCTCTGCAGATATTATATTTTGGGATCCAACATCCCACCATTTCAGTCATAAATGGGAAGGTACCTATGTGTCACTTATCCAATCTCACTCCTGCTCCTGATGTCCCCCAGGTTTGTTTCCTTTTGACAGAGACACTGATTTCCTTATCAGGCTCATGGTGGCAGTGACTAAAACTCAGAGCTGGCCCTACCTCTACCAGGAACTGAATGGGTCTTCAGGTAGTTTGGTTTCAAAGGAAAAAGTTTATTTTTTACTTTGGAAATGTCCCCTGATGATAAAGACTAGAAAGAGATCCATGGGAAAAGAGATCCCTTGAGGTGCTAGACAGCATGGACAGATAAGAAAGGGAACCCATATTTTTGGGCACCAGTCTGCAACCATCAGGCCTTGCTGTTTCTGCAGGTGCTCTGTAGTTACTTTTCAGGTTATTGCTGAATTATTGTAGTTGCTGATACAGGTTACAGTCAATCTACGTAAACAATCCTAAAATTTGGATTTAAGTGCATGCATATTTAGGTTAATGTAGAGTCAGCGTGAGCAGCATGGAAGGGAAGCTGCTTAGTGTGTGGTGCCTGTTACCGGACATTTAATTCCAGGGGAAGTTCAGTGTGCTTTGTCCTCATAAGAAATCAGTGAAGTATGCTGTATACTAAAAATGCTGTGTAGAGTTCTTAGAAATGAAAGTGCTGAAAAATAAAATGGACTGATGGTATTGGCTCATTCGGCATTGCAGTATTTTTAAGACTACTTATCGCTAATATACAGATTCTAATTGGTAATTCCCACTTTTAATTATCTTACATTTAGTTACAGCAAATGGTCCTCTTGTTCTTTAATGTAAATGAATTTGTGTGAGCATGTGTTTAATGACCTCTTTCATATTTTCCTTTTAACCAACACTGGAATTTATTCTACTTGAGCTGAGCACCTCCATATTTTGTGGCAGTTTACTTATATATCATTCTATCTGAAAGTATCACAGACAGGATAAATGGATTGGCACCAATTTGGTACTTGGGTGATTAGTGTGAAAGCTATTTCTAAACTATTAGCTTGTTATACATGGCATTTTATCTTTATTTAGGAAAAAATGCACTAGGTGCAGATGCTAACTATAGATTAAGCAAACTTAATTCATTTTGAAATGTAATAAACTTTGGAGAGGAGATTGCCTCCAAAGATAGTGTCCTCGCTCACAAGTACTCAGTGTTAAATAATTTTATTTTAAATGCACTTTTACTCATAAGTTTGAGGTGACTGTCTGTCTAAATAACAATGCACTTCAGAAACATTGATTTCTGTTTTGTTTAAAAAAACTAACACCACTACCACTACTCAAAAGACGTTGTTAGTCCTGCACATCCCCAGCAACTGAGGGGACTGAATAATTTGATATTCAAATTCTAGTATCAGATTTTGTATATATCACTTCTGAGTGAAGATATTTCATCCCCAGCAAAAACTGAAGGCTGTCTTTTAGTGCTCTTTTTATTGATTTAAGTTATGTATGTGATTTTATGCCTGTATGCACCCTGGGTAAAGGCTGGGGCCTGGGTCCTACAGGGCCTTCAGTTTTACCAGCTGCAGTTTCTACTGAAAGAAGCAAAATTTCCAGCCGGTTTATGAGAAACAATCTTCAGTCCTGAGTGTGTAGCTGATCAGTGCTTGTCACAATGGTCAGCTAAGAGTAACACGTATTGGAAAACTTTTGGGAAGGAATGATTCTGAGTGATACAAACTGTAATACGGACACACAGTCAATATTTACAGTATGGCACGTGAACTTTCAGACTAATAAAACAGGGAGATGGTACTATGAATTACCATGGGGAGGGAGAGATGGTCAATAGTGTGATATTAATGAGATTCATGGTATAGATTTCCATTTGTGGCCACAGTGCTGCTGATAGAGAAGTAATAACAACTGTGATGTCTCTAATGAAGGTTACATTTGTATGCTGTCTATTTAAAACACAAGGTTTGTACCCCAAATCAGTTTTTGGTAACTACAAAGTTATTCAACAGCCCAAAGAGAAAGATGTGACCCTAGTCATTAACTAGCTGGGAAATTTAGCTTAGAGTGATGTCCATGGCAAACCAATGTTGTAGTTTGGAATAGCACACTGTGTTTGGGCTTCTACCCTTAAATATTAGTTTTTTCCTTCCACATTGTATCTACAAAGTATTTTATGACTTCACTCTTCAGGGATTAATATAGCCTGATTCTTGAAAGTGTTCTCCTAGCAGCAGCCAGGGAGATTGGAGAAGAGTGCCACATAATTTGAAGACGTATAATTAGCACTGTCAAGCACATTTCCCCAAGGACAGGCCTTTTTAAAAGCCCAGATTTCCAGGAATCCCTATGGAGATCAACTTGTGTGTCCCAAGCATCTTTGCAAATTAGGCTGCATATGTTGTCAGCGAGGTATCCTTGTGCAAATTTGAAATGTTGATAGTCATGTATATCAGGTTTCTGCAGAGTTTACACAGTGACCTCCTGTGGATTTTGGCCATTCAAATAACGCAAGAAATATTTTTGTGTCCTATGGTTTGTCTGTCATGTGGCATCTCATATCATAGTAACCAAGGATATAATTCTTCAACTGAATAGAAAATAATTTTGCAAAATGAGAGCTAGTGAGAAAGAAAACTTGACACAGGAAGATAGAAGACAGCATGATGGAATTAATAGAGTAATCTGTTCATCAATTATACTTTGAAGTATATGTCAAGTTCTTTTCTTTTGATTTGTATCAGATGGATCAGTATTACTTCCAGGAATAAACACATCATCATTTTGTTCCCTTTGCTTTCTTTCCTGCCTAAGGCACATAATCAATATCTATAAATTTCTTAATTTTCATTTTTCCAATATGAAATCTTTTTTTAAAATGCTTTTAGGTAAGACTTGATAGGCAAAACGGTGGGTTTGTTTGCTTTTTTTTCCCAATGAGTGCTTGAAGGAATGTTGATCTTCATTCCTACTCAGCACTTGCAATGAAAACTTCATCTGATAAGAAAGGAAAGACCAATCAGTGATCAAGGCATACCTTTATCTTATACCTCTACGCAGAAACCTCTTTATTCCTGGGTAGGAAATGCTGCAGGTTTGTTAACCACACAGATTAGAGTATCCTGAAAGCACCAACTTAGTTTGGATTTTGACTCTGACAAGGCCCGCTGTGCAGGTGTAATGAGTAGCCTTTTCCTTTTATGGTGTCTGGGTAGAAGTGGTCCCATTCTCCCAGACTGAAACTTTCTTTTCCTGATGAACTGCAAATCTTGCATAGCTGGGACCACCTTTCTGCCTCATTTGATGTGATGTTAGCTAATGCATCTGGATTTGTGAATGGTTTTCAGAGGATGGAGAAACTATTGATAGGCTCAACTCTGTATTGCAGGAGCAACAAGACTGGCTCTCCTTTCTGTCTCATCCCTCCAATGTGCCAGTGAAGGAAGAATGATCTCTGGGCTAAAATGTATGAGGAAAATAATAGATGTGAACAGAGGACATGCATGATGATGTGGGCCTGTTATTTATAACTAGATTCAAGATTTCAAAGCCAAATAAGATGGTTCTTTTGTGACCTTCAGTATTACTGATAGATCAGAGCTCAGAGTCTTTAGTTTTGGCAGAAATACTGTCTCTCCTGAAATGAGACACTGGATCCTCATGTAAATGCTTCAAGTGGCAAAGAAGCCCATGTCAACTTTTAATTAGGTTGCATTTGTTAGTTAAATTCTCTGCTAATTAGTAGCGTGCAATTCTCTCCATCATGCATGCAGCTCAACTTTCAGCCAAGCAGCCCCACTGTAGTGTTGCTGGCTACATGGAGAACACCCTAGCAACCAGTGATTTCCTCTATTGCTCTGTGATTAGGAACAGCAGAGGAACTTGTGTCATGGACCCTAAGATGCAGTTCGCATTTCCATCATTCACTACTGGTTGCTGCCTACCTCAGCATTTCAGTGTGGGATTTGGTACAGGGGAACAGCATGTTGTATGGGCATACCCCTTACTTTGTATTGCCTCAAGGAGTAAACTTGAGCAGCTGTTGACAGAAGTGGGATCTGTCAGTGCTGTGAAGCTTGTGCTGTGACTGAAGGTTGGGAGATCCATTGTGGTGCTTGAAAATGTGTCAACCAGTGGGCTGAAAATTATTCATTGACATTAAACCCTCTGATAAAATATCTTTTGTCATGTTAAAGTAGATTGATATACTAGAAAAAATTTTAATAATATTTTTAATAATATTTTAATAATGCCATTAGAGTAAAAAAAAACATATGTTTCAGAAGATTGATGCTTCTTGTTCCAGGCCTTTAGTGGCATCAGCGTTACTGGATTTTTCTGGTTCTAGGTTAGCCACTTAGGTGAAGAATTTTTCTGTGACAAACTTCACAGAGGAAAAAAAAGAAAGAAAAATAGCAGGAGAAGGTGCCACAAGGATTGAGGGTTGTGAGTAGCCTTGATTGTAGTCAGAGCTGTCAGTTTGATTGTATTTAGTAAATAATACAAATGTGTTACTTTCTGGACCATTCTTTTTCCATCTTTTAGTACAGGCTGCAAGGGTAATATATCCAGGCATAGGCTTGTGATACTTTGGTTCGTACTGGCACAAAAGTGAAGGTGACATCACCTGTTTCCTGCAGGATCAGATTCATATTAACAGATCAGAGTGATATTGAACTGAAAACACATTTCTGAAGGGTGTTTCCTGTTTATTTAACTAATTTATTTATTATCTTTTTTTTTTTAAGAGCTGACTATGAAGCCACATTCTCTTGTTCAGGAAAAGAAAAGGAGCTGTCAGAGTCACGCAGTCAGTTGTCCTTTGGTGAAAAAGCACATGATTTGCATACCAGTGACAGCAAGGAGGCCTAAAAGGCCTGGTGAGTCCATGACTACATAGCAGGCAGAACTGCAATGGCAGGTCATTCTCAGCATTTAAAGTACATCTGTGGATAGTCAGATGCCTTATTATAAACACTATCAAGTAGATATGGAATTATTTTTCAATGAGCACCTGGATTGGCAAAGAACACATTACTAAATAGTCATAAGTATTGAAGACTCTGCCTGAAAGAGTTGGAAATGTTTGCAGATTCTGAAACTACAGCACATTTCAGCATAAATTGAATTACCTGCATCTTTAGCGTCTTTAGTGTCCACTTGCTCCTTGTTGTTTAAGATTGGAATATCTACTACTCAGAGTACTGCAGCAGAAACCTGTGAAGAGATACACTGAATTCTGAAAGGCATAAGCTATGAAAAAATAAACAAAGATGCTATGATCAATATTACAGGGCAGAAAAACAACAAAGCTAAGTATGGAGCCAATATTTCCCTTCAGTATATCAAATAGCAGCTCTCAGCAGCACCTTGTAAAGTGCCTTCATTGTTGTCTGCTATTTAAAATGTGATAGACACAGTCTGCCAGCAGCAATGCCCAGTAGTTCAAATATCAACCACATGGACAGGCAGCAGCAAATGTCTGATGGGAAACGCTAAGAATCAATGAATATAATAATAAAAACTTTTCTCAAAATTTTTTAGAAACAGGAAAGTGAGCAGAGGGATATCAGGTTTGCTAACAAAGATACAAAATATTTGTGTTGATTAATATTTGTAATAAAGTTCTGGTAGTTATAATGGTAGATAACAGTAGATAAGAACAGGCAATTTCAACATCCCAAAGACCTTTTTCTACCTTTCTATATTTTTATGAAATGACTGTGCCTCCAAAATACTTGAATCACTTACCCCTCCACTGCTTGGGTAGGACAGGAAACTGTTACTTGCTGTCTGGCACACAGGAGAGAAGCTCCATGCAAGAACATCAGCATGAGAAAAGCTTCCTGGCTATCATTTATGTGTTTTGGGCATGATATTCTATTTGTAGAAGTGGAAAGAAGAGTCTTACAGAAGAAGTTTAGTTATCAGATGCCACATAGTGCCCTACTGACTTGACTTTGATTTCTGTTGTCATGTTTTCTATGGCAGCCTACAATGGCTGAAGGAGGTGGGGTATTCTGAGTCTATTTGCTTTCATAGTATGTGACTTCACTGCCTTCACCTGAGCCATGTTCTCTATGGCAGCTGAAATGTTATTGTTTAACAGTAAATTTATCCAAATTGTATGTTCTGCATCTACGGCAGGGCTTCTTTTATGTTGTTTTAGAGAGAAGGTGGTTTTTTTCTCCCTGAGATGGTGGCATACTTGTTAGAGATAAAAGACAATTACAGTAGATATCTTTTCTTAGGCATGCTTCCCTTCTGAAATTATTTTGAAAGCTCTGACTGTACTGAGAGTTACTCATATAATCAAATCTATTGACTTCAAGGGTTGAATTCTTCCTGCTAAGAATTATGCTCATTACCTTTGGATTGGTGTAGTTTCAACATTTTTATCAGAGGTGGTTAAGAAATTCAGTGCTCAGAATAATTTCAATTTCCACTATTTTTTCTATTATATTTTAGGATTTTTATTGACAAACTGACAACCAAACCATATTTGCCTCACTGTATGTATTCCTGCTTTTGGTAGGAATCATACAATTACAGAATAATTTTTGTTCAAAGGGACCGTCAACACCCCTGCCATTGGCACAGACATCTGTCACTAGATCAGGTTCCTTAAAGCCCTGTCCAATTTGACTTTGAACACTTCCCTTGGGACACCTAGAGCTTCTCTGGGCAACTTGCTTCAGTGTCTCTCCCCACTCATTGTAAAAAATATCTTCTTTATATCCAATCTAAATCTACTCTCTTTCAGACCTGGAAGTTTTGAATCTTTGCATTTGCATTCTAAACTTGAACACATTTAATTAAAATAAGAACAAAAACATATTAGCACTTTCAGTTACTTGAGAGTCATTAATCTTTAGATTAATTTTCTTTGAGCAGCTATAATTTCTATGCCATGCTATTTGATTGTGGTTGTCTGGACTGTTGAGTCTAACTAGGTAGCTGCTGCAGGTGTGTGGTAGATGAGAGCTGGAGCACTGTTTGGCTCAGTGAACAAAACCTGAGTCATATGCTTGGCCTGTTGGGGAGAGGAAATCAAATTGAAGAGCATGCATTTATTGCATTGTGGAATAGAAAAGGGGAAAATAAGAAAAGAGAGAGCATGAATATGTGCATGCCTGCAGGTGTACTTGCATTCATAGACCTCTAACTCTAGAACTACTGCATTCTTTGGTCATGATTTGGATATTCAGGAGATCTTGGAAACATCATCCATGTCCCAGCTGTGAGGTAGCCTGTGTTCATTGCATCCCAGTGGAGAACTTGACCTACCAACTTGAAAACTGAGTTGCTTTTTTCCCTCATCCCTTTATGTACAGCTGAATGCATCATTAAATATTCCTTGGAACAGAGAAAGCCTGTTGCTCCCTGGCACATCAGGTCATTCCTAATTCATGCCATGAGAACAGCTGGGAGACCATTTGCCTGAGAAAGGACTGCAAGCACACAAAAATTCTCTAGTTACTTTATTTCGTGACTGTTTTGTTTGCTTCCTGTCCTGTGTTCCATCAATATTTGAAGTTTTCATTGGGCTCAGTTTCCACTCAGGATTTTCCTCAGTGTAAAAGAAGCAAAAATTACTGCAAAGTTGTATAATTTCTTATTGATATTTTCTTCTTGGGGAGGCAGTAGCTTCAATGTGAATTACTTGGAAAAGGCAAGATCGTGACAGTATGCCTAAGGGCTGACTATCAGACTAGAATGAATGAGAGCATAAATGCATTAGCTGTGTGAAACACTGTAGGCCGAAAGTATATGCTTGTGAGTTTGTACAAGATATACAGCAGGCTTGCCTGGATAAGGAATTACTGAGATTTTGTATGGGGAGCTCTTATGTGCACTGATAGCTGGCTCTGAAGCTATACTGGGATCTTCTGGTTTGCAGTCTGCAAGAAGTTCCATATCCTGCTTTATCCTGCGCTGGAGCTGCGACACCACTGAGATTATAAATGCAAACATAAATGAAAAGGGAGGTGGAGAAGTTCTTTGCTGTAATTACGTGGTCTTTTTGCTGCAAGGGCTGGTGTCAGGTCAGCGTGAGGGTAACACTTTCCTCTTTTCGCTATGTGTGTCCAAACACAGTCCTCGTCAGTGGCTACATTACAGGACTTCTCTCATGAAAAACTAATTCACTGTTGCCAGTCCCAGTACATGGGCTCTGAAGGTGGCATTTACTGGTCACATCTTCTGGGATCTGTGGGGAGGTCAGGTGCCACAAAGGAATGCATTTAAGTAGTAAAAATAAAGATCAAGTTATCAAAGGCGCTTTTTTTTTTCCATAATATAACTCTTAACTGCAAATACAGACTGTACCATCTGAGTATGGGGAGGTTCATTTATATGTCTGTGTGAATGTACCTCTTAAGTAATCAGGTCAGCTGCACCTTGGGTAGGCATGGCTTGGTTCCAGCTCACATTCGAACAACCTTCAAAACAGACCTAGGCCAAGAAAAAAGGGGGACTTGAACAATCTAATTTATAATTGGATCTGACTTTCAGGTGCATGTGGACGTATGACATCATTTTTATCATTTTATATGTGGGCTGATCAGAGAAGTGATAGATCCCTTACTGTCATTCATGGAGCACAATTTCAGGATGCAGCTCAAGACACAGTGGCTGCTGGGAGAGAAGGTGGGTCTCTGCAGCAGATGAGAATCAAGCTGTAATTTTAATTTCCCCATCCCGGGCCATCAGCCCAAATTGCAAAGGGAACCACCACAGGCAAAGGCTGCAGGGCCATGTGGCTGCTGAATTAAGAAGGGCTGGAGGAGAGATCAGCTGGGACAGATTCTACATTACACCTCCCCACACTTTTTCAGGGGGTTGAGTAATGTTTTTTGTGTGACTGAGGCCCCTATACAATCTTGTTCAGAGTTTTCAACTTTGATGTAGTATATTTACACTGGATCCTGAGAAACTGGTTTAGAGCCATATTATAGGAAATATAGTTTAGAATTCCATATAAATAAACCACACTTCTGGTATGGTACCAGTTCATAGGTGCTCACAAGACACTTCTGCAAAACAAAAAGAATATGGAACCTTTTTTAGAAATACATGGTTTTGATCAAGAAGAGAATGCAATATACATTTAGCAGCATTTCATTTCTCGATTTGTGAAGGCTGATGAGATCATTTCAGTGTGAATGTTTTTCGAATAGGCAACAATTGAAACAAGATCAGGTTTACAAGAGATTTATGATTCCAGAAGTAATTATAAAGAGTGGTACTAAGACAGAGCACCTAAAATAATGCAACTGAATTAACTCAAGATATATGTATAACAAATCCTGTCAAGAATAATTAAGGTCAACAAACACATTGAAAAATCTCACTCAGGTAAAAAATAAGAAGGTTCTTTAGTCATTAATCCCATTCTAAACCTGAAAGATGTTATAAATTCAACAAGAGAGGAGGGCAGAAAGTACAGGAATGAGTTACCCACAGAGCACAGAAGTTACAACGTGGAGTTTGAAGTTTTCAGTTTGGAGTCACTTTCATGACAGTCAGAGTGAAGCATTTCTACTCTTAACATTGCAGCAAACTTTACAAGAACTGAAAATGCAGACATTATCAGTATCTTTAAAAAGACACAACTTTTGTGGGTAAAAATACAATGTAAAAAGGTCTGAAAATAGTGATCAGCATCAGTAATGATGTTTGTCTGCTGTCTTGACTGCCTTTTGCTCTCCTGGAGTCCACCCATGATAGTGCCATGTGCTGTAGCATCCACTCTCCTATCTCTTCTCCATAAAACATGCCTGGAGATGTGGAAGCTCCTTTTTGTCATTCAGGTCAGGGCTGCCCATTGGTTAAGAGCTTGTGTCTCGGAAGGGACAGCTGACAGAATTTTTGAGGCAATTTCCTAGCATCCTGGGATTCAGAGTCATCTGGGGCAAGCACGTGGCAGCCAGTTCCTTCTGCGTCTTGTTTTCTTTTGTTCTGTAAATTGAAAGTCGTGCTATTTGCCATCTCCTGCATTCCAGGTGTACACCCAAGTAATGCACTGTGTAGGCGCCAAATATCTTGAGTCAGTTGCTTGGCTATAAATATTAATAGACCAGAATACTTGACTTGGTGAACTAATATGGGCATTAACTCAACAGGTTCACTGCCAATAGCATTAAAATATGAACTCCTTTAAAAGCTTGACCTCTTAATCAAATACAATTTTGCAGGTTAAATAGTAACCTTATGATGGGTGGGAGAGACTCAGGATGATCTAGGTTGTAAAATTCAAAATTGTGTCTTCAGTGGCAGCTTTTCATTGAGCTTAGCAGATCCTCACCTGCCCTAGCTGACAAAGAAATTTTTTTCACAGTCAGAGGACATTCACTTTGTGTGTTAAAGTGGTCAGAAGCTCTGCAGTAAAAAGCAGTCTGAGAACATCACTGAGATACTTGGATTTATCAGTGTAGTGTTGCTGAATAATTACAAAGAGCCTCACCTGAGTTGACAAGTTGCAAAAGGAAGTAGAAGGTTGTAGAAGAGCATTATGATAGGCTGTGTTGTGCTTAATGATGTTATATTTTGAATTTGGGAAGGTCATAATCTGATATAGACTTTTAGTGATACTAGCTAGGATTGGTGCTTCTAAATCACCGTCAACACATCTGAGTTGCGTCTGGTCCCATCAAACATACTGTAGCTCTCGAAATGCAGCTAAACACAGAAATTTCCCAGACATGATCTGAAGATGTCATTACAATTATTTACACTTCGAACTAAAAGGAACACCATTTTCAAAAGACCTCACCACCCACCAGCTTAGATAAGAGTTCCTCAGTAAGAGTTGCAAAAAAAAAGAACGTCATACTGTCGTAGCCAGTTTGATACCTGTGAACAGTGGAGTCTCTTTTTTTGCAGCAGACTCCATATTTTATATGTACAAATAAGAAATGTGTCAAAATGTGTTTTTTCCACTGGAATAGTGCAGTTTCAGCAAAGCAGAAATTTTATGGGTACATTTACATTTTGATGGCTTTTTTCAGTTGGAAGGGGTGGAAGCAAATAGCTTGTTCATGTCATTTAAGTAATGCTGAATTGTTTGTCTCAATTAGTTAAAACTTTTAATTTTCATGCTATTTAATTCCATTGGGACTTTTATACTATAACATTCATATTATGCTAAAATGTTCTCTACTTTCTTTTATATTGCTTCAGTGTTGACTTAAAACATTCTCTTCTCTTTTGAAACAAAAAAGATTCAACTATATGAAAACACAGCTTTTTGGTCTTTCACAAGTTTCACAAGTATTTTTAAGTGTTTTTAAGGTTCACAAGAAATATCAACTTTTGTGCTATTTTGCAATACAAATTCATTTCATAATGACATAAGACTTCACTGAACAGAAATATTTTCTTCACGGTTCTAGTCGATAAATTGCTTTTGGACTGTTACAAGTACTGACAGGAGGTATTATTACTTCTGCTGGGTGGTATTTCATCATTATGTCTTCAGTCTGAGTTCTGTCTAGAATGTGTTTAAGTACTCATCATATTGATCTTGTATCACAGGCTTGCTCTTTACATTTAAGAAAAAGAGAGTTATGCATTATTCAGTGTTTCAGTGATTGTGACCTCACACTGTATATAAAGGAGGTGGTTGATTACTTTCCAAAAAGACATTTATGCAATTCCTATTCAGGTTATCCTAGCATAGCACTCTTTGCTGTTGGGTTTTTGTGGTTTGTTCATTGTTCTTTTGATTAGGATTTTTTTTTTTTTGTCTCTGGATGCAAGTTATTATTTCTATTCACAAACCAAACAACTATTTCTATTATTCAGCCATCTGGATTTTCTGTTTGTTTGAGGGTTAGGTTAGTCACTCTTCTTGGAAAGGGTTTGTTTTTGTTGTTCATCTACATGAATTTCTTAGGATACCTGGGGTAAATATGGTGAATGGGCTAGTTCAAAGCAAACTTAGGCAGCACAGCCAACAGGTTAGCCTGAGCTAACATCCAGACCATCTGGATGTGTGTGGTCTGGAGCCTACAGTCAACTCAAAGCCAAAGACACACCATTATCAGCAACACAAGTAGCTTCTGTAAAATGAGCTTGATAAAACATACCCAAAAAGTAATAGGTCATTTTAATACCTATGATGATTGTGATGGTGATTGTGATTTTTTAGTTTCTTGTCTGTAATTTATGCTGGTGACATGTGGCCTTCATTTGCAGATGATGTTTGCTCCATCCCTAAGGACATGACTCTTGATTTCAGTTTGCTTCTACTGCAAATGTCTTGCCTTTGTGAATCACGCTTCTGTCTTAGATAAACCTGATCAAATGTCTTTAGTTTCTCACTGAGGCATGTGATCTACATCCTAAGCAATACTCTTTTGTCCTCTCTCAGATCAAAGATAATCAGGAAAGCACTGAGACAGAGTTGAGACACAGTGCTTTACACAATGCAGCTGTGCAGAACCAACCGTAGTATGTAGGTATGCACTAAGCTGAACTGGTGGGCTCTTGGTAGGTTGCCCAAGGTTAGAGCCATAAAAATAACTTTCTTTTGGACTGCTCACACATAACTTTTTGACGGTTTTAACAGTTTCAGAATTGATTTTAGGGTTGCATTTTGAAGTTTAGTCTTCATGCAGTAATTGTGACTGAAGATTTCTGCACTGATTTAGATTTGTGGTAAACAAGAACATAGACTTCTCCCTTCTCCCTGCTGCCACAGTGGTTGATGAGAAGCAAACCTAAGTGAGGTGTGCTACAAGTATACTTTCTACCCTTACTTCTACAATCCTTGTAGTATGTGAACACATTATGACTTTGGGTGAGGTACATTTTGATCATACTGCAATTATCAAGAACGGATAGATCTGCTCTCCTGTATGATTCCCAGAACGAGAAAAAACATTACACATTTGTTTTCTCTAAAACTTTCTCAGAGCAGTACAATAAACCAGGCTTTCACAGAAATGTATAGCTAAATGTCCAAGCTTCTTTAGGTAGCCTTTCCCCTGTATTCCTGCTGTGAATTCATCTCTAAGCCTGCTATGTTGAATGGTAGGAAATAGAACGGGGAAGAACAGTGGCTATGAATGGAACTGCTTAACAGAATTTGCAAGCCTTCTCTCCGCTGTCAAAAACCAAGAATCAGAGGTGATATGCTCCGTGGTTATTGGGAAATTGTTTTCCCATTTATTTTATGCCCTGAGTGGTCTTAGAACTGTATCAGTACCGTGCATTAAAAAGGAAGACTAAAGAAAGTTACAGTATTTTGCTTGACTTGTCTCCCCTGCTAACAAAAGAAGCAAACAAGAGGTCATAGCGTGCATAAAGCCCACAGAACAACATGTCTCTTACTCCTGAGGTTCTGCATGCAAACCAAGCATAAAAAACCCAACAAACTGAAATGTTAAAATAAGCATTTCTAATGGTGGTGTTAAGGGATCGTTTGCTGTTACTATGACATTTCAGCAGCAGTTCTGAAAAAGGTGAAAGATTTCTTGGCCATGCTGGTCCAGATATTTTGTGGCACATTTTCCATTGCAGATGGTCATGTCAGAGCTGGAAGTAGTCAGGACAAAGAAAAAGAATGTGCTATCCCCCCAAATTATAGTTTCCAAGGCTACAAAACTGAGAAATAAAATTAAAGGCATGACTGTCATTTGGTGACACTGAAAATGTTTGCTAAGTGTTCCAGTAAAGATGATACAGTAATGGTGTCACATTGTGCATTTATATGTCACAATGCTTTTTACAGTAGCTATAGACTTTCAGATGCACTCCTTGATAATCCGGCAATTTTATCATCAGGGAGTGATAACCTCTCAGATATGAAAGCTGATGTCAGCGTCTTCTGCCACTTTGATCTGCTCAAGCTGATGCCTTGAAAATTAATGAGAACACTACATATGAAATCAAAATCAATCTACTGTGGATTTTTTCCTCTCTCTGCCTTTCCAGGAGAGCTGGCAGAGGGAGGGGGTTGGTGGGAGACATGCGTTATCAAATCTGAAGCGTGGCAGAGTATAAAGGCTGTAATCTCATCTCAGGATTCTTATGGCTTTAATAAACTCTTCATGCCTCACTCTCGCAGTTTACTGCATCATGGGGACCCCTCTGCAAAATTGCAGCCATAAATTTTTGCTTCTTCTGGACAGATTTTACTCCCTTGCTTTGGTATATGTGTCATCCTGCTTTCAACAGAGTCGAGACATGACAAAACTGATTAAATATTTGTATTATCTTTTTCAAAATATACAGAGAAAAACAATTTCTTACAATAAGGGAGAGAAGGCAAAAACATTGTTGAGTATAGTTTGCAAGGACTTCTTTGTGCTTACAAACACACAAAGAAAAGAAAAATTCAACTCCTGTCACCCCTTGGGATAAAAATTCCTTGTTACTGGATTTAAGATTGGCAAAATATCTTTATTACCATTGGCATTAGTCAATCATCCAAAAAAGCATTATTGTCCTGCCATCTGTTCCCACATCTGCTTAAATCCTGATGGCCCCCAAGAAACTGTCTGCCATTAGCAGTGATCCCTAAAAATAAAGTCCTTTTTACTATGGGTAAGTGAGCTAAGTAGACCGTGTTCTCCCTTAAGATGGTCGTCTGGCTGTGATTGCACATTAATTATGTTTGGGGCTGACAGCTGTAAATTGCAGTAATTGTTTGTTGGCTTCTGCTGGAGGAATATGTAGGGTGGAGGCTATTTCATCTCTGTTCTTTCTCTCCAAGGCCCAGGCACAGCCTCAGCTCACCCTGCTGCTGGCAAAGCTTCCTCCTGTGCTTCATGTACAGCTCGCTGGGGCCAGCTTATGTGGCACAAGGCTGGCAATAGCAATTGCTGTTGAATTGAGCACAGCAAGGTGTGACACCTCTGTGCCCCTGCTGCTGTCACCCAGGCTAAGCCAGTGATCTTACTGCAGGGCCCATTCCCAGGAGGCAAGCTCCGAGGGCTGCCGTTTCCTCAGCCAGGACTGTCAGAGCTGTGTTCTGCAATGATGGGATATCTGTGCCTCCTCTGTTTTCCAGCAGGGAAGGCCTCCCCAGAGCTGCCAAGAGAGGGAAATTGCAGAATGCAATTAGAGTCAATACAGCTGGCAAGCACCTATGACAGCAGTTTGGTACACTCAAGTGAGCTAGCACTTGGAACTGGAGGAAGGCATCTCAGAGCACTCTGTGCATGCATTTAGGTTGAGGTCTGCACTATAAGGAAACTGTACTTACAGCCAGAAGTTTTATGTGTTTGGTCTTCAGTGGATACTCTTTTCAGCGTTGAAATGGGATGACATTGTGACACTAGTAAAAGATTTACTTTATAATGTTTTGGCCGCTAGGAAACAAACTAATCAGAAGCTTTTGTGGGGGAGGAGTTAGATGATCAGAGAAGCTTTTACCTGGACAATTACTTTAAGAGCTTCATCTCTCTTTTCCTGAAATTCGCAAGTAAGATGCAGAAAAAGGTAGGATACTTCCATTATGAAAAACTGCTTAGTACTAAAACTAAAGAGTTAAAAGCATTCCCCTTACTTTTCATTTGTTTCAGGGACTTGTGTTCAAATAATCATGGCATAATATATTGAAGGCTCTTTTACTGATAATGAAAAATAAATTTAAATAACCCTCGTGCCTTGGTATAAATGGCATGAAGTTTGAAAATGCAAGTCTAGTGTACCAAAACTCAAAGGTCTTCAAATTAAGAACCAATTTTAAATTTGCATTTATCATGCTGGTTTCAGTGGGAACAAGTCTAAAAGGATGTAGTGCATGAATTGAAAAAGTAAAGATTTACAATCTGCATTACCATTGCCAAAAGACTCTTTTCCTTTTTTATTCTTAGTGGCTCATATTAAGTCTCTACATTCCTAAGGAGAGGAAGAAAAGACACTACACCTTAATATGAAGACGCATGCAAAATAAACATTTCATAGTTAAGGAAGGATGTAAGATGAGAAGGATGGATAGACAATTACTGGGAGTTTCTTCTGCCCTTATTTCCTCTTGTCCTAAAAATCTAAGAACTCATTCTGATCATCTACATCCATGGTGGGACCCATTAGTGTGTATGGCAGCAGAGGTGCTTCTGTAGATTCCTGACCAGGTCTAGTTTTATTTGTAATTTGTAAATGAAGATCAGTGATTAAGCCATTCTGTTTTAGCTGGATGTAACCCATACTGAAACAGGTAGCTCAACAGTTAGCTTTATGTATTCACAGTGTTCCTAGAAGCTCTGCACTTCCATAAAGGTGAATAATTCAGTGTGGGGGAGAGAGAGGTTGTGGTGTGGTTGGTTTGGGTTTTTAATTATTTCCCAGTTCATTATTTTCTTGCTATTAGCCTGGGGAAGATTTTGAGGCATACAGTTTTCTACAGCCCCCTTGCTCAGCTCGTTACAAGCATACCCACAAGGAGCACTTTTGCAGTGTGTTGCACCTCTGGTCTATAGGACACTCTTGTTACTTGTAATCCAGAGTGCTGAAGATGGAACATAAAGCCCTCCTACAGTGTGTGTGTCAGCTGTATTAAAGGCCCTGAGATGTGCATGATGAAAAGACCTTGAGGACCTTTATAGTGTCTCACTGATGTTTTGCCTAACAGGTTGTAACAAAAAAGATGATTGAAATATGGAACACCAGATTCTTGTTCTCAGCAGATAGAAAAAAATAAAATGAGGCTTTCCAAAATACTTATGGGATTTAGGAAGACTGGTCTCTTAGGAATTCATTAGGAATTCATAGAGCTGGACAGGAAATTGATATCCAAAAGATATTTCAGCAGCAAATTCCTGCTGGATTGTTAAAGGCATTCTATTTCCAGACAAAAAGCTGAAAAGTCCATTTCGGGTCACTTTTCATCTTTGAATTTTAAGGATCTATGGAGTTTCATTCCAAGCTAATTGGAAAAGAGGTTAGGGTGTACATTATTCTGGCAACTTGTATTTCGAGCCCTCTCCATCTCCTCTGGACAGGATCTCCTGAAGTACTGGTATTTCCAGTGTGACACTGTGCTAAAAGATATGTGACCGAGCTGTACCTCACAACCTGTCACCAAGATTGACACAGTGCTTTAGGGAAGATGTAGTTCACAGAAGGATCTTGGGCCACAAGCAGGGCAAAGAGCTACAAGTTCCACAAGCCACGTTGGGGATCTCAAATGAAGAAGCAGCCACCGTAGCATTGTTCTGTCAGTTTTAGCCACACAAGGACTATGCTCATTAACCTTCACATCACTTTGCAAGGTCTGTTTGCTCAAGACTTTTCTTGAAGGAGAGAGGTTATATGCTGAACCGATCTGACAATAAAAGCATCAATGTCAGTTCTGCAATCCTTTATGAACTCATAATGTTTTAAATTGAAATACATTTGTTCAGAGCCTGCCCTGGATATATATCCATCGGAGAGGAAAATAAAGTATTGTGCTATTTCTGATTCACCAGCAGCTGTACAGAGGCTGCTGTTCTATGCCAAATGTGCTACTTAACCAGGTGGAACAGGGGAAACAAAAGTTTTCACAGCCATATCCTCCTTCCACTGTCCTGCTGTGTTGCACTTCCAAGACATTGGGTTCCTAGTCAAAACTTGCCTGTGCACTGCAAATTTTCAAAGATATCCAGGACAGCTCATTGTCCAGCTCCCACAGCAAACCCTACACATTTCAGGATCAAGATATGAGTCTACCCAGTTAATAAGATATTGATTCTTGTACGTTTCTTCAGTTCCTGTAGCTGTACATACAGGAGAAGAGCAGGATTCCAGAACAAGTCAGTGCAGGCGCCAAGGGAGAAATGGACGGATATCTGCTAAGTAAGAGGGTGTACAGGAGAATGTATTAGCCCATTTACTCCCCAGTATTCTGATCATACCTGTTTTAGTGAGATTTGTGATCTGTGCTGTGTCCTAGAGCATCAGGACATCAGAGGATTCAGTCAGTGTAAAGCAACTTCTTGTTCACAGGAAACATTGCACTATCTGTGCTCTTGAGCTGGATATCTCAAGAGCCAAAGGCAGGCTACAGATGTGGTAGCAGTGTTTGGATTGTTTTCTTTTATTGCAATGCATTGTCCCTGTCACTTGGCATTTGCTAGTTTTCTGCCCATTATGCTTGCTCAGCTACTTAATCAGTTCTCATAGCAGAGCTGCAAGAAACAGGTTAAGCTACATATTAATGTTTCAGTGCAACACTGCAATTTGATAACAATAAACAGAAGCTTTTATGAGGCTGTAAATGTCTCTTCCATTTATAAATATTGTACTATAACTGCAAGCTCTAGGGTTATCAGGCAGTCAAACCTTTCACCAAAGCCAAATAGTTCCTAAAGTACCACTCTTAAAAACCTTTTGCAGGCATTAATGTTTCATTAGTTCTCTCAAATGGGTCTCCTTGGGAATTTGTATGGCAAGTAAAATCTAGTTCTAGCCCATGGAAAAATTAACTGCATATTTAATTCCTTTCTTCAGAATGTACTCCACATGGCTTGTGGTGGTATGTAGCTAGTATTCCAAATGCACTCAGTTTAAAGGGTAGCTGTAAAATTAATAACATATGTATAGATGTACACTGTACCAATGTGCACTCACCCTCCAGCCAGGTTTCTTTCTGACTATCCAGCTCTCCATCTATCCCTTGCTTTTTCACTGAGGGGGGCTGTGTCTACCCTGAATATGTGCATACTCAACAGAGCATATTGTCAAACCTGCTGAAGCTGAGTATGCTTATACTACCATGCAGCACCCCAAGGGGGTAGTCTGCATCTTGGAAAGTGTGTCATTTAGCTAGTGAGATACAGCCCTGAAGTCTGAAAATCTGTCTATGCAGGATATGGCTCTGCTGCTGCTCGTTCTGGATCAGTCTCATTTTGCCCAGCTGGGCAATCTGCATGGGGCTGGGATGTGCATGGACGGGCAGGTCTGCATGTGAATCTCTCCAAACCCAATGCCTCCTGTCTCTGTTCAGCCAAGCCAAATTTACGGAGACTACACTGAAATTGCACCCACAGTGCAACAACCAAGGAAGCACTGTCCAGGTATTTGATTTATTCACAGATTTTCAGGGAAGCAGGGACTGCTGTGATTGCCATAAATGCACATATTTTCTGTCTAATGTGCTACTTGAAACAAATTGTGCCAGTAGCACACACAGCCTGTGTATTCGCCATTCCTTTTTACCTCTAGCCTCGTAGAGTGCATATCCTCAGGTCCTGCCCAGTGTTTAAATGTGTGTAATTGGCAACCTGTTGTTACCACACATTGGCATGGAGCTTTATAATTGGTGTGAAAGAAAATCATTTGGACATCTGTAGTGGCTTTGTTTTTTCCAGTTCATATGTGGCCTTCCAAGCAGTGTTTAATTTTGTGTAGCTTACCTGGTGGACTTTTGATATAAAGATCAGCCAGAGTGCAAGTGGGTCAGATTGAACCTGTATCTTTCAATTCACAAGTGACTGATTGTTTATCCTCTGTGGGAAGGCTTTTGGGGGCTGTCAAGGCCTGAATTGATCAGCTGATATGCTTTGTAAGCAATTGTGGTCTTATAAGGCCTCTTAGAGGTAGAAAAAAAAGGAAATGCCAGCATGCTCCCTTTGTTGGGATGTTGGGATTTGGCGTGATAGGCACTGGAGGGAGGAGAGAAGTAAGAGAAGGCAGGAACATGTCAGGGAGGTGTATCTCTGGGTGCCTATCTGCAGGTGTGGAAGTGGGCATGAGCATGTGAAGTCTCAAGGTTTATACTGCTGTCCACATCGTTGGTTTGAGTAGGGTTGTAGTTCAAACTACAGTGAGCTGAGCTGTTCCTTACTTGGTAGCGTCCAGCTCAGTACGACCTTGGCTCTTTCACTTAAGAGAACCTTGGATTTGGGGATGAAATGAACTGTTAGCACTGGGCAGAAGGGTGAGTCTGGTTTTGAGAGTAAGCTCCAACATGGTTATCCCTGATGTCATCATGTCTGTAGATTTCTGCAAAATGTCTACATTCATCTCATTCATCTCACATCTCTGTTATTGAACCAATTGCAAATATGTCTACTGATACCCAAAAGCATTAGTAACCAGGGAGTCAGCAAAAAATGGTCTCATATCTGAAGGGTCCCCCAGGAACCTGATTGGACTGATTAGTCTACAATATCTGTTTCTATGGTCTGGAAGAAACTGTCCAGTCTCTCTCAGGAAAAACAAACAAACAAACAAACCAACAAACAAAAATGATCAAAACTGAAAATTATAGAATTAGTAGAATGAAAAATAGTAATGGATATGACCACTTTGTATGGTCCTGTGAGACCATGTGGTACCATTGCTTGATTTGAACTACCCCTTTAGCATAGTTGACAGAAGATTATACATCCAGAAAAGTACACTGTAGGTCCTACTGGCTCAATGGTATTGAATATCTCACAAAATGGTGTCTCAGGAAAGGAATTGAGCATTGCAAGAGTAGCAGCCAACACAATGTGAGCTGATGACTTCTGCAAATATCTGCCTGTGGCAAATCATTATAATAGGGCACAGGAATGCTTTCCTGGTCCATGTGTTGAAGGCACTTGTCCTGCGATATCAATGATCATTTGCAGTGAGTACAGAGTCTCAATTTGTGAGTTCACTCTCCAATTTTTCCCTCTTTTTTTCTCTCACACTTCATAAAATTGCTGTCTGTGGCAGTGACAAGGCAACATGTAAATACCTTTCAGAAGGGTTATTCATCATTAATGCAGGCAGTTTGAAGTCATAAGCAAACAGTATTTGGCAGAAAAACTTTTTAATGAGAATGGCATTAAGGAATTTAATTTAAAAACTGTTAAGGGATTCTTCGCACATGCCTCTGGCTTCTCAGCCTTCCACTTCTTTTTCTGTCCACTAAAGATTTTTTTCTTTTTTTTTAGAAAAAGAAAGGCAATTTGGGGTTCATTGATTTCACATAGCATCTTTACCACTCATCTCCTCACAAACAAAAACTGTAAAATGACTTTAGACTCAGGGAGAAGTGCATCAGGGATTTTTTGATACTAGAAATCTCTAGGGGGAAAAAGGTATCATGAAAATAATTGGCTGGAAAATGAAACTGGCCAAAATGAGTATATAAATAAAGTGGAAATATTTAACAGGGAAGGAACAGCAAACCTCAAGTTGGGGTGAATGATCTTCCTGTGTTATTGCTCAGTCAGGAATTACAGGGTCAATGCAGAGATTATTTGGTATTGATCTTTGGCCTGGCTTTATGCGGAGCATAAGTCTCTAAAATTACAATGGTCCTTGCAAATTTATTACAATAGGTTAAAATTTGTTAATCACTTTGGAAATGCAGGTCATGGACTCTGAACTAGAATAATAAAGCTCTAAGCCACTACCAATTATCTGAGAAGTTTGTACAACACGATGGTTCAATTACCCTGTGTGCAGGTTTCCCAACTAAACTGCAGCCAGGCCACAATCACCATCTGTCCTTTCCTAAGTAAATGACGTTGCCAGCCCTCCCCAAATTAACACCATATCCTACCATTAAGAGTAAATTCTCATTAGTGAGGTATATCTGCAAACTGTTACAAGGATATTTAAGTATAATATTATTAACAGAATCAAAATATGCCAGACATGAGAAATGGGAGGCATTAGAAAAAGCTATGGGTATGTATTACTGTTCAGAGGAACAGCAAGGGGATGCTTTCTTATCTACACAGTAATAATGGCTGTGCTGTCATATCCCATTGCTCCTGATAAAGGAAGAGGTCATTGTTGTACATATTTTTTGACAGAATGAGGTCATTGACGTTATCCCTGATTAGTTGAATAATGGTCATGACAGATTCTTAGTTGTCTTACCTTAGAAATGACAGTCTGCTTTCCTATCCTGACCTTTTTTTCTTAAAGGGAACTATACTTGCAAAACAGTAGCAGAAGTTAAGAATTGTGGGGGATGGGAAAAACCTCTCTCCTTGTGAAAGAATAGTGGAAACAAAAGGTGAAGAACCTCTACTGGCTGCTGTAGCAACAAACACTCCTGTTTATCTTGTGGTGCACTGCATATGAAGGATATGATCTCTGTGGCAGAGTTGCTGGTGGCAGAAATTCCTCCACTTCAGCCATGGCAGATTGTTGCCCCCCAGATGAGGAAGAAGAGACCCTTGCAAGGTTATTTTATTAGATCATCTGCTTTGCCCTCCATAGCATCTCAGCCCTGTGCCCTGCTAGCAAGCATAACAACGTGACTAAAACACCTCTTAACATTTAACAGCCCCATTAATTTTCCATTGATGCACCACTCAGGCTAAGGGATTTGCACCCTTGACCTTGGGCATCTAACACATAAAATATTAGATTATGTTTTTGTAACTCTCTTGTAACTTTCAGTCTTTCAGTGCTGGGAGCACAGACATTTATAACCAGCTTAGTCAGACAACATAAAAATTTAAACTTTTCTGGCATAGGCAAGGCTAGAGACACGGGAGAAATTCAATGTCCTTGTCTTATTAATAAGTCTTCAAGCTTGAAAGTGTTATTAAGCATTCAGAAAACAGAACATGACACACTTCGAGAAAGTTTGTGGAAATTACCTTTTCTCTTTTTTTTAATTCCTGTTGAAGTCTCCTTGAGAAATGAGAACTGAGAACAGAATTCTCATTTTTGGTGCCTTACAGTAATTTGGATTGAATGTGAACTGTTTTCTTTTCCTCTCCATTCATTTAGCCAGCAAATGGAAAACATATTTTGTTTGAAAAACCTTTAGGGAATGGATGGAAATGAAGTTATTCTAAACAACCACTGCATTAGAGAAGTTATATAAATGAGGTTCCATTTTGCTGTAGAACTTTTCTTGAATTTGACCTGAAATGCAGTGAACTAGATCAGAGACACACACTTAAAGGAACAGATAAATTATAGAGAAGAGAAAGGAATGCTAAAGTTAGAGTTAGAGCTGACCTGTACCTATTCTCTGGATCATCCTCCCTTCCTGCCCACCAGACTTGGATATATTTGAAGTTTTTAGTGTATGTTTTTAGCTATTCACTTAAACAACTCATGGGAACTAATAAATCACTGACTTCATGAGGGCAAACTTCAGTGAGTTAAGTGGCTGCTTTCCTAGAAAACTCCTTCAGACACTTCTTTATTTCCAGCAGGGAGAAGGGTGAGATGGAGATACAGGGTGTCCATAAAGCATGAAGAAGCTTTTAGGTGAAGTGTGATGCCGTATTTCTGAGACTGTTGTGCCACATCTTGGGATTTGGCAGGAAAGCAGGGAGGCTCTGAGACCCTCTGCAGTGTCTGTGCTGGGTGGTGTCTATCCTAATCTCTTAGGCACTGTGAACCTTCAGATGACATCCCAGTGCAAGGGTCTTGGCATTTACAGGGTTTTCAGATCACTTGCAGTGGAAGACTGTTAATTTGAAGATGGTAAAATGCCTTCTTTAGGAGCAGGTCTGTTTTCCACCTTTGGGGCAGCGTCAGAACTCATCTTTGGTGTGAGATGCGGAGCACTGAGATTATGGGATGTGGGTGCAGGCATGTGAGACAGAGATGGCATCAGTGACCTGTGAGGGTCACACAGGCATTTCCCAGACTATAGCAACACATTTTCTGGGGTGGCACCAGCCAGCATCTTGTCTTCTGCAGCAGGGCTTGGTTTGCTAGCCCAGGCCAGGCCAGGCCATGCCAGTCTCCAAGTAGTAGCCAATAGGTGGAGTCCTGGAAAGGGAGAGATGTACCTGCCATGCCATGGGAGCAGGGTGAACTTTGAGACAGTAGGTCTCCTGCTGCAGGTTTTTTAAGGCATGTTCAAAGCAACAACATCTCTGTTTCTTTAAATTAAATGACTTCTCATTTTGCATCCTTTTAGGAGGCTAACTCAAAGAGCTATAGAGTATCCAGTTCATGATCCTCTATCATCTGCTACAGTGAAAATGATGAACAAGCCCTTAGTAGAAAAAGAGAGGGGGCAGTCTGGGATGGAGCAAAAGTAAGCTGACAATCTAAGGTTATAACCACAAACAGTAAGGCAAAATAATATTTTCTGAGGTTGTTATCAGGGAAAGTTAATAGAGTTCTAATGAACATTAATTTGTATTCATATAGATTACTAACTTCTGTGCTTTTGCTGACATGGTGAGCAGTCAGTATTTAAATGTCTGGTATTTCTTTTGATTTGCCACAATTAATGTTTCATGGCATGTATGTGAGCTTATAAATTAAAAAATTTAATTACAAGTGGTTATTCTTGGATGTTTTTTGTAAAGACTGGATGGCCACAAAGCCATGCCATACTCAGAATCGGAATGCTGATGAAATATGAGTAGCTGATGCTAACAATTCTGAGTTATTTTTTTAATCTCCTCATATTTTGAATGAAAACATGGTTTTAAATGAAAATGCTCATTATACAAATTAGATGGATGTTATTACCAAGCACATTAATCATTTTTTTCCTCCAAATGTTCACTTTACAAATGTAATTATTTTTAATCATACTGGTTCCACTAAATTAGAGATTTGGATCCCTTTTTACACTCAAATTCAAGGTCTCTGTTTTTTAAACCACATTATTTTTTTATAGATTATTTCCTGCCATTTTACTTCAAAAACACCTAGTAAAATTTCAGTAAATGTGATTAAACAGCACAGGAAAGTTGCCATGGTATTTTTCTTCCTTTCATCATCATAAAATAGCTGGTTTCTCTACAGCAGGTTTGCAGCTTCACAAGAGTGTGGATATATAATTAATCTGAGTTCTTAATGTGTGTATTAAAAACATATTTTCTTGCAGTTCAGTGACTGATAGTAAGCTATTGAGTATTTAGCCCTGGCAGAAGATCAGGATAGGGCCTCTATGGCAATCAAATGCCACCTATAGCTTATTTTAAAGAGTCACAAGGTACTTAGTAGACCTTGTTATCACCTCAAAAATAAACGTGAATATTATCCCATACTTTAAAAAAATGTCAAATCCTCAAATCCATGGGAGATTTTGTGGCCTGCTTTTCCCCTAGTAGTTTACAGCAGAAAAAGCAGCACAACATCTTGTGTTATCAACAACCATCTGGCAAAATTTCATTGTCTGAGCTTTTCAACTGCTTTATGAGGAACAACAATTAAACTCACACTGAAGACTGTGCAAGCTCACAACCAGATCCAGTCATTTTCAGTACTGCCCCTCTGTTAGTCTGTATAATTAATATGGACTTTGAGACATTAAGCAACAAATTCTGTAATTGGAAGATATTTCATGTGCAGATTAAGAAGCGACCATCTGCCACCTTCTTTGTGCATTACTGTGCTTTATTTTAGAAAGAGAAGAAAAATCCCAACATATTCACTGTTTTGCAAAGACCAAATATGTTCCCAAGAGAACCCGGCTTTGCCTTTGTTGGAAAAGTAGTTCAGCTACAAATGTAAATACACATTCTCTATGCACATTTTCTATGGCAATTTTACTAATGTGTTAAGGAATAGTACTTCTGTGAGATTCTGCTTAACAAAAAGTTTAGCAGAAATAAAAAAAAAAAAAAGGAAAAATGTTACTTACATTGGCATCCCATGCTTTAATTGCAATGTTGTGTTCAGTGCAGCAACACTCCATGTCTGATCTTGTACTCTACAGTGGTTTGGTGGGTTGACTCCCAAACTGCACTTCCCCATCCAGCTTATACAGTCTCCGTACTTTTTCCCTTTTTAAAAACAAAACTCCACCTAGCTCCTATGGTCCCTGATTTTGATGTTGGTTTTATGACCAAGTCTGCCTCTCCACAATTTGTCTACAGAAGGGATCATGAAAAAATGCAGATGAAGGAAAGAGATTAATCAACGGGCAATTGTAATTTGCCATGAAGCAGAGATGTCCTGTAAATATTTGTAATAGTTAACAGGAGCATAGGCATTCATAACCATGTGAAAGAGAACGTATATTCAAAAACTATTCCCTGAGAAAACACTGCTCATCTCGTTGTGTTAGCAATTTAATAGACTTTGAAAAATAGTATGAGAGATTGTTCTTTTTTCATTCATTGTACAGCAGGCTGATGATGTAAAGCATGGTGATGTAGACCACGTAGAGCATCATCGTACTGATGGTTTGTGATTTCAAAGGCATTTTTGAAAATTGACAAAACATCTATACCCGTTCTGTAAAAATGACCAAACATCTGTCAAAAAGCAGGATCAGGAAAAAAAGACATTAAAGACATTGGAAGGAAAGAGGAACAGTGGTAGCTATTACTTGCAATGGCCCACTTGTAAACTGTTAAATGCAAGTCCCTCCACTGCGAGAAGGTGGGAGAGAGTCCCAGAGGAATGGGCACTCTGCCTATGTCCTCATCTATGTTCTTCTGCAAGGACCTCTTGCTGTCAAGCTCAGAGGTAGAAACTCACTCCATAAACCTTGGAATTGATCCTCAAGGGGCATGAAAGTAATTCCTGGTTTGCCTTTTAAAGGTTTTTCTGAGATAGTTGTCTTGGATTTCCACATGAAGTTAAGGAGTCAGGGAGCTGTGTTTTACTGAGTTATGCTTGTCTCATAGGCTTTTGTAAGACCCCAGGAGAAGTATTTCTCTTCTGCAGTTTTACTTACAGTGTAAAAATCAATTTTCTCTTTCTGCTCCATAGAGGGCATAGAGGACTCATCTACTCCTTGTAGCTCGAAATATAAAACCTCTGGTGAATGACCACAGAAATCCAGTACCATGAACAGTCAGTGCAGTAATTATTTTGCCAGTGTTTTTGTACCTCACTGGCATGTTAAAGAGCTGGCAGCTCCACGGGTCATGGGATGAATTTAGTTTGGTTTCCTATGACTTTTTGTGCCAGTGTTGGCTTCTCAGAGGCTGATGAGGGTGACTTGTCCCTATCTGTTCCTTCAGTCAGAGACTGCTAACACATCTCTCTATTAGCTTTCCCAGTTCTGTGAAAGCTTTTAGGAATTTACTGTCTTAACATCTCTGCCTTTTTGTCAAATTTGATGGAAATATTTACATTTACTGCAAGTAGGATGGAGGCGTAGATGCGCACACACATGCAGCACAGTTACCTAGCCTTTGTTTCCTTAGGGAAGCTGGATACAAAGTGTCCATTGCATCCCCAGTCCCCCTCAGTGTACATCAGTGAAATGGTCTTTCTTGAAATGCGTTTAATTATGGCACAATTTTAAAAGAGCATGAGTGATGTGAGTGTGTAGTAAATGGGCTGGGGGGTTTTTCAGTCTTCAGAATCCTTGACATATAACCTTTTGCTTATATAAAACACTTCAGCTGTTCATTCATATGTTTAACTATGCTGAAGACTATCCAGTGGAAAGAAATCTTATTATCTCCAGCTTAATATTTCATTATCTGGCACAATATGAGGATATTAGACTTTGATTGCTGGTCCTCTTCAGAGATTACAGCATTTAAGTTCTTATTCCCATCTGCATTTTAAACTTTATCTTTTTTTATTTTTTTAAAACTGGTCACAATTATGTTGCATTTAAATCTTGTCTTTCAAGTTTTCAGGGTAAAAAGTTTAGGTGCAAAATATTCTAATTAGGTTTGTCTTAAACTTCCCAAACTATTCTGGTGTTCGCCCATTCATTTTATATCCTAACAATATGTAGACAAAATAATGGACATCGAGGAATTACAATGACCATTCACTACACACCAACATCACACATCTGACCAAAAAAAATCCCTTCGAAAACAATACGATGACCTGATGCACCTAAACGTTTTACAAAACTAATAATCTGTGACAATGTCACCCAAAGTTACAGTAAATAAGTTATTGAAGTAGTTTTACGGGTCACAGTAATGTTTGGAATCTGTTGTACTCAAACAGACATATACTTTTGCTGTAAATGGATCTTCAATCTCTGTGAATCATTTTATTCTTTTTATATACGCTATAAAATTGCCATTTTTATGGCCAGGCTTGATGTACGATATGGCTGAAGAACTGTACGAGTTAATTAAAGAATAAAGGGCTGTCCCTTCTGCTGTATATTTCTGTTCATGATATTAGTATCTTAAAACCACTGTTTTGTACCATGTAGAGATCTGACTTTAAGAGAATCATATAGGTTGAGGCATGTGTACTCTCACACTGTGCAGGAGCATGAAATTTGGTCCAAAATTCAGAGGCTCACCTAGTAGGGCAAGCATCTGCCCTACTAGGACATCCTTACATGTCTTTGAAAGCATCAATAACATCCCAGACTGCAAAGCAGAGTAGTTTCTGTAAATGGTAATCCCACCAAGAAAACGAATGTGGAAAATAGGGCAGGAAAGGATCACTTAAATTCTGTCTGCTGCTATCACAGATGGCCAAAATGTCTCATCCCAGTTAGGCATGCATCAGAGCTCAGTCAGATCTCTCTTGACCTCTGTTTTGCTAAGCTAAGTAAGACAAACACTCTTAGTTCACTCTCAAAAATGAACTTGTCATTTCTTTGATCATCCTTTGCCTATGCCCTCTTGGGTTTATATTTTTGCACAGAGATGGCAAGAACTGTCCCCTGAACTTCAGTCAAGGTCTCCCCAGGTTATCTTCTAAGGAAGATGGTTCCTCCTGGAAGGAGGGAATTAGCATCACCAAAATGGCTTATATTGCATCAGCTTTCAGAAATGGATGTATGTACCCAAACACCTGACCCTGGACTTTACACTAGCCATGTATTTCCAGTCAGTAGCTCTTATCTCATAACAGACCAAATATGAGGAAAAATCCCATAGCCAGGGAGTATATTCAGTTTTAATTCTTTCCCTTTGAATCCTGGCTGCTGTGCATTAAATGAGTTATTTTCTTTCTTTGTAACCATGTGATGGAAGTTCCCATGAGCACTTTCCTTTTCATCAAGAGGATATTATTTAGACAGCCAAAAGAAAGGTAATTGTAGCACAGGATAGTCATTGGAAAGAGAAAGGAATGCCTCCTTATATTTACATTTTAGAAAGCATGACATTCTGTTTCACTTGCTCATCATTATCCAGTATGAGCTAAGACACTTACAGAATATGCGCTCTCGAAAACAATTTTAAAACGTAAAATATTCTAATTGCTGTGAAGTGTAGAACAATTTTTTTTCTCCATATTAGTCTTAGAAAAACAGCATGAAAATGTCAGGAACTGTAACTCATTGCTGTTTTTTCACATAACTTAACCAAGCACCTTCATTTTAAAGCCCACATCCAATAATGCAAGTTCACTTTGAACAACACCTTTAAGAAATCATCCTTCTTCTGCAAGGTCTATATTAGTGCTGGGCCCCTTCTGTAATTTTTTTTCTTCATGTAATGCTATTATACACGCAGATCTTTAATATCACATTGATAACTAAGTTTATCCTTGAGATAATTTTGTTCTAAGAAAAGAGCTATAGTCCTTAGTTTCTGTTACAGGCAGATCATCTCATTCACATCAGGCACTGGTTTGCTGAAAACAGGCTAGAAAAGCTGGAAGCACAGTTAGAGAAATGAACAATTGAGATGGCAAAACACTGCAAGAAAGGTTTCAAATGCCATACAGGTTATAGGGTTTTAAAAGGTATATTCTGTCATATTCCTTCCTACAACCCAATTTTGGCTTCAGAAATATGACATATTACTATCATTCCTCTTACGTATTAGGCTTATCATCTCCTTGCCCTTTATGACTTTCCTCATGTCCTCAGCTCTAATAAAATTTAATCCATAAGAAAAGGCTCAAAAGACCAAGCTCAATTAGTTCTTTGATTAACTTTATAATTGAGCAATAAGCCACTGAGCCAGACCTTCCTCAGCTGAAAGGGACAACACTCGTAGTGACAACATGTAGAGCCTGCTCCACGTGCATTTCAGCACAATTTTATTTATAACACAGTCTCTTATAACTTAAAGCCTTTGTTCTTATTACCTGAGTCTTCATGCATTTTTCTTTTCTCTCACTCTGTCTTTAAGCCAACTGTAAGGGCACTCTTATAGCCTCTCTGTGTCTCATCACATGTGGACTTCATTTAACAAGGATGCCAGCCCTGTCCACATGGCATGAGCTGCTTAGGACCTGTAAATATAACTTTGCAGAAGTGAAAACCATTTGGGAAAGAAGCCCGAAGTTTCTCCTCACACTTTTCAGCACAGTGGGAGGGCTTTGTGTTCTAAGGAATGCATACAGAGCTTAGGGGTGTATACCTTGGTTAACATCAGGTAGATAGACCAAATAAGACTACAGTTTGTTTCTCTTGCTGTGCTTGGAATTGGGCAGATGTGTGGCAACTGTAGTCTGCAAGATGCAGATCTTTTAAGCAGAGTGTATTTGCCTGGGTGCATGTGCTATTACTGTTATGTGTTTTCTGCCCTAGAAATGTTTTGGGGTTAACTCTGGATTGTAGAATGAGCCTTGCCTTCTACCATGTAGATACACCTGCTGAGTCAGTCCAAAGTCATATGCAGTCACTTTGTCATTATGTTTCTCCTCTGTCCTCCTTTCTGGATGCTTTTGAAAACAAAATGCCAGAATAAATGGACCTTTCATATGATGCAGGGTGGCCATAGCCTTGTGCTCTGCTCTGGACCAGGCTGCCCACAGCTGTGCCCCAAGCCTTTCATGGGCTCATGACACTTTGTGACATCGTCACATTTTCATTTGTAAGGTAGTCTGGGTGTAACGTGGGCTTTTATTAGGAACACCAAAAGGTACACAGCCAGAACTAGACATTATATTTTAAACCTGTTTTTCTGGGGTAAGAATATTCCCCTGCAATGTACTGCAGAAATCTCATTGGTTTTGAGGTAGGTCTGTAAAGAAGCATTGTATTAAAGAGAGTGAGAAACTCAAGGATTTAGGCTGGTCCAGGGATACACCAGTATTTGCAAGTAAAATCCAGGTGTTTGTTCCTGAAGGGGGAAATATGTCTTTCATTAAAATATGTGGAGTTTTCCACGTGTGTCTCTATGTTGAAATATCCACATAGACAAGACACTACAGGTGTTTGAAGGTGAAACAGAGTAATACATTTTTAAGGACTCTACAAACAACTCAGATTGGTTTTCAGAAGGTTCTCTGCAACTGAATATTCAAAAAATTCTCTTGCAATAAATGTATGCCCGTCTGTGATATTCACAGCTTGTTTTAACTTTATGATACTGGAGGCAGACCTCTAATCTCAGCGGGTGCATTCTCACTGAAGAAATGTTCCTATAAAAGATAATGGGTAATTAATATAATAAAAAAATCTCTCAGTAATGACTGGGGAGATCAGAACTTGGTTCATATTTCCTTTTGGGACCCTGGAAATTAAATGTTATACTCTCCAGCAAAAAGGTTGATCTTTCTATTTTGAGTACTTGTATCTCAAAGTATACATGCAACAGCAAGTAGTACACTTCCACAGTTATATAACACTCTTACTGGAATTTGATTTCTTCCTTTACAAGTTAAGGAAAGAAGATCTGAAACATCCTCAAAGTCTAACAAGATGCTAATGTGCTGAAAAGAGCCTTTGAATGAGCTTGTTTTAGTCAAAATATTGCAAGTTTGTTAATTCTAAGACCTTTAATGGTACTAAAAACACTCATTGACAAATGCCTCATTTTCTCTTAATAACACTTGCTTTAATGTTGCTGTAAATGGCATCAGCTCCACCATAATGATACAGCACTAGCGCTTACAGTCTACCTTCAGTGGTTATTTGTATTTTAAATGTTGCATTTTCATTTGAACCCATATGCTTTTGACAATGCTGGATTGATTTAAACCCAGGTGATTACAGAACATCGAATTAAAGCAGAATCTCAGGTACATTACAAAGGCAAAGGAGCAGCTATAGTTTGAGCAACACCTGAGCTAATGCCTCTTTTCTAATTGAGTGATAGTCAGGCAGTTTGCAGTGCCAGCAAGTATGGTTAAATCAAATTGACTTTTAGTGTTAGACCAATGGTGCTAATAGACTGGGTTCACTGTCTATAATGGATATGGAAAGACAAATACATTAAAAGCAAAGGTCATTCTTATCTTTTGCTTTTGACAGCAAAGACTTAACTGTACAAAGTTCGTTTCCCCTCCAAGAAAATATCGTTCCTACAGTTTATCTCAAATGAGATTGGTAATGAAAATCTAGAAGGATTTTTTTCTTTCCACATTATCCTCCATAACTGAAGATTTATCACTCTCATACCTGGTTGCGTTATTTGCCTTTTCTCCTCATGCTCAGATGGGAGTAAGGGATTGTTTTCCTTTTTATTTTTGTTTACAGAGCCTAGCATAATGATGTCTTGATCTTTGCTTCAGGTGCTAATGTAGCAACTAATAAGCAACAGCGGGTCTAAGTATGGGAAACAGGAGGAGGCTTTGACCGGTCTGGGGGAATGGAGCATGTGGTAGGAAATATGGATCATTGCTTCCTTCAGCAGTCAACAGAAAGACAAATAGGCATCTTGGTGAACTTGAAACACTATTCCCCTGATGAGCTCATGAACTTTTTGCCAGTGCTAAAAGAATGTCTGTTTCACATAGCTGAGTACTGTGGGCAGGGAAAGAGTTTTAATACTGCTTTCAGTGTTAAATGTCAGATCCTGAGGGCTGCAGAAGTCTTAGCCCATTGATTTGTGTGGGGCTTGCAGTCTGCTTGGGGTTAAGTATGTGTGTGACTGTGTCTTGGCTCAGGATGGCAACCAGAGTGCTCTGAATGCCCATGTAATGCAGGTTAATAACAATGCTGGTAGCAGTTAGGGTACAGAATAACTACCTTCAGCATAGTGAAAATCACGCATGTTTACAGCTGAGTGTTTGTGGATGATGATAGAGTTGCATTTCAGTAGGGACCTCAGCAAAAGACAGCAAAAACATTTCATACTAACAAGTAAGAGCAAGATTTTGTCAGTAGGATCCTCTACCTATTGATCATGTCTGAAAATCCTGCCAGCATTTTAGCAATGTCTAATTTGTGGTGTTATGTATCTAGGGCTTCCTGCCCCATAACAGCCTGCTGAGAGCCATCTGGGCAGTGCATCCCCCATAACAAGTCAGAAATGCAGGAGAAATTCTCCTGAGAGCCTGATCCCATCAGGGAATCCGTATGGGATGTGCTTCAAATCCTGCCAGTGCCCATAGGGTGGGGCAGGAAAGAGTTCTCTTACTTCTGGCTTAGAGCTATCCGATGTGATGAAGTGATGGCCATGATTCAATGGCAATGCACCCCTAAGTGCTGACTTAACTAAGTGCTTCTTTCTGGTCTCGAACTCCATGGTTTGTGGCACTGTAGGGTGCACAAGGAGGGAGAGGCTTCTGCACACTTGGGTTTAGTGAGCTGCGAACTCACAGTGCTCTGTGCAGTGCTGCTGCATCCAGGAGAGGTTTCGTCATCCTGCCTGTCCCTGTGACTTTGGACAGTGTACAAATATAAGTACTGGGGAGAACAGATGCAAGAGGTCTGATGTTTGAGAGCACGTAGGACCAGAGGTTCGTGTACTTTTTACCTTCAGCTATCGTCACTTTCCTCAGAGCTGGCCAAAGTCATTTTCTGGAATGATTTTTGTTGGAAAATGCTCTTTTGTTGACATCTGAAAATTCTGTAGGAAGATATCCAACAGAAGAATTCAGACAGAGCACTTTTTTTAAAATAGTTTCATTTTACTCATCAATAGTACTGCCTATTTGTATTAGTTTGGATGATTAGTAATTTTTAAAGGCAAATGTCATACTCTGCAACCCTGTGAGTAGCAGTGATTTTACCATGTTGCAAGGAAACATTTTGACACTATGACAACTAAACTTTCAGTCAAACATTTTTGACATTCACAGAGGTAAAATTTTACTATAGTTTTCATGGTTTCACTATAGACCAGGTATAAAATTCTGCTCTGTAATATATTGCTCAGCGAGCAACAAATGTTTCTTACCTGATTTAGGGAAAGCAGAGTAACAAGCCAACTAAATACCAAAAATCTGGAGTTTCTTGCAAGGTGAAAGTACCATGGTTTGTTTTCCACTAATACCAAGAGAAATAATGTTTATCTGAAAGTACACAGAAATTCACTTTTATAAAATCTGTTCTCCACAAGGCCATGAAATCCTTAATTTGTTTATTTCTCTCAGAAGAATATAAATCACTGTTGCATCACCCAAATGTTTGTGAATTTATCAAAAGGAGCATTTATTCAGCATTCGTTCCACTCTGTCATTAAATCCTCTGGATTATATGGCTGTTGTTTTCTTTTAAATTCCTGATAAATATGTTGCCGACAACCAGCTGTTCTTTTCAATGCATCATAACCAACCTTCCTAGAGTAGATCATTAGTCCGCTTGCATTCATCTATTTTATTTATGTCACTCAGGGAGATTACAATGGCCATCTGCACTGTGGACAGCTTTTGTTCTGGAGAAATGCACCATCAATGGCAAGAGAACATGAGGGACAAGGAAGACTTTCCAGGATATTAGCTCACTTGGAGTGATAAGCTTTGCTTGATCGGTAAAGGGACACTTTGGTGTCTCTACTGCCTTTGGCCCTTCTTGCCCTGAGGTTGCTCTGGAGCTGTGCAGACTGGTGACGGAACGAGAAGCCTCTTGGGGCTGGATCCCCAAGTAAGGCGTGGGGAAATGTGTGAACAATTGCACCACCAGGTTATCCCTGGGAGCCAGCAGGTCTCTGAGACCTTCTGCCTCATCAGACCCTCTGCTTCTTCCTGGCCCCTAGCTTGGGTTAAGGAGAGAGGCAGCCTGTTTCTTACCCATTTCTCTTGCATCCATCCCACAGATGGAACAACCTGGATAGTGGCCCCATGTCTACAGTTCCATTTTGAGTATAAGGGTACCCCATTTTCAGAGCAAAAATTTGGGTATACAGTAAGTCTCAGTTATGGCATACTTTTACCCCTCATACTCTTATGCCATATTACATTTGTTAAATAAAAGGTCAGAGCTTTCCAGCTACGTTTGTTTTCCCCTTGGCAGCATGCTGAATCTTCCTGCTGGTGCTTTTGACTTTCCAGTGGTCTGAAACATCAGGTTTGGTTCACTCACAGTTCAAGCTATGTCAAACTCCCATGTACAAATCAGTCAGAGTATGTTTCTGATTGGGAAATCAAACATTGTGTTTTCCAGTTTGCAGCGTTCAGCCCACATGGTTCTTTCTCAGAAAACAAGGGAATGCTGCCCCTTGCACTTGTAATTTGTAGTAATTAGCAAGGAAATGATGCTTGATTGAAGAGAAAGAAGCACTGTGAGCAACTCATTCCTAAAAAGAAGGTTTGTAAAGGAGGCTCCCACTGGGAACTAGTACATTTTGATTCCTGGTATAAACATAAATATGCAACACTTTGTAAATCAAAAGTCAAAAAGGAGAAAAGTAGTGATTTTTTGATTGATTGAACTTTTCTCTCCTAGCTTACACTGAAATGCTTGGTACTTCATCTATGTGTGAAATGCACACAAGCTGATAGATTAGTTGTATTAATTAGAAAAAAGGAAAAAAAACCTAACCCAAAAAAATCCTAGCTGAGGCACTGCATTTTCAAAGAACAGATTGCTTTCTTTACTTACATCTGTAGAATATTTTGCTGCAACATAAAGACATATAGCATAGCCTCTGGGGATGAAGGAAAATGAGATAGAGAGAAAATGTGTTGCAGGGAAAATCATTAGAAGCTCTAGAAGTGATAGAAATACCAGGCATGAGTTTTGGTGCCGCTAACCTTCATCGGCTTCAAACGACAAGTCCTACAGGGCTTGCCTGAGATCAAGGCATCAGCAGGACCCCTACTTGCCCTGAGTTTTGCATCCTCCTGCTCATAAAGACACCAGCAGGAGAAGCCTCATCCGCAGACATTTCTCGTGGCAGAGGACATTTTTTATGTTTTCTCTACCAGCCTGTCTGGCTTAACCTCTTGACCATCCTTCAGCCTGCCTCTTAATGTGATGGTTTTATCAACAACTGCAGTTAAAATGGCAGTCGGTTTAGCCAGCTCTGCTGCTGCTTGAAATTTTTATGTATTGTGACCTTGTTTGTGCCCTTAATTTCTGCTGGAGATGCTCATCTCCTTGCACTGTAACCAATGAATCAATTTTATTTTCTTTGCTGAAAATGGGGGGAGTGGGAAGCAAAGTTTCTCCCCCAGCTCCTTATCTCGAATAAGAAAACTCCTGCAGTTTTTCTCTCTTTGTAACTGCCTATTGATTGTGTATGTCAACCATAGATTTGTGGGCCCTGAAGGATTTGCTTTTATTTCTGTTTGCTCAATGATGTCTAAAAAGTGAACTGCTTGAAGGGCTGCTGAGAAGTGGGGATCTTATCCGTATATTTTATAATGTGTTATTTGCATATAATTACAACATAACTATGTGATTACACAAGGTATTTCCTTTTACTTGCTTAGATATCCTTTCTGAATGACATATGCATCTGCAATCCCAAGGCCCCAGAACTGCCGTAGGTAAAACTGCCCCATATTGCCTTACACTCGCCCAGATTTAGTGCTTTTATATGAATTGTTTGTCAGTAAATAAAAGCAGTCATTTTTCCAAGTGTTTGATAGCAATGGATGCTGTGCTCACTTCTGTTGGTCTGGGCAGTCCTCTGCTGCTGATAGTAAGTCAGATGTGAGCCTTAACGAAACACAGGCTAGGAAGGACCACAAGAATTGCCCAAGGAATAAGAAATTACTGATCAATTACTTGCTCAAGGTAAAAAGATGTTTGGTGGGCTACTTATTTATATGGCTAAGCCCATCTTGCATTTGGCTTCAGCATTCTGACCTTGCACCTGCAGCACATCTCCTAGCACAGCTGTGGCAGACTCGTGACACTTCAGGTCTTGAGTAGTTCCAAGAGGACTTGTGCACTGAAACTTCGTGACAGGGCCAGGGCTGTCAGCAAAGGAACTCTGAGAAGGAGAAGGGCCTGAGGTGGGCTTTGGTCCTTCATGGGCTCAGGACCAGCAGCAATGGATTGGGGCAATCTGTGGGGATTCTTTTCTCCTATCTATCACTTCTGAACTCCCTCTGTGAAGATCACACACACTGACACCCTCAGTCAAAGTCTTGTGTCTGCCCTAAGGATTTGGTATTGCAATTCAGAAGGGCAGGAAAATTGGACACCACTGCACTAGCAGGAAAAGCACTTAATTTCCCTGAGAAACAATGAAGACAAGTATATATAAAAACAGAGTATGCAGTAATTCCCTGTGTAACTTGCATTAGTCTGTTGTTACGAGCTGCCCCTGAATGCAAGGGTAACTGAGATTATTGTTAATAGATCCCCTGGGGCAGATTAGAGTGAAATGGCCACTGTTTATATATATATATATAAATGTGTGTGTGTGTCTATATATATATGTGTGTGTGTGTATGTGTATATGTATATATATATGGCAGGTTTATTTTAGAACAATTTGGTTGCAATGGAGAGGGTGTATATAACCATTTTGGTTATTATCTGTAGAAACATAGCAATAAAAAAGTATAAAAATGTCACTTCAGAAAATCTATAAGGAAAAGAAAGAAAGAAAAAGAAAGGATAAGAGTAGACAGTGCAGTGGAAAGATACCACCAGCCATGGATCCAGTGACAAGACTTGATTGTTGCAATTTCAATGCTCATTGGTCAAAGTGATGGTCAAAGTCTTGATCCCTCTGATGTGGGGAGAGCCCACATAACATAAAGTTCAATGGCTTAATATACATTCAGGTTCAGGTGGGAATGCCCAGGGGCCTCCCCTTAGGTGAGGAGTATTACACTGTCTTATGCAACACCTTGGGTCACGCGCAGTCCTCTGGTGGAAGGCCCCAGAAATGAGTCTGGGAGCACCTCGGGGATCTTTGATGGTTTATGACACCTTCTAAGACATGCAGCTGCCTCTCTCATCAGCATAGTTGACTCAGATATGCCCCATCTGAACGGATGAATACCCTCAGGCCTACTCGTGAATGACCCAATACCTTACCTGGGGGGGGGGGGAAATTTACACCTGAGCCAGTCATGTAAGGGAGGAAGCTGACATGATAAAAAGCATTATCCCATCTCGCAGGATCTGCTTCTTATCAGCCTTTTTTCCCTTATCTGATTCAAAAATCCATCTTGTTGCTAAACAAAGGTCAGTCTCTCATGGTCATCCTCCAGTGGTGGGTGCACACCCACTCTGCACCTGAGCATTCTTAAGCAGATCAGAGGTTTCGTCACCACACACCCAAACATTCTCCTCCTCTCCTTCTGCTGGAAGGTGCAAACTTGGCCTCCACAATCACCCTTCTGCTTTTGCAAATGGCCGATTGATCCATTAACACTTTAGCATTTCAGTCTCTCACATTCCGTGCAAGTCCATCATGTGATTATGTGTGAGAATTATTCTAAAATTAGTATTTCCAAACCAAGTGCAAAAATGCTTGAGGTAAAGCTTCTAGCAAATATTTGCATGTGATCAGAATATATTACCTGCTTATTTAATTTCAGATCCATAATCAAGATCGCCTTTGTTAGATTGCAGTAAATCTTTATTGCGCTGCCTTCTCCTGGGATAGGTGCCCAAGGCACTGAACCCCTGAGGAGAAGCCAATTCTCTAATTACTACAGCCCTGTTCAGTTTGTCCCTGTATCCATAAAAGCACAATATCCATCTTTGTTTTATCTATTAGGGCCTGCTGAATAAGAAAACATGTCAAACATGTACTTGAGAGTGTTGCTGCTTCTGTTGTTCAAGATTTATGATTTCATAGTAAGATACTGATGCAAACCTGGAAGAATTACACCTGTGCTTTTGCAGAGAGGAGTCCTGAGTAGCTTCAGCCCTGCAGAGGTTAGGAGCAAAGGAAGCAAGGAGAGGTGTTTTGAAGTTAGGGCTCAGGTAGTGCCAGGTATTGCAATTCACTGCACCAAGATTTAATTCTGTACTTTGCACCTGGATTAGGGTGGGATGTTAGGCAAGTCTCTGAACATGGCTGAACGTTGTTCTTCATGTGGCTATTGGAAAGATATCTAAAAATGGCAGCAAAATAATCACATATATGTGGGGCAACACGGCTGAAATTAGTTTACAGTGTACAAATAGATTCTTCATCCTCAGTGTTTTGAAATCAAGTTCTTTTCCTCTGACATAGCTGTGTATATCAAAGCTCTAACAGGTAAATAATTACAAGTTTGAATGAAAGGCTTACAAGTCCAGTTCAAAGCACCTTCTGCAAAGAGATGATGTAAACCAGAAGGTGGAAGAATACAGTGTTTGTATATATGACAAATATTCCCTCTTGGTTCAAGAATAGGTACTTTGTTTTTCATTAGATGCGATATTGGAGATGTGTCATCTTTAATCCATTTCTTTCAAGCTTGGTTGTCAGAAAGAGTGAAATTTCTTTCAAAAAGACATAGCTGCTAATCCCTAAAAGCACACTGCAACCACAGTCTTGTTCTTCCAGATTTCTAATCAATGTTTCCTTCTGCATGGATGCCCTTGAACCTTGGAAATGGCCTCATATTATTAGTAGAAAAGATAAAAAGTACCTTTTATTTCTGTTCTTGTCTTGAGGAGAGGGGCACCTTTTTAAATATTTGTTTGCTTTGTAGCAGTGTCACAGTTTCACCAGCCAACTGAAAACTCATAAACTTTTCAGTATGAATAAGAGGAAGAAAATGATTGATGTGGTCTGTTTTCTCTGGAGCCTGTCCTGTAGTGCTTTAAAAGAGCCCCCAAATGGTGGAACTTGTCATTTTGAAGCAAAAGCCTTTTCCCATTGAGTATGGCCAGGTACTTGAAACAATGAAAGGGATCACTGGTAGAGATATATTACTTTTTCACAGGAAGAATACTGTGTATTAGGAAGAAACTGACTAACAATCAGATTTCTTTGACAAAAGAAGTGTTTTGCTTTTTTATACATAGAATTCATTAGTATTATTAAATACTCTTACACATTTCTTTTACCTGTAAATGATTTCCTCATACTTGGTTCCTCAGTCTTCAAAGGCTTTAGAAGTTAGATAAAAGCAGGTACATGTTAGAAGCCTGGATAGAAGCCTGGGAGGTGTTACTTTGTGGTAGATTTTTTTTAATCTAAGCACACATATTACAGAAGCCATTAACTTTTCTTTTTATAAGGAGGTGTTAGATTGACTAGTACATTCCAAGGAGATTCAATACGGATTATTTCAGTCTCACAGTGAACAACGATCCTCATCTGGACAACTGTATGTCCAGTCAGACAAGAGGGAAAAATGAATGTTTTCTCAGATGTCCTCACAGGGCAGAGCCAGGTGAGAGCCAGTCTCTGGTGTGCCAGACAAATGAATAACCAAACACCAGGACCACAACCAGGACCAACTGTGGGACAGCTTGGCTCTTGGTTCTGGTATCCACAGAAAGAATTTAGGTTTGAGTTGCAGACGGCTGAAGATGTGCAGAGACCATTAAAATCAACATTATTCTGTGATGCTAAACATGTGTGATGTGAGAAGCCCCTTAAATTGTAGCTATACGGCAGCCTCTGTGCACTCACCTATGATAAACCAGGCCTTTCATGAAAAAATATGGTTCATATAGATACCAATCTGTGTTCAATGACAGCACAATGCTTCGTCTACATTTATTTATCGAACACTGGGATAGGCATACAGTTGTTTCTCTAAGAGCTTCCATGAATGTTAATGACAGGGAATATCACTTGTAGACAAAACTTGTGCCTAGGAAAATATGGAAAAGGAAAGCCAATAAAGCATCATGTGAAAAATATTAGCTTGCTGGAAAGCTCTTTATGGTTTGAATTAATTTTTAGCTCAGCGGCACTTGTTAAAACTATAAATAGATAAATATTCTCTTGCTTTCCTATAGCTTTTTTCTTCTTATAGTGAGCTTTAGAAATCTTCACATTCAGTGATTTTTATTTTATTATATGTAGCTATCACTGCAAGCTCTCTTTCAAAGAACTACTTTGATAGCAGGCTGTTTTATCTCAGTTCCTAGTGTGATAAAAGCCAATTTAGAGTCACTTATTTTATACAAAACAATGGAAAATACAAGATATTTTGGTGATAATAGCATCTTTAAAAAAAATGATGACCATCTGCCTTTATTCACTTCTCCTGCTTTCAGTGTCCTTTCAAGCTCCCCTTTCCCTATGGAAAGACAAAATCACTGAGATCATTTTCAGACCTGTCAGCTGCGAGGGTATGGTAACCATCTTATAAGATAAACATATGGCTGGGTCTTAAGGGCTTTTTCAAACTGGGAATCCAAATATAGGCTGCCAAGTTGTGTACAGAAGCATCTGCCACCTCGGTTCCCCATCACAACGCCTCCCTGCACCACCAGGAATCCTGAGCTGGTGCCTGCTCTTTTCTAGGTTGGCATTTCATGGCAAGAGCTAGCCACAAATATCCAAGTGTGTATATCTGAAGGCTTAAATTTAGGCTCAGCTTCAGGCTCCTGAATTTGAAAGTCTTGGGAATAATTTGGGAAAGATGAGACTCGCCCATCTGGAGGGTCACAGCAGAAACACAGCTGTAAGCTGCAGGGTGACCTGACATGGAGGGACCTGGATATTGGGCAGTCTCTCCAGGTGGACTGGGAGTGATTATTTTGGAATATGCTTTGAACCCACTGGCTGAACAATGCCATTCACACAGCCCTTATTGGGCAGGCCAAGAAAGATCTGTTCATACTCCATCTGATTTATTTTTACACAGTTCCTGACAAAACTGTTGCCTAGTAGCCACAAAATATCTGTATCTTGCTTTATTTGTGGTTTCTTGGCTTAGATGGCTTAGCTCCTGAGGACTGTTAAGCAGGAATTGCTCCAATACATGGGACAGTACAGCTCCTCACAGATACCAGAATGTGTCTCCAACTTCAGCCACTCGATTGTTCTGCTGTACAGTGTTGCTGCCTCCTGCCTTTCATGAGAAATGCTGTAATTTGCCTCTACAAGGAGTTAGGAAAGCTTTGGTCCTGACAGAAGCCACAGGGCAGCTCACACTGCCCTGGGAGCAACAGCAAGAGTAGGGCACCATAGGGAGTGGATTCGCTGCCCTGTGGTCAGTCAGCTTTCCGAATACAAAAACTGAGGAAAGCAGCATCAGAAAGGGATTTAGCTCAAAGGGACAAATCAGGTTTTGTTGTAAGTAGTGGATTTCATGGCCCTCATGGAGAAGCAGTATTTCAAAATATAATTCACATTGTCCTGATTATTTTCCCTTCTCCACGGACACCAATGCCTTCAGTTCACCAGAGTGGTGCCATCCTTCTCAATGCCTTAGAAGCAGCTTCACATGAAAAGTACTGAGTTGCATCTGATGGCCCATATTGGAAGTTGACTCCTTCCCTCTAACCTTGAAACATGGCAGCATTCTGGCAGGGGGGTGGCCTTACCCATGCCTACCTTCTACTGAAGGCTCTGAAAAAGGTAGGTCTGTGCTTAAGAGGAAATACAGCCAAAGGAATTTGCAGTTGACCATTTACTTCCTCATCAACTCCTAATACAAGAAATACCAGTATAGAGAGAGCTTAATAAGGCATTCTTCCCAGGTGATCAGCACAATTATGACAAACTTTCTCATGAAAAAGTTTGTGTGAGGACAATTGTTTTCATTCAAAAGGTGCATGGTGCTCGTGGACTTAAATCACTGTTCATCGTAGGTTTTTATATAGTAATACTTATTTTTTTGCCTTTTTTTTCTTTTTTTGCTTTGCCTGTGCCTTTTGTGTTTTGGGTTTTTTGTAAAAGCAAGGCATCCAATGGGTTTAGCAAAACAAAGACCCACCATTTTTATATACTTTTAAAGCTGAACATGCCCCCCATGCCAGGAAGTTAACTTACCTGTTCTAATCACGTGAAACTTGCCCTGAAAATCAGAGAAGGCAGTGTAATAGAAAAAGATTTGTGAAGGTGCAAGAAGTTAGATTTATTGCCACTTGTGAAGCCATTTAACCCTGTTCAGAACAGTTTTAGCTCATCAACCCCACACTGATAAATCTCAAAATATCATGTGTATCTGAGACAGCCTTCTGCAGCTCATCTTCACTTGTTCTTACTTAGCGTTTGCTCTCACTCTTTACTTTACTTTTTACCTTACTTTAAAATTTCAGTCATTTACTACAAGAGCCAAAACCCTTCTCCTACCCACCCCATGTACTGAACAACCAACTAATGAACAGGGTGAACAATTCCTGAAGTACTTCCTTTGCCTAAGCTAACTGTAGGAACCATATTCCTAGCCATCAGAATCACACTGGAAACATGCTTTGAACAGACTTAAAGCTGCAGCCATTGCAATCAAAAGATAAGTAACTAATTTTGGTAAGTTGCCCTCCCACATGGACTATTTTAATTTTGAAGATTGATAAAATGAGACATTTCATAAATGTGAAATTAAAAGAATCCCCAGTAGCTTCATTAAAAAAAACAGACAACAGTCTTGACTCAAGCATCTAACACTGTCTGGAAAAAAAGTTTTAAAAATATTGTTGTTAAGTATGTGATTATAGAGTACAGAAAATAATTTTTCAAAAATAGATCTTTATTAGCACTCTGGGTTAGAGAAGTGGATATTCACTTTGATTAGGGTTTTCCGTTGAGAGGAATAAAAATTTTAGGTGTTCACAGGATACAAGTTTAAAAATATGGAAAGTGATCTATTTACATTACAAAGATGAAATCGAGTTACAGTGGCTAATAGGATAAGTGTTGCAAGTTAGACATTAAAAGAGGGATATGAACCCAATTTACTGGGCAAATTAACTTTGTCAGAACACCTGAGCTGGTGCAAAGATAATGGCGCCTTTAGGAGACAAACTGCCTGCCTTACCTGTGTACTCTACAGTGTTTCTCTAATGATTATAAAGTTCTTTAGGCAAGCTTTTTCACCAGCCTGAGGGAGCCAAAAGACATTGATAAATGTGCAACAGAAATAGAATGAAAAAAAGGACTTAATGCCCTAACTCTCCATATCTTAATACCTGCTGAAGCAGCTCTGGTTTTTCTGCTCTGTGTAACTAAAATTGTGCTTCTGCATGACACGGATGCCACTGATTTGCAAATGGAGCTACATAGTGTTTTCAGGAATTGAATACAAGCCCAGAGAATCCCTTAGAAATAATGTCCTGGAAAGCAAAGATAGAGCCTGACCAAACTTAAGGGGAGCTGAAGCCTTTCAGCAGTGTCCATCTGAGGCAGTTCAAACATGGAAAGAAATGCATGTGGCAGGATCTCTTTCCTTTTTGATAACAAGCTGTACTTTGGTTCACCTTGTGCCCATAGATTTCACAGTACCTGATACAAGTAAGGTGAATGGTGTCTGGACGCAGTCGGGCACTGAACAAGGGGATCTTATAATGCTTGTTAGTGCAGAAAGTCTTCTGCTATTTCCAGGCTGTTCAATGGGAAAGGGAGATAGACTTAAATGATGTACCCAAGGTCATGCCTCAAATTAGTAGCAAAATGGGAAGCACCTCACAAACAGTGCCCTTCTGAGATTGTGGAGCTGATCTGCCTATCTGAAAAGAAAAGAAAAGAAAGCTAGACCTCTTTGCAGTGACCAATTTAAGCCAATTTGTATTGAACAATTTGATATGAAATTTGATTAAGAAAAGAGAGAAAAGAAAGAAAAACCTTGTGAAGCTAGACTAAATGGTGTTCACAGCAAAGCGGTCACCCTTTGATGTGATGGTTTAGAGGAGCTGAGGCAGAATGTGCTGATTTTGTGCAGTTTAATAGAAATAAGGCTGTGAAACATCTTCTAATGCAAAAATCCAAGACTCTTGTCAACATATAACTCTGAACCTTAAAATTACCAGACCTGAATGCATGCAGATGAGTCGTGTTCATTAATTGCAACAGCATCTGTGCCCACTTACACCAGCTAAATATCTAACATTCAATATAAGCAGTTTTCTTGTCCCTTTCCAATTAGCTCCATTACAGAAAATCTAATTAAATCATATCTTTTAGCAGGAACCAAGAATTCAAGAGCTGTATTTTTGCACTTAATTAAAAGCTCTTTGTCGTGAATTGTTAATTTTCTGAAAAAGATATCCAGTAGTTCTTCCTCTGATCCACTTGGTTACTCAATGAAATGGCTCTGAGTTGGCTCTTGAACTGTACACTTGGACTCCAACTCTTATGAAGATCTCAGAAGATGATAGGAATCATAGCTGCTTTTCTCCGCACTTCTGGATAAAATCTCTTCAGATACAGCTTGTGTTTCTTTTGGGCCCAGAGAGACATCTGGATGACCATCAGGAAAGCAAAAATGCCAACTACCAAGGAAGAAGATTTAAAGAAAAGGATCATGTGTCTTCTTTCCATGTCTGTTTCTGTGAATGCAATAGGGTTTATGGAAATGTTTGCAGTCTCTTCTGTGGGCAGAGACAACTCTGTCCTTGCTCTCAGCTTTGCAGTTGCTCATATACCATAGCCTGAGGCTCATCTTCAGCATGAGAATTCACACAGATGATGTTCACATCTGTTAGACACACCATGTATCACCTACAACTGCACCATAACTCACAAGGCCTCCTTGGCCATGGTGCCATCTCAGCATAGAATTACCCACGGCCTCTCTCAACTATCTTTCTGGTTTGGTTTTGGACCATAACACTTCTTTGTTTTTACCTCTGGCTCTCAACCATAACAGGGAGCTGTGCTGTAACTTCCTGCTGTGTGGAGGGAGAGCTCGGCCTTGGAGCAAGTAGGCAGTAGCTGCCTGATTTAGCTGCCTGGCAGTAAGGTCTCAAAAAGCCCAAAATCTACAGACTTCCCAAGACCCTACTGTGCTTGTCAGGAGCCAGTAAGTGGATCTTAGGTACCTCTCCCTTCAGGCTGAGTGGCACCAAATGGGGGATGATTCTACTGCTGCATTTTGCAAATTCATTATCCTTTCTTCCTTTAAATGAGATGGTGAATCAGAAACATTCATTTGGCATCTGCTTGAGTTATGTCTGGGACAATTACAGCAAGGATGAGAGTGCTTCATATGTTACTGCTCCTGCCACTGTAGGGACAGCCCTACAATGTCCCCAGACTTTCAGATAATTTCCATATCAGAGCCTAAAGCACAAAAATGTTTCATCTTTTCACACAAAATTTAAAGTTTAATCTTTGCATGATATAGTTTAACCCACTTTTGAAATTCATTGCTTTTTCATTTATAAACCATGTGGGGCTACTTTTTGCAAGTAGTTTTTATAGGTTTCTATTTTGAAATGGAAAAATAATTAAAAAGTGACTGGTTTAGAAAGCTTAGTTCCAGGAACCATATTTTTATGAGTATTTAGGTCTCTAAGGATGCAGGAAAGTACTGAACAAGAGTCACAAATGCTACTAAGCTGCCTGCAGTTACGAGCTGGCTACCTAATACAAGTAAACAGGGAAATGCTACCAAGAATATGTTGTCTTTCCTCTTTTTGAAATACTAAGTGCATGGGGTTTTTTTTCCCTGTTAGAAGTATTATTCCAGGTTTACAATGCAAAAAAATTTTCCTATATCGAAAATGATTGACTGTAAATGAAGAATACTGACTTATTGTTTTTCTAAACTTCAAAATCTGCTTTCACTCTGGAAATGGAAAAAACAGTAATATGTCACAAAAAGCAGAGAGCTGGTTCTGATCAAATAAGGTGTTGCAGTGGTGTTCACGTTCTCCACAGCTTTCTGAGGGTAGCACTTTGAAGATTTACACAGATATCTCACAAGAGGAATTTGATGGCAATATTTCATACGCTATAAATTTTTTTTGGCAAATTTTAGATTTCCAGAATTCACTTCCACAAACACTTTAGATGCTGTCTTCATTCTGTTTCAAACTTACCTGGCAGAGTTTGTGTCATCACTGTGAAACTAATCCAAGACCCAGCCTGTTGCAAAGAAAAAAAGCACTGTAAGTTGTATATTTATGTAAAGCGAAACGGTAAGTTTTCAAAAGCTATCCCCAGAAAAAGAGTGTGGTACTTGTACTGGAAATGGGAGATGGAAAATAGCTAGAAATGACCCCCCCCCAGTGTACTGGATGGGGTGAAGAGGTGGGTAGTAAATCCTTGGATCACTGGGGAGTCTGTAGTGGAGGGAAATAAAAACAAGAGCCGTAATAGTGACATGAGGGAAGAGAAGGGTCTGGTGGAGAAATATTTGTGTGAGCAAGGAGACTCTGACATACAGAACACCATGATTGATGTGCAGAGGGATCTGCGTGGAGGTGTTGCAGATTTCTGGAGACAAAGGCTGAAGCACAGTAACCACCTACCCTTTGCATATAAGCAGAAGAAAGTCATGTACCTCATATGTATAGTTGGGACAGGATACCAGCAGGAAGAGCCATGTGAAGGGGTTGTAAGTTGGACTTGGAAAACAGGTTTTATTTCCTTATGAAAAGAAAAAAAAAAAAGGAGCAGGGAAAAAATCAGACAGAGCCAGTTTCAATACAGGGAGGGATGAACTGAGCCTTATCACAGCTTGCCTATGTAACAGCCATCCCCTTGGCCAATGCTCTCAGAGTACAACTTTTTAGAAAAGTTTTGGTGAAGTCTTTGGAGATAGCGAAAGCTGTATGTATCCCAGTGAGAATGCTGCTTAGCGAACCTTGCATCAGTTTTTACAAGAAAGTCTGGCATGTCCAGAGGATGCAACTTCTGTTCAGAGGAAGAGAGAGACAAGTAGTTTAATGTGTACTAGCTAGCAGGTGAGGACTAAGGGTACTCTACTGGGATATAAAGGATGCAGCTGTATCTTATTCAGCCTGGTTCAGGAATGTGAACCTGTCTGCTCCCACATCCTCACTCTACATCTCTGGTTAGAATAGGAAAAAAAGTCCAGGGCTAACAGGATTACCCTCACTGATAAGGCTCACACAAAAAGATCATAGTGTATACTTTATATTTTAGTTATTTAATATATAACACAAATTCAGTGATCTTGTAAACATGTGGGGTTGGTTGGGGTTTTTTTGCTTGGTTTGTTTTGTTGTGGGTTTTTATGTTTGGTTGGTTTTTTTCCCCTTTCCTTGCTGTCTTGGACTGGTGAGCAGGTAAAAATAATTAATTATTCTGAAGTTGGAATTGAAAGATTTTCTGTTAGGAAATATCTCTCAGTGATTTCTCATCAAGGACTAGCATTACCGTATGAAAAAAAGCAAGAAAAGAACTGCAGAAATTATCTATTATCGATATTTTTAAGTGCTGGCAACAATGCTATCTTTAATACTTGTAGGCACTGAGAATGTAATTAAATTATTTGGCTCCTGCTGCTTTTAAACTGAATTAGGCCCCTTGCACCAAACAATATAAGCACCTGTCTAATCACAGTGCAGGAAAAGCCTTCCAGAATAGAAACTGACTTCTGTGTGTGAAGCTGATCACACTGTGGTAAAGTAGTTTCTTGAATAGGGTGTTGTAGTGGAAAATTATACTATTAATGTCTGAAACTATATTTTACTTGTCAGTATACATAGTATAACTTCTATTCTCATGATACAAAAGGTCCTGAAAACCCTTTTAAGGAGCAGCCTTTTAAGAGCATAAGTGTACATTGATGCCTGTGCAGGTATTCATGAGTGTCTCTTTGTGTATTTGTATATATGTGTGTGTATCTTTGCCTGAGATGCATGTATCCAAAAACTCTGCAATACAGTTCAAAAGTTTTTGAGACTTATTTAAAATGGAATCTGCTATCAGTCACCAGTATGCTTTAAAGAAATGTGCTTAAATACGTATTTAAATTGCAGTTGTGTTTAATTAAGATAGATTTACTATAAGCTTTGGAACAACAGCAGTGTTGCTAATGTTTTCTTGTCACCACATTTGTTTTGAAGATGTTAGACTGATAGCATGGTACCTACTTCATCTTTCTTTAATCTGTGGATGTAGGTACATAAATTACTGTACACCAGCAGAAGATGGATAGGTTCAGCACACTTCAGTCTTAAATAGACAAACAGGAAAGAAAGACAGACCTGAATTAGTTTGGTGAGCTAAAGCTACGTTGATAAAGTGATTTCCAGCTTCACACATCTGCAAGACATTAAAAACATGTTTTCAGTTGTATGCCTAAAATGCTGCGGTAACTGTGTTTTGCAGTGCATAAGCAGAATCCCCCCACTACAACTCAAGTCTCTGTGTGCAGAAAATATGTACTCTGAAATGCAGCCCGTGATCTTTGTGAAACACACACGGTCTAATGAGCACCGTGGGTGCAGCCTGGGGTGAAAGCCTCTGGTTCAGCCACTGCAGAGCTCGGTCCAGGCAGGCCTTCAGCATGTGCCACATGCTTTGCTCTGGGGAGACCAGGGAGACTCTCTGGGTCTAAGGAATTCAGCGAGATGCTTTTCTTGATTTATTTTGGATTTAATCCAGGCTGCAAAGAAGCAGGTGAAAAGCACTGGCTTTGCGAAGAGTAAAGGCACCTTACCTTTGTGAGTAAGGTGCCTATACTCCTCCTACACACACTTTCAAAGGTGTTCAGCATAACACGAAGGAAAAAATAGGGTGAAGAAAAAGGCAGTGGTTCTCTGAAGGGCAGACTGGTGGAATGGATAGTAGTCAGGAATTGATAAATGAACAGAGCCAGTATAATTCCTGGTTCTGCAGCTCTCTGGCTCTTACGTTTTCAGCCCTAACCGACCTCTCAAGCTTGGTCATTAATATTTAAACATTTTAAATCTTTGGAAGAGGCATCGTGTCTCCCCATTTGGTTTTACAGCTTGTTGTAGTTGATGATTTCAGATTTTCTTGAGGCTTTCAGTACTTCCTCAGTTACAACTCCTGAAGAATCAAACCCAATATTTACCCATATTTAAAGTAGGAGCTGGTAGGAAAACCAGTTTCAATTCCTGAAAAAGAAGACCTGCCAGCACAACTATGTAATTTTATATGTTTCATTTTTCCCTTGCTCTACGAAGAAAATCAAAATGCTGCATACATTTCGGACTGAATTGAACTTTCTCATTCATTTCTAGGTTTGAAGAGTGATTTGTCCTCTCCAGTTGAAAAAAATGCACTGTTAAAAAGTTCTGTTTTCTTATATCATTTGACATTCTAAATTTTACAAGGCTGGAAAAAGTTTAAGAAATCAAATAAAAAGAAAAATGTTAAAATCTAGAGACGTTAAAAGGATAAAGTCCAAAAATTAATACAAAAAAAAAACAACCTTTAAACTTTAAAACTGAATTGCAAAACTAAGTAAAGCTAAATTGAAAGCTAAATTAAAAGTAATTGAAAGAATATGTAACTTCATTTTATATTGAAATGTACCGTTATCTGAAAGAACATTGTAGATAGCATTGCTGAAAAATTTTCCCCCTTTAGACAGAGGTTTTTGTGGGGTTTATTTGGAAAGTTTTAATCAGGTCTATTAGCAAAACTGTTATTCTGCATGGATAGGTAGTTATGGTTCAAATCTTGCTGTTCTTTTATGTTTTTTTAATTACAACTACCTGATGGTCATCTATTATAACTACCAGATGCAAAACAATAAATAGCCAGAAAAGGAAATTCTATTATAAAATACCATATCCAAAGCTATAACTCTAGCCATAGCAATAGAAGTAATTTTAATTTACATACTTCTCATTATCAGCTAGGAACATGATTTTTTTTTTGATTACTATTATTTCAAAGAAAAAGGTTTTGTAGTTAAAAGTGGTTTTGTGAAACACTATACGTACTGAAACGTACGATGCCCATACTGTTGTGGAACAGGAGATATTCACACACTGAAGTTAACCCCTACTAATTCTATAATCAATTCTAAGTAAAACAAGCAAAGGGCGTTTCTGCAGGGCTTTTTATTGGCTTACCTTTGACTCTGCAGCTGCTTTCTGCTGTAATTAACTCTTATGTCCCTCTCTAGAAGTGTGACTGTTAATGTTCTACATTGAGAAGTAGTGCTAAATGTCCTTAGTGTCTCAGATATAAAATATAGGGCAGTGGGGAACATCAACAGAAAAACTTACCATATTTACAATTATAAAATATTGAAGTCCACATATACACTTTTTATATTCCATGTGCACCCCATAAGAAAAACATCCCTGCAAAGCTTAGACTAATTTCTCTAAATATGACAACCTTTCAGAAGGGCCTGCAGACACTCTTTATATTACTCAGTACTGTTGTTTGCGGCAGCTGCAGATGTATACACTTAAATCAGTGTATGTAATAAACACAAGGTTGAAAAGAGGGTAAGAAAAAGAAATCTTCCAAATATTTTATTCATATGTTTTAGAAACCTGTGAAAACAGCTTTGAATTATTTTATTTTGTTTGTTGGTGTTTTAAAATCATTGTCTGGGAATCTGCCAGCACAGATTCCCAGAAAGGGAAAGGCTTTGAGTTTCCATGGGTAGGGAGTTCTCAAAAGAACTGTAAGAACTGAGACCACAGACCAGGTGCTGATGCAGATCTGAAGGGGATTGTCATATTTTATATCAAACAACCCTGACAGGACTCATCCCTTTGCTTAATGGCAGCAATTTCCCTAAAAGCTATAGCAGGGCATGTTACATTGATGCAAGGAAGGATGTTTCAATAGAAAAGGAGTCTCTTTCTACATAGACACTTTGACGAGGACGAGTTTTTCTGGTAGCACTGGATATTCAGCAGTTTTCTTGTTTTCAAACAACCCCTGAGCTTGGGAAGAGCACAGAGAGCAAGGTTCTGGGCACACTACTGCCCACCACTGCCACAACCTCCTGTCCCTGAAGTACTGGGTTATTGTTTTCAGCTGTAGAGCCTCATGGAGCATGTGAACTTCTTCGTATGAGTATCTTGCTTGTCTTTGCTATACCTTATTAGGGTTTGAAAAGCTGAGAACTGCATGGCCAGCCCCAGAAAAAAACACTGCCAAAATTGTGATCTTTAAGGGTCCCAATTTACAAAAGCATTTCAATATTTCTAAAGGAGTTTTTGAATGCTTTTCTGAGTAGTGTTTGCCTGAAAGAGCCTAGACTTGTTAATGTCCCATCTTCCTGTTTTACTTCTGGAAACTGATCTGTATCTGACTTTCAAAGAAGCTGACTGTTTTGGATACTAACCCGTGCTTGCTTGGGTAAGTCACCACCCAGCAGTTCCAAGTAAAGTGCCCTCAGAGGACAGGAAGAATTTACATTTCCATGTGAGAAGTGACTAAGCTTCTGTCTCACTGTGCAATTACGTTCATTCAAACATCAGTCTCAGCCGTCCTTCGTCAGCTGCACTTTCCCTTGGCTTAAGCCACTTTGGCAGAGATTGTTTTTATTGTTTTTTGTTGTTTAGCTGATGAGGTGAAGTTATTCAGGGTACAGTGAACTATTGCAAAGCCTGTTTAGGATGTAATTCTTCAATGTTTTCAAAATCATAAGTTTCAATCTACCTAAATAATTGTGTTTTAACACAATTACAATTATCAGTAGTAATAACGCTGACGATGTCCTCATGGCTCTCAGATACAGTACTTCACATTAACCTCTGTATACATAAGTAGTAGCAGAAGACGTCCTGACTGAGAAACCTGTGAAACCTAAATCCCATCAAAGGAATGGGGCTGTGGGCATGGTCATATATACATATATGTATATACACAGATGCATAACAGCAGTACTGCATATTACTAAATTGTGATTTACTCCTTTTCCACAGTCATTAATAAAACTTCATTTTTGTACGTACCAGAAAAGCAAGGGCAGCATAAGAAACTTGTCTGTGGCCAAATGCTAGAAAACAGAATGAAATGATAAATTGCATTTTAAAGTATGCACATGGTTTGCTATGGGTGAAATTAATCTAGTGCTGAGGAGCAGAAATACTTCTTTCCTGACAGGCTCTGCAGAAAGATTGGATATTATCACACAATATGAAGACAATACAAATAGTAACAGCACTCTAGAAATACCAGTCTCTTCACCACTGATCTCAAGTCAGGTTTCACCTAATGTTTTTTACTTATTTGCCATCTTCATCTATCCAATTGTTTTGTCAAAGCAGCTGGTGGTGGTAAATTGAAAAGGCAAAAAGAGTAAAGAGAAGTAAAGGTCAGTGGCAGAACCAGGCCAAGAATCACAGCCTTATCCATAGGCCTTTCTACCCCATGATCAGAGAACCCAATACATAAACTATCTGTAAGCTAAAACATACGCAGTTATTTTTCCCAAGAATGCCAAGGCAGTGGTATTATTAAAAAAAAAAAAAAGATTTATTTCAAATGGAAGGACGACTTTTTAATGATGCTGCACATACCTGGCCCCCAGGGGAAAAAAGGCAATGCCCTCCCTTCTCCAATGCTTTTTGTATCTTTTCTCTCTCCTTCCCCACCCTCTGTGGCCAGAGGAGGCCTTGTACATGTCTGCAAACTTGTTATCACTCGGCATACAAGGGAGATAGATAACTTGGTCACAGCTTCTCCCTGCAGCTTTCTCTGAAATGCAGAAGGAAGGAAGTAAAAACCATCTAACCTGTTTGAGAAGGCATTTTACAGTCTTCCTAAGCGAAATCGAGTTCTAACTTTCTGTCACAAATTCTTCCAAAATTGTACCTATCCCTACATTATCCACTACCTTTTTTTTTTTTAAGTAGTGAGTCAATAGTGAGAATTACTACATAGCTACAGTATGCTTCAGTCTCACCACACAAGAAATATATTTAGCCTTTGTAAATTTTATCTGTCGTTTACCTGCCTTCTCCTCTTTGCTGTTGTCCCCAGACCAGTGTAGGGCTCTATCATGTTCATCTCCAAAGGTCTGCATTTCTCAAGTAAACCTTGCTCACAGATGATGGACACAAACCATATGTATATACCTCATCTCCCTGACCAAGTCTCATCAAGCCTTTACTTTTGAGAACCTTTTTTTTCTGGCTGGCACATGACTCCTCAGTGATGCCAAGGGCATGTGCTAAAAGGTGTCCTTGGAATCACCAGCACATGTCAACTTGTGAGCATGCAGCTGCTAAACAGATGTTCTTCATAGGCCCTTTGTCAGCCTGGCTTAACTTACCACTCTTGTGGTAAATTCTGCAACTATCTTGCCTTTCCTTGCTGGACTCGAGACCAGTCATTGCTGGAAAGGGCTGTGGAGGTTACCTGTTCCTGTGTCCAAAATAAACCATCAGTATTTTACTGATTCCACTAACCATGTCAGAGGGCTGGTGATCTCCATCATTAGACCCAAATACCTATAACTGTCATTTTAAGGCAGTGGTAAGCAATTGGAAATATTTCTTCTAAAAGCTTTCTCTTCTATATTTTGAACAAATGATTTCCTCAATAAAGAAGCTGCACCTACTGATTTGATAGCCCAGACCGCTAAAAACTGTGTCTAGGGAGTTTTCTATATTGTCTGCAGCTTTGTTGTTAAAGCCACAGCAAATTCAACTGTCTTTCAATGAATCACATAGTTTTGAAACAGAACTTCTGTGCTGTTTTGAAAGAAAAGCAAGTGTCATGTAAGAAAATTTTTTTATTGAGAAAACTTAGCAATGTACCTGAGTGTAAATAAAAATGACAAAGCAACTGCTTTGTTCCCAAAGCTCATAGATAAATCTAATATACAAAGGAAAAGAAAGACTACAGTGTAGCAAGGGAAGTAAAACAGCAGAAAATAAAACCAAAGCAAATAATGCTCGAAAGAAGCAAAGGCTCAAAGAGTAAAAAAAAAAAAGTCATGAAGATACAGTAGTGCAACAATCAAATATGATTACAGGGAACAAAATGATGAATGAAACCTGAAAGTTCAAAAACCAGGATCTTTTTGTTATCAGCGGTATGGGATGGATTTTTTCTGATTTCTCACAAAAAAAAAAAAAAATCATGAAAAGGATGTATCTTTAGCAAATAAATATCTCCTCCAAGAAAATGCAGACAGTTCTAGTTTTCTCCAGTATTCTTAATACAAATGTTGTGAAGAGGAGCAAAATTTTTGTGTTTTCTCCACTTGGCCAATGTTTCCTCCACTTGGCCAATGTTTCCAGTTGATAAAACTGGACAGTGATTGCCCATTGTTGAACAGGCACATACATTTGGTGGCACAAGCAGAGGTGCCTCCAACATAAGAATCTTCCTTCTGACAGGGTGTAAAGGCTATTTTCTGATAGATTAGTCATATGATCTCATGTGGGACCATCTATTGATTTTGGAGGACTTGAGGTTACATGCCAAAAACTTTTTAAAACCAAGGTCAAATTTGTGTTCTACTCATACATACATGGTGGAGTATACCATGGGTGGTTGATGTAGTAGGCGATCCAGGATGTGAATCCCCAGTAAAAGGCACAGCCCTGGAAGAGACAAAAAAAGATAATCTTTTTGAAAGGGCAATAAGCAAGTACAAACTGTAACTTTATAAACATAAATTCCGGTAAGTACAAAACCCAGGTGACCATTGAAAGACTTTGCAGTGGCTTTGTGAGTCTCAGAATATATATCTTTTTTAAGATGCTGTGAAGCTAGGGGAAAAGGAAAAAAAGGACACAACATAGATTTTTATTATTATTATTATTGTGTTAAATGTGTTTTATGTCTGTTGTAGGAATTGGGGTTTGTTTTCTCATTCTTTGATTCTACTGCTGAAGAGCACATTTCTCTAAGTTGTACTATTAAAAGTCTGGGGCTGGTTAACAGAGCGGAGCTGTTACTGTACCTTAAATTCAGCATTTCCAAGCAAGATAGAGCTAGACAAACAGAATGCTAAACCAGACAAAACAATAAGGAGTAAAAGTGAATAAGCTTGCTTTAACCCTGTCAAAAAAATAAGGAACATCCTTCCTATAAACATATTTGGCCTACACACTACATCTACTCCCATAAATTGCACCCCATTTTATCATCTTGCTGAAAAACAGCACCCCAACTGCCTTTGCTAGGTGACTGAAGTCATGGGCTTAGTAAAGCCCAAGCAGAGATAATGTGATTATGTTCTTGATCTGTGTAGGAGTCACTGCTCCCATCCTTTCTGCAAGAGTAAACCAAAATCCACCAGCCAAACAACCAAAGCCACCCTGGAGACTGGATAAAACTTTTCTGTGTGTCTAAGTTAAGGATCCTGTGCTCAGTAGCTGTTGAAGAAGAACAGTGTGCAGGGACTGGATGCAGTTTCATGCCATAAATAGGGCTGCAAGTCAGGCTTTCTCTTTTTAATCTTTTTATGCAATGTCACTGTGGTACACAATGGGATAACAGTAACTGTGGGTCTTTAACTCCCACGTGCATGAGTCACTCTGGTTCCAAAGCCATTTGGCTTATTTAGCTTATACATCTCTATATGTGCATCTCATTAGCTCCTTTCTGACTGGAATTGAGTCAAGCCTCTTATCATGGCCATATGTTTATTTCCTTTACTAAAACCCTAAATGTATTCAAAACATTTAAAAGGAAGGTCTTTAAGTCACATTGAATGGGGTGGGGGCGTAATACAAAGTGACCGAGATAGAGTTTGTGAGATAAAAGAAAGGAAATCGTATGAGTAATGACACACAGTGGACATTCGGGAGGCTTTGGGAGACAAAAGACTAGGCCAGCTCAGTATTGTCCTGCCTGAGGCCTCCATCTATAGAAGGAGAATTTTTTTTTTTCTACTTGTAATTTGATTTTCGCTTCCTAATGCAAGGTCTGTCTCTCTCTCTGTATTTATGTTGCACAGAGGTAGTAGTGCGTGATTTCTATCAACATTGCTAGATGTTGCAGCAGCAGCTCTCATAATAAAATAGGATTCAGTCTCAAAATTATCCTGGACATGACAGTCAGCCCCTTGGGTGGATGAGTCAAAGTGGACATTGACATGCAGGAACTAAAGCGGACATTAATTTTAATTCATGTCCTTAGGGACATGGCCCTGAAATTTTCCTGTGTCTGTATTTAGACTAAACATAGTTCTTGGAGCTACAAAATAAATGTTTATTTCCCTATCTCCTTCCAAGGACTCTTTGATATGACAATATTCTCTCTTACACAAAATGATAAACATATTGGTACCTTTATCATATTTTTCAGAGGAGTGTGCCCTTCCGAAAACTTGTGAACAAATAATGTCTCCAGAAGATGTCTGATGTAGTGTAAACAGTGACAGAAGCAGGCCAAGCTGGAAGAAAAAAAAAAAAGAAAGGAAATTAGGGTAAGTGAAAGATTGCTTTTTATTACTTCACAGTTAACGTCATGAAAGGAATAAGAACTAATATTCCAAATCTGCAGTCACATTGAAATAGTGGGATTTAAGTTATTGTGTTAATTGAAGCATCTGGAACCAAAGATTAATGGAATAATTTTCAATGTTATACAAAGTTGCTTACATTTTGCAGGGCAAAAAATTATTTTTTACTAGCCTTGAATTAGAAAGAGCTCCTCAAGCTCTGAATGTGATACATAGCCCTGACGAGACATTTAGACAGGACAGCTGTGTATACAACCAGGAGTCTGATGTGCTTTTCAAAAAGAAGTCTCCCATGTTTTAAGGCCACCTTAATGCTCCTGTAGGATGTGTCTGACATTTAAAAACATTTTGAATATCTTCTGAATGGTTTCCTTGTCCTTTGCCAACTCAAGTAGCTGCATGGAGGTAGTTTGTATTTCATTTCCTTCTGGACGCAAAATGGGATTTTTTTGCAAAGTTAATCCATTCTGATGGCTTTTTTGTTGCCTGTTATAAAGAAATGAGGTAATTGTGGTAGAAATTATTATACTGATTCTCTTTTGAGGACGATTATGAAACAATAACAGGCATTGCTGATTTGCTTCCGAGAATGAGTTGCAGCTCATAGTGATTGAGTTTCTGAAACAAATGTCAAGAGTGATTCCTGATGGCATTTTATCTTGGTTACATTTACCACACTACCATAGCCCATCTTTCTGCAAACCAATTATAAGACATAAATGAAAAGTGGTTTTCAGCATGTAAAATTTCAAACACTTTTATTATGCATCTTGTATGGAAGCCAGAGTCAAAGATTAAACAATTTCAAAGTGATTAAACCAGAGAGAGTCGAGTTAAAAAATTTTCAAACAATTAATGACTTATCCAAAGCCTGGAGCAAACTTTCAGCTTTGCTGGGAATTTTAAAATTAATTTGGCTTAGGATGGGGACCTCAGATGAACCCATTAAGGAGTGGCCACTGGAAGGATTCTGTACACTCCTTGCCTACATAAAAGAAGGTAAAGGTGTTTCTGGTTCTTCTGTGCTCTCCTTCTAAGCATATGAGCAAGAGAAGGAAGACAAACATCTTGCAGCTCTGGATTTGACTTCAATTCTCTGTTCTAACTCCCCGCTCCACTAACCCCCTTAACGTCTCTCCAGGTGTTTGTTCCTCCATCTGTAAAAGGTATTATTACTCATTGTATTTCTCTACTGTATACCAGTTCCCTTGATTCTGCAATCACAGGGTGGAAAAAGTGCTATGGGAGAGCTGTACAGTCCTTTGAGCTTTCTAGTTCCCTGTGTGCCCTCCAACAAGTAGTCCAACTTACACAGGTGACAGGCTTTTCTTGGTCACATTTTACCCTTCTGACAGGCACTAACCACCCAGAATGGGGCCAATCACACTGAAGGGAAGTTCCTTAAGTGTGAAAGTTCCCAGTCTTCCTGGTGCATTATACCACCATCCTGTGGAGATGCCCCTTTAGAATTTCTTGACCTGACTCGTGACATGCACACCTGTTGAATTTCCTCCTTCTTCTGCCTAGGTGAGTGCTGCTGTGGGGGTAGTTATCTTCTGTGCTGGATGCTGATGCTACTCATCTCATGAGCAGGAATGTGCTATAAATAGAGTGGGAGTAGCACACCTGAAGTCTTGTCCTCTCTTCTCTATCAAGCTTGACTTTGAGTCACTACCCACTGTTTTTATTATTTCACTCTCTGTTGAGGCTTTGTGTCTAGAGTGCAAACTATTTGGAGAAAATACTGCATCCCCCATGGTGACCATTGCAACTGGGATCCCATTTTTGGCCAGGCTTATGAGTTCTGCTAAAATGCCAAACTGTCACTGGTAAGAATTGAATCTTAAACCTGGTATGAAGCCCCATACTCCGTGTAACCTCCTCCACTCTGGAAGTGCAATCTCCATCCCTCTGGCTCCTCATGCTCCAGGAAAGTTGTTCACATAAGTGTCACTTACTGAACCACTGGGTGGCGGAAGTTCTTCCTACTTTCCACTTGATCATAAATAGTTGAGAGGCGAATATAAAAGAGCAGATATATTAGAAGAGGTCCGGTGTATTCTGTTAGAAAAAACTAGAAAGGAAAAATAAAATAGCTGTATCAGAGTAGAAAATTGTACCAGTAAAGGTATGAGAAAAAAGAATACCCCTAGCCACAACCCTATTCATCTTTCAAATGGCATTTTGGCTTCATTTTGAGGACTTAAATGACATATTGAGGTTTTTTTCTGCTATCTCTTTAGCAAAGGAGTAAAATCCATCTAGGAAGTGTGAGAGAGGTTTCTATGCAGAAAATTAACACAGTCAGGAATGCTTCATAGAAGGTGGTCAAAATCGTATTTATCTCCTCTTTATACTTTTGGCTGTGACATCAAAAGCCCATTTGGAATCAAAATAGCACTGAAAACTGAGGCCCAAAAGCTAAAGGCGGCTTGCTTTCTGCCAGAGTTTTTTGCAATTAAGTGCTAAGTCAGTTAAAAGGCAACCAAGCATGACAGAAACAAACATAGCCTCAACTCCTGGTTGCTAGCAGAGTCATCTGGAAGGGAAGGATCATTGCTTGAAATTTGGTGTTGGGTGGAAGAGCAGGACCAGCCTGCCTGGTGCATGGTGCTTTGAGCCTTTGTTCAGTGACTGAGTGGTACTCTGCCTGAGCAGACTTATATACAAGTAAATTACCCTGTTGTGATGAAAGTAAAGCAGGAAAAAATCATTTCATCTTCCCACTGTCACCCCTGCTAGACACTGAGAGCTGAGAGGAGGGGCAGGAAGAGAAGGCAGAGTCATAGAGCTTCCATGAGCCTCCTTCAGTTTTAAGTCCTGGCTTTGGTTTGGTACAGTCTGCATTGACTTTTTTTGGGGAACACTCCTAGGCCACAAACAGCTGGAGGAAGTAAAACAAGGTTAGAGTGATGTGAGGTCAGGATTTGATCATCTGTCTCCACTGGAATTAATCTCAGAATAAAATAGAAGCAGTATAGTCCTGCACATTTACAAGCACTGGCAAATCATAACTCAAGTGCATAGTATTGCTAAAGGGGTACAGATTTATAATTAATAGGCCATTTGGCTTTAAAGTGGCTATTCACACTGCTATGGAATTGTAATGAATAAATACCTGTGGCTTAAGGAAGCAACACTGCATTTAGACTACCTGTCTCAAAATTAGTATTTGGCCCCCCAGGAGGCTGTTCTTCTAATTACTCTTCAGAAGAGCATTGGAGAAGAAAGGTTTTCCTGCAGAAACATCCTGCAACTAGGTTCCCTTCATTTGGGACCCCCAGTACTATTTCTTTTCTTCTGTTATAGGGGGAAACTTTCTGAAATTTTAGCCTTTCATAGCAGGACTGTCTCCAAAAGGAACAGACTGAAGTGTTCTCTACCGAAATTTTCTTTTGTTCCATGTAACATCATGACTTCTGTGCTTCATTTAGACTCTGCATGATCCCCAGAGCAGGTGTGTGTGTAAAAACATTTAATCTGGGAGAGTCTAAGAGCACACTGTTGTGGAATACTCCACAATTAAGAGCTCATTAGTGTTTTGTCCTAATAGCAGTTGTATAGGTCTGTTCCTAACTGTGAGCACATTGCTTTAGGCACTCTGCAAATCCTGTAAGAGATGACCTCCACTTTTAAAATTTGATACACTAAATATAAACAGTGGTGGTATAGAGGACAGAGGTGCAGAAAATATGGCCTGGGCAGGTCAGCGTAAAAGCTTGGAATGAGCTGCTTTTTTCAGTGTAGCTTTTTCTGTCATCCATGAGTTGCACCACAAAATACATCCATAACTGCCAGCTTTTATCATCTGTTTGGCACAAGTATATTACAAAGCTGCCAGGAAGAGTTTGGCAGGACTTAGCACCAAGTTGTGCTTATTTGTCACTGCACCAAGTGTTCCCCCCTTGTCCCTTGACTGATTTCAGAGGCTGAAAGAAGGAAACTTTCAAAATCCAGTCTCTATTTAACAACCAAAGCTACAAGCACATAGTACCTGAATGTGATGAGGTTTGTTGTAGGAGGGGGAAATGCAGGGTGTCTCATCAGAGCAGTTCAGAGAAGCAGCTCTTGAGTTGGGGTTTGTGGAGGAGAGCAGCACCATGCTCAGGGTGCTTCACAGAGACACCTGTTGTGGCTGGGGACAGGGTTCAGTCTTGTCTGTGTGTCAGTCACATCCGACACAAAGTGTTAATCACCAAGGTGGAGGAAGGTGGTCCAGGGTCAACCATGAGATTAGCAATCAGAGTAGGTACTGTCTGGCAGGCAGGACTATATTTGCCTTTGTCATAACTGTGCCACACTGCTGGAACATAGTTAAGGTCGGTAACATTCTGTTTTAGAGGATGAGGTTCAAATTTTTGTAGTGATTTTTGTTGTATTTTATTTTATTTTGCTTGAGTTTCACACTGTTTCCTTCTGTTGCATCTCCCATGCTGCAACCACTGCTCTAGTTCTCTGGCCCACTGATTTTAAATTCATCAGAAATGAAAAATGAGTTCCAGAAAGCAGGCAGAGAAACTCTGCTAAAAATTCCCATGAGTTCAAGCAAGTGAAAGGGAAAGCAGTCTTAAATTAACACAACATTACAATAATTTCAACCCATTGGCAATCAAGGGCAAGCACCATTTTTTGAACTATTGATTCTCAATGAATGTATTCAATTAAGCCTACCTAATATCTTCAGACTCATCCTACAGATGACTAATTGGGGAGTTATTTGTTGTGTCAAGGATCAGTTCAACCTATCACTTTTATAGGTGCTCAAAATTACTAATTCCTGCTGACATGTCCTGCAAAAATAATAATCATATTTTAAACTAATGCATGAAAATAATAACATTGTAGCTTGTTGTTTCTGAACAAAAGAAATACCATTTCATTTGAAAAAGTGATCGTTTAAAACACAGAGCAGTTTTATTCTGTAGAAACATTAAAAAAAAAATACTTTTTCTTTACCATCTTGTGGTCCTGCCTAGATTATTTTGATGTATTTGGTGCAACCAAATATAGTAGTCTATAATAAACACAAAGATCTTTTCCTGCAGGAGCATTATGTTTCTGTAACAGTGCCCTGCATAGGTCAATAGAATTTAACTTTTGGGCTTATCATTAACTCTCTGAAGAGAGAAAAGAGGATCTTTTTTCCACATCTGCACAGTTTATTTCGTAGCATGCAGAGTGTCCAGTTCTCTTACCTTCCTTCTCTCCTCTCCACTGTCTGGCATTATATACTCTATATACCTCTCATTCTCAGTAGCATAGAGAAAGTGTTCTTGAATCAAAGTATTTGTGAGTCAAAACTCTCACAAGCATGAGCTCCATACAGTGTGATAAACTCAAGGTTCTTTAACTTTCTCAATTGTCAATCAGGTCCACGGGGATCTGAGTCAGTAACACATAAACTGGAAATACCTACTACATAAACAACAAAACTGAGATCTGAAACATGTCAAAAGAGAGCAAAGATAGGATTTTCCGTCGTTGAAGAGAAGATGGGACAAATGGTAAAATGGTAAAACAATACACAGTAGCTAATCTGCAAACCAGCAAGGTATCTCATCTTACATGAGCCAGATTGTACCTGCTTCTTTTATCTCTGTTCAGCTGATCATGCCAGTAACACCTTGCTGAACTGAGTTACAGCCAGGTCAGGAATTAAAATCCCAGACCGTATAGGGCAGAGGGTTTATTTAGGGAGGCACAAATGGAGCAGAGGTGAAAAGAGTTTTTCAAAGTTATTTGAGGGAAGGTGAGGTGATTTTCTGGTTGGTAGGGGTAGCTGACATTACCCCAACAGGTCTACTGAAGGGAATGGAAAGGATTTTGATTTGGTTAATAGTACCGTGTGTACTGGTTGCAAAAAGGCAGAAAAGGACAAAAGGAAGCTATAAACAGAGGCAGTGGAGAGGAGGGAATCTGAAAAAATTCCAACAGAATCTTCATAAATGAACAGCCCACATATTTGTATCTTCACGAGGGCATCAGCTAATTCCTCTCTGTAATGTTTATGACATGCCCTTTCTGTAATATCACACAACACACCCTATCTTATTGCCTCTTGGCATAGTCTCACATTATCTCATCCATGACAAGCAGCAGAGCTGAGGAAAGGCCGCACAGCCTCTTCCATACTGATCCATTCCTGCAGCTCTTTCCATGCCATGTAGGGGCAGTTTCCTAGTTCATTGGTGCTGGTTGTGATGTTTTCTCTTCTGCTGTCCATGGGATGTCTGGGTTCAAGCAGGGAAGCAGAGAGTGTGGGACGAGGATAATACCCGCAACCAGGACAATAACTTTGGGTCACTGTCTGTGGCTTTCAGCACAGCAAGAGATACAAAACAGCTCAAGCATATCCTGGGTAACTCTGATGGAAAAGCAGCTGTAGTTTATAAATTATCTAATGGACAGGGCTTAGTTTCTCTGATAAATGTGAGACAAAGGCACTAGCTGCAGCTCTGAGCCAAGGTCAGACTGAGGCAGTACATACAGCACAAAGAGGAGAATCTACTGATATCAAACAAACAGACCATTACTATGTGTGAGTGTACAGAGCACAGCTTCTGAGAAACCCAAGAGATCAGGCAGTTGAATCCGCCCAAGTCCCCAGATCACATTAAACTTAGCATCTAACTACCTTAGACTCCTTTTACAATCCCAGACCTAAGTACTCTTGAGCTAATGATCATTAAAAAAGGTTATTAATTTCTAGACTAATTTCTGCTTCATACGCTTTGTTACCTCATTAAAGGCCATACTGTCACCTGGGGATGATAATGGCATAATTTTAGCGCCATCTCTAAATCTTCACCTTTGTAAAAGTTTCATATTTTCATGTTTGTAAAAATCCATGGCAACAGCAATTTTGTCTCAGATAATACAATTCTTAAGGGCTGATTGAATATTCAATGACTTTTTGTTCCAGTTCTCATGTAATACATTCTGCAAAACTTAGTACATGCAGGGGCACCTGAAACTTCCCTTGTCTGGGCAGACTCTGCAGTGACTCGGTGTCTATGAATATTTCAGGCTGCAGCTCAGTATTTACTGCAAATACCAGAAATAGGGATGGATTTGCTGTAGGATTTTATAGGCAAATTGCAGCTGACTCAGGACAGCTTCAGGAGCTGGAGAGTGAACAGTGTTGGACCCTGTTTGTCTCTGAGTCAGACCTGTGCTTGCTCTGTGGAAAAAGGGAGGTGAAATCCCAGTTTCCTCCTGTCTCTTTTCTTAAGACTGAGCTGTCTGAAACCTTGGCATCAGACAACTTCATACTATGGTCAAAATTCTTCCCTGAGACCACAAGCCATTTCATGTTTCTTATTCAAAATGGAAAATTACTGCAAAATAATGAATGTTGTTCTTATGTACACATATGTATGCATGTTGTATATGTTTGTACTTATGAATATTCAGCAAAACACTCAAGTTCTGTTTGTAACCAAACACTAATGTGAGTTCAGATTTGCTGCCAAACCTTTACAGGGCTTTGACAGCATTTTGAAATCTGCCATATAATGTGCATCATTTTAAAATGTATATTTATCATCTACTATTTAGATACATAAATGAAATAGTGCTTTTTAACACCTGGTTATTATAAATAGCCTCATCTAGCTCTTCAGAGTGCTTTTCATCCAGAAGCCTCAAAGCACTTTGGAAAGAGAAAAATACTGTTATTTTCTTGCCACAGATCTGGAAAATAAAATACAGAGAAATTCAGTGACTTGTCCAGGGCATCAGACAAAGGTGGACAAAGAATGACAAAAGGGCCTCTCAAACATTACTTCAGTCTCTGGTTCACTCTCTTGAACACTGCTTCACTCTATGGTTCACTCTCCTCTTTGTGGTCTCCTTACACTCTGTATGGGGTGGGTCAAAATTCCCCATATAAAATAATTTTGCCAGACTTACACATTCTAGAAGGACTAGAACTGCTAAAATTTGCATAGATTGACAAAATGTCAACCTCCTTAGTTACTCTGAATACAATTAGGAAAGCATCTACACTTATCAGCAGCATACATCAAGTAGCTCTTTGTTCCTTAAGTAGCAGGAAGGGTTTAAGCATAAGGTTGTGTATAACTGAAAGAAACAGCTTGTTCTGTTTATGCTTTGTGAATTCCCTCTACCTTCTTTTTGCACTGGAAGTGGTAAAAATTCAAGGGTATTCCTATAAACACTTAGGCATACGTTCTTTTAGCCTGCTGTGCTCAATGGCAACTAAAACATTCACCCCTCAAAATTAATTTTTCTAGTAGCTCCCTAATTCCATTTGGCACCCGAAAAATGGACCTACTGACATGGTTCATCACGAGCTAGTGGCTTTTGTTGCTGAGACCAAGAGAAATTGTTGCAGCACGGTTTGGATTATTAGAAGCAGCATCTGAGGAATCCAAATCAGCCAGCTGGGCAGTTTCAGAGGTCTCCCCTTCCCTTATCTATTGACTTCATGTTCTCACTGGGCAGTAACAAAGAGCCAAAAGTATATGTGGCCCAAGCAAAGGCACAAACAATATAAAAACATGGCAAGAAATAAGGCAAATGCAAGCTGTTCTCTCCTGATAATCCTGGAGGTTGAAAAATATTAGACTTAATTAAATGAAAAATAAGACCAATTTTGTGTGTGTAGTTTGCCTTTGTGAAAGGTCACAGTGTTTCAAAAGTCCATAGCTTTTGACTGGAATCAGCTCAAGACTCGGCCAGCTGTACCAAGGTAGAGCAACACTTACTGTGTGTTCAAGCAGAAACAAACCTCTGCCAAGTACAAAGTGTTAGCTGTAAAATAGAGGTGCTTCGAATTACAAGTAATTGGAGTTGGAAAAGGTGCTATCGAGGAAATAGTGAGTTCTTTTTTTCCTGGTGATCATTTCTATGAGCAAATTATCTATTGATCCAAGAGGTTTAGCAATGAAAAAGCAGTTGGGGATTTTTCTCTCTTTGGCATTTTGTTGTAGCTGTTCTTAAGCCACCCACAGATTTACACAGATTTACACATGTTCTGTTTACTTGGCACTGCTGCAAAGTTTTTTCAGGTACCCACTATTCCCTAAAAGTGTTATTCAATTTGTAGGGTCCTATTCCCACAACTAACCGTGAATTGGCCACAAAATATGCAAACCTTGATATGTATCTGCTGAGAATTATAGTCAGTTACATTCTCTGATACATCCTACAGATCCTCAGTTCCCTCTCTTACCTGGATCTCAAATTCCTTTCTAAACCATGGTCATATCAGCTTTCTTACATTTATCATCTTTACACTGGCTCACTAGTTTTCTGGGACTCCCAGTCCTCACACTCCTTCAGATTTCTCAGATCCTCTCCTTTTTTTCTGTTGTAATTGTCTGTACTTTTATATCCCATTGAGAGGTTATAAACCTTTACTGAAGTCTCTTCTTCTGTTCATGAATTAGGGAAAATATCTTAAGTTGTTCCCCATGGGGAGCACAAAGCTGACCTCATTATAGAGAAGGTGGAAAAAATGAGTCTGCAGCAGTTTGGCTGCCTCTTTTCCAAACCCATCCATATGCAAATTGCTACCTATCACAATCATCCCACAGACTTCATGGGATTGTTCCACATTTACAGGACCAACTCACTGTGTTTGACAGCCAGAAAAAAACCTGCTCCTCCCGTATACACCACCCACCCACACCCACAGGACAGAAAAACTTTGGCACACTGGCACTGTGTGAGTAAGAGAAGAGAACCACGCTGGCTGAAACACTGCCTTCCCCTCGAGAGAACAGGCACATCTCATTATTGCACTTCCCCACTGTGTACCTGCTATACATAATCACACAGCTTCAAACATAGATCTCTTGGCTTCCCATTCATTTTCCACAATGTCTAACTTGGTGATAAATTTGCCTGCCAGCCAGGAGGGAACAGATTAATTAGCAAAAAAAGTGGGGTTTCAGACTTCAAAGATGCTCTTGGGTTTAAATAAGTATTAGTCTCCACATTGCTAAATTAAGCAGAGGGTTTTTTTCGTTGGGAAATTTGAAGTGGAGCACTTCTGCTGCCAGCCATACTATTTTAAGGCCCTCAAGAGTCAAAGTGTTTAAGCAGTCCCTAATCTGAAATCAAAGTTACAAAAAATATTTGCTGAAGTACTGTGTTTCAGGATTAATCTTCTGAAATTCACAGACTTGTAGGTAAAATATATTTTCTACAATTCTGTGCTGTTTTTTTAGTTCTATTTGGATGCTTCTGATAGCCAGCCCAGGTGGCAACAGGACAACAGAAGCTGATAAATCAGAAATTGCAATCACTGCTCAAATGAAGAAGGCTTTAGCAGAAGTGTGAATTTGAGGATGAAGAATGGAGTTTTTTCTTCCTTTTGACTACAGCAGCAGTGTGCATTATTAGTAATAAAACACCAACCATGTGTTTTACTATGCTGCATTGCAATGTGTAGAAAGAGGTGTCTGTCAAACATGCTTAGGCCCAAAATTGAACAGAGATTAAAAATACAACCCATCACTCCAGTGGTGGGAATTTCAAGCACCTCTGGGGTAAAATATTTGCAGGGCCTTATAGAAGAGATCTGTAAACTCATATCCTATCAGTATCTCTGCAACATCAGTCAGCAAACCTCAACTAGACCCTCCAGGTAGGGTAAAGGAATTGATAAGTCTTGTGCAGAAGTAAATTATGTGGGTTTGGAAATATTTGATATAAATAAGGTAGAGTAGAGTGAGAGTTCTAACAAAATCGATGATACTAAGACACAGGTTTTGTTTTGTCCCTGAATTGTGTTCTGCAAATCAGCCCTGAGGGTCTCCTTTCTTCTTAAAGAGCCAACTGAGGCTAGATGTCTACTGAAATTGTCCCAGAAAAGGATCACATTCTCAAAGGAGAGTGACAAATAATTATTCCAGTGGCAGAGAACTGCAAATTCCTCACCCCGGTTTGTCCTCTCTCCTCCATCAGAGAAACACAGTCTCTAGGAATTGCTGAAAACTGGTCAACCAATCTCAAAGCTGTGGAGCAACCTGAGCCCAGGGGATGTCTGGCCTTTCACAGCACAAAACACCAAAAATATTTTGATCACTGTGCACCCTGTTTTAAGAAGGTTGAGGAAAAGGAGGAAACATCCTTCCTACAAAGTGTCAGACTCTCACGGAGGAGCTAAGTAGACAAGATGAGACAGCAAACTCTTGAGCCACCAAGGTGGAGTGTGACAAGGGCTGTAAATCAGAGATTGTGCGTGCTCCAAAAGGGAAGCTGAGGTTTCTTTATTCAGAAGACTGCTCCTAGGCTTATTAAGACCCAAATTCTGTCTAGGAATAGACCTTTTATTTTACCACATGGTTGGAAAGGGCACTGCTCCCAGGAGGTAGAGGTGGAGGTCAGTACTATTTTCCCCTTTTAAAAACCACAAGTCATTGTCTGGCTGTAAATCCCCAGCATTGGGGGTCTTAGTGTTCTTGATCCTCAAATGTGATCTCCAGTGAGGTGATAGAGCCCCAGAAGACCCACCTCTGTGATTAGTGTTTCCCTAGACAGATCCATGCCCAAAGCATCGACCTCTGGAGCCACTAGCATGTCTCCGTGTGCTTCTGCACCTATTTTTGGAGTCCAGAACTGAATGTGGTCCTTTGTACCTTAGCTATCCTTTTGCTGACAAGATAAGAATATTTTCATTCTGCACCTTGTTTATTTAAATGTCAACCCTTTAAATCAGAAACATCCCTCTCTGTATGCATAAATCTGATAGAGTATCAAGGGGGATGGGAGAATGGGAGCTCTAAGCATAGTAAAAATGGCAGTAAAACTACACATACTGTGTACAAATGCATTCTTAATTGCTATTGTTAGAATACAATCTTCTATGAACTTTTTCTCTGTTGCTACAGATTAGTTATAACATAAAAATCTCCTGGCTGTTTAAATGACGTGGCTAGGAAGAAGATTTCTTTCACTAAGAATGGAGACAATTTAGAATATGGAGCAGAATGGGATAACATGAATATTCAGAAACTCATGGAGTCAACTTTTTGCATGTAGATTAAATCATAAAAAAAATGCCACTGCCTGCAGTATCAACTCCTGGTCATAACTGCACTATTTATAATGGGATATTAAGCTTTAGTTATGTTACTGTCTTAGGCTACATAAACCACCAGGAAAAGAGAGAATAAATAAGATTTTTGCAGATTACTTAATTGTAGCAAACAGAAAGCTGCACTAATCACAGTTTTGCTTTGCAAGGAAATTCCACGGTTGAGAGGTGGTGGGATGGATTCAGGGGGGAAACAGGACTGGCATTAATCACTGTGGCCCCAGTAGGCCAATCAGGGTGGGGCAAAGCCTTGGCAACTTGCAGACCTCCACTGAAACAGGTAGGTGTGAAAGTCTATAGCTCCACTGAAGTAAACTGCCTGTCACCACCTGAGGATTTGGTCCTGTTGGAACTGGGAAGGATGGATACAGGTCATGTTCTTCTTCAAAGGGGCTAAAGCCTGTCGGAATTCGTGCTGATCAGGGCAATCTGCTTCCTTGGAGAGGGGAAATGTACGTGAGCTTGAGCAGGTGAGATGGACATATGACCTTACAGAACTGATCCAGAGGCTGACATCCCAAGGTCAAGGCAGCTCAGGCAGTAACACTTTGAGTGTACCTTCCAAGAGACAAGGAATTGTAAATTAGCATGTCTACTCCAAGTGTCTCATAGTAATGCTTCCTAGCCCATAGTGACCTGTTGGAGAGATGAACAGGAACTATCACCTCTGAGCTGCTCAAAGACCTGAGGCTCACAAGCTTCATCCATATAGGCACTGCCAAGGAAGGACAGTGGCTTGTCAGTGGGTCTTGTAGTCCCCCTGCACGAGCAGGGTGGGATCTGTGTGCTGCCTGAGCTAAGAATTTAATAAGCTGGCCAACAGCCATGATGCCAGTTAGGGAAAACTTGCTTACTTCATTAAAGGAATTGAAAGCAACTGGTGGTATGTTTTCCATTGCTACGAATAGTCTTGTCAGTGTTTTTATGGCTTTCAGAAACAGTAGTTCTGTCTTACTCATGTTTCTCACTGCAGAAATTGGGAGTCTCATTACCCAATATACAGATATGGGCTATGTCTTACCCCAGGTAGTGCAGTACATGCAAACTACAGCAAAAGCTGGGTCAGTCTAGTAGTGAAACTACTTTCAGCTCCACCACATATGCCTGGTGCAGGACACTGGAAAAGTCTCTTCATCTCCCATTCCTTCACTGTCCTTTCAAACACTTCTACTGTCTTCTGTCTTTGGGCTGTGAATGCATTGAATCCTTCTCTTCTTCCTTTCCCAGAGGAGCCTGTAAGGTTAGAGTTCCCCAGAACCCCATTTGAGTGGAATGTGCTGCCTCTCTCCCACCACCCTGACCTTCCAACTGTGTTCTTCATATTGATCATATACTGTATTCTGAAAGCTACTTACAGGAAAATAACTGAAGTCAGACTGAGACCATGCCTACCTAGACCATAATACAGATATTGTTGCTCATGGCAAATACTTTTGTTTTAGAAAGAGATTCAAAAGTTGTGACTCCTGAGCCTGACTGAACATCTTCTGCCTGGAATCCTTAGCCTCTCTATCAGAACTGTGCTTTGGGTGAACAAAGAGGAAGACATTTTCATCCAATAATTTTCCCACATTAGTAATAGGATTACTAGAAATCCATTTTTTCTTTTTAATATCCTTCCACTTTCAAAGCTGAGGAGTCTTGCAGCAAATTAATGTATTTGGCTACAGGTTCTGCACAGGCATATAAACCCTAGATAAGCTAAAACTGTTTTTTAAAATTGATTTTTTTTCTCAGGCAATATTTTTATGTCCACCTTCTAATCTTTAATTGGATGCCAGAGTTGGCATATTGATAATTTGGCTCACTATCCATTTAATTCTGTTTTGACTGCTGATAAGTAATTACACCATTTTACATAGGGAAAGACTGGCTGGGGAAGTTGGAGTAATTTGATGCTAAAACACATTGTACATTAAGACATATCCTGTTGATTGTTACAAGGACATACTTACTGTGGTCCAACCGACCTGCTGACCCAGGTCTGTAAAATACAGTGTAATGATGGAGGAAACAGCAAGACTTTGAATGTTAATTGAATCCTTCAAAAAGGGCCCATCTGCAATGACAAAAAAGGAAGAGGAGATGGCATGAACAACAGGTATCCTCTCAGAGATTCAGCACAATGCATAGACTGCCCTGATAATGGCCCAGGTGTCGGCCCAGCTTGTATTCTGATTTATTTTGGTGACTTGGTACTTATTCTCCAGGTTAACAACTTAGAGCACTTCTGTGAGAGTTATTCTCATCTCATTTTAACAAAAGCATCAGGCTGACATGACACTGGGCAGCAATGCGTGGCAATTGTATGATGCTATCTCTGTTAATCTAACCCATTAGAGACATGCCAAGCAATCACACAGACAACTCCATAGAGCACTCTTTGTTCTGTCTTGCAAGACTAATGGCAAAGTCAATGTTATGCAGCATCTCCCTCACTGAAGTATTTTGCTGTAACATTCACATCCTCAGGCTATTTCACAATAGGTGGCACTTCATGATGAATGCAACTTCTTGGGCAAAGGCCCACTGTCCAAGATTTCTTTGTAAGCTCTGACCTAGGCAGACCAGGTGTACGTGAGCACTACATTATTTTCCCAGCATTCTGAGGCATCTACTTCCAGTCCTAATGGACCTAGAGTGTACAGACAGAGAGATAAAATGGCAATATCTGGTTCTCTTTTGTTTTATGGGGGCAGTGAGCTGGATATTAGGAAACTCCAACAGCCACTGGCTTGGGATGTTGTCATGGCTGCAACAACTCTTTGTTCTTTTCTGCTTTATGCATTGTGCCTCCCTTTCAATTCATTTGTTGACTGTTTACATCAGCAAGGATGCTAAATTCCATCAGCTGCTGAGTCCTCATTTTCTACGGCTTTGCAATTCAACATGTCCACAGACCAAATACCACACAGCCCGTGGCAGCTTTGCCTCCCACTACCACATCCACCAAGAACTTATGTACTGGCACAAAAAAAGAGGCTGCCTCCTGCAGGCAGCTGCGTCTTCTGATGAGGCTGTGAGCAAGTATTAAAATAGATCATGCACTGAGTGAAAGAAGTGAGCAAATGGGTTTAAAACTGCCTTGTCTTTCTTATTTGATCATATACTGTATCCTGAAACATTATGAAAAACATTAGATTCCTTTATTAACGAGAAGACTAATAAGTTAATAATTGACATCTGTTAATGAAAATGTGCTAACACTTCACCCAATAACACATATAGAGAGAGCAATACTGTTAGGAGGAGAATCTGCCAGAGGATTAGTAATACATTAGGTGGCTGTATTCAACCATATGAATACTTACTGCGTTCTAGTTGCAGGCCAACACGGGAAGGGTACCACTGGGGACCTGTTCCAATCACAAAGCGTGGCTGTTAATTTCATGGTGAAGGATCTAAATTTCTCTCAGTTGGGTTTTTTTTCAGCTGATAGGTACAAATGTGAGATGGAGAAAAACCCCACCTTTCTTTCGGTCTTAGCTCTACGAGGAGAATACAAGAGAGCTGGAGGAACATGTAATATACACATTAGAGCATAAGTCCCTTCTCCCTTCTTAAGTGTTGTAAGGGTCAATCTCAGTGCTGAATTCTCCATCAGCACATGAAAAATAGACTCGTATGTGCAGCACTGGGAAGTATAAAGAGGACCCTGTTTATTACCATATTTGCCAAAACTCAGTACTAAATGTGTCAGCCTTGTCCCTCCTTCTAAAATGGTGCTTGTGCTACAGTGTGGTCCAAAGGGGTGATGCTTCCTATTCAGGAATATAAAACCTGACTAGAGATATGCAGCTTGTATTCATTCTTAATCATGGACTAATCAGGGAAATAAAGATACAAAAAGTAGAGGCAAATGAGTAGCTAATACTGAGTTATGGATAACTTCCATGATACCCTCAACTTAAGGATGTTACCTAAAAGTAGATTTTTAAATGCACTAAAGGTCATCCCTAAATGCACGATAGCTCTTGGCAGTGGTTCTTGGATGCCCTTTGATGATTTTGGACCAGTTTGGTCTAACTGGTACAGTTCAAACTGTTAACTTGGCCAGCTCTTTGTAGTGCCTGTAGTGCCTCTACAGCTGTGCTGATGAGTGGACAAAATAAACACTCCTCCTTTTCATCACAAAGACACGTAACTTCGCTTAACCCATACACACTCTTCAGTTTGCTGTTGAGGATTTTAGGGCTGAGCTGGCACATTTCTGGTCTGACCTGAGGCAGTCTGGGGAGACCTTACACAGCCCGTGGTGTTGACTGAGATTTCTGAGCAGCAAAGACTGTCAGAGGAAGGCAAGGGAACTGCTGCAGTATTACCACCCTCATCCATTTCTACCACATTTGCCTTCATTTCCTTTGACACACCTGAGGACAGTTGATAGCCTGAAGGAATTATAGAATCACAGAATATTCTGAGTTGGAGAGGACCCACAAGGATTATCAAGTCCAACTCTTAAGTGAATGGCCTGTACAGGTATCAAACCCGCAACCCTGGTGTTATTAGACTTGCTTTGTCTTTTCATTTCAAAGTCTTAGTGAAATTGGTCAAATATAGCCATGGTTTTCTTTAGATCTATCTTACAATTCTTAGTGATCCTGTATTTAAGATACCAATATTTCCGTATCTTCAACAAAAGGAAAAAAATTTATCACAGTGACTGTGATCAAATGTGGGAACATTTGCCCTGAGAAGCTGTGGGATCTACTTCCCTGGCAATAGTCGGGCCTCAGCTGGGGATGACCATGAGCAGTCTTACAGGACTTGAAAGTTGGCCCTACTCTGAGCTGGAACCTGGACAAGACGAGCTCCAGAGGTTGCTTCTACCATAACTTATGTCAGGATAATCAGGATAGCTGGAGAGCTTGTTCACCCACCAGCTGCCAGCTGGAGGGGAAGAGGACCTGTACAAAGTGCACTGCACAGTGACAACCAGTACACTCTCATTTCAAAGGCACTTGGTCTGACTTTCGTCAGCAAGAACAGGCATTAGATGAACCCGTGAACCAGAGCTAATAGCAGGAGGGGAAACATCTGTCAAGTAAGTTGCAAATATTTTTTTGAAGGTACCACAACAATCCATGACTATTAAAGATAACAAAGGGAAGATAGAAAAGGAGCAGCTGTCTGACTTGTCAAGGAAGATATGATTTGCTCCAGGACAGTAGATATCAATAGTTATTTGGGAGCCTGAAATGCAATGTATTTGTGTTAAATTGGAATCTTCCCCCCTTCATATTACAGTATGTTTCAATAAAAGTCAATTTACCTGATCCTGTGGCGATGTGCTTTTAGGTATGGCTCATAATCTTCACAAGGGCAAACAGAGGTTGTGCGTTTAAGCACGTCATCCCACATTTTCAGTCCTTTAGCCTCAGTACACCATTATGTTCAAACATACTCAAAGATTTAGATAGATAGAAGTGTGACTTTGCCATTGCTTGTCTGCAGTGACCTTGTTATCACACCAAAGTGTCTCTTTGTTTTTCAGACCATGCTTGGCATGCTGCGTGTATTTTGCTGGAGTGACCTGGAGTTATCTGTTCCTTCCCATCTCTTACTATAGGATGGGGGGACACTAGCTAATGTCAAGTGGAAATGCTAAACAGAGGGGGAGACAAAATCAAAACAAATTTCTATGTTGGTTTGAGTCTGAACACAAAAGTTTCTCGCTCTCGGTCTTTACTAGCAGCAGAATAGCAAGGCTGTTCCCAAGTCTTAGCTGCCCAGGGTCCTGCAAAAACCAGCATTGCTTTCGGGGGAGAAGTGTGACCTCCACAAGGAGTCTGCTCTCCCAGCTTGATAAGACTCATTTCAGATAGGAAACTCCAAACATTCCTAGGCATCCTGCTCACCACTTGATGGCGGTCAGCCAAAGGGCCCCTGGCCTCACTTGTCACCATTTACTTGCCTTCCTCCTGTGACTATTTTCCGCAGGGATCCTCCAGAGATCTCACTAGGACAGCTCTGAGTTGCTACTCGGCAATGTGAGAAGTCATTCCAATACAGCCTGACTCTGACAGACACATATTCATCTCATTCCTATAGGAGAAAAGCTCTCTTTAAATAGTGAAAAGAAGCCAAACAGAGTAACTAATTATCGCTTGTATTAATTCTTGTTACTGCCTGTCAGAACAAGGGGTTGATGGCTCTCTTGGATATCTAGAGCCAGTACTGTCTGACAGATTAGCTTCACCTGCCATCAGCAGGAGTTCAAAAGTGCATATGGAGAGTGCCTGCTCCCAGACAGAGTAAACAAGCACTGGCTGAAGGCAGAGGCCCTTGAAGGCCTCTCTGCATTCCCACACCTGGCAGAGCTCCCCTTGCTTCCAATTTAAAGTTGAAGAGTTTCTCTTTCACAGGGTTGTTTTGGGGTTTAATTCACATTTTTTTCTTATTAACATTTTCCATTGTTGCCTCCTACTGAGATTAATGACAATCCAAGACAACAGGTGACTGAAGTTTATCCTGTAACTCCTTTTGCATCTAAGATCAAGCATGTATTGCTATTTACTTTCTGACATTGGGATGGTGCATCAGAGCTCAGCCACATGGTACTTAGTAGGTCACAATCTCTGTAGATTCCTTGTGATTAGCAGAGCTGTTCAGCTCCCTTATACAGGGTTATGGGTTGGAATATACATTTCACACTTGGAACAAAATTGTAAAGATAACATATCAGCTCACATTCCAGACTGGTTTTGACTGGGAAAAGTAGATATAGACTCTCCAGAAAATAAGAATGGCCATGATGGTTCAAACCACAGCTCTATTTACCCAATATTATATCTTAACTTTATTATATTTAAGGCATCATAATTTTTCAACAGAGAATGATGTTTTCTTGTAAAATGACTCAATGTTTACTTTTAATAATCTGTTTTAATAAACAGATATGAGAAAAAATATTTAATGTTGGTTGGGTTGGTTGTTTTACCTGCCCAGATTTAAAACAGAAATTAAAATATAAGCAAACTGAAAGATACATAAAAACTGATAGTCACCTTTAATTTTCCCACACCCAACTATGAAATGACCTACTAATAGTGGATATAAAAAAGAGATGTAGTGCTGTCAAACACCATACAAATACTAATTAAAATAAAAGCCTCAGTGCCATAGCCAGCTGCCAATACCACTATGCAAAAATGCACAGAAAACCAAGTTGTACTGGTCCTGCTGCCCACATGATTTGTTTTTTCACTGCATGTATACTAGAATCTCAGTAAATTAGTCGACTGACAATCCCAGGAACCATGGACAGTTAGAAAAGCCTATATGCAGTTTTTGAAAGTGTCCAAAGGTACTTTCTATCCACATGGCTCAAATTGACCTTAATGTGTGCTCCACCACTTAAATATCACAAGATGTTATGAAAATTTAACAACTATGAAATTCAAGTGCTGAGTACTTTCCACTAGTTAAGAAATTGAAGGAATCAGCCTAATTTTTATTGTTTTATGAAGAATCTTCTATAAAAAATTAGTGCACTATTAGTGCAGTAAATTACACAATAAAATGCCTATTTGTCACAAAAATCTTTATGAAATTATGTGAACCTGTATGAGAACAAAGGTGTAACATGATGAAAACCTCTCTTAATGGGGAATTCAGTTTGTTCCTTAGAATGCAGACCTGCAAAAGCTTTTCACTGGGGAGCAAGGAGTCTAAGAAATGCAAAACAGAACTGACAGACACAATTTGGAGATAATTAGCAGATTGACTTTCCATGATCAGCTAATTTTATTACCAGTTAAATTGTTTGCTTCTCATTGTATTTCACCGCCCATGCATCTCTAATAACAAATAACCTTAATAATTACAAGCAATACCTGCTGTGATATGAATAGGATGATATGAACAACAAAATTACTGTAATCAATCATCAGCAGTATGTTGTTTAAATTTGCAGAAATAAGAGGAAATTCCAAGGAACCACTGCAGCAGCAATGGTCTGATCTGATCCCTGATCTGATCACAAAATGTTACACATGAGCTGAGAAATGTAACAGCACTTGCTTATGTGAACTGAGCACGGTTGAAATGCGTTCCACCACCTTAACCAGATGGCAGTTTTGATATCTATGTAGCAATAAGAAGAGATTGCTGGAAAGATTCAAGTATGTGTGGGGATGGCGGGTTTGTGCATAATATATAGAGACAGACAGATTATCTGAAAACTTGCTGAGGTCTTTCCTTGACAAGCAAATGCTGAACAAATACAGCTGTTCCTTGTCCATGACCTTAAACAAACAGTGGTCATAGTGTTGTTTCTCTTGGTTTCAGCCAGCCTGTCTGAGTGTTCTCAGGAACACTTCTGAGAAAACAGGGATAGAGATATCACCATGCTAACAATTCAGCCTGGGCTGAAGTTTGCATACCCTTGCTCCGCTGAGCTGCCAGCAGGAAAGCAGGATGCTAAAATGACTAGAAGCTACTGCTTTCTGCTTTTATTTGGAAGAAAAGGCTGTGAGATTTATTGTGCTAACACTGCACTTGAGTGATTCCTGAGCATGATGGCAGAAAGCAAAGCACACCTAAGAAACCACAGTAAAACTAAGCTTGGCCAAAAGATCAAGAGAGAAAGTATCTGAAGTGATTATTTACTGTGCTTGCCCCCACTGTAATAAATGACAGCTGCTGAGTACTGCAATCTGAACAACCAGCCCGCTTGAAGAATTGCAGCTCTCAGCAGCAAGTCTGGGGCAAGCAGGGCACTGGCATCTCTTCAAATGGCCCCACTCAAAAGGCCCTCTTTGGCTGCAGATCAAAAGATGTTTTGTTGCTTTGACCCACTAAACGCCAACACAATCACCTGGGTCTATTTTTCAGGGCTAGTGCAGAGACCCCTTCTAGTCAGGCCCCCTCCAGGTACACTCAGCTATACTGGCCTAGCACTGTACTGAACTCCTGAGCCCAGCTGGGCTCACAAGGTCAGGCTACCAATTGTACACTGCTTCCATCAATTTCTTAGTCTTTAAGACAATGGGCTGACCTTGAGAAGGCACTTACTGGATCCAGAATCATTCAGCTAAGCTTTGTTTTCTTGTAGAAGACTGCTGAGAGGTGTATCAGAATATTTAAAGAGCAGTAGCAAGATCTCGAACTAGATCCGTGTTTTTATGGGAAATTAGTGCAAAGAGCAGATCCAGTGTGTCCTGTTCAGTAAAATCGCAGCAGAGTACCCAGATGGATGTTGTTTTTAATGGCTCTGTAGCCAGGGATAAATCCCTTTTCTTTGTCAGCTTTTTTCCCTTAGTATTTTCTCTCATTTGTTTCATTTGTAAGCTTTCCAGGGAAGATCTCTGGCCATGTGTTTTACAAAGGCACCTTGAACTCCAGTTGCTATGGGGACACAAAAAAGTTCTTTCCTAATGGCATGTGGAATTTGAAAAATGAGCTATTTGATCATAAGCATCCATTTCTTTCTTCTGGTTTTTGCAATACCTGAATTCATCTGCCTACAACCATAGTGCTTGGAGAGGGAGAGCAAGCAGTGAGCTGGCTGAACTGATGTCTCCAAGCATTTCCAACAGTGTTAAGGACAGGATCTGGCCTAGAGGCAGGACAGTACACACTTCCCACAGACTACTAAGCAAGTAAGCCCCAGCCTGACTAAATGCCTGATTAAATGCTTCTGGTTTAGCTTTTCATTTGATTGTTCTCATTGGCCTTAGAATCTGAGACCTACATAGGTCATGTAACTGCCCCCCTGGTGCCTCCACTGAAGCCCCACAGAGCCCACTCCAGCAGGTTTCCCAGAGCATACCTAATGGCTCTATAACACATTGCATACAATGCCTGCACCCACTCCCTTTAAAAAAAGTGTCAGGTTTTTGCTTTCCTTGCCCAGGATCTGGCAAACAGCATAGCCCTGTCCATATGTTGGTTCCTGGGAGTAGTTAAGTTGCTATGACTGTGCCCAGATGTGAAACTCCAGCACTCTCCAAGACTCTGCACTGCACCTTGGGTAACAAATTTACCTGGCTGCATTTTCAGTGAAAAAAACTTATATAAATGCCTTAACTCCTTGAAAAACAGAACACTCGTCTCCCCCTATGCCTTTATTTCCCACTGAAAAAAATCAAATAAAAAATCTCAGACTTCAACTATATTCTGATCAGGCAATGATGGACAAATTTCTTAAGAGTCAGCATAGTTTTTCTTAATTAAGATTGATTCTTATTACTGGTAAACAGAATATTATTTGTCATTTACAGGTCAATTTATGTCACTAGCAGATTAACCTTTCAATATTCCTTCTGAAACGCCTACAACTGAAAGCAACTGTGGAAATTCAGACAAGCAAAAAGCATGAGAAAATAAAAGCAAGCAAGCATTCAACATTTGCATGCGTATTTCAGTATGTTTGGTACATTGTTTTTCTATTGCTCTTCCAAAAAAAAATGAAAAAAAGAGAAAGGGGAAAAGCCAGCCCTGTGCATTTCAATTTTCCATGTAGCCTGCTGCAGAAAGTATAATTAATTTTGATCTTTCTGTGTGAATTTGCATTTAAATTAATGTGCGTGGGCAAAGGAAGGGAAAGGGAATGAGGCCCACCTCTTATTTCATTAATAACAACCACAGAGCAGAATACAGAGAAACAAGAAAATAGATACTCTGAGAAGCCTGGAGCTTGATGGAACTTTCGTTTAGGGGGCTGCCCATTGTCAGTGCCAGGGGGTGAGGAGGTGCTGAACATCCAGCCTTTGCTCCCCCCAGGGCACACAGTCACAGCAGTGCTGCTCGAGGTGGCCGTGGGCAGGGTGGTCAGTGCAGCTGGGAGGGTTTGGGGAGTTTTTTAACCAGGGAGGTCCCAGGGAGGGCCGTGTCCTGTCATCCATGCGCTAAAACAGCACAGAGTTTGCTTCCCTATTCGCACACAGTTGTGTTCTGGCTCTGAAATGCCAGCTCCAATTAAGAGAGAAATAATTTATGCCAACTGAGTATCTGTATTCTGGTAGTTATCTTTGCCTTTGATTCTCGTGTCTCTACAAGTCTGGAAAGGGTGACAAAGATAATGGTTGAGGTATTTGGGGGAATGTGAGAATTGCAGCAGGATTCTCTTTCTAAATATTAACTCTATCAGTGAAGTCTTCATAAAAAGGGCAACCCAAACCTAGGAAACTGCATGTTAAGGAACATACTTTTGCTGAACTAAATATTCAGGGACTAAAAATATCCCTCCTTCTCTTTCTGTTTGTCCATATTCTAACATAGCATTTTTAAAAATGTGGCTTAATGTTTGGTGGCTTATGAAATCATTTGCTGTCTATCTCAATCCATAACAGCTTATATATCTTTACTGCTGTGGAGTAGCCAACCCAGACAAGGTTTCTATAGGCAGCAAAGCAGAGTGTCTAAACACAAGTATCTGTCCATCCTCATGATCTTAGAAAACACACAGAGTAAAAGGCCTGTTTTAAAATGTTGTTTCTTTTAAAACCTTTGTTCATGTTCATCCCGTGCCATGTTCTAAGAGAACAAACAGTGCTGTGCCTTGCAGTGTTGCAGATATGCTGTCTTTCAGGACACTGATAACACAAGTCATTGCTTCCTCACTTCAGAAAGCTCTGGTGTGGGTACTGCCGCAATCAGCACAACTGCTAAGTACATTTAGGTAGCAGCTCTCCAAAGAGCTGCAAGAGGGACAGAGAGCAGAGAACTGGCGATGTCACTGTTTCAACTCTGTATTGTTTGCATGCTGCCCGAATGAGGTAAGGTGCCAATACACGTTACAGCAGGATCAGGGCCCTGATGATTTACATTCCAGCATCAGAAAGTACATGTTGGCCCAACAATCACAGCTGATATAGCAATGATTCCTCAAAAGTTCATTTGTGCCTCCCCCTCAGATGTACTGGGCAGAGGAGAGTCCTACCCCAGGCTCTAACTGTGTTTCTTTAAAAGTATTTCATAGTCAATTAGCTATTAAAATATGCTAATTAAGTATACTTTTCTTTCAAAATTTGACTATCCAGGGAATGGTGTTCTCTCCAGCCACTAATCTAATCAGGATGTGTTCCCTCACTAACCCCAAAAGCAATGTGGTTTTTGTATCTAATGGCCACACCAATGCCATCAACAATTAATTGAACACATTTGAATTGACATGATTTCTTCCTAAATACAAATTAACTTCTCGTAAATTCATTGGTAAATTCACCACACTGAAAATTAATCCCCACTAAGAACAGGGCTAAATTGTAATTTCTCCAGGAGCAATGAGGAAAAGGCAGCAGAGATCTGCCCTGTTCTGGTATCAGATCAGACACTAGCATGTGAGCCAGAGGCTGTCATGTTCCCATGTCCTTCCTGGGAGAAGTTTGTTTCAGCTGGTTTAATTCTCTTATCCCACCACCTTATTTAGGTTGATCAAAAGCTTCTGTGCCTCAGAAGCAGCGCTATAAGGCTTGGGAAGCTGCTCTTCCCATCTCAGATCTATGACAGAGGACAAATAATTTTCCCTCTGCATACTGCAGTTCCCCTGCTGCGAAACAAGGCTATAGTACCTTTCCAGTGAATAAAGGCTCTGGCCAGGCTGGATTGATGGACCGAGATCAACGGTGTAAGGTTCAACAGGGCCAGGTGCCAGGTCCTGCACTTTGGCCACAACTATCCCAGGCAGCGCTACAGGCTAGAGGAGAGGGGCTGGACAGCTGCCTGTCAGAAAAGGACCTGGGAGTGCTGGTTGACAGTGGCTGAACATGAGCCAGCAGTGTGCCCAGGTGCCCAACAAGGCCAGTGACATCCTGGCCTGTATCAGAAACACTGTAGCCAGCAGGACCAGGGCAGTGATTGTCTCCCTTAACTCAGCACTGGCGATGCCACACCTCTAGTCCTGTGTCCAGTTCTGAGCCCTTCACTGCAAGAAGGACATTGAGGTGTTGAAGTGAAGAGCAACGAAGCCGGTGAAGGGTCTAGAGTGTAAGTCCTATGGGGAGTGGCTGAGGGAGCTGGGGTTGCTAATCCTGGAGAAGAAATGCTCAGGGTGACTCATCACTCTCCAGAACTACCCAAAAGGAGATCGTAGCAAGGTGTACTAGCCTCTTCTCTCAGGCAACTAGAGACAGGACAAGAGGTCATAGCCTCAAGCTGCACTAGAGGAGGCTCAGGCAGAACATCAGGAGGAATTTCTTCATGGAAATGGTTGTTAAACATTGGAGTGGACTGCTCAGGAAGGTGATGGAGTCACTATCCCTGGAGGTGTTCAAGAAAAGCCTGGACATGGCACTTAGTGCCATAGTCTAGTTGACAAATCAAAGGTTGGACTTGATGATCTCAGAGGTCTTTTCTAACCTAAATGATTCTGTGATTCTGTGAGAGTGCAAGACCCACCATCTCAAGCTCTTCCAGCAGGAAATGAGCCCAGGTAGGCTGGCTGCACGTCAACCATGAGGCAGCCACATAGAAAGAAGCATAACATGCTTAAAGCTGATCAGCAAAGTGCTTTTCCACAGTTATACACAGGCCGTGAGGGACATGACAATGGCAACACTGTTTGGTGAGTATTCATTCTCATAGTTGAGGGATGATGTTTCATCCCAATCTATATGACAAACACTTCATGGCCTTTCAACTCCTCTGCTGCTTTCCCTCTGTAAATCCTATAGTCACAGCTCATCTAGACTGTTTGTGTGTTCTGAGCTTGCACTCTAATGGCAGAATATAAAATAATAGTGCCTCCCCATCAGTGTGTATTTAAACCAGAGTAACATACATTGTTCCTGTATAACCCACAAATCATTTATTTCAAAGGTGAATAATTTTCAACAGCAAATATATTCAATATCATTGCAATTTGAGGGCAATTTAGAAAGAGGCAGAACACCACTCTACTACATTATTTTTATTCAGAATCATTTGTTCAGCTTCTTGTCTTTGATGCATTGCTTTCATTAACTTGAAACTCACAAATACCAAGTTTTGTTGAAAAGCTTTCTTAATTTGGTTGTTCTGAGTGTTTCTTTCCCTTCATGTCCAAATAGAAAGATAAATAAATAAACAGGCTACAACTGTGAGTGAGAGCTCGCTTGTAAACAAATGCAAAACAAATCACCATCACAAACTGACATCCTTCACATTCAGGCCTGAACAGCCTCCCTTGCTCTTGTCCTGCTCACCTGGCCCTGACCCCAGAACTGCAGCTGCTTGTTATGTCACATCTCTTGGTCCTGAGGAAGTCAGGGGCTCCAGAAGCACAGCCAGGGAAGGCATGAGGCAGAGAAGACCTGGGGGGAAGTCTGAACTTAGAAGCTGAAGCTGCTGCCTCTTACCTAACCTGTGTAGAAGTGATACCATGAGGCTTGTAATTTTTTTTCTCAAGTTCTCCCAGGGTTTTTTAGAAGGTTCCTCTCATTTTGGCAAGGGAGATTTACTTCCTCTTCTGTTATCCAATGCCTGTTGACTGTCTTTCACAAGAAGTCCTGGTACATTTCATGTAGACCTATTCCATGCATCTCCTCCTAAGAGAAGCTGTTGGACCCTTCAGTAAAGCCATCTGCCCGACTCAGGTGTTCAAAAGCACAGGGACTCCTGTGAAAAACCTGATGTAGATGCAGAGCACTTTTAAAGCCTGAAGTGATCTTGACCCTGCCATAATCAACAGACACCTGTCTTATTAATGGACATGAGATTCTTTTCACACTAATGAAGGCCCATTGGGGCTTTTAGTATCTTGAGTTCTTTGAAAGAACATTAGGCCCACATGAATCTGGTGGTGAACATTAGGTTAACACTGGAACTCAATCTGTTCTTCAGACCAAAAATGTATTACCCGAGTTTCAATTGATGTAGGAGCTGTTTAAAAACCAAAACTACCTTGACATCTTCTAATGACAGTTCACTAGGCTTTAATTCCTCATTTAATTCCTGAGTCTGGATATTCTCTAGGGCCTGGATTACTTCTATAGGGTCTTCTACTGTAGTTTTCTCAGTTGAACCACAGACACTAATAAGACACATTGTAAATAATAATAGTCAATTCTGGTAAACAAACTTTGCTGTTTTTCATCTAGATCTGTCAATTAATTCTAAGGCAAGAAAAGCAAAGAATCTAGCTATGAAATTTCCTTTTCTTAATGATGCATTTAAATAGCATCTCACATTTGTTCTCCAGTTGTTTACATAGGATGTCATTTGTGATGCATTGTTAGAGCCCTGTAAATCTCAGCTGGGGACAATATCCCAGAGAGCAGAAAGGGACAGTTCTGCTTCAAGCTACATCTCAATAGATTAGCTGTCTTTTCTTTTATTATGTTAGTCATCTGAAATGATATCTGTAATCCTGTTAATGAAATGCAATAACATCAGATGCAGAAGCTACCAAAAAAAGAGAAATAATGTGCATTTCCAATTAAGTTTTTTAGTTGATCTTCACTTTTTCCATTGCTGTTTTAAATGTTGCTCTTTTTCTGAAGGTCATCTTATAAGCATTTAATGGATAGCCTGGCTTTTGTGTTTTAGACACCTTACTCCCTCTGGTTCAATAGGTCATTAAACATATATTTAAGTCATTCTTTGTCCCAAATGTTTCTTACAGGATCACAGGCAAAACAGACAATAGATCCCAAGATGGATGAAAGGAAGGTTAATTATTCTGGTGTCATAGATGAGAAAATGAAGCTCGAAAGGGAGAAAGTATCTAACACACAACTCACCCCAGTCAATAGCGTGACTCCCATTGGTCAAGTCTTAAAGACCTAAGTCTTAGTCATCACATTCATTTCATTGTGAATCAGGAGACTTGAAAAGTCCCAGGTAGCCTTTTGGCTTTTACTGTTACCTTTAGACAACCAGAATGCTTTAAAAATCTGACTCTAAAAGTCTTCCTTAAGGTCCTGTGTGCCCTGCTTCTAAACCAGCTGGGTGAGCCAAACCTCAACCATACTTTCCTAATTCAATACATAATGAAAATATTCTTTGTAACCATGTGTAAATTTCAAAGAGCAAAACTTCAGGGATATCTGATCAGATGCTTTTCAGACTACTTTAATATCTCTTCCTCCACAACTTATAATGAGATTCAAGTGCTCAGCAGAGAAGCAAACTGCAGGTGCCTAGTCTGGTGCTTGCTCTCACTATTATTATCTTAGCCCCCCAGCTAGAAATGTCAAAATGAAAATTCTGGGCCTTAGCAGTGTCAACAAGAGATGCATGGCTTGAATTGGGGGGTTTTGACCACAGCTCAGGATGCAAAATACGGTCTGTGAAGTGCACAGAACCTTCTGGAGGGCATATCCATGCATTGTCTTTCCCTTTTGAAAAATGGCCAGAATTGTTTTTCTGTAACTCCAAAACAGAATGGGGTATGGGGGTGGGGTGGAGTGGATGTGGTGTCTAAGGTAAATTTTCATTCACTTTGAAGATGAAAATCATTAGGCTAATTCAGTTTGGCTTCTCCTTCCTTTTAACAGTATTAGGTCAATGATGCCATTCTCATTTCCTGACTGGCTGTTAGAAAAGAAGTGAAAGTATTCCCAGCTTTCACAGGAGTGCTTTGGTTATTTTGACAGCTAAGCCATAAATTCAAGTCACACAAATCTGTACCAACAGACAGACTCCTGTATTTTGTATAGAAAGATTTGCACAGATATGTCACAAATAGGCTGAGAGGAAGTCATCCTCCTGATGCTTCTTCCTGTACAGATCAGAAATGAAGGCTACCAGATAGGCTGGCCCTGTGGCTAAAGCACCATGCCAAAGCAAGAATTTAGTGTCTGTTCTGACAGGCACGTGCTGCAGAGGCAGGAAGCAATTTACTCACGGATTAGATCTCTGACTGTGAGCTGGGGAGGAAGATGGTAGCAACTGGTTTGAGTTTTGGGGAAGGATCTGTTGCTTACTTTGTGCTTTGTGAAGCAAAAAATAAAGAATTTAAGTATGTACAAGCCTCACTGTGGCAGTAACAAGAAATTCAATGAGTTTCTAATAAACTGAGTTGTGTTGACAGGCATAGAGAGGTAAAAGATCCTAGAATTCCTTCATCATTCACCACTGAAATTCATCGTAAACTGACGTTATACTGATATCTGCTGTGTGACTAAGTCAAAAGAAAACTTATAAATACAAGATGAAACAAATACCATGTTTCCTTCTAACCTAGTAATTTCCATTTACAAAGCCAACACAGATGAATGCGCAATTTACCCTGATGAAATCACTGTAGTTCTTAGTGCCCATTTGTAATAACTGCCCATCCCCAGTGATTCGCCTTCATTGTAATTTCCAATTGAGTTGTTATGAATGCAGAGAGGGGAGAATTTAATAAAAACAATAGTTAGATGTGACTGCCAGCCCAACATGCTCTGTGAATCTGCACTGGGGACGTAATGCTGGGCCTATGAGCTCTGCAGTCAGACGCCTGCACAGCAGGATATTGTCTATCCCTTCAAAAACTCATTCGTATATGGATTCTGGGCTAGTGTGAACTGCTTAGGACACAATTAGGGAGGAAGGAGTTTGAGATCTGATAAAAGCCATAGACTTAGTAGCTGCCTTTCTGTCCAGGGAGTACATCCAGCTCAAGGCAATTCATGGTGGGATCAGATTGTGGCCCTTTTTCAAAAATTTTGGCTTTTTCTAAGCCTGATCTCCTAATATAGGGCAAAAGAAAGATCCCTCTGAAAGGCTTTATGCCCTAGATATAACTTATTTGGATTTCTTTGATTTGTGAGACACATGGTTGATTGATAGGCCAAGACTGTGAAGTCAACTTTGTAGAGCCATAAATAGCATAATTCAGCTTCTCTGAGTCCCAGCAGATGTATTCACCAGGCACATGAGTCTCTCCAGGCATCAAAATTGACAGATTTCATTAACTTTCTGCAACCTGAGAATCCAGCTGTAATAGACAGTGTGGAGAAATCAGAGGAACTGCAGGTTCTCAGCAAGACTGTGTTATCAGACAGTCCTGATTATACAGAGCCAGCAGGCAAGGCACTGGCTTAGCAGTCACCGTTCGCCCTGGTACTGCTCTTAATGACTAATCCCCACAGCATCCTTTCTCACCTCTCTGAGCCTTGCAGTTTAACATCACAGCCAGCCTCTAGAAGGGAATTATGTGATGCAGTACAAACAGTCATCCTTTGCAGCAACAGCTCTGCATCCTACTCTTGTGTTTAGGCAAAATACAGAGTTATTCCTTACTTATGCTACTATCTCTCAGATGTCATTAAAAGCAGGAAAGTTGCAGATTCAGAGCATGAAAACCCTTAGCAGACTTTCTGAAAAGGAGAAAAGAAAGAGGACCTCCTCCACTAAATAATTTTAGTACCTCATTTGCCTAAAGCTCCACTCACAAGGCTTGCCTTGTGATATCTAAGCAATGAGAGATTCTTCTCCTTGCTCTTCCCCATGTCAGCTTGACTCCTGTTGTTCTGTGTTTTGAAGATCTTCTTCAGGGTTTTGGGTGAACAAGAACCTGTTGGTTTTAAAATGCTACTCTCCCTCCAGCTGTTGAGCGCTGCCTGAGCTGAGCACTGCTGACAGGCAACTGGGGGCAGAAGCAAGCTCAAGGCAGTAACAGGTCATTTTGAAAAGGGAAGGAGGTAGAATATGCACAGGCCTCCCATGCAGCTGGACAAGAATTGTATGATGTGATACTTCTGCTCATGTTTGCCCTCTGATATGGTATCTCCTTGCATTAGGCAATAAGCATCTTATTCAAGCATTTGGAAGTCACTGGTAGTATTTGATGCACTTGGTGAAATGGCATGTTGGAAGGGCCTGCACAGGACCCTCTGATCCTGCTTTTGTGCAGGCAGTCAGACGGGAAATGCTCTGACCAGGATGTCTGCAGTGAAGAAATTTGCAGGGCTGCCTGTTCTCCTACGGCTTCTGGGGAACATGCAGGATGAGAGCAATAGGTAAAACCTGGCAGATGAATCCTAACACACTGCCCTGCAGCCTATAAGGAGGAGGCTAAAAGAGAGACTTGTCCCATCATGAAGGAATTGCGGGTTTTTTTCTTGTCCTCTCTCTAGAGAAAAACAACAGAAAATATCTCTGCAGCTTTCTCAGGAACATAGCTCCTAGGATCACTGTAGAAATACTTATAAGGAGCAGTTGTAAGATGGTGTAGCAGGATTCTAAAATTTCATATTTTCCAGAAATTATGCTGTTTATTCTTGAGTGCCATCTACTGACAATTTCTGGTTTAGTGATTTACTTTTCATTCATATTGCTTATTTTAAATGCTCTGTGCAGCATCTGTTATCTTAGATGGAAGTGCCTGCAATTTTGGAGCTAAATGGTTAGGAGTTAGTATTTTATTGGGACAGCTGGCAGTTTGAATTGTTCCTTATTCCTTGAGCACCTCATTCCCTTCTGCAGACCAGGATACTCATGATGTTTTCAGTTCTCTCCAACTTCCCTTTTTCCTTCCACTCATCACCAGGCTTCCTCCTTCCCTGCCTGCTCCTTCTGCCTAGAAGGCAATTTTGGGTTCCCTACACTCACTCTTCTGGCTTCAAAACAGTTCTAGTTGTGCTGTCCCCCTTGTGCAAGAGGTTGCCTCCATAAGGTTGTTACAGTACTGCTGAGGTCTTATTTCCCCCTCTCCTTTCCACTTTTCCTCTTCTTTCAAGAGATTTTTCAGCAAGTTCCAGGCAGTAACCTTGAAAATATTTAATGATCACTGACTCCGCTATATTACCTGTTCTAGAGGTATTTTATTTTAGTTATGTGATACATGAATTAGCATTATTATTACAGTTTTTCATTTTCTATCTGTAAGATTTCCTCCCACAGCAGTCCAATACATTTTGCAAAGATAAAAATAAATTAAAGGTGAAAAGTTATTGCCAAGGACAAGAGCCCAGGAAGTTTAGCCTACAAGATATTTCTTTCTCCACCGAAAATATAATCTGTATAGATAAAGAAAATGCCAAGTACCTAACTCATTATAAGCAACTGAGAAAATGGGTCAAGAGACTTCCTTCTTATACACTTAGTTTTTGGCTTAGTTCCACCTCTGCCAGCTAGACAAAGGAATGAGGAAAATAGTAGAAAAGTCACCTGCAGCACAGCACCAATTTGACTGAGACTTCTTTGACCATGCCTTAGACAATACAGCATGATGGCAAGTGACACCCAGACGCTCAGCTGCCACTCAATTTCAGGCAGAAAATATCAAGTTGTAGAAGTGTAGACATTTGTCCACAACATACTTATACTGTGGAACTCCCTCCCAGAGGATTTTGCTGAGGTCAAAACTGCAAATATGTTTCAAAAGGATTAGACAGATTCATGGTGGGCAGGTGTGATGTTTGCTATTAAGTGTGACAGCCTTGCTCTAACATCTGTTACAGAAAGCCCCTGTAGAGCTGATGGCTGGAGGGCTGCAACAGGGAAACTACTGTTCTGGGCTGACCCCGGTTGGTGCTGCCAATCCCTCCCAGGGGCAGCAGCTACAGCAACCAGGGGATGATTCAAAGCAGCCATCTTCAGTCTGGGCAAAGCCTTTGAATTCCCATGGAAATGGCAGTCTTAAATGGTTATTCTTCACTAAGATCCCTCAATCTCCAGTGATAAAACTGGGATTGCCCCCCCAAACTCAATGCTACAGAAAGCACAGGGTGAGGCTTTGCTGGGGTTGTTTCAGTAGAGACAGTTTTGCTGAAGTGAGGGCTGAGAAGTGTTTCAGTATTTGTTCCTGGATTTCTAAATCCATATTCTGCCTTTTGTATAAACACAGATCCAAACTAATATTTGACTGACTTAGACATTACTTAGCAGTAAGATGGCACGTGTCACTTGCATCCCATTTCTTTTATTTTAATGTTTAATAGCCTCCTGTGCTGCAATTCGTAATGTAGTCTTTATCCTCCTTTCTTGAATCAGGCAGCAAAACCTGCTCTGTGACAGAGAGGACGCTTGTGAAATTGCTGCACAGGGGTTCCTGTCATTGAAGGGCTGACAAGACACCAGCTGAGGAGAAAGCTTAATTGCATGGGTGATCAAAGGAGAATGTATGAAGTCAGGGAGACTGTAATGGGGTGTTGCGTAGGAGTGTGTTTTAACAAGGGATTATAGGGGAACATGTGAGTCTGGCACACACAAAATGACAGAAATGAATGCATGAGCTAGTACAAAATAGCATGGTAACCAAAGGCATCCACAGATCAGCTTCAGCCCCTTCTCAGCTCTTGCCTAAAAGAACCATATGCTATTAGCTGTCATCCTCCAGACTATGTAAAGAGAAAAAAGTGAAGATTTTGTCTTTGCAATTGGGAAAGGAGGAAGGGATGGGGAGGGGAAGAGAGGGGGGGAAACCTCATGAGACAACAACATCCATAAGTCATGAACTGGAAAAGAGAGATCAAAGCAATGAGCTGAAGTAAGAAGAAAGGACACAGGACACTGCTATGGTGTACTCCTGGGAATGGGAGAAATTGACATAAAAAACTGAGGCCTGAAAAAGCACTGAAGGCATGTGCCAGCCTTTCCACGTGCTGTAAAATGCTGTGCTGTCAGAGGTTTGGTTCACAGTGTATACTGTGCTTTGTGGTATGCTGTCTTCCTTGATAGTAGCTCCACTGACATCACTGGGGGTACTTGAGAAGTAAGGTACCTCTTAATATCAAAATAGGCACCATTAAAATGGCTTATACACAGACTTGCACCATTTTAGCCCAAATCCATTAAAAATCTCATTGCAGTTGTATTGGCATAAACCTCTATGCCAGTGTTCTTCAACTGATTTAAACTGCATCAATATAAATCCAGTTGCAGTTGATTTAAGAGATTCTAGGCAGAAATGCACTGCATTTCACAAACTGATGGGAGGACATACCCTCATTGAAATATTAAAACACCTGCACTCCATCTTTCTGTACCCAGCAGTGCAGTTTTTGAACTTTTGCCATTTTGTGTTTTACGAGCCCTTACAGGCAGTGAAAATTAGTAATTTTAAAACAGTCAGGTCAACAGCATTTTGCTTCTTTGATTGAACCTGTGTGCGACCACAGAAGCCTTAAGCTTTAGTGTTTTATAAAATTCTAAGGACAGAGTAGAAGCACAATTCTTCTTCTACTTACGCTACTCTGAATTCAAGAGCTTACTGACTGACAATTTTATTTTTTTTTTTTTCAAAAGGCATCTAGCCTTTAGTTTAATAAACACTTTTTTGTAAAAATAATGAAAGCTCAGCATCTAAGATGCCACCCATTAGATCAGGATGCTCAGGGCCCCATCCAACCTGGCCTTAAACACTACCAGGGATGGGACATCCTCACAGTAGATAATTTCTTCCACATCTCTAACTGAAATACCTACTCTTTAAGTTTAAAATTGTTTCCCCCATATCCTATCACTCTCTGCCCAAGTAAAAAGTCAGTCTTCCTCTTCTTTGTAAGCCCCCTTTAGGTACTGGAAGGCTGCAGTGAGGTTCTCCCAGAGCCTTCTCTTCTCTCGGCTGAACAAGCCCAGCTCTCTCAGCCTGTCTTCACAGCAGAGGTGCTCCAGCCCTCAGATAATTTCCTGCTCCAGTAGGTCCATGTCTTTCTTGTACTCCAGGGGGGGACTCATGAGGGCAGACTAGAGGTGCAGAATCACCTCCTTCAACCTCTTGGCCACTCCTTTTTTGATGCAGCCTGGGATATGATTGGCCTTCTGGGCTGCGAACACTCATTGCCAGCTCATTTTCAATTTTTCATTCACAAGAATCCCCAAGTTCTTCTCCACAGGGCTGCTCTCAGTGACTTCTTCTCCCAGCATGTACTCATTTCTGGGATTGCCCTGACCCAGAAGCAGCATCTTGCACTTGTACTTGTTGAATCTCACGAGATTCTCGTGGGCCCACCCATCAAGTTTGTCCAGGTAGTTTTTTTGTCTACATGGTCTATTTATGGCCAGCTTGGAGCAGTCTAATGTTAATGAAGTTTATCTAACATAACACTGGAAGAAAAAATACAATTATGGCCTTGGATTGGCACTGTGTAATGTTAAAAGGAAGATGGAAAACTACTGCCCCTCACGTGCCGACAGTGACAAATTATGCAGTTCTCTCCTTCCACTCTCACATCTGCGATAGGTACAGTAGAACCTTAGTTCAAACACTGTTCTTATTTAGTACTGGAGCTGTCAAGCCAGTCTCAGCTTTTGTGTGAGATTTCATGAAAAATAAATTTGACAGTTTGTCCAAGCTGAAAGGCCTCTAACCATGCCTCCAGCCTGTTAGCCATAGTACTTACATGCTTTGTGAAATTTGTGTTTCACGTCAAGAACGGTAGATGCTGGAGGTACCTGGAAAAGAAAGCAAAATGCATGCAGATTAATTTTCTTGTCTTCTTCACTCTGGGATCCCTTCTCCATTCCTCTAATGAAGAGATGATTTTTCTTGTCTGCAAGTTCTTTTGGCAAAATTGAAAGAAATCAGGAAATTTATTCTCACAGGTTGATATGTTATTAAGTATTGTCCACAGTTGACTTACACATTACCTGGACCACCTCTGCTTGATCAGTGGAAGGTTAAAATCATGAGGGTTGAGGGAAAGCTTCTGGTCCTACTTGATGCAGTAATTGCCCCCAAGATCAAACCAGTGAGAAAACTTGAAGAGTTTAGCTTTAAAGTTAGGTTCAAGCATGGTGAGGCCAATCTCCTAGAGACATGAAATGGATTTCCTGAGAAACCAGTAGCAAGGTGGCAGGTTCTGTCCTTTCTGCCTGAAATGAGTTTGCTGCTGCATGGTGTTGTTCATGTGCACTGACGCAGTCCAGGTGTCACAGTATTAGATGGCAGTCTGGAAGCCTTTTAGGCTCTATTTTATTTTTTATATTGATTTCTTAATATACTTTGTACAAAGTATATGAGAAACACAACTTACCAGAGTGAAAGACTTAGATTTACAAGGAAAGGCAGTGGGACACTGCAGGAAGTAGTATGTTGAGCTTGAGATCAATGTGACATCAAGGTTTCAACTTGACACTGATTTAATATCATGTATTGTTCATTTAAGCACAGAGACTGAGAAGTAAATTGAACTGTGTCAGCTATGCTTTGGTTCTAGCAAGAGACCTCATCACTGCAGTCACACAGCAGCATAAAGAAAACCCCCTTCCCTGAAGACTTTAGGCATCTGTGCAGCATAGGTTAATACCAGTATGAAGTGGTGGTGACTTATAGCAAAACCTTGAGGAGTAGCAGAATATCTTTGGGTTGAGGTAGAAAAACAGCCATAGCACCATTTTCCCTGTCTGGGCACTCAGCACTTGGCTCACCCCATCCCCAGCTTCCCTCAGTTTAACCAGAATGCAGCAGTTGCCTGGCGTAGCCTTCTTGGCAGTTACGCAGGAACCCAACAGTCCTGCTCTGCAGAAGCTTATCTGTCTCTGCCCACCTAAAGATTTCTATGGGATATGCAGTTCCTGTTCCATTGTATTAGTTAGAACTCATACACTTAAGCATTAACTGACTTACTGAGCCTTGCTTGGATCTTGGCACCATCTAGCTTATAGCCCCGCTTCTTCCAAATGTGTTTATTGATATTTATCTGTCTATCTGTTTTACTTACTAGTGATTTGTGACAATAATCATGCAAAAGAATAGAGAAGAATGTAAGAAATTCTGCCAGTAGAGATCAGTCAGCACCTTAGCTGACTAGGTTGTTTTGTGGAAGAGACTGAGTTTGTAGAAATACTGATGTAAGAAAATAAAAATTCTGACTCTGAAGTAACAAATCACTACAGAAAGAAAATTTTACTCTTATATATTTTGACACCCCACACAGATATACAATATGTATGCCATTAGTACTTATGAGTAAGGCAACTTGTTTCCAGTAATAATATGAACAGACAGGGAGGTCAATACAGATTTGAATTATCTAGAGCTGTAAAATGACACCTGTGCTAAAAGGTTGTAAAGTACGGATTTTTTCTAGCCTTTCCTTTGGGTTTAGATGAGAACACTTTCTTTTCCATGGTTACAGAGGGTTTTACTGGGCATTGGAAAAGTCCTTATTTGCAGAAACTGCTGTAGGTGAACCTCTGCTTAAACCTTGACTTGTCTCTCTGATGTGCCTGCCAAGCAATGCCAACTCCACCCAAATCAAGGGCTGGGCTCCTTGAAATCAAGGAATACCCTTTCCCTGGCCCTGACATTTGTGTTGACCCGAACCGTGTTGAATAGTACCTCACCAGGAAGGAGACATTGCCCTTGGAGTTCCTGATGCCAGCTCGATCTCTTTTCTTCCTAGCTAAAGGGAACAATAGAAGAAACTATCTTATCTTTCTTGGTTCAAAATGGAAAGAAAAAATTTTATCTGTATTCATTGCACTTAAGCCATTCCCTGCAACATCCATTTGAACAGCTCATCTCCCATAGTCTACATGTGCTTTTTCTCGTAATGTGTACAGCCTCTGTGGACTTGAATACTAGAGATGGGGGAGTTATCTTCTCAAAATCTCTAAAAATCTCTGAAATCGCTTTCTCACACCTTGTAATCTCACACCTGTGAGGCTTGGATCCCAGAATCTGTCAGATATGGATACAAGTGCCTTTAGCTGGCAACAGCTATATGGCACACAAGCCTGCAGACCAGAATCTGTCATGTGCCCTATCACAGAGCAGGTTTGCAGGTATTCAGAGCTGGCATTGCCAGATGAAGGACAGGGATAGTCTTTTCCAATGTGATGGAGGATGAACTGCCTTTCCAAATACAGAAAAATCTACATTATTACAGGGTCTGCATCTCTAGAGGAGATCAGCATCTCACCATAATGTGTTCTGGGAAAGAGGAGCCAGGGCCAACCTGTGCTCTGGAGAGATGATCATCTGATTAAGTCAAAGAAAGCTGGAAAAACTGTTAAGCTTAGCACACTTACAGAACAGTGTTTGCTTGAAGCAGAGGCAGGGTCTCCATCTCCCGCACTCCTGAGTATGTGCTGACTTAGGGCAGAGTTGCTCTCAATCAGTTCAAAATGTCTAGTCCAGCCCTTCTTAGGAAATCTACCTTTACATCCCTCTCCCTTTTTCATCCTGAGACATTCAGTGCTTTCTCCCCTCCAAATGGCTCCCTATGTCAGCCATCACCTAACTTTAGCTGCTAAAAAAATTTCTCTAAGATAGTGTTTTAGATCTACCTGTAAAACAATTCACATGCCTTAGGTATTTAAAAGTGACAAAGTGCCTGCCAGGATCTGTGCTTACAATGGTCTACTGCAGTAGAGGAACCAGTGAGTGTGTCCATAGCATCCCACATGACACACCACCTCCCCTACCTCCAAAGTTGGTGCTTGAACTATGTAACTGCAGCTGGGAGGATCGTGCTCTGTGTGACACCTGTGAGAGAGGCAGAGCTCATTAGCAGGAGCACTGCTGTGCCTGAGTACATCCAAGATGCTTTAGGCTAGAGCTGGTTTAAATCTTACCAGCTGGGGCCCAGAGAATGTGCTTGTTTGGTTGGTCGCAGGCTGGCGGCTCCACATGGCACCACACTGAACGGGCTGAGGGTGCCCAGGGAAAGCAAGGAGCACACATCCAGCCAGGAGGGCAGGAACACATTTGTTTTACGAGCCAGCTGGCTTAGAGAAAGACCCTTCCACTTGAGATAAACTACGCAGATCATGAGTTGAAAAATAACACAAATACTTTCCTCTTCAGAATGGGCTATGACATAGAAGAATCGCAGTGTCCTTTTCCAGGCAGAATAATGAGGCTACAGGCCACAAAAGAATGAAATACATTTTTTTATGATCTTGATAATTCTGTGTCCTTTTTTAAAGATCTCATAAAACAACCAGTGAAGTTATAGTTTCTAATATTGATCAATGTGAAGATGGATGCTGAGACATCGGCTTACTACTAAGATTGTCTTCTTTGTAGACCATTAATTATCTTTTGTTCTTTTCATTGTACATCAAGACAAGCTAAAGAATTGTAAGGACTGGAAAAGCATCTGCTCTTATTACCCTTTGTGCTAACTGAATAAAACACCTTGGAATATTTCACTCTAATTATTAGTCTTAATCTCCTTTCATTCTTTTGAATTATTTGTGAAAGTGTTATAACCTTTCCTTTCCTCTATTTCAGCACTTTTCAAATATGCAAACGGAAAACAGAGTGAAAGACCATTCTTAGCTTATTTAAAGCAAGATGGATTTCACTGTAAAAATACCCTCTTACTTGGCACATATCTTCTATAGTCTAATGGTCAAGCCTGCTTTCCCTACTTCTTAACTCGTAGTCTAACAGCAGATTTTAAATATAGTTAGTTTCTAGAAAGTTTACTGTCATGCATAAGGTTCAAAACTACTTTTTCTTCAAAAGAAAATGTTATGAAGAAATGCAGATTTTACAGCCGTGCGTTGCATTGATTACAATTTTCATTCAGAAAAGGGTGATTTAAAAACCTCAAATCCTCTTTTTCCTGTACCTTCATAGCAAAAATACTTTCACTTTCCCATTTGAGGCAACTTTTGATTTTATAGGAATTCAAGAATGAAAGGACCTTCTGGGTCATCCTACCAGTTCTATTCTTCCTTTATGCACCAATGCACAAAGTATGACATTTCTTTTTAAGATTTAAAATACCAAATTAGTATCTTGGGCTATGACCCAAGGAAGAACACTAAGTAGAAGATATTAAGGGAACTTAATACTGCCTTTTGTGAGTGCAAACTAGTCAGATAGTTATCCACTTTCCTACCTCTTTCACATTTGTAAGTCAAGGAATTACGCCAAATCTGGTGATCTGCTTGTAATTGTATCACACAGTTCTTGCACTAAAGAATTATTGTAGGGGTTAGAGGTCAGCAGAATATCAATAGGAATTTGAATAATAGAATTTCAGCAAATAAGTGATTTTTCATTCAAGGTTTCCCTTTGCATATTTTTTCCTCTTTGTGATATGTCAGTATTACTGCACTGCTGAGTCACCTACTTTGTAACAGGCAATCATTTTCCATAATTGCAGAAATTCAGACATTCTGCCACTACAGCTGCTCATTAACCACAGCCCCATCTTCAGCCAGGGTAAATTTGTTTAAAAGGGTGACATCAGCTTATTGCAGCTGAGGATCTGGCTGCAAAACAGATAACCAGCCAATGGGAACGCCAGGTACTTTCTAAATTCAGCACTCAACAAATACTTCCTGCTTTTGCATGGTCCTGCTTTTTTGGGACCATCATGGACCACTAGAAATCAGCAGCATTTCACAGAAAGTTCATCAGGAAAACACCTGTTCTAATTGATCTCCTTGTTTTGTGAACTTGACTTCTAGATCAGATTATTTTTCCTTGTCAATTTTCAAAGACTATTAAAAATTGGGTATTGTTTTACTGTAACCTTCCTCAGTATGTCCTACATTGCTCTCTTGTTATCTTGGTGAACCAGTGTGCCAGTCATATCCAAAGAGATATAAATAAATGAGCTCATCATGGAAATGACATAGAAGTACCTACATATAGACAAGTGTTGTCAGCAACCACACAAAGGCTTTATATAGAATTCAGTATTTTACTTGGTAGACTGCAGTGAAATGCCTACCAAACAGCTGGCTCTGATCTCAAGCCAGTCTTTGCAGAAACCAGGGATATGCAGAACTACCGTTTTAGCTCCAGTAATTTCCAGTACACATACGTAAGTAGAGAGCTGTATCACTTAGCAATCTTCTAGATTATTATCTGGTCACATGAACTTTGGCATATGAGATAATCCAACTGACTAATATTTCCAGTGATTATGGGCCAAATTATCTAAGAATACACATAGTCACACGGTTGTGGGTTGCTGTCATGTCAATTTACACTGGCCAAGTTTGTCTCTAAAGATGATTAATTGCTTTTGTACTGCTAGCTGGGTAATTACATTAAAAAAAAACAAACTCTTTCTTTGCAAGAAACTTCCTGAAAAAGTGTCAGACACTAGAAAGAGCTTTCTCTCTCCCTGCTAAAGATGAGAATGCAAGTAAAGAGAATGTAACCCATTAGCTGACAAAAGGTGTGCGGGCCATCCCTCAGTTTACAGAATTCACCATGGTTGCCTATTTCTGAGCAAATCTGACTAGAACTAGTTCTACCCCATGCCTTTTGACCTTTTGTTAAGGGGAGCTGAGTAAGGTTACTGTATTCTCCTTGACAGATTAACAGCACAACCAGTCAGGAAGCCTCTGTCACAGCACTTTTCTACAAGGGAAATGGAATTGTTCTGGCAAAACTCTGGATGTGTAAATTTGTGTTGACTTCAAATTTTTAAAATGGAATAGGAATTAAAAAAAAAAAACCACTGCTTCAGAAACATGCTGAAAATTCATTTTACTGTGTTATTGTCATTACTTTTTATTTCTCATCTCTATGGAACTTTCATTACTTTTGCATTATTTTCTGACACATCTATCATGATAGTGTAAAATAATATAACACATGGCTCTCATGTCATTGAAAATAACCCAATAGGAAATAATATGCAAATAAATGCACTATTAAGTTGGAAAATAAATTGCACTTGAAATGTTTATTGTGTCATAACAGATTGAAATGCTTCAAAATTTATTTGTAATGCAATCTTTCCCAAATTCTACCTCATAAAAATTCAAGACTCATTTTTTTCACTGTCATTTTCAAAGAAAACAACATTTGGGATGGGCATTTAAAAAATACTAATTTGATTAAAAAAGTAATAAAAATATAAATAATAAAACAAAATTTAAAATAAATATTATATTAGTTTATTGTAAATAACTTATTTTATTTTTAAAAATGGAATAATATATAAATAATTAAAATAATAAAGAATAATTTTGACCCATACTTCTCAGGAATAAAGTGAGGCTTATAAAGAGGCTTAGATTTTTGTTTGGATTTTGATTGCCGGTTCTAGCGCAGATTAAGTATATGGCTTAGCTGTAGAACCTCTTTGAATTTGTCTTCCTTTTTCCATCAGATGGCTGTAGATATTTGTGTTTGCTTTTTTATATCTACACAGACTGCTAACACCTCAAATCAAGAAGTGCACCCAAGAAACTCAACCAGTGCTTACCATAAGATGGTCACAATCTATTTGGGGAAAGTGCATGAAAACAAAACTAAACCAAAAACAAACCCTAAGATCAACCAGTTAAAAAGAAAATTCACAGAAGAATATGCATTGGCAAACAAGTAGTTCTAGTAGTGGCAGAGCTAATAAAGCCTTACTTTCCACTAGTAAAGGATCTCAAAGGTTTATCTAGCTGCCCCATATCTCTTCCCTGTCTCCTAAGACGTTTCCACTGGAGAAGAATCTGGGGCTTTTTTGCTGCCATGCACTTCCTGGTTGCCCTGAGGGCTGAGCTGCCTGTGCTCCCTGCTACCAGGAACTAAGTAGTCTTTTAAAACTTGGGGGTTCCTTTCCTCTATCAGATGCATTTAAATTTGGTCAGTAGGTCCCATATTATGTTAGGGAGAGCAGGCAGGGAAAGATGGAGTGACAGCAAACCCCCTGTGGTCCAGGAAGGGAAGGTGGAAGGTGAGAAGTGGTAGAAAGGAACAGGAAGCAAGAGTGATATGTGAGAACAAGTAGGCATCATTAGGTCAGTTAGAAATACAAGTACTTTTCATAATACCAAGTGCAATGAAGAGATGTTGGCTGCACTTCTGATAGTCAGACTGACACAATTTGTTCTTTTGAGGCACAAGAAGTGTAGCTGTTAAGAAAGTAAAGCTTGCATTTTAAGGACTTTTTAAAATCCAAAATTGTTTAAACGTAGGTAGGCATGTTACAGAGATAGAATTCATATATACTGCTAGATATTTATAGATCCGTGACTACATGGCTCAGGTATTTTGTGAAGAATCACAGGTCTGATTCAGAAATAACCTGAAGCATGTTCTGATGGACCAATAAATCATATGCAGGAGTATTTTAATGCTACAATAATGCCTATATGAGATGCCATTATACACCTAACTTTCCATCATGGGTTATGCTGTTAACTATTAGACTAATAAAACACCTACAGCTCCCTATGGTCTTACATTGCTCCAGTACATTCATATTTTTCAATAATCCGTGAATTATCCTTGATGCAATAAGGCAAATGTGCGGCAGGGGTAAAATGTCATAACTGTTGGGAAAGACGACATTTTCACATTGGCTGGGAATCTGTCTCTACAGATACAATTTTGGCAATATTCACTGCTCTGGTAGCACAGCTGTTTTTTACTGTTCACTAGAACGGTTTACATTTGTGAAGAGTTGGAGCACCACTGGTGTCTCAAGAACTGACTCTCTTGTTTTTGCTTTGAATCAAGCTTTAATATTTTGGAATATTTATTATATTTGTTTCTTTATTTCTTCCTCCAGGCTTAGACTTTTTTATCTAAAATAAGAGATGTATAAAACTTGTCATTTAAAGGCACTTCTATACTTCGATTAGTATCAGCTAAATCATTACTCTTCTGTTGCAGCTTCTGTAATTCTTTAATTATCCCTTTAAAAATGCTAAATGTCCTAAAGTTACCAGCTTCTCCTCTCCCCAGTCTCTGTTTTCTAGAAAAATCAAAGGCCATTTCTTCAGGTATTCCATTTAAAAAGCCATATTGAAACAAGAATGATGACAGTAAAGAGCAAGCAGAAAATAATATAAATAGCTGTCTCTTCTCATCTGAAACTATCTGTAGCTATATTGACACTAAAATTATATGAATTTCTAGTAGAGTGGGAAGAAATAAGTGTAATGCATTGCCACTACAGAATTTGAATATGTTTACCTACTTTACCAAGTATAACTGATAACTGAGGAAGAAAATTCTACTGTCATCACCTCCAGCAGTGGGGGGTAGGCATAAGATTCCATTTTTACAGGCAAGAAAACACACAGATTTTATAACAAGTTTGTAAATGTAATGTATTTTTTTGCAGTGCCTCCCAGCAGGGACTAGATCCCCGTTGTGTTGGATGCTGTGGAAACATACGGTGAAAGGCACAAGACACCATGAAATCCTCCTTCCAAAGGGAAGTAAGAAAAAGGACTTCCACAGCAAGGAGCCTATGTCCAGCTAGCACTGTGTCTGTGTTCCGTCAGCCGTATTGCTGTGGGAATTGCTAAGCACTGGCAATTGCAGCACCTATTTGTGGTCTTACTATGAAAGCCCCCTCCTTTGACACAGCTGGTCATTCAGTTCCTTTGGGCATCTCTGACATCAGAGGCAGGACATCTCTAATGATAGATTGCTTGAATGAGAAAAATTATAATAAAAATCCTACCCATGGAATGAGGCTGCTGTGGATATTCACAGGTTCCGCTTGTTCTCCACAAAGAAGAATATATAATCCTCTGAAGTGAAATATTATAAAAATACTAAAAAAAAAGCAATGAAAATATTAAACTCTCCTGGGAAAGGCCTTCTTTACTTTGCTTCCTTATAATGAGGCTAATGAGGAAAGTCTGATGTTAGAGGCAATGTTCTGGTACTGCAAAGAGTTCCTTTGCAGAGTTTCGTTGCCTACTTTAGTGATTGCATTTGCTCACCTCAAATGAATGTGGTATCTCTAACCTCCAAGTCATGATGTGAGAAGTTATTTTTATTTGCTAGAGCTGACTATGCAAAAGAGAGCCGGCAATGACTGTTCTTCGGCTGCTCACTTTCTGTGACAGAGCTGCAACCCACAGGCCAGACTAATAGATTTCTGATACTAGAGATACCATTCTGCTTTGCTGACGTGCCAGTGTAAATCCACTGTATTGTTAAGCCATAGTATGCAGATACAAGGACACTACTGTTTTCGGTTTTTTTCAAACAAAAAATGGCTTGTGAACGCCTTCATACAAAGACAGACCTTTCAGAGTAATCAGAATAAGCCCTAATTAATCTTTGGCAAAGATGTAATAATACACACAGTGTTATACTTAACTGCAAGAAGAGTTGTGTATATACAAGTGATGGGGTTGATGCACAGACTTGTGTCAATGCAATGGTCTTTTAATCTAATAAAAATAACATTCACATGACTTTCATTATAGACATTGCACAGCATGTCCATAAGCACAAACATATAGTTAAATGTTCCTACAGTGTATATTCCTAACCATAAGCATTTAACTCTCAGTAACTGGGTTTTACAAAGAGATTTCAGGAGAAGACATTGTGTAGTGCACAGAGAGCTGGTTTAAGGAACAGCAGGAAAGTAGTTTCCATCATCTCTGAAGCACACCAAGAAAGGAGGCTCTTCCTGAACATCTTAGGAAGCAAGATCTCTTCAGTAGAAATTAGGAAGTTTTCTGAAAAGAAGGGTCACTGCATAGTAGCCAAAACCTGAATTTGCACCTCTGTTTACAGCTTAACTTGCAAAATCGGAGAGCACAAAACTACTGAGGTCTGAGGCTTTAGATGGGAAAAAGCTTTCTCTGCTGGTTTCCCCAAAGGTGATTTATTCTGTAAAAACTATATTGTGTAACACTTTCTGCCTTAAAAGCAACTCATGCAAAGTTAATTACATGGCACTATGTTTGTGGGAAAATACATTTTACTACAAGTTAATTTGAAGAAAAAAATATTATACAATGAATGCTATAAAAAACCAGTTATGAGTTACCTTAACAGCATTTATAAATCAAATCATTGCACATCGATAACTTTAAAACCAACCTACATCAGCCTTTTGGAACAATGCACAAGTAAAACATTTTTTGAGAAGCTATGTATTTTTCATAAATTGTGGCTGGCAAAAAAATGTAGAGTATTTGTTAAAAAATACAAAAAGAAGTTGTTTTCTTTGATTTCTAATACTTGATGAATTTTGCTAGTTCTGTTGTTTTTTATGTCTTTTTGGAAGCAATACAAAAGCCAAAATCCTTAGACATCTTAGGACTTTTTTTCATTGAAAATATTTCTAACAAGAAATCACTAATTACATGCCCTCTCTTCTTTGCACAGAGACAGGAATTTCATCCATAGAAATTAATCAATTGTAAGGGAGAAAAGGGACTTCTGATCATCTAGGCTCACCTGCTGTTTTACACTGGCCAAAGAAGAGACTTATTCCTTGCTAAATAGTCCTTTCACTCATTGAGCAAGAAACCTTTATGACTCATGTTTCAACTGCAGAATATCTTTTAAAATGCAGTATTGATATGAACGTTGAAGAGACTGAAGATTGACTCACAAGACACCCAACTGTTCCTTATCACCCCTTGACTGTCAAAATATGGGCCAAATTTCTTGGCTAAATATTCCTAATTGTGGCTTTCAGGCGCCAGCTCTTGTAAGGCCTTTGGCTGCTGATTCCTCCTTTCTCTGCCCCGATCCCCCAAAATCTGAAGCCTCTTCTCCATGGCCTACCACTTCAGAATTAATTTCTATGCCAAGAGCAAATGTGGAGGGAAAGATTACAGAATCATAGAATTGACTGGGTTGGAAAAGACCTCTGAGATCATCCAGTCCAACCCTTGCTCCAACACCGCCGTGGTTACTAGACCATGGCACTAAGTGCCACATCCAGTCTCATCTTACAGACCTACAGGGACGGAGAATCCACCACCTCCCTGAGCAACCCATTCCAATGTCTGATCACTCTCTCTGGAAAAAATTTTTTCCTAATATTCAACCTAGACCTCCCCTGGCACAACTTAAGACCATGCCCTCTTGTCCTACTGCTGGTTGCCTGGGAGAAGAGACCGACCCCCACCTGGCTATAGATCTCACATTACTTATTATTTCTCTTTTAAATTCTTTAAGTAACTCCCTGGAAAAGGTTGTGTGCACCAAACTACTTGCATAATGCCATATCCATGCAGAGAAAGTCCCCAGAGCAGGTTTACAATATTAAAGAAATTATATTCCTATGAAGAATTTTATGTTCACAGTGTGCATGTGCAAAATGAACTGCCAGTGTTGCTGACTCCTGTGAATTTACTTCAAGTTTTGCAAGATTAGGTAATTTTCTTCAAGACCTAGCTCCTGAAGAGATGACTATAGGACAAAATGTCTGGGATTTTCCTCTCCTACTGCTTCCTTTCAGTATTTTTTTTATGCCTTTCCCGACTGTGGAAAAGCCTGCAGTGTGATGTGAATTTGTCTTGCGGGCTTAGAAAGCAAATATGTATTTATTCTGTTTCTTTATGTTAAAGATGATCAAAAACTCATAGTAACCACTCAGTTCACTTAGTGTAAGTGACTGATCCTTCCCAAAAGTATAAGACAGGTAAGAAAGCCAAAGAAAATAATGTTATTTTCATTTTACAGATAGAGAATTAATTTACAGTTACTTATGCTGGATTCAAAACCTATTTATACCAATTGATTTCTTGAGATCACACAGCTAAATGTACCTTTTCTAAATCCCTGACATTGCATTAAGGACAAGAAATGATTTCTTTCTAAAAGCAAAACTAGTTAAATGTATCACGATGTTGCAGACTTTATGAGCTCCCACTGATCTGAATGGATTCATATGCAGAGTCTCATAGAAACTGAACCTCTGGAGGCAGCCACTGGTATTTAACCACATAGCACTAATCACTGAATCACTCTGCCTGAGTTTCTATTAGGTAGAGAAAGAAAAGGTTGCTCTCTCTGCCATTATTTGTCCCTTTAAATTTATTAATCTGAGAATATTAGAAATGTATTTTCTAAATCCTAATAGTCTGAACTACTAACAATATGCAATAAGAGTGCAAATGCATACATTTTAAAATCTATGGTTCCTATTCTTCCTATTATAAATCCTGACAAGTAATAATTACATGCAATCTCAGGAAACAATGTTAATCATAATTATCTTAAAAATAGAAAAGCATTAGAAGGGTCATGTTGGGCCTGTATCAGTTACATTTAATTAAACAGAAGATTATGCATAATCCAGTAAAACAGTCTCTTTTTTGCTCTAATAACCAACAGAAACGAAGCTCACCGATACTAACAAGTGTTCATGGAAGTAAGGAACTCAACTTCTGTACTTTCAGGATTGTCTTAGGAAGGGACTCTCACAGCAAATTAAGGGACCTAGACAGCCAGGTGAATGAGCATTCAAAAAACAGATTTTTAGGCAGTCTTGGAAATCTCAGCCTTGTACTGTACTTGTACCAATCCCTTGGTATGCTGGCCATGTAAATTGAACACAGATTCCTGTTTCTGAGTAGAGACTTTCAGTTTACAGCTGTTATTGCTCCCTTGTGTGTATTTTACCTATATATGGAGAGTACTTCTCAATCACCACTCATGTCTCTCTTTCCACCACTGCAGGGGCAGAGTCCATGGTTTGGATAAGGTGTAGAAAATTTTAAGGCTCATCAAAATTCAGAATAAAAATTAAAACACAGGTCTACTATCATTCCACCAGCAGGCATCATGGAAAGATTCCTGAAATGTGGCTCTTTACCTAATTCTGTTTCTGTAATATATTTCTTTTAATGACACTACAGGAAAGCTCAAGATAAAGAACAGACTCAGTCTTTTTTTGGATCAAAACCTAATTCAGTATAGTATGTAGATAACCTAACTGTGTAAATATCACTCAATAAAGTAATGTGAACACTATCATTAGAACTGGTATTAATAGTCATCATATTTATTTGACCATTTTGTATGTATTCCCTCTTTGTTTAGATTAAAAAAAATCAAAAAATATTTTGCCTCATAAAGAATGAACAAATGAGACATTTACCTTTAACTAGGCATACAAATTTCAAAAACACCCTTTAAATGATCAAGAACACTAGAAATCTGGTAGTATTCCACCTTACATATTTCAAAGGCATTAAACACTTGAAGCAAACTTATCTACCAGTTCCAGCTGTTGCCAGTGAGGATAAGGGAATTTTTTTATTTTTATTTTTTTCTCTTCTAGCAAAACAGTAAGTCTCAAAACTCGACTACATTACTGAAAAATTCTATAGTCTAAATAGATTAGGATTCCCATTTTCATGGCATGCAACAGACCAGCTCTTCTGCTGAGAGTCACAAAATGAATCACGAAAACTGCGATGAAAATATTTGTGAAGCGTTTTTTAGCTGTTTTTTATGGGTTTGTAAACTTCATTCCCACCCAGTCCTCTCAACCTACTTATAAAATTTGGCCGTAGTTTATATTTTTACTCACATTATTAAAACAAACAAACTAACCAAACAAAATCTCAAAATACCTCTTTTAGATAAGACTCCTTTTTTAAAACTTAAAATTTTTTAAAAGTGCCAGGTTCCTGCCCAATCTAATAAGTAGGGTGCAGTTGAGTGTGTGTGGATACCAGCATTACTGAGCTGGTAAGGTTTACAAATATATTAAAACTGAACATCCACTTTGAAGCAGACATTTCAGTATCATGCTCTGAAATAAACACTGTCAAGAGACAGCCTAAGGACAGATCTAGAGTCCACAGAACAACCAGGAGGTCTAAAACAGATCAGTGTTGGATTATTTGTAAAAACCCTGGAGAAAAACAGCCCAGAATTGTGACTAACAAAAAGTTCTGAGTATTTCCCAGAGAAAAGAATGAAAGTACTTCTACTACAGAGTTAAGACCACAAAACAGTGAAAACAGAGTCCCTGAACTGGCACTGTGTGAACCAGGCACATCCCCAGCCTGCTGGAATAATACACTCACCTTGTCCACAATGCAAATCTGCTTCTTGCTTTGCACATCAAGAATTTCTACTTCAAAGTATGTGATTTTTGAATGTTTGAGCGCTGGTGACGGTTTGATTTGGCCAGCAGAGAGCATAAGCTGAGAGAAATTGAGAAGAGAGCGTGAGTCATTGTGAGACATGGGCAGAGCTCCTCCATCGGCTGCAGGATCGCTCGTGTGTTCTGGAGCGCTGGGCTTCTGCCTCTGGTGCATGGCGTGACCCCGCAGTAGCGATCGTCATATCAACAGGGGACAGTTCCAGGGGAAAATGTTTCCTCCCTGCATCGGTTAAATACAGTCACAGACTGATGAGACACAAAAGGTCAAGTGGCATTCCATTTTAAGTGCACTGTCTTATTTAGCAGGAGTGAAAACAATGACTCCGTAATCCATGTCTATATTTAACCTGCAATCACGATGTGCTGTATTAGTGCTGCTAATTATTTTTTTGTTTTGTTTTATTTAAACCAGCATTTGAAACAACACAACTAGAAATTCTCTATCAGAAGATGTCAGATCCTGAAATTCCAGAGCCCCAGGGGAATCAGGAATGAATGGAGTAAATTCCACTGTTACCTACTGAGACAGATATTTAAAGTGTCCACATATACATGTATGTATGTGTGTGTATGTATGCTCCCTTAGTATGCATCTACAAAATCACATCAGATGTCATCCATTCTAGAAATATCTACTAACAAAACACCAGGAGTTCATCAGCAAAATTTTGGGGCTCCTTGCAAATATCTGCTTGTTTTTGCACTATGGATTTTCTGTTATTTGGTGAGATAGAACTTTTCTTAAAGCTCTGCCAGGGAAAAATCAACTGAAGGAAATTATAACCATAAAGGCATTAATTTGGTATTGAATCATTTTACTATTTTCTTATTCTTTCCTGAAAATTTTCACAATGCATGTCTGCAGCAAAACAAAAGCAGCTTTAATGGTAAAAATAAAAATTACATAAAACAACAGATTTTCTCTAAAAGTGCTTCCCCAAGCCTTGTTTAAACTTCATTTTTCCATTTATGACATTTTAATAGGATTTAATAGAACTAGCAGCACTTTTCCATCCTGAGATTCTCCCTAAATTTCCCTGGGCTGCTTAGGATTACAGTGTCAGAAGGGCACCGCAAATTCCTGCAGACAGCTCTTTTCAGTGGAGACAGATTAAGTTCTGAATACATTTCTCCAAGGTAAAACCTCAGGAAAACTACAATCAGTATTGCAAAAATCATATTGGTTTGTTACACTGAGGAAATTTAATTAAGTGGAAAAAAAAAATCCCACAAGATAAATGTTACCAGACAACTAATACCCCGTTTGGGATATAGTGTGGGAATAGAACAGGTCCCTTTTCTTTGATTCTGTTATAACTTACAGAAAATTTAGTGGTCACTGCATCTTATCTAGAGACACATGGCAAGAAGCTCTATGATTCTTTAGCCAGTTGTTCTGACTAAAGAGGCTAATTCCAACTCACAGCTAAGATACTTTATATCCACATGACATGACAAACTTTGGTGTAGCTAAGTCTGAGAGAAAAGTCCCTGTTACTTGTTGATGCAGTCATGCAGCCTTTGAATGCCTTCACTGGCTTTGTTAATGGAAAGCCTTGACCGTGGGAATGCAGATGTATAACAATATCGATCACCTACTACAAAAAAAGATTAAATTTTGGCTATACTGAAATCAGTCATTATCTTGTCAAGTCAGTATCTAAAGGAAAAAATTGTTAGACTGAACAAGATTATACTGTGATCATTATATTGTGAAGTACACCTGTCTCTGAGTTTAAATGAAAGGTGTGCAAGGAACCACCACCTTGGCAGAGTCAATATAGCAAGCAACAATATTGGTATAAGCTAATCAGAACATGGAGAGAGACAAATTGTTGGCTACCTGTGAGGGGCTTGCTAAAAACAGGTAGGTAAAGATCACAGAACACATGGGTCCTAAAACCCAAGTGTGAGATACACTTATTTGAATGGACTACTATAAGGAAACTGTACAAAGTGCTGTACAAGAGATGAGATAAACTGATACAATATCCCTTTATAGCCATAAAATCTGTGAATCAGTGTGATGTAATAGCATATATTAATAAATTTCTAAATTTATTTCAATTCAAAGGCAATAAAGATTAATATTGATCATCATGGCTAATTTCTATGTATATAAAGGAACTGGTGTTACAGTCATTACTGTGGGTATATTTATAACATTTAAAATTATAACATCTGAGCTGCTGCTTCTGAAAAAAAGCTTTTGATTTACCTCAGATATTTAAATGATCAGAATTCTATTACTGACCAATAATCACTTAAATATCTGTACCAATTCCAGGAAAATGCTTAAAAACTATACGCCTATTTTTTCAGTCTAAGGTAATCATATGCAATTTCAATATTTTGATGAACAACAGTCTTTACAGACCCAAAACCTTTGCTGACATAAACTATGAAGGCTTCTCTAAAGGTGACTGGCCCTTTCCTCACTCTATTATATTATGGGTCTAGGATTAGACTGCAGCACCATGTCTACAGCAAATATATTGCTTGCATATAAGGTGGGTGAGAGTTACTCTACCAAAAATAATCGGGGATAGAGTTACCACTGATAACCTAAGCTCTAAAAGGGAGAGGCATAAAAGCCATGGAGATTTTGCCATTAATGTAACAAGTGCTGCAATTGCTTGAAATGTCATCAACGAGTTTGAATGTTCTGGCTCAATGTGAGGTAATCCAGCCCATTCTGTGTAGAAGTGTACATGGAAGGGAAATATTAGTTACTGGACAAAAGGCACATCTTCCCTTTCAATGCAGTCATTGTGCCTCATCTCAATCTCTAACACTGGAGATGGGGAGTCCCAGCACATGGCTACAAGCGATCAGTCCCATGGTGAGATTATTGATCTGCATTACATGGACATAAGCTTCTGTTCCCAGAGCTGTGACGGGGCTGGCAGCCAGCAGTCACTGAGTCCCTGACCTCAACTTCATTCTGGGACTCAGAGAGGAGTCAAAGAGCACTCAGCAAGAATTAAATCACCTCTGACAGCTTCAACTTGCACTGAGTTTCCTGCCATATAAGGGACCTATATTTTTAGGGGGCTCAAGAATGGGCATCACTCTTCTCAAACAGTGGCTCTGCCTCCTCTCCTCACTTGGCACTTGGCTGACATGAGCCGCTTTGGAGGCAGGCAGGCACTTTGTTAAGCCATCGTTTTGAGAGGTGCTTTTTCCAGGAGGGAGGGAATGTCTGCCCCCAAAGCATGCAGCAGGGACATTATCTCTAGTTAACTGAACTGCTGATATTTTCGCAACAAAAGTAACACCTGTAGTGGATTTTTTGGCACCCTTCTAATCAATATCTGGAAACAAGCATCAACCTGTGCAGGTCATGACAAAATAGGTAACAAAGCACTGGTCAGGGACTAAGACTTAGCATTCAGTTTCTCCTTATGACAGTGAATTCCTGTGAGGTGTCAGGGAACTGCTGTTTTTCCTGCTTTTCCTTTCCATTCCACACACCTGCCCTGTGTGAGGCTCTCTTGCACTGTGCATTTTGCAGACAGCCTGGCACAAAGGGATTTCAAAGGATCTCAACTGGGGCCTTAAGGCACTTCCAAAGCTCCTTTTCATCTTTGGTTATGTTTTGTACTCTTCCATCCCCAGAGAACTGGTCACCTCCTTTCAGTCTGCAGAATGTCAACTGTGAAGTCAACAGCAGAGGGTCATCTCTGTCATTCCAGATGCTTGTCAGCAGCCCCTCACATAGCACTTTTTATCCCACACACTTCAAATGCCTGTTGGTAGCAGGGTTATTCCTTTCCCACAGGCTTTGACCCCAAGATACAAAACTCCAGAGCCCAAAGTATGTGCAGTTCGGTACCATAGGTCATGAAGCCTAAAACAAAGCAGATTCCCAAGGTCACACACACTCACCATTTTTGGAGATTCTGCCAATCATTTTTCTGGGGAAGGAGATGCTGGGGTCAAGTGCTCAACTGTGTTGGAAACAAGCAGTGAAATCCCCTTGCTAAAGGAGGTCTGAACCAGTACATTCACATGGCACATACCATCCCTCATGGCCTCATCACCTTGTTTAGCAGCTGTGCAGCCCTTTCACCTGGTATTGTGTTTGATCCAACCAACACTGTTCACATCTCCCCATTTCAAACCTGAATTTCATGTTTTCAGGGCCAGGCAGGAGCATAACTGTGCTTTCAGACTCTTTTTACTCAGCTGTCCAAGGAAAGATTTAAGAACCTGATCTAATGTACTCATTTGGAAAAACGCTAACAATAATTTGTGTGTCTGGCTCCTGGCTTCATCTGGCTAAGAGTTTAGGAATAGGTTTACCGGATTATTTGGGGGGCTAATGCTTTTAAATATTTGGTTTGATTCTGTTATCCATATCAATTAAATAATTACTACAACGTATTTCTGAAGCACTGCAGAAATTTAAGCATGTGAGCCTGGCTGTTAGATATTAAGAATATAGATCTAAGATTGCAGTGTATAGTATGTGAAATTTGATAGGGTTTATTCCCAAATGCTGCTTATAAAGGCTGCATGGTAAAAAAAAAATAAACAACAACAATAACAAAAAGACACTAACCAAACCAAACAAAAAAAACCTGCATGAATATCTGGCGTTTCTTTGCCTGCACATGCCTACCCTAGCAGCCACAAAATCAATTTTAAGCATTCTGTCTACATGTGCGGACACCAAAAAAAAGCTGCTTTGAAGAAGCTCCACAGAATTACTACTAAAACTACCTGGATAGTTTAATTTTATCTCTTTAAGCTAAAGCTCTTAATAAATAAGTAATGGACAAGGTAAAAAGGCACAGAAGGCGAGTTCCCTGACTCTAACACTAAACCATCCTAAAGCTATTTTAAATAATGCTGCAGTCAGGACTAAACCTCACCAGCTAAGGGACAGGGTAAAAGTGATATACACCCAAGTTTCTCCCCGTCAGCTATACTGGCAGGGCTCCTTGGCAGAGGATGTCAGCCTTTCTGACCCTATGAACTGTGCAATGGAAACATTACATGGCCAAAAGCCACAAGCCTCAGGCCACATCCTTCAGAGGTTGTGAGAAGGGAGAGTCCAGGGAACAGCTTGCAAGCAGGGCCCAGAGATCATTAGTGCCCACCTTGTCTCTGCAGGAGTTTTTACCTCTGATCACAGCAATGATGTTTTGTGAGCTGTTTAAAAACTCACTGCAGTAGCCTGGCATTATCCTTCTGGCTTTGAAAACTGAAAATGTTTACTTTAAACTTTGTTGTGGGTGGTGCCAATTAGAAGCAAACTCACAGTGCAAAACAAATCCAAAGCCAGTGTTTATTTTATCCCCCACAAATATCCACAAGAGACACAAGGGAAATAAGCGAAGCTGAAATACAGGCACAGTAATTCTATCTGCAAGCAGTACAAAGTGAAACCTCCACCCCCAGCCCCTGTAACACACAAACCCACACCTACTTCTCTACAAAAATAAGTACTGCATGATACAGAACTCAAATCTGATGACAGGCAGGATATATCGTAACAGACAGCTGGTGGACTGCAGTTCAGAAGTACAAGGAGATGCTTCTGGTAATAAAGAGGCCCAAATGAATCTTTGTAGGTGACCAGTCTTTTAAGGTTACTGACAATAAATAGCATATTTACAACTGTGCAGCTGAGAAGTTTCAGTTCTTGTTTAAATGAAATTAGTGAAAATTGTGCTATTCCTGATGTTATTAACTCTCATTATTTTAAGCACATGATGTTCTTTTCCCCTAAATACATGGCATCTGGAAGTACATGACTGTGGGAAATGCCTTTTTTTTTTTTAACTTATGTATTTTATTATTCTTTTGCACTCAGGTAAATGTGTAGCTCTTAGAAATATACAAGAATGCTTGAAACTTCACCTCAAAAAGTCTAGGTAAAAAGGCTTTTTTTATATATATATATTTTCCAAAACAAAGTCTATGATTTTTAAGCTATTCTTGGCATTTTGCAGACAGACAGGGAGATCAACACTGTACGAGTTTAAGTCCTTGCACAGACAATATGCTTTGTACCCCGTTGTTTCTTTGAGGCAAAGATTAGAAAGCAGTATTAGAAAGCAGACAAAGAAATGTCACACAAACTTGTCCAAGAACGACTTTTAAGGAAACCTCCACTGACCTTTACCTGCAGAATTTTCCCTACGGCATTACACTCATCCTTTAACATGTCCTCAAGCAGCATCTGCCTTCCAATGGCAAGTGTTTCCATACATTTGCCTTAATGTAGTGTGACTCCCCTTACTGCATCATCAATTCTGCCTAATAAAATGGCACCTCAATTAACAAAGGTTAGAAACTGGCCTACAAATGTTTGGCTTTATTTCAGCTTTTCACAACAGGCTTTGTGTACTCTAACGTGCCACTGCTTACTTGAGGAAAGCCATTGTGATGAGCTCCCTGTCAATCTCAGCCCAGCAGCAAACCATTCTCATGTCCAGCAGCAAAACTAGAACAAGGCAGCATCTGGTTATATGAGACTCCTCAAAGCATGGACAGGCAGCAAGTTTCCATGCATTTAATTGTGGTTTTATGTTATCATGCCACTTCACAGTGTAAAGAGAAAGGGCTGAGCAGATTAATGAAGGACAGGTGCTGATACCCTGTACTTCGCAGCAGTGAAGCTTACTTCATGTCCTCACTTAATTTAAACTGAGTATAGGTATTACTGACAGCATTTTTTTTAAAATCCCCTCTGACAACATATCCTGATGAGATAATGGATTGTAATTTTGCAGGATAAGATCAAGTAACCACATTATTGGAAGCTGATCAGCCACTAAGTAAGGGTAATGAAAAGAAATACAGTAAGGTAGAGCCATTTTTCACAAATGACAGCAGTACAGAACTAGGAAATCCGTGTTCTTACAGCTGAGATTAAGTGCATCTTTCTTTTGGGCAAAACTATTACATGCAAAATGAAGTTGGAATAACTTGGAGTAGTTTCAGGAAAACAAAATGGTTTTTAAATATACAGTTTTTAGTGACACTGAAGCATTTAAAAAGATTTATTCATCTGCATGCAAAGATTTCGAGTTTCAGAACAATCTGGTCTCCAATAATTTCTGACCAGTAGGAGGGAAGAACAACCTTGACTGGAACACCTACAGATTCTTAAAGGAGCTATTCAATCATTAAAATATTCAAAAGGTTTTGTTTGCTAATGTAGAATGTACAAAAATCCTGAAAGCTCAGTAATTGTCACAAACTATGATCAGTCTTTCAGACAGTTCAGAGATACATTTAAAAGTTCACAATGATGAAAAGAAACCTAACTGCTATTTTACAATCATTCTTTATTGTCTGAAGTTCTTGGGATGATTGGTCTTTTATTACTTTTGAAATGTTACGTGGTATTTCTTCTCATGAAAGAAGCCAAATTGTACTTTTTAATTTCAGGGCTTCATTAATTAAGTTTCTGAAACATCTGTCATCATAACCTCCCTCTTTCACAAACTTTCAAGTTTCCAGAAAAGTTGCCATTTATTATGACATTTTTAATACTCAGGCTCAGCCCAAAAATTATTCTTGAGCTAAAAGAAAAATTATCAGTCCTTTTTTACAATCATTTTGTGACTAAAAAATATTCTTGTGACATTTTTCTCTCAAAGCCAAAAGATTTTGAGAAAAAATTCCTGAAAACTTGGAATTAGACAAGTAAACAAAAAAGGACTTTATTTATTTCACTAGAACTGTTGTTCAGTGACAGTTTTTTTCAAGCTTTAAATGTTTGGAAAAAATTTTCCATGCAGCAAAATTGAGGGGAAAAAAAGGAAGCATGTTCATCAGAGAGAATTAATAATAATAACAATAATAATAATAATTTCATTCTCCTGTTTAGACCCTTCTGCCTATACAGATAAATCATCTGCCCCCAGCCTACTACTATTCTCAGTAACAACCCTGATAAAGAAGTGACCGTTCCCCAGTTTGAGTATTGTCCTGGTTTAGTAAGTGCCTGCTGGTTTGACCAATATTTCTGACAAGACTGCATCAGAGACCAGGGTCTCCTCATTACTGTTGTTTAAAACAGTACAGGAAATCTATCATATTTAAGGCACTACAAGAAACCCACTCCTTATTTATACTTTAGAAGCAGAAAGAAGTTTTACCTGAGAACAGATCACTTTTCTGCTAGGCTGGGGTTTGGTCCAGCATGGGAAGTAATACCGAGCCAGGTAATTCTGCTAGCAGCGGGCTTTGGTGGAAATGTCAGTGACTTACTACCACAAATTTATCAGGTCCATGTGCTCTAGATTACCACCTCATCAAACCTGCCATCCTCACAGCACCTGGAGCCACCATATGCCCTGAAATAAAATCTGCCTGTTCCTGGAAAATTCAGCTAGACTGGGTGATGCTGACAGAATCATGGCAAGTAGTGGTTCTGTGGGGTGTCCAGTAGCACACCCACGAGCTGTGCTGAACTGTAAGAGCTGGCTGTCTCACGAACTAGTTGAGCAACCTGGTCCTTTTGCTCATGACTAAACATGATACAGCTGTAGAGCACAGGCACAGAAAGACCTGCCTCCTGACTACCTCCTGCTTCTTGGTGGACAAGCCCGAGATCAGGCTCTTGACTCTGTGTGTAACTTCCAAGGTTAAAATTCAGATGAGGACCCCATGTTGAGACACCTGCCTCCCTGACACAAAGTACAGTGTGCCCTGGCAGCAAAATGCCGGACTTTGAATACCTCTCCAGGACCCACCTGCCTCAGAGCAGAGGGCTGTAGCACTTGGATCGTGTTCAGGATCCAGCCTGTGCACTCCTACTCCATGCCACAAGTTTGTACTCTGAGGACAAAGCAGAACTGACCTGTAGGGGAAGTGATCTACCCACAGACATAATGTTGATGAATCTCAATACAGCATCAGGGCATCCTGCCATACACAAGAGGATGGAGCTCATGTGAGCTCAAGGCTTCTCCTCTCTTCCATTGTTAACCACCAGAAAGAAATGCAGACATAAGTGTGCATTTCATCTCTGTCAGGGTATTATACCACACAGCAACCTGAACAAGTTGAAAAGAACACAGTTTTAAACTTGAGCGCCAGGCAAAATGATACTGTTAGCTCCAGAAAAGTTCCTGTGGCTTCTTGTGAAACATCTGAACCCCTAGGGAAGAAAGAATTTTCCACCTGGCTCTCTGTTGCTGGCAAATCCCTGTTTATTCTTGCTTTGTTTTATCACACCAACATCAGCACAGAAGCATTTTAATGTAAAAAAATTTCTTCTCTACTGCACAGTTCACAGAGAAGAATGCACTAATTTGTGTGAGGTTTGCAAAGCACAGACTTCCCTTGTCCTCCAGCAAGTCAAAAGGAGAGAGGCTTGCTGCTGCTTTTATTAGTTAGCATGTGACAAGTCAGCGATAAGTAGTTTGGCTCTACGGACAAGCACAGCCAAAGCAAGCGATTGCCATAGTAGACTCTAAAACCTTGACAGAACTGATATGTAAGCTCGGGCTGCCAAAAGACAGCACTTGTTGCTTGACACATTAGGACAACAGCATGTCACTCAACACCTCTGGAGTCTGAGCTCCAGTTTAACAGCTCCTAGTCAGGAATGACTGTGACCAGCTTGCAAACAATGGCAGGACAACCACCACGTGGTTACATCCAGCTGTCAGAATTATCTTTGCTTCTTAAAAAGAGGAAAAAAACCAAAAACCAAAACCACTGATGCTGTTCATAGGCTGACAACTGTCTCTGTAAGGCGTTCGTGAAATTTCCACAGCCATCCTGGGGGCAAGGTCATACAGATAGATAAGACAAGGAGAGCCCTGACATTTAGCAGTCTGGGAAGGAACATTGGAGGACTGGAGGTAAGATAAGAACATGTTTCCCCACAAGTTCCTGTTGCAGAAAGCAACTTACATCCACAGACAACTTCAAAAATGCTGTAAAATAAAGCCCCTGGGTAGAAACAATGTACTCCCTCTATATCCAGCTGTAGGAAGTACTCTAAAAGACTGACAGTGCCGCTTATTTATAAGAGTCAAATGAAAGAAGATTCAGTATCACATCTGCAGTCTTTCAGTGCTAGAAATTAACTAGTGGAAAGGGAAAACCCACAGTTGCCTAGTGGGACTTGATGCAGTTATTGCTGGTTCGACAATCTGATGAGATATATAATTTTTTTTTTTTTTTTACAAGAACCCTGGCTTACATGTGCTACCTTCCAGCAGGAGACTGGAGTATGTCTGCATTTGAAAGGACCCACACCCAGCAACCATGTTGCTACACATCCTATACAACCTCAACAGACAGGATATGGGACCAATTCTTTGAAAAGCAGCAAGGTATAGCTTTTCTTTTTCATTTCTGACCATCAGCTATTTTTCCATGTGGCCAGCACCTCAAGCTGTCAGATGTCTGGCAAACCACGTACTGCTGCAAATGCACTTTGACATAATCCTTGTGTACTGCGCTGTCGTGCCGACTGGGAGGTGTGAGCTGACCAGGGCTCTCGCTGTGCGTGCGTGACAGCCACACTGTACCTTCACAGTCTCTCTCTTCTCTCTCTCCAGAGCTGCAGACGACTGTGGTCATCACTGCCATACAAAAGACACGGCTCCAACTGCTTTCTGCTGCAACTTTCCCCTGAGAGCAAACCATGTACAAGCACCACAGATGCTGTATCTGAGTCCATCCAGTTTAGCGGTCTTTGTGCCAGAGCTCTTGGCGTTATGTCAGCCCCAGGAGCAACTGTCTGTGCCTGCAAGTTTCTTTACAGATAAGGAACCTGCTTTGCTGCTGTTGTTGTTAATACAGAGGACCTGGGACTGTCATTCTGTTCTCAAAAAGAAGATGATTTTGCATGCAAAATACAGCATGGAAAAAACTACTAAAGACACTTGATCACTGTCTGTTGCAGGAGTATTTTTGTAGGTTTAGCTATTAGAAACTCAGGCTTGTAATGAACACTTGAATTCACAGGTTTTCTCTGAATTCACAGCATTTAGAACAAAGCTGACTGACCACTAGTGTCAGGTTGTTGTAAGCTAAGCACAGGACACTACCTACACAGAGGAAACCAAAACTCCCTCTGGCAACATTTCTTTCAAAACACTTCCTTGCAGACTAACACCCATTTAAACCTAAATACTTCGTTCTTCATCAAGAATAAAAATACAACTTTAATGAACAGAGCCAAAAAAAAGTTTCTCTTGATGTTACTCCCATAAAAATTTCTGTTTTCAGCTAGATGTAGCTCTCAAGGATAAAAAAGAATCCATGAATCTGTCAGAACAGGAACATAACAGCCTTCTATCTTTCTTTTGCACAGCTTACCACCAGGTAAGGCTAAAATAATTTCTGCTTGTTCTGCTTTTATAGTTCTTGTTATTACATGCTAACTACTGCAGCATACCATTTTAAAAACACTCCTTAACAGAGGTTTTTTCGAGAACAGTAGAGGCCCCAGGAGAGCCACACACACAGCCCAGCAGGTCCCCTGTTATAGGAGATGCACTGGTTGGAGTCATTGCCAGTGGCACAATGCACAAACCTGTTGGATCAGGAGACAGGCTGAGCTCCTCAGGCCCATGCCTTAAGTTAGCACTGCTGAGACGGTGATAAAGAAGTAGTCAGACCTCTTCACCAGCAAAATCCTTAAAGGTTGTTTTAATAATGTTCTGTGTGTTGCTAAAGGGCAAGTTCTGTGCCCAAAGTTAATGGTTTCCTACTTGATGCCCTTTAGACTTTGAGAGACAAGCATTTCAGATTCAGTAGTTTCTCTCATGAATATACTTTTCCAACTCTCTCTTGCAAAATGCAATCCAGGAAGGCAAAATATTTAGCAGCAGAATGTGCCTCATTTTCAACCGCTCTCTCAGCTTTGTTTTAAAGAAGCTGAAGTACGGTTTACATCTCTCCCTCCTGAAATCCAACAACTGATGGAAACAACACAGGACAATATAAAAGTGCCAGTGGGGCACCTGTAACTCCTTAAAAACAACAGAACAAGCAGCAAGTCATTAGTAAGACTACTGAAACCCACAAATTAAATTATATATTTCTCCCCTGAGGAAAACGGGAGATTGAGCATCACAAACTATTCCAGAGGAAAAGACCATCTGGGCAGAATTTTGAAAATCACAGGAAGTGCATTAGCATGGACTGGGCATTTGGCCAGAGGGAGCTTACCAAAAACTGAAGGCCTCAGGGGGCTCAGTGGACAGTGACCTGAAGGCTTAGCTCAGAAACAACACAAACCAAAATGAAACTCTTTCCAACAGCCAGACGAAATTTGGTTTTGCTTGAATAACACCAGCATGTTTGTGTTCTTGATTAAAAGTAACCAAATGAACCCACTTAAAAAATGAAATATTGTGAAACCTAAAAAGGATAGTAACATTTTATGGGATAAAAGACTTCAAGAGTTTTCAGTTTCGTCATCTCATTCAGATGATTTTAGCCTAGAAATTAATAAAATACAGCTATTCACACCATTTGGCACGGGAAACTGCTTTTTATACCTTTCCTACATACACAGTCAGTGAACAGAAGGTAAATCAAGGCACCTTAATCGGGCCTGGGAAAAAAAATCTTCCCTTTTCCATGGAGTTGCATACCTAAGGTTGGGCTCTCTGAACATTTTTTAGATGCCCACCACCAGAAACTCACAAGGAATGAAAGCTCTGCTTTCTGATCTGCTTTTGTCACTGCATGGCCAAAATTTTGGGATTAGCAGACTTCTCATAAAAGGTAGGCAAGGATCCAGTCACGCTGTACATAATCAGAAACTGCACCTTAGATTTCAGCTACAAAAATCTTTCCAGCAGTGCAGGACTCGCACTAGGCTTAAGTTACTACCCCATTCTCAGAGAAGTACACGTGAACACCTGCTACCAGAGAGTGAAGGACAAGGCCACCATTCCAACATTAACATTTGCAGACAAGCTTTTCGTTTTGAAAACATCTGCATAAACCTGTTAGCCCCAGCACATTTATTGTCATTCCCTAGGGGATAACCAAGATCAAGATCTGGTCTTTCATTTTCACCAAATAGTCCAATAAACAGTAGATACATATTTTAAAAAAGCCTATTTTGAAAACTGATTTTTAAAGATGGATATTTATCATTTTTGCTGCAGAATAAATGAGTAGGTTAGGTTTAATTGATGTTTATTAAGGTCCATGAAAGTTGCCATATGAGAGACAAATGCAATTATCTTTACTATGGGAATAAATGTATAATGAAATCCTAGCTTTCCCTTGTTAAAATAACATACTTCACAATAAGTATAGATTTTGGCAAAGCAGTGTTCCCCTGCCACACAGCACATATTTAATGAAGTTACTCCTCAGCTGTTACTGCACCGAACTGAGCCAAAAAGAGATAAGCTGAGTTGGTAAGTACTGCTAGTCCATTAAAATGGAAACCTCCACTGAAGAAAAACACTTTACAGTTTCAATCTAAAAAGTATGTCAGCTTATTGAAAAGACAATCATTCTGTCTTTTCACAAAGTAATTAGAGCAGAAAGCAATCACAGAAGGGAATTAAGTATTTGTGGTCAGATTTCCCATCAGGATCACTCAGACCAGATGTATTTATACAACCCTTTACCTTGTCACATTCTGGCCAGCAGCAGCTCTGGCACAGGTATACTGAAAGAATGCCAATGGCACTTGCATGCCCTGCAAGCTTTTAATTTACATATTTTAAAAATTAGATTCCAGGAAGGTAATCAAAAGCCGTTTTCTTAACAAAACAAACTATCTTCTCTGGCTTGAATAAATGATCCCATTATTACGTAGCCCGCACAAACACAGATGGGAAGATTTTTTGGTTTCAGAAAAAAAACAAGACTTTTTTTGCATGGAAAACCATGTCACTGGAACAGTATGCGCTGCAAAATGGAGCTTTAATAGTCAATAAAGGCAGAAAAAAAGGCACTGCTTGCTACCTCATAGCTAGCAGGTTTTCAAATTATGGAATGCATCTGTCACACTCCACTTCGCATATCTGTATCACTTTATGAAGTAGTGCCACCATCAGATGGTTATTTTAATAGTAAACAGGTAAATGAATAGTGTAAAGGGTAATCGAATGGAGAGGAAAAAGAGACAAGACCATTAAGTCAAGATTTTTTTTTCTCTTTTTCTCTGACACTTAAGAGTAAAGATTCCTCTTTGATTTTCTTTGAAAGGGGAGGAATGTTTAAAAAAAAAAAAAAGAAAAAAGAGAGAGAGACATATTAACAAGGCGATTTAATATAGGAGAAATCTTCAAGCTTATTTCAGGGGCAGATCTCTAGTGGTGCTTGCAAGGTGCTTGTGAAGGGTCAACAGACACAAAGAACCTAACTGCATGGATTTACATAAAGAAAACTGTGGTCCAAACTTAAAAATTACTTGAGACTTGTCCCTAAAAATTCAAAGCCTCCATCTTTACAGTCTTTGTTCTCCAAAGCAGCTCATAAACCATGATCTCTGACAAGTAGTTCTCAAGGTCTAGGCTGCAAAGTCTGCAGCGCTCTCGAGTAGGCTGGCTGTGCCCACACTGCCTCCTGAGTGGGCTGCATGGAACCTGCATGGGTGGGCACAACTCAGCCCTTTAAGCCTCCACAGCAGAGGCAGAGGTTGAAACTGCAAAGAGCCTCAGGTAATTCTCCAAATGTGTGCTTATGCATTCCCTCTTTTCCAAGTGCTTATAACAGGACACCGAAAGGGAAAACCACCTCCCTTGAGGGTGAGGTGCAGAAGTGAGGATTCAGCAGGAAGATTGCTTGATAAAACATCTTGGTCTGTCTTTTTCCTGGTGGCAGCACAAAGCACAGCTGTATCCTGGAAGCTCAGGGCTGCAAGAATTCATATTTTGTTTTTAACCTGCTTTCAGTTGTTCCTTTCGATCACTGCTCCTACACCATGGAGAGCATGGAAACCTGGGGAGTGAGGGGGACAAAAAAAGAAGAGCTTCTGCACACAGGGCATGTTTTTCTGTGTGAAGCCCTAGACCTCTGATATGTGTAGCCCACACACAAAATCCGCCTCCTTATATATTGCTACACACATACTACCACATTTATTAAGCCCCCCACTAGAAAAGAGTTCTGAGTCTTCTTCAAGTCTTCCCATTCCTCCTCATAAAATACAGTGTACCAATTGCACGGGAGATTATCTGAATTTTGCAAAGATCTTCTGTTCATTATTTACTAGAAGACGATAGCATACATTCAGGGTGTATAAAAATGTTTTATTCACTATCTTCAACTGACTCGTATTTTTCCTCTACCCCACTAACAGAGTTAATACATTTGTACACATTCTCAATGTAGTATTTCAGATTCCACCTGCAGATATATCTTTTTGTCTTTGAAATATCTATGAACTGCATTAAATTATCAGCTGTAAGCCATCTTCTGTTGATAACTTTATCATTTTACTGCCCTGAATTATTCATACAAAGCCAACACCATATCACTATATTATTACAGGAAAGCAATTAAGGTAGAATGTATGGTTTTGAGAAAATGGAAATCCCTGTATTCTGTTTTACAGAGCAGATTGTTTCCATCCCCTACTTAGGTCAGTATCAGAAGTTTGCAGAGCTCTTTGGGTGTATGTGTGAGTAAAGGGAATGGATGTTTAATAGTGTTACCAGTTGCAAAGGGAAATAAAGACAGGTCATTTTTCTTAGCCCTGGTGCCTGGCTCCAGCAGACCACTTGTCATCAAAGCACATATAAAGAAGTTGAGTGCAATTTTTTCCCTGGTCACAGCTGGTGAAACAGAGGCATGGCACAGCCTGCCTCCAGTTATGCTCACAGCTTCTGCCTGCTGCAAGGCTCCTGCAGTGCTCAAATGCTGGCTCAGTGCATGAACTGCTTTGCCACACAAACACAGGAGCAGACAAAACCCCAGCCTCATCCCACAGGCTGGAACTGGCTGGCTTTAAAAATGTGGCCAGTGTTTTCAGGTGCCTTAATACCCGTGTATTACTTTCTTGTACTTGTGAATGCTACTGATCCCTTAATACCAGCCAGTAAATCAAAGCCTACATTGTGACTTGAAGAATCCGAATCCATCTGGGCACCAATCTTATGCCTGTTTGGAACCTGATTTGGTAAAGACACACTTCTTTCACAGGACACTCCTTAGATGAGATAAGAGTACCCAGTACTTGTCAGAGAGTGTTTTTTTTTTCTTTCAACAACTCTTGAAATACATACCAGTAATGGACAGAGCTGATTTATTGAAATCAACTGGGAAATTCGTATGGACAGATAGTAGAGTTTTTGTGTTTAGACCAGATTTAATCCAAACATGCCATACATGAAACAGGAATTGTCCCCACACAGTCTTGTGAAGCCATCATTATGGCCTGGAACAGCCAGTTCATGAAAAAAATTAATCCTGTTGATGAATGGTGCTGACAGAAAATGGAAACATTCCACAGTGAAACACATCCCTAAAGCTCCCTGTTCATCATCAAAAGCTTTTGCTTTGAGAAAGCATAAATACTATAAGACATACATACATACATATATACATATATATGTATATTTTACTATTTTTTACTAGTTCCAGTAATGAGTTATTCTTTCCTAGGAGCACCAAAGAAGTTAATGAAACATTTTCTCACTCTGTAGAGACCTATTTTGGGTAATAACTGTGAAACAGGAAAGGGAAAAAAAAAAGATTAAGTAAAAATAAGAAAATCTTGCCCAACAGGTTCAAATTCTGAGGGAGGGTGGGGGTAGCAGAAATAAAAAAGTCCCTCTTCTTTGAAAAGCTGAATTGTTTAAAAAAATGCATAAAGAAATTCTTCCTGCTTTGGTACTCTCCCCTACATCAGCAACTGTGTCTTCTCACAACTCTGGAAATGGTAAGGTGGGACCACAAAGCAAACTTGGACTGCACGGTCAAGTTAAAAAGACCAAAACACGCAGCAATTACATATGGAAACTGAAGTGAAGCCTTTTCCCTATGCCCAATGCTATGCAGCAGCCAGATGAAACCACAGCCCAAAGTGAATAACAAAATGGCAAGTCTGAGACTTGGACATGTCCAGCATGTCCTTGAGGTGTACAAGACATCTCAAGCCTGTCTGAAAATCCTGACCACTGGGCAGTGGAAATTATTGGGCAGAGAGGAACTATTCCTGTGAGCAACAATTAGGAAAGAAAAATAGACCCTCCTGCCTTTAGGTAGCTCTGTCCTCCTACTAATATGTCTTTTCTTATCAACTGGAAGCAGCCCTCATGGATGTAGAATGTAGAAAAATCACCTCTAGGTTTGCAAGAAACCACTTTAGGTTCAACAGATAGAAAAAAAACCCCTGTCAAGTCGCTGTCTCTGTCATTTGGACAATGAAACAATGGTCGAATTGGCACTATTTGTTTATTCACATTCAGCAACCCAGAGCATAAAAAAAACCAGGGAGCTGGCAGGTTAGCTGAACATAACATGCTGTGTAATTTATTATACACAGCTCCCTAATGAGCTGTGAAATAAATTCAGATGTGGCCATTTTAGCAAATTCAGAATAATCTCTGTCTCTCAAATATCTCAGCTAATGATTCTCAGTTTGTTCACAAACGGAAGTGTTACTCCCCTAGTCAGTCGCTACTGGTTTTAAGGTAAGGGGAGCAGCAACAACTCTGTGTCTCTTCTTTTCATCACAGAGGTACCTGAATGCTCCAGCCAAGCTCAAGTTTCTCTCCTGTTTGCAGCTGTACAGTCTCTTTGCAGTGCCCTGCAGGGGGGTCATTTTCTAAGAATTTTGAGACAGCTCAGAAAACATCTTTTAATCCGAGAACTTTGCAAGGCCTATCATGGCTACTCTTCCATATAGTTATCATCACTTTTCTCCATTTAACCATAAAACCAATTCTATACTAAGCATATCTTATAAGCTAGAGTTGTTTATTGGTTTGTGGGGTTTTTTTCAGATGGAAGAGGAGCAGATATTCATTCAGGGTAGCAAAAAAATACAGTGGATTTGCGTTTATGAGTCTCAAACATCTATGATGGCTTGCAACAGGTAAGATGCATATATTAGAGCTCAAGACTGAAAAACAGCTATAAGTCTGTATGCTATAAACACACAATCTTTCTCAACCTCCAAGACATTTGTATTCTGTCACACCCAGTTTTAAGACTCAGGAGAAGGTGATTTTCAGACTATCATATTTCATCAGCAAGAAGCTTTCTGGATACTCATTTACAATATTCCCTTTCTTAATTAAGTCCAACTACTTCTAGTTACACCTTTGTGTGCTTCATTAAATCATTTAATTTCCTCCTTGGTATTTAACAGCCTTCAGTTATTTGCAGACTGCTGAGCTCTGTTCTCACCCTTTAGGTTGGCTAGTGGCCAAAACGAAACTAGCCAGCTCAGATCCTCAGCTGGGATAAATCACTTTAGTACTTTTAATCTTTCTCATACTGTACAAGTTGCTCATCCCAAGTCAATGACCTGCTCATCAATTTTTTTCTCTTTCAGCTCTGACCTCTCCCTACTGATAACACAATGCCCAGACTCAGCATGATGTTCAAGAAATGAGTGCTCCAGAGAATTTCTGCGAAGGCGGCCCAGATTGCTACTGGCTTTTTCTAAATGAGTTGCAAATCAATGTCTATTTCTGGTCTACTATCAGAATACTAGACTCCCTGTCTTCTTCAATATTTTCTTTCCATACTGTATAAATGTGTGTGGTTTTGATAAAACCACTGGAAAAAAATATAATTTAATAAAACTTAACTCATTTCCACATCCAGTTTTGTAGTTTTTCTCCGCTCCAATGCATTTGTCTGTCTTGTTGAATCACAGAATCTCAGGTCAGGTTATCTCAGTGCGTAAAACATAAGCCCCAAATGAGTCTCCTTAGAGAGATTCCATTTAAGTGTACTGGATAGCTGCTTCCGAAATGCAATTATTATAATAACACCTATTCAAACCTGTTTACTAAGAGAGATGTGGGTAACACCTGTGGTGCTTACAGATGTCTACAGCACAGAACCGAGGGGAGAAAGTAAAAGCACTGTCCTCCAACCTGAATTATTATCTAGCTGTGCTAGAGCTGCCATGCAAACAGAAACCTAGTCCCTGTCTATGCTGCTTGCAGTGCGAGTAGTTCAAAGAATTGCAGGCCTGCCTGTGAGTAACTTTTACTGCCTGCTGCTGCAGGAACTATGCATACTGCTGTCATGAGGTGCAGAACTGATCTCTCTAATTGGATGTATTGTCCTCAGTAATTTCCCAATGACTTCAGTTGAATAACTGACAGAAGGAAATAGCTTCAGGCTTTTGTGTCTCTGAGGGCTCAGCTTCCCTCACAGCCCAAGGCAGATGTTGCTGTTTCTGCTGCTCCAAGGACTGTGCTTCTTTTGCTTCTAAGCATAAATGCAGTCACACAGCCCAGAGTGTTCAGAGGTCATTTTGTGCCACACAGCTTCTCAGAAACAACCCCACTAACATGTGTGGACGTGAAGAATGACAAATGGGCACTCTATGAACAGCAATGGCTCCTCACAACAGAGAAGGCAGGTACACAGTGCTGATAAAAGACATGAAAGGCATTTAACACCCAGGTTTTCAATGGTCTAAGTAGAGAGGCTATTTTCCTCAAGAAAGAAAACAATCGTGGCTGGGATATTTCAAAATAGTGTGAGCTGAACACAAATGCCAGGAAATAGTTTTCGACAGAACTGACACAGCTGAACTAGTGTTTAGCAAACAGGTCAGTAGCTGGGGCTGTCCCAGAGGGCTGCAAATGTCAACATGGCCAAATAATTTCTGCATGAGATGAAGGGAATTACATCCTACCCATTCTCTGAGAACAACAACATAAGGGACAGTGGTGTGACTGCCAGTTTCCAGAAAGATGACTGTAGTTTGCTTCTTGCCCTTCGACACTAAAATTGAACACCTTTTGCATCCGATAAGGTATATACATCTATCCCACGGAGGAATAACAGGATGGTGATCTGAGAATTACCTATGTGCAGATTAATGAAATAAAAACTGTCTTCTCAGACACACTGGAAATAAAATTAGTACCAAACAGCCCCTCACGCTCACCAAAGAGCAGACAGGGGATCAGATGTTCAGATCTGCTAATTAGACAATTCCTTGATATGTCTTACTAAATAACCAAAATTAATCATGACTGCTTTAAAAAATCCTGTTCTTTACCTTCAAATACATCAAACTGAACACTCTCAGCTTCTTGAGGCAGATTGATTAACACATTAGAAACTGCAGACTACAAGAAAGCTGTTTCCAATGAATTAATTCTCAAGACCAGAACTGGCCACATTATTTAAAGCTGCTCTGGGGTTGCTCTAGGCTACACCATACACATGGGAACTTAATATACACAGTAGTAGTGCAGAAAAACAGCTGTATATTTTTCTACATCATTATTAGATGCTAGCAATATTATAACGAGTGCTAATATTTGTCCCTTCCATGATCTCAAAGGTCAATTGCGCTCTCAGTCACTAAATGTTTGACCCTGATCCTATGCCCAGTGTGGATATAGCCACAATGATCCAGAGATTAATGCTGTTATTAACTCTTGACAGGAATATCTTCCATTCCCACATAAACCTCATTTCTCGCCAGCTGTGAAACATGAAAGAGCTTTGGATATCTTTCTAAATCAAGGATAATCGACACAAAAGTTGTAATTTTAATTTGAGCCTTTTGAGTAGCATAAAGCAGGCTGCATAAGGCAAAGCCCAGCCAAATTTCCAGTATACATGAAAGAATAATGACAGACAAAGATTAAGAGACAAGTCAATACAGAAAAAAGTTGAAATCTGAGAGGGTTACTCAGCAATTTATAGGAAAAGAAAGTTGCAAGTAAGGCTGAAAAGACAAAACTAGACCTGAAGTTGAGAGTCGAGCTCTCATCAGGAGTTCTGACAGGCTAGTGCACTGCAAATTATCCTGGACTTTAAAAGCTCCAACTTGAAACTAGACAATTTTCAAACTAATGAAACAGAGGGAAAATGAAATATATTTTCTATTAGAGAATTATTCCTTCCAAGGGATCATCTTTCCTTTGTTTTCCATCACTTAAACTGTTTTAATTCTGCTGCTCACAAGAACAGGAACCATTATGGCTACAGGACTGATTTTTCTCCAAAATTATCCGGTTCTGTAAGTCAGATCTGCAGAGATTTTAAGCACAAACCTTGCAAGTTTTGAGAGTTTTGAAGTTTCCTGGAAAAATTCTAAAGTGGTTATGCTTCAGTACCATCTTTCATTTATAAAAAGTTAGGTTTCTCATTTTTGACACCACGTGTGATATTTTTAATGTCCCTGTTTGTAGGGCAGTGTTCATATTAGCTGGAGCTGGAGCTCTGATTCTACAAAGACGCTTTGTTTTACATGTTATGATCAACTCCAGTGGGAATCTGACAATGAGATTTTCAACTATGTGTAGAATTCTTGCCATCACTGGCAATCAAATGTGCTGTAGAGGCTTGGCCTCACCCCCAGTTGCTTCCCCTGCCAGTCTGAATTTTAATATTTTTATCCATTTCTCTTTACCTCTGCAATCCTATAACTAATCCAAGAGTCAATAATGGAACTGAATTGCAAGCTTTTGAGGGCAGGACTGTGTTTTCATACTGTGCCTCAGCTCTTGCCAATAACCAACTTCTCACTCAGGTAATCCCTCTAAAAGCCTCCAGCAGCTACATGTGTGGCAAACCACACTGATCCCAACACAATTTTTTACATATGTACCTTGCCTGGAATACTAGCACTGACTTAAATATGTCCCGACATATTTAAGTGTTAGGGAAGTGACATGCCCTTTGCCTTCAGTTTTAGAGCAGTTTTACTTCAAGACCCTATCTAATGGGGATGTAGCCACTTCAGAAAAGAATGAATGTGAGTGGGCATTGTCAACAGTCTCCTGCAATGCCTTAATTAAGCTGTGTTGAGCCAACTGCACTTTGAGCTTCTTATGCATTTGTTCCCTGAGTATGAATCATATTCATTATCTGTGATTTCCTTTTTTTTTGCTGATGGAAAAGATAGCGGGAAAGGATTCCTCAGGATTGATTAACTAAGCTCTCACCCCATTGCCCTTGGTAAGTTTAAAGAGAACTGGAGGTTACAATCATCTTTATCACTGCACGTTGCACAGCCATGCAGATTTCCATCTCTCACTTTATCATGACTTTGCACTTAAAGGAACACACAGCTCTGCTAAAGCAACCATCTCCTCTCTCTCTAACCGACAGTTGCCAAGAAAGTTCTGGATAGATACAGTACGATGTTGTGATAAACAAAGTCTCGAGTTTCTATAAGTTTCGAATAATAGTTTATTATATGGTAAAAGCAAGCAGCTGGCTGAGTGACAGAAATGGGACCAGTTTCCCAAATCTGCACACCCTTACTACAGGGTACATTTAGTATTTATCTTAGCTACTTCATGCATATTAATTATATTATATACATATACATTCTACAGGTTTTTGCTAAGTATTTAATATATGGGTTTTCTTACAGCTAAAGCTAAAAGGGTTATCTCTACAACCAGTCATAATTCATTTATTCTTGGACGAACAGGCGCCTAAAGATTTAAAGTTCTACTATATTTCATTCTTAGGATAGTAAGGAGGTTTTAGGCCTCTTGGCCTTGTGAGAGTCTGTTTTATTTCTTTATGGGGGTGTAATTAAGTTTTACAATCCGTTTGTTTTATTTTGATGTAATCACCCATTTGTTTCACAAATCACGATTATTTATATATCACAATGTGAAGCCCCCTTCGGTGAGTATGGCTTTATAAAAGTGCTTATTGTGGTCTAGAGAACATAGATAAGTGTCCTGTGTGCTAGCGACTGCTCAGACTGGTTGAGAACCCCTTGTTCAGGGATCTGCCCATGCTACGGGTAATGAGACTTGTTCTGATGCTGGTCACTGAACTCTCCTTGCAGAGCCACGTGTGGTGCGAGAGCCCAGAAAATGCAACTGGGAAATGTGTGGGGCAGGGCAATATGAAGGCATGGGCTCCTTAAATTTGTTGGCAATAGAGAGACCTGGGTTGCTTTGTGAGAGCTCCTGGCCCATACTTGGGCACCTGGGTACCCCTGGACTGTGAGATGACAGAGTGGTGTCTTTAAGAGAAACCACTGATACTGAAAAAGCCTTGCACTGATACATTTTGGGGGGAACACATAACTGTTTGAATGAGGGTCGTGCAGCTTATCTGCTGTTACTTCTCTAGGGAAGGCAACTGATGAGAAAAGGGATTTTTTAAAAAAGGTTACAGACCTCTGGTTTTGTGTTCTTTTGTTGAGCTTGCTTTAGTGATACTGAAGAGATGGTCTGATGGATCTGGTGGAGCATTGATTCCATCTCCTGGTTGCCAACTGAAAGTCTGAATTGGAATAAGATTTTAGTGCCACTATAAAGCTTTGTAAGCCTCCTTCTTCTGAGCAGTAAAGCAGAACGGAAAAGAATTATAAAGAATAAACACATGAACTGTGAATTTTTTTCCTGAGTTTAAAGGTGAAGTTGTACAAATATCAGAAACTAATTAGGCTGACTGTGTGATATTTAGTTATCTTAGATCCTGGGAGAAAAAAAATTGATTTCTATTGCACTGAATTAAATTACATTTTCATACTGATTGACACAAGCTGACTTTGCTTCCACTTGTCTTGCAAAACTAACAGTTATCTGACTTTAGTTCTTGAAGCTAGGCTGCTGACCTTCTGCAGTGATGCCTTTTAGCACTGTAGTGATGAACAAACACTTTGTCTAGGGGTTACATTGGTCTGAAAGATCTTCTATGCATCCTACATCACTTGTTCAATTAAGTGCAGATTTCAAAAGGACATTATTTTTCCTAAGTGAAACAATATTTTTAGTTTGTACAGGTATGCTGTGCTGTTACTAGCCTCCAGGTGCAGAACCTTTTGTGTAAGAGTGTGAATGAAAGTAACAAAACCTCGTTTCCTCCCTGAACTATAATCAGCTTTTAAACAAATTTGGTGCCTGGAAACCAAGCACAAATATATGTTGGAGTTTCAAGGCTCCTTGCACCTGTCCCAGCTGACACCAAACATCCAGCTTTAGGAAGATGACCCTTTTCATTGCAGTTGCAGCCAGCTCTCGGGTGGGATCTTCCTGCAGAGTAGCACAGCTTGTGCCAGTCCCTTTGCTGTGAGTGGCTAATGTAGCTACAGAATTTGAGATGCTGCTAAAGAATAGGATCCTTGGTTTTGATCTCTCATTGTAAAGACACCTGGTGTTCTCATCCTCTGAAAGCTGACTCCACCAACAGCCCACATCACTCCTACAGCACAAAAGGAGAAGATGCTTGTACATGCGGATTAAGTTGCCAGTGTCAGGGAAGGAGTGTGTAGTACACTGCTCTTAAGTGAACCAGGAAGATGGAAAAAACAGTAAGATAGTTTTGGACAATAGTAAACCTGCTTTCCTACTGTGAGAAAACTTACCACCTTTTTTGCTTGAGTTGGGGGGGGGAAATATAGGAAGGTTAATCAGAAAATATTACGTTGCTATCTTGATGCACTTGGTAACGGATCATCTTTCTTTGATCTTGTAAGACAATTTTTAGAATCCCCTTGATTCCTGTGGAAAGCAGGTGCACCTGGAACTGCCCAAGGATTCCAGTTAGAATAATTTTCTGCATGCTTCACTTCTTCCACTCATTCATGCTTCTCATGGATTCCTGATGATAACTGTAATGGAAATTGCATGTGACATGTCTTTCACACTCACAGGCTTATCTAGGTAAAGCTGACAAGTTCTCTTTTCTCAGCCTCTGACTCTGCATGTCAGCCTGTAGTAAGTCTGACCACTTATAGACAGATGACTACTTCTGTTTTGCACAAGACCAGAAATGCTTTGTTACAACGATAAAGTGCATGTCACAGAGTGCTGGGGTTAACTGCTGCTCAAAATACACCAGAAGCAATGGGCAACTGGCACAAGAAATGACGAAAGGAAGAAAAGGAACTTCAGGCTAGACCTAAGGATTGTGAAGAGCTTGGTCACTTTATTCAGAAAATGGCTCAAATTGAATGCAGTGGACAAGCTTTGGATGGTAGACAAAGGTGAATGCACACAGATTTCTTAGGATACAGACATGTGCTGTGTCCACCTGCTTCCCAAAGTTTTAGATAGCTTTTCTAAGCACTGTGAACAATTTGGACACAGAAATCTGTGCCTGGAATCTTTGAGATGGCACATCAAGAGCTACATTATGTAAAGGCTGGCTAAAAACCTTTCTACTTATTTGGGTTATCGTTTCTAAGCACTGCAGAAAGAGGTTAAAAGGCTTTATTGATTTGCAGGCTGTGCTCTTTCATAAAAACCCGTCCTTTCTATCTCATCTTTATCCCAAATAATGTTCATAATATGTTCCCCTTCCTTTATGAAGACTGAAGTAAATGCTTTCTCAGATATTATTTGAAAAAAATGTGGATTTACCAAGTAATATGACAAAGATTTCTTATTTGTTTGCTTCATTCTTCATTTTGGGTTGTTTACATTAAATGAATGTAAATTTCCTTTGTTACCAAAAATTACTCCAGTTCCTCCTCACACAAGAACGTACAGAAACAAAAATCCCAATTTGTAAGACTAAAGTTTGTAAGACCCACTAGCAAATGTGAGATGTTTGCAGATGGTGTTGATAAAAAGCAGAAGTACCAGGATACGCAGAAAGGGTAGCAATAAATGAGGTAGAAAGGACATTCTAACAATACCAAAATAGCCTTCAAAGATCAAGAGACTGCAGCTGAGACAATGAATAATGGTGGTAGTACAAGCTGCTGATGCAAAACCAGAAGAGAAATGACGGCTATAGAGATGGCAATGGCCTTCCCCTGAATTCAACAGCTTACGTGGCCTCTGTTAGAGTAGATTCAGCCTCCAATCTGTTGTTTTTATTCTCATGCCAACACTAGCTCTAGAGCAGAGGTGGACACTGACTTTTCAGAGGGACACATAGGGACAGTGGTCACAGAGCAAAGCAAGCAGTCTTCTCCTGCCCTACACTATCCCCCAACCCACCACGTGTTTGCTGTTATTCTGCTCAGCCAGTTTCAGAAGTAGTACTCAAGGACTAAATTTCCACTTAATTTAATTGAGAAAGGCTGTAGGGCTTTACTGCTATCATTGTTTAGCCGTTATTTTTCCTGAAGCTGCAATTATCACTGCCAATGCAATTCAGTGGGTAATGGAGGAAGTCAGGACAGTATATGCCTCAAAACCTCTCAGGTGCTACCTACCCATGACACTTATTTATGAGGCTCCCACTCTGCTCTCTGTTGTTTCAGGCAGCATAAAAAGCATGAGCTCTCCCTGGCTTAAACCTCTAGCCCATCTTTTATCCGTGCATTTGAAGGAGCAGGGAAGGAGTGTTATGGGAGAACACATTCACAAAGTTAAACAAGGATAATTACAGAGCAAAGGCAAGAAGTATGCACTTGCTAATTTAGACCTCGAGGAGCTGATGAAGTGTCAAAGTAACAGACAGTTAAAGTCATGGCCAGAAAAGATTGTTAGCAACTGTATTATGGACCAAGTAAAGGTTTTTTTAAAAAAAGATGGTGGGATTTAGGCAATGTTAAATCCAAGGGTCGCTTGGCACCCAGGCATTTCTACTGTGGTGCTTCCAGTTGTCCCTTTGAGGTTCTCCTTCAGAACTTGAATCCCAGCCCTTGAATAGGTACCCTTATGACAGTCAGACAGTTTTCAACTCTGAAGTTTTCACCCCAGTCCTTGAAACTTTTTACCTTCAGATCCTGGTTTCATTACATTGTTTCATTGAGATTCTCCATATAAAGAGATAATAACTGTTTCAATACTTTCTTCATGAAGTCATAAAATCCAACAGACCCGCAAGTTGTTTCTATCTGCGGCCTGTGAGCATCTGCAGCATTCACTGGTATGTTTATAACCACTAGAGAGAAGTGGCATATGTGATAACATTTAATACTCATTACTAACCTTATATAGACCTCTGGAGAATGTAACTTTGATATGAAGTTGAATCTAGTTTTATTATTCAAAGGAAATAAACTAATTTCCACCTACAGTTTAGCCAAACAGAAGTATCGTTGTTTAGTTTCGGTAGCAATTATTGCTGCTTTTGAACTGAAAGGACAGAAGAAAACCCCAAAACATACATGAACACATGCAATGAACAAACCTGCTACAAGTGTTCTAGAAAGAGGAAGAAGGAAATATTGGGCTAGGAAAATTTGTCACCCTTGGAAAAAAAGGCTCAGTAGGACAAAGGCAAGTTTCTTACCAAATTTATTGAAAGAATAAGAAAGTAATGAATTACCCAGGCAACATCTGCAATTAAAATTGCAAAATACAGGGCTTTCTTGGTGTAATTATTTTGTATGCCCTGCTTATTCCTACTCAATACTACAGTGCTAGATTCCTTTAATCAATTAAACAGGTACATTCATGATGCAGAACAAATTAAGTGGAACAACTTTGGACAGGATTTGCGTGTTGATTTGTCTTGCCTCCAGCCTGCAGTGTGCTAATGCAAGTGTGCCATCAAGCGGTACAACAAGAAAAAACTTGGCGAAGAACTGATCCTCTGGTTTAAGCCTATTAAATACAGGAAACCGAGTGTCCCCTGAAATGCCAGTTTTGTATCCAAAAATAACACGTGACAAATATTGATATCCCACCATGAAACTAGGTCGGAAAGAGCTCTATGTCTGGGGCTACCCGGCACGTAGCTACAGGGGCAAATATCTATGAATTCAACAGCCCTTGAGGCTCTTGTAACAGGTTTATATAAAAGACTAACCCTTCTAAAGTCTGCCAAAGGCCCTAATTACCACACAATGTGATGTATGTTTCGCATAACAGAATAAAGCAGATATTTTCTCCTCAATTCAAGTGCTGTTGCAAAAGTAAATCTGCCAGATGTAATAAGACGGCTAAGACACAGGAGGCTTGGAAAGTAGCATGTGAGAAGCAGAGGTTCTGCTTTAATGTGATTAAAGTGAATATCAGAACTTCTCAAACTCTTCCAAGGTGCTACTTTCCCCCCTACTGTGGCAAGCAGTCCTGTCTTGTCATGCTCGAGTGACTGCAATTCTGGTATGTGGAAAGGACAATTTACCCTCTGCTCTTCAGACCTTCTATTTTAGGGCACTGGCTTTGGTCTTTCCTCCTTAAAAAACAAAACTTAAATGAGCTTTTCTGCTCCCCACAGTCAGTCATTTACAGCCATGCTGTCCTGGGCTCTCGCTTTTGGTTGAAGTTGATCTGAAGTTTGCTGCTGACAAATCTGTGTCAAATAAGAGTCACTAAAGCTGAAGGCAGTGCTAGTGGGACCATCACATATTTACTAGCTATATCTGCTATCAGCAGTATGCTGAGCCTGCAAAAATGAATTAAAATACTCCAATTCATAGAAAGCAATAATATATTATTAAACAAAGAAGCCTTCAAGCATCTCTGTTTATGCATGCAAACCTTTCTCAGGGAAAGCAGGCCACGTTCAGTGAGACCAATGGTCTCTATTGGAATAGACTGAGCTACTCTGCAAAGGTTCAGAGGATCAGAGCTAAAGGTGTTAGAAATCTTAATGGCAGAGATGTATTTCACATCAATAAGATGGAAGCTGCCAACATCTCCTCACTGTCTTAAAAATGAAGTTGACTTAGACGACAATTGAATTTACCTTTTCCTTTCATCTACTCTTCACTCTGCAACTTGGAAGGCTTCTCAAATTTTCAAACTGATTTTCTCATAATTAATTGGACAATTAACTGTAACTTAGTAAGTATTTATCCAGTATGCTAATTATGCAAATGCCTACAGATCTCGAATATATCCACACTCAAGGAATTTAATTAGAGGGAATTGCTGTGGATATTTCAGAATTGTTCTTCACTTGCACCAAAGATTTGAAAAGCAAATCTTAGGATTACATTTCCTTTCACAAACCTCCTAGGTTTTTGAAAGGTGCTGTAGAATAAAATTACTGCATTGATTGGAAACTCTAAAGCCCTCAAAGACCTTTTAAAAAAAAAGGGAAAACCTTTTGAAATTTATAGGACACTTCCAGGCTGATCCTGCACATCCCTTGATGCCTTGATGTCTGTATCGCTCCTCAGCTTAAGGAAGCTGCAGGGAACATCACAGCCAGCAATGCAAACTTCCTTTGGCAGAATTGTTCAGTGCCAATAAAGGTGCAAACCTAAGTCTCAATATCTCCATTCTCCAACCCTTTTCCCCCCTTTAAACTATGGCACTAGTTCAGGTATTGGCATGTGTTTAGAGTCCTAACACAGCACAGGAGAGGGAACTGGGGGTGTGGACCAGTGCCAGCAAAAAAAGGACAAGAGCCCAGGATCACCACTGACTCCATTTCTCTGTCATTACAGGCCACTGTGCAATAGCCTAATTAATGCTGAAAGGTCTATAGAACATCCCTTTCATGTATGTAAAACCCTAACCATGAGCCATAAAACATCCCATAACTTAACTGTGCGCATTCCTCCAGTCCCTGAGAGCACCCAGGCATATTTCAGGCTCCTTGTATTTTGTTTGGTTACACTGATGCTTAGACTGATTGTCATGGTTTGAGATACCCCAAAATCCAATTCCCTAG